>NC_142205.1:62402500-63021666 GCF_049639895.1 Pseudopodoces humilis | reverse complement strand
TCATGAAGACTTCTCCATTTTCAACTTGCTGGTTGAAATAAGCACCTTTTATTCTGTACCTGTAAACTTGAGAACACATAAATCTGGACCTGAATTTTAACCTTGGGAAAACATCTGCTGGTTTGATGGATTTTAATCAACAAAACAGTTGACGAGCACTCTGTTTTATTTTATTTGGTCTGGAACTACAAATATTAAAATATTAATGTATAAAGTACTGTATTTTCTCCACAAACTATCCCACTTTTTTTTACTTAAATTCTTCTTGAAGAATTATCATACTTATGTTTATACAGAGCAAACCACTGTAGAAAGGTTTAGGGCCTTGTTTTCTTTTCTTTCTGTTGTTGTTTAGAAGGGATTTCTGAAGGATTTACAACAGAATTTCCAGACCTAAAAAATATCACAGAATAACAGTATGATTTGGGTCAAAAGGGACCTTAAAGATCATCTAGTTTGAAACCTTCTGCCATGGGCAGGTATACCATCTATTAGACCAGGTTGCTCAAAGCCCCATCCAACCTGGCCTTGAACACTTCCAGGGATGAACCATCCACACCTTCTCTGGACAACCTGTGCCACAGCCTCACCACCTTCAACAGTGAAGAATTTCTTCCTGGTATCTTCTCTAAACCTGCCTTCTTTCAGTTCAGTCATTCCCTCTTGTCATCTCTACATGCTCTCGTGAAAATTCTCTCTCCATCTTCCTTGTAGGTTTTTTTCAGGTACTGGAAGACCACAATTAGGTCACCCTAAATCCTTCTCTTTTCCAGGCAGAACAAACCAAATTCTCTCTGCCTTCCCTCATGCAAGAGGTGCTCCATCCCTCTGACCATTCTGGGGATCTGAAGGTGCAAATTTGTAGCCTACCACAGAGGACTGACAACAGAAGTCTTCATTGGAGAGAGTGCTATGCTCCCTCAGAGGTGTGGGATTCAGTGGTATCACTGGTATGAGAAAAAATAAATATCCTCATTTTACTTCTGTGATGGATTAAAATAGGTTATGAGAAGTGTTTGCTGACATGGATGCCTGTGAATTCAGTAATCACAGAGCCCTTTCTGATTTCTGTGTTTCTAAGGAGGAAATATGTTATAAAGCCAACCATTCTGATTCCTAGTGCTGGTCCTCACTACATTTGAATCAAACAAAAACAACAAAAAAAAGTAAAAAGAAGTCTTCATTTGTTTTGCACTGGATTTGTCGAGGTCTTGGAAGATGGTGGGGTTCAGTCACTAATGACTGCATATGTGCTATACTGATTTGGAAGGTAAATGACATTTAACAGCAGTCCTGGCTCACTGGTGAGGTTCCAGATGACTGGAAGCTGGCCAATGTGACATCCATTCACAGAAAGGGGTAGGAAGGAGGACCCTGGTAATTATAGGCCAGTTAGCCTGACCTCAGTACCTGGTGAGGTAATAGAGCAGTTTATACTGAGTGTCATCATGCAGGATGTACAGGATGGCCAGGGCATCAGACCCAGCCAGCATGGGTTTAGGAGGGGTAGGTTGTGTTTGACCAACCTGGTCTCCTTTTATGACCAGGTGATATCCCCCACCTGGTGGATGCAGGAAAGGCTGTGGATGTCTGCTTGAACTTCAAAGAGGCCTTTGACACCATCTCCCAAAGGACACTCCTGGAACAGCTGTCAGCCCACATCTTGGACAGGAGCACTCTTTGCTGGGTTAAGAACTGGCTGGATGGCCAGGCCCAGAGAGTGGTGGTGAACGGTGCTGCATCCAGCTGGCAGCCAGTCACCAGTGGTGTTCCTCAGGGGTCTGTGCTGGGGCCAGTTCTGTTTAATACCTTCACTGATGATCTAGATGAGGGGATTGAGTCTTTCATTAGTAAATTTGCAGACAACACTTAGCTGAGAGAATGTGCTGATCTATTGGAATGTAGGAGGGCCCTCCAGAGAGACCTGGAACAGTTGGATGGATGGGCAGAGTCCAATAAGATGAAGTTTAATAAGTCCAAATGCCAAATCCTGCAGTTTGTCCACAAAACCCCCCTGCAGCGCTACAGCTGGGGACAGTGTGGCTGGACAGTGCTACACGCAGAAAGGGACCTGGGGGTACTGGTCCACAGCCACAAGCTGAACATGAGCCAGCAGTGTGTCCTGGTGGCCAAGAAGGCCAATGGCATCCTGGCCTGTATCAGGAGTAGTGTGGCCAGCAGGAGCAGGGAGGTCATTCTTCCCCTGTACTCAGCACTAGTGAGGCCGCACCTTGAGTGCTGTGTCCAGTTCTGGGCCTCTCAGTTTAGGAAGGACGTTGAGACGCTTGAGTGGGTCCAGAGGAGGCAATGAGGCTAGTGAGTGGTCTGGAACACAAGTAGGGTGAGGAATGTCTGAGGGAGCTCAGGGTGCTTAGCCTCAAGAAAAGGAGACTCAGAGGTGATCTTACCATTCTCTACTACTTTTTGAAAGGTGGGGGTTGGTCTCTTTCACCAGGCAGGAACTGACAGAATGAGAAGACACAATCTCAATCTGTGCCAGGAGAAATATAGGTTGAATATTAGGAAAGAGCGTTTTACAGAAAGGGTGATAAAGTACTGGAATGGTCTGCCCAGGGAGGTGGTGGAGTCACCATCACTGGATGTGTTTAAAAGAAGATTGGATGTGACATACAGTGCCATGATCTAGTTGAGGTGTTAGGGCATGGATTGGACTCGATGATCTTGAAGGTCTCTTCCAACCTAGTGATTCTATGATTCTGTGACTATTTTCAAGACATTCAGTTTTGAGGAAAGGGCTTCTTTTTAAGGCAGTCTTCTCCAAAATCTGAATTAGAACCTGGTCTTCTGGTTTGGACACATTTCAGATCTAACTGTATCACTTGTAGCTATTTCGCCATGTAGAGTTGTCATAGTGATATAAAATAAACCCATGGGATTGTCTTTTAAATATTTTTCTGTGACCTTTTTTTTTTTCAGAGGTTAAAATGAAGAACCAGTCTGAGCCACTGGTCACTCAGGCTGGTAAAAATCTGTCAGAGCTCAAAAGGTAATGTTGTGAGCTAGAGAGAGGCAACTATCCATTGTCACAGTGGGGTTCTGTGACCACTTGTCCCTTTCAGCCAGGTTGAGAGTGGCAGAATAAATCGGGGCAGGTATGGTGAGTGCCCAAAAAAGATTTTATTGTTCACAGAGACCGCATGGTCTGAGGGCCTGGATCCAAAGATGCAAGGACATGGTGAGCTTCACAATACCTAGGGTTACCTGGGGTGAAGTACCCAATAGAGAAAACAGATAGGGGTTTTTATCTTTTAAGTCTAAGGTCTTGCCTATCTGGGATGATTCCATTAGTATCCCCCAAGGACCCCACATCCCAGGGCCTTAGGTTTATTCCCTCTGTGCCAGGAACCCTGTCCAAGGTATGATCTATCCTAGATAATTCAGTTCCCACCATCCATCATTAGATGAACGTTCTCTTCAGTCTAGATGTGGTGCTTCCTAAAGTTAAAGCCTACTTTAATGTCAATTCTCAGACTCTGTAGTTTCCTTGAGTAAGCCAGCAGGGACATGGAACCGTGGAAAATTAAAGTGAATTTTTTAGTTGCTGTTACATCAGCCCTACAGCTGGGTTGAACTGTAGAGCTGTTTCTCCCCACCATCCAGGAAACTGACTCTCAACTGCTTCATTTTCTAAGAGATTTTCTACACATAATCACATTGAATTCCAATTTATTTCAAAATATTTTTTCTCTTTATACCCTTACCCCTCTCTTCTAGTGTTTTTTCAAGTGCTTCCTCACTTATTTAATATTAAAGTGTTCATTAACATATCTGAATAGGTAATAACCCTTGAATTATTTCTATACTACATTTCAATCATAACAAAATAAGACAAGGAGGACCTCAGAATCCAACTAGATTGCATCTCAACAGCATAAAAAATAACTAATCTCTGATGGCTATCGGTGATATAAAGTACTTCTTATTGTAAACTAAGGAACTAAAATCTCAAAAAAACATTAATGCATATTTGTGAAGCAAATGGGATCTTATTAACTACAATTTAGCTTCTTTATACAAGTTAGAGGAGTAGAATAATTTTTCTCTTATTTATTTCCTTTTTTCTCATTTTGACAGAACCTTTCCATTTTCATCATTTTTTTTAAAGCTACTTACTAAGCCATTTATATTTTCATGCCTTTAGTAGATTCTGTCAAAATTCCTGCATACCTAAAAACAAATGTAGTACATATAACAGCTAAGCATTGCACTGTTCCATTTTTAAATGTGGAAGTCATTTAGGACCTTTCTTAGATAACTGCATTTTAAGACTGATTTAATCATTTTCTGGGCACTAGTTTGACAATAAATTATTTTGAGGATTGCTTCCTTTGGGTAATTTTTGTACATATACCACATATTTGCAGCAGAGCTAATGGTAATGCAAGGCTGACTTTTTTTTTTTTTAACATGGTAAAAAATAAGGAGAAAAAAAATCAAAGTATTAATTTAGTATAGTTTTACCGGATTGCACAGTTAGTTTACAGAGATTAAAAAACAAGGCAAAAAGCTAAAGCTTCACATCAAACACACAAACATAATAATTGAATCAAATAATGGAAGGCACTTTAATTCCATCTTTTGGTCTCAAAGTTCCTCCTTATCCCAAGTGAGATCAGTCTCCTGCTGAGCAACTCATTCTTTTTTTGCAGAAGCTCAGTTTATCTTGATGCAGGCAATGACTTCCAGCAAGATTGTGAATTGTTTCCCATGGTGATTCCTGTCCTCCGACTGCAATGACCAGATGACGTCAAATCACTTGGAAAAATTCCTCACAACTTAAAAAATGCATCACATTTAACAAGATGTAGGGACTCTAAAGGAGCAAATGCTTCCACAACCAGCGTGGGGAGCACTCACTACACATGGTAGTCTTTAGAACCTCAAAGCTAGTTTTTCATAATTTTCCTAAATCTTCTTCATCCTTTCTAACACATGTTATATCCCACCATTCCACAGCGTGTTCCAAGTCCTCCACAGGGTTTTTGCCTCCTGTGATACAAAAGAATGGCTCATGATCTGCTCCAGGGGTAACCAATCATGAAAGAACTTCTGGATAAAGAACATAGTTTCTGGATGTCTGCTGTCTAAGACTGCACAAACTTCTGATGGAAGAGGTGCCAGAGACAAAGATGCTTGGATAGCAGGAGAGCAGATGGCAACTGAGCTCACAGTCCTCCTATGCCAGAGCAGCATCTATTCGTGGGTGAGTGTTTGCTGATGGAAAATCCATAGCGGGACAATCTTCTCCTGCTGTGACTCTGAAAGATACTCAAAGCAATATTGAAAAGTTCTGCAGCTGTAAAGCTTTTCTGTTCAGTAAATGGTAGTTAAAATGACTCTTCTGACTACAGAAGCATTTATACAGAGATTTATGATAACAAAGGAAGGATAACAAAAAATAAAAATACAAATTTTGAAAAGACACATGAAAATCTCAGGTGCCAAAATTAAGACAGAAAAAATGCACACATGCCAAGAATACCAAGTGCCAAGTTCTAGCTTGATTTGCTACGGTATGGTGAAAACCACTATTACAATCCCTTAATCTTGAGTCCGTGTATGTATATGCACAGGGACTCATTTAACTCCAGAAAACATTTTTAAGTTAAAACACAGTTAAAAGTGTGCTACAGCTGGTGTAGCATGATGAAGATCAGGGCATGGCAATTTCTTCAAACATCTGAGAGTGTGGTCCCTACTCTGGGAAACCCAGCACAGAAATGAGACTTGTAATGGACTGTCAGTAGAAAGTACTAACCTTAACAGGACAATAATTAAAGGGTAACTTTAATTTGCTCCCAAAACTTCCATTGTATTCTCAATTGTTCTCAAACACAGTGATGTCAAAAGAGTAAGCATGTATGCATTCAAATATGTTTTTCTTTCTAAAGAAAGCAAGAATGATTTTAAAAGCCTTATGGTATTCTTTGTATATTTTAAGTCCTTCATGTTAAAATCATCAAAAGTAAAAATATCACATTTGCTCTTGGAAAACAAAACCCCAAGAGAATCAAAATAGAATGTGAATTTAAAAAAAAAAAGTAAGATATTTATTTCAGCGATATGAAGTCTTACTTTAAATTTCAATAGAGAAATACAGACCTGTAATGAAACTAATGTAATTAAAAACTTCTTAATACACTAGAGGTGACCAGTAGAGATAACCTTGTATCTGCAACCTCTGTGTGTACCTGTGTGAATATGTTTCCCTCCTTTACACATGTGACTGGAGGAATTTCTCCCTTTTTTGTTAGGTATTTCAAGACTTTAAACTTATTGAAGATCATTTTAACTGCCTTTCCTTTTTGATCATATAGAAAATTATGTCTGTTGGTAGAAAAATTTTATTCTCAGTGATGCAAATCATTGTTTTCCAGATGGACAATTGAAAGGAGTTCCTCTTTAAACTCACTTTTTAAAAAAACAAAAGGAAAAAAGAAAAAAGAAAAGTCAGTGCCGGTGCTTAGAACTTTGCATTTATTTGTAACATCAGAAACCTGCAATTCTGACTGCCAAAAATGAGCTTCAGAGTTCAGAAGACAAGTCTAGGGCAATCTACAGGGTAAGTCAGGCATAATTCCATATGGGGCACATGCCAAATCACACATATTGCATGCACACTAATTGATCATTGCAGAAACCTCTAACTACCAGTGGAAAGAAGCAATGTGACAAAGCCAGACACCATTGCAGCTCCAAAGAATTCTCTGGAGCAATGAAAGTTTTAACAGATGCCTATCTGTCCTCATATTTTACAACTTGGCACAAGAAAAAATGCTTTTCCTCAACAATTTTCAGGAGAAAAAACCCCAACCCACCAAATAAATCCAAAGTAAAAATTCCAATTCAACGGAAAACTTCCAGTGAAAAATTTCTTCAACAAGGACAATGATTTTAGCAAAATCTGCACATTAATAATTTTTCCTAGGAATTCAGTTTCCACCAGTGTTAAAATTACTTTTACTTATATTTTCAGGCAAAATACTTCTCTCTAGGTTTATTCAACTCCAAAGGTTCATTTACTTTAATAGTCTCCTTCCATGTCCTGTGGAATACATGCTAAATGACTCAGTTTACATCATATAGTTTAATTGTACTCTTGAAACATTTCTAAATAATTCTGGACACAAATAAAATAGTCAGTATCTGTTAATGTCATATTAAGGGAGACCAGATGTAGGCTATCATAAATGTGAGGACTCCAGAACAGAAATGTAGAACTTTGTGCAAGATGACTTCTTGATACTTTCATATTGCAGCACTGTTTGTATAGTAGTCCAAACTTTTATCAAGCTATATAGAAAAAAGAATCAGGTCTCACAAGGCATGTATTATGTGACCACTATTACTGCTGTTTGGGACTTCAAAGACATTTAACCTTCAACCCCAGCAATGACACTTACCTTTCATGAGACATCTGTGTAACAGCTGATGTGTTAAATCACAGCTGTATCTGGAAAGTCACAGCCATAAACCATTTGAAAAAAGAGCTTCTCTATGAATTGCATATTTGAAATATGACAAGGTTACTGTTCTGATGCCAACAAGGAATCTCAAAGTCTTTGTATGTGAAAATAAGTATTTAAAACTTTAGAGAGAGATAGAAAGATGGTGCTTTTTCTTCCACTATATAGCTTCAAAGTAAACCTTTGCAGTCTAATAGTTCAAGGTTGTTATTTAAGCAATTTATCTCATTTGAACAGAAAGGAATATTTTAAGTCAACCCCTTTTTGCTATGAGAATATATTTCATTTTAACTTAATAAAAGAAATGGTTCTCATGGGGTAAAGAATTTATACACATGCTGCCTAAGGTACCATTTAAAGACAGAACTTAGTGAGAGATGTTGCAGGGACTTATTAGTAAGTCTAATAACAATAAAAGGTATGGTACTGTAACTACTATAGCAACATTACCAATTTATTAGCAGGAATATCAACAATTTTTTTTTCCCTTCTATAATTGTGTTCCAGCCTACTTTCTATTACTAATTTATCTCATTTTCCACATAAATGTTGTTCTAGCTCTTTTTGGTCTTCTTCCCATTTCCAACATCCTGTCTTGACTGCTGCTTAGGTCAATGACAGTAGCAATATTTCATATGAAAATGAAGCATTCTTGCCTACTTGTTCCAAGGCAGTTGCTTTTTCTTCATACTGATTTCAATTAATTTGGGGGAAAACAGACTCATATGTTATTGGAAAACTCAGATTTTTCCTATTCATTTCAAGCTGATTTGTAAATTCTACCTCTTAGTGGCTTTGTTAATTCTTTAGCTGTCACTGAATATCTCAAATTTTTTTCTTAATATCACACTCAGAGTGAAAGGAGGGGAAGCCAGCAGCTGGAAAAACCAGAAATATAACAGAGAAAGAAAGTGATTAGAGTTGTGCCATTCTGAACACCAGAATGCAAATTTTATTCATCTTTGTGATGGAAACAGAGCTGCCTTACAAAATTTTTACTATTTTTAAGGATTTTTTTGAGACAGGGAAAGAGTGAAACCCATATATTTTTAATGGCTTTCATCAAATCTTTGAAGTTTAAAGAACACCTTGCACACATCCTCAGATTTTCCTGTTTTAATTTCTTGCCAGTACAACTGTAGGTTAGCCTTGCCCAGATTACTTGCTTAGATCACATTTTCCCCATTAACTTCTGCAGTTTTAATGGTCTTGGTTTTTGTTTTGTTTCATTATGGAACTCTCCTTTTATTAGAAAGTGGGAGAGCAAGGAATTCTGACAGTAACCACTCAGTAAGAAAGTGTCATCTATCCCCCATTAAGACATGCACCTCTTTCTTTGCAGCAGTAGTGCTGGGAAATGTGTTCTCCCAGTCCCTCCAGTGTTCTGTGGCAGCAAACACTGCTAGCTCCTTCCCTAGAATTTCACACAATAGCTGTGAAAAACCTTCTTTCCCTTGCAAAATGTAGTCTTTCAAAATCTTGCTAATTTCTTTCTTTTTATCCTCTTAAAAAGTCATCTTTACTCTGTCTTGTCTCTGCTTTACAGCGAGAAATCATAGGACAGGAGACAGCACCTTCATTTATCTTGAACTGCAGCTCTGTCACTGTCTCAACCCCAAAGGCAGAATTCCAAGGCCACCCTACTGGAAGGGTGGACTGTGTGTGGCATTTCCCTGTGGTTTCTTTCTGTACCCTTTATGTTTGAGAGAATCCCTATGAGAGGTTCAGCAATAACTAGATAAACACATGAACAAACAAGTCAGGTAAATGTAGGAGAGCATATGGTTTTCCCCCAGAAGCAGTGGTTCTTGGAACTTCTCGTTTTCCCCACTGGCCTCTGTGCTTCGGATAACGTCAAGACTTTACCAAGCCCGAAGCTTTAGTGGGTCCTCAGAAAAGCAAGTAAGCACATTCTGTATTTCTTTATTTTTTACCCATTTCCTCCTGTTTCCCTTTACATAGAACCCTGTGCAGAATTCTTGAGAAGAGAGACTAAACCCAGCCTCTCCACCACCTTTATTTTCACCTGATGTTTAGAGGGAGCAGTGCCCTCACTACACCGTCGTTGGGGCTGGCAAAGCTGACACAAGGTTCTGAGTGCCCATCCCCATTGTCTGCTCTCTCTGCCTGAGACCCACCACACAAACACTGGCTCCATTTCAGCCCCTCCAATCATCCATCTGCCCATTTTAATAAGTATTTTCTTTCCTGTGTGATATGAGGCACCATCCTTCCATGTGCCTTTATTTTGTAATGCTTTTCCAGTGATTCAGGAAACTAACCCACACTGTCACACCATGGCAGCAGAGGCTGGTTTTCCTCCCATTGAAGTCAACAGCAAAATTCTTGTAATAAAAAGAGAAAGTGAATACAGATGAATATTAACCATATCCTTTCAACATTTTTCTCTGCCTAATGGAGTATATTAAGGCTTCTCTGCATAACTTCTGAATAGTACTGCATGCAATTTCATTATTAAAGTTTCACTTAATTTAATACTGCTTTGAGGTTTCTGGTTAAAAATAAAATATGATTAATGCTTACAAAAGAGAATGAGAAATAGGAGTGTTAAGAATTCTGATAATGGCTACAGTTTCTGGGTAAATTGCTTTAGTAATTTTCATAGTTAAACACGTTAATGTTACCCTTGCTTATTGTAGTTCCCCACCCTAACAGTCACTTGCTCTTCCTGATGATTCTTTTAAAAATTAATTAGTTAGCATGGCATTTAGCTGCTAACTATAACACACAAAAACCAGTCATTTTCCCTGAAGGTCACTGGCGTCTCTATACAACTGAAAGAACAGGAGCACCCAGTCATAGGCATTTATCCTTCTTGTACCTTCTGGGTTTATTTCTGTTTTAGAACAGGGAGGATTACCAGAATTACCAAATCTCTTTCTGACTCTCTGCTAAACCTGAGTTTTCAAGAGCAGAAAGCTCATACAGACTAGGAGGATGAGGGACAACTATGATGTGCTCCAGGTGCAATCTGAACAAGTTATTAGGATGCCAAGCATTTAATGACACTCTTAGCATACCAATCCCCAAAAATTGTTCTAAAATTCTAATGGTGCGCTGGATAAAAATACATAAAATTGGATAACAAATAGTACTTCTTGGTAAAAATCTAGCCCTACTTTGGAATAAATGTTTTGATAGGAGCAGAACAAAACCTAGGACTGTGTTTCAAAAAACTTTGTTTCAAAATTTCTTGGTCTTGACCCATGCAGGTTAATATCCTGGCTTCCCAGTCAATCAGTGAAAGCCTATTAGGATAATCAAGGATTCATTAGAGAAAGAAATTTGATCAAATGGAGTAAAGAAAGCCAGCTGCTGATGCCTTCCTATGTCCTTCATGCCCTACTTTTTCATTCTATGGACTTAGATGGAACTTTTCTCACACAAGATGGACATGCTGTCAAAGGCTATCTACCTATTATCACGTGGTAAAATATAATATAGCAATTAAGCACAGATAATATATAATTATAAAAATGGAAAAAAAACCCAACCCTGTTAATCTAACAGAAGTGCCTTGGCTACATTCCAAGCTGCCCAGTCCATCTTCTTTATTAATTATTATTAATTATTATTGTTATTATAGGAGATCCATAATACCCTACCCAGTGGTAATATCTGTGTAGGACTTGAATATAATGAGGTGATTTAGAATTCACAAAGAGGGGTCACCCTGCAATTTGGAATGCAGATAATCACATTTTCCAGTGGGTTCCGTTAATTCATATTTGGCCAAGACATTAAAAGCAATTATGGCATTAAGCTCTAAATGGTTTAAAGAGGATCTTTTTAGATAAATATATGTGCATGATAATAGATGCTTTTTAAAAATTGAAATTTATTTCACAGATCATTGCCAACAAAAGTTCTGAATCTCAGTTGCTGAGGAAATTTGAATCTGCCTACTAATCTAAACTTCATAGATAAATTTTAACTAAGTCTTATTAAAAAGGGAGACCATAATAAATGTGGTCCTTTTCCTAAGAGTTATGTGATACTAGCCCCTGACCCAGAAAACACTCACCTTTGGGCTTAATAAGTAGTTCTATTAAAATCAATAGAAATTCCCATGAAAGTAAAGTATTAACTTAATGTGTTTAGAATCTGTGAACAAGTTGGACCATATTTTTTATTTTAAACCTACCTTGGAAATTAACAAGCCATAATGATCTAGAGAAGGAGATAAATTACAGAAGAAAGGAGTCAGCAAATAACTGGTATTCCTCGCTGTGGCTGCAGGTTAACCAGTCTAAACCAGGTAGTTCCCCTCATGGAAGTAAAATCCAGAGTAATATCTTAGTCATGGCTACTGGAACCAGGGACTCTCTTCCTGTGCTTTGCTGAATCTATGCACCCTTCACTTACAGTCCCATGTAATTTGACATAAAGAATTCTCTTTTTACAGTCATGAATAAAAATTTAAATATTTTACTGATCAAAGAAGTATCAATAAGACCCCCAAATTATAGTGATGAGACACGCAAAGCAAAACATAGATAAACAAAAAGAACATGCATATGACTAAAGGTTTGTTTCCCAGCCTACATCCACTCCACTTGCAAAGGCTTGTCATCTTTTTTGTAAACGTGGGGGCAAAAAAAGGCACAACTCATCTATACTGTATTTATTTCCTTCCCACTCAACATATGTTTTACTTTCATTTTTTAGCTATAGCTTTCTACTAAAATAAGTATTTTTCCTAAGAAGAAATTTTCGTTAAAATAAGGAGGAAATGCTAGAACATGGTAGACTTGAGAAGAGCTTCTACTGCTAATCAGTAAATGTTTTGTTTGGAGCCAAACAGTTAATGACTAGAAGTTGTTCTCATTTAGAAATAATAGAGAAATAAGTATTTTGCTTATTAAACAAGTACCAAACACTATGATAAAACTTTTTATGGAGAAACCAAACTCACTTATAATTTGCAACTCTAGCATTTGAGACTTAACAGTGCAAGACCAGACTCTTAAAATAAAAATAAAGGAAAAAATGATATGATAGAGGCAATTAAAAACTCTTATAAATTCCCAGAGGCATGGAGGTATTTGTTAAATAAGTTAACATAAATCATGCAGTCATTGCTGCAGCCAACTACAAGCAGAGTTTCCAGAAAAAAGATAAATTGTGTGCAGAGAGGAGTGTGAAACCAGCTACGTACCAGCATACCCTTAAAGCTTTAGCTATGCTGCAAAGTATTGCAGGGTGCAGAAGAACATGCTGCCTGCCCAGGCACCACTTGGAGTGGGAGGGAAAGACCAGAGTCATTACAAAACCTCACTGCTTTAAGAAATCACAGCCCCAGTAGGGAACAGAGACAGTTCTACAGTTCTGTCCGTTAAGCATAATTTCTTTAATAATTGTTTTTACAAGCAGGATAGTCTAAGTCAGAGAAAAAAGGTAGATTTAGTAATTTAATCTTACTCTGGATGTTTCTAATGGCCTGTAATCAAAACTCTCACTTCAGTGAAAAGATAAGGGCACTTATCAAACTCAGATGAAGATGTTAAGATAAAAATATCAATACCATATAAAGTTACTGATAGAGAACAAATATTTCCTCCCATCTATAAGGCTCAATACACAAAGAAAAAGAAGGAAAATCAACCAAATATACTTATTTTAAGTTTTCCTTCAGGCAAGCTTGCTCTATCACAGGCTGCTTCAATTTGCATCTCAGATGCATAAGGTATCTTACTTTACTAAGAGGTCTTCCTGTCCAGATCTGGAGGTCTGCATTGTATTAGAAAACAAATTTAGGAGTTTTTCAATTCTGTGTAAATAGGGTGCAGGGGAAGAAATAAGAATTTACTCATTACTCTACTAACCCCATAACCCTATTTTGAAAAAAACTAAATTCAAAGTCAGCAGTCTATTTTACATTTCAGACTGCAAGTTTCTAAAAACTCTGATCTAAGTGTATGGATTTTTACAAGTAGTAAAGGGAACATAGTGATAAGAAACTTAGACTTTTGTAATCTGTTTCATTTCATCACAGGATATTTTTATAACTACAGTCCTAATACTTTCTGCAAACATTGTGGGGTTATTGCTGGAATATCTGGGTATTAAATGAGACACTAAAATGTGAACTTCATGGACTAGTTACGTATTAATGATGTATTTTAGACCTCTTTCTGTGCCAGAATTCAAACCTGGGGCATAGACAGAAATTTATAAAAGCCTTTAAAGCAAATCCCAGTCTGTTGCCCACTGTACAGAATCCATCCAGTCAGCTACAGAAACATCTACTAGTGATAAAACAGACTATGATGAAGCACTTCCACAAGAAAGTTGAAGAGCAAATAGGAATTTGCTGTGTATGGTCTATTTCATCGAGACCTGAATGAAGGGATATTTAGTTCTGCAGAACAGTCCTCAGCTGACACAAAAAGGGTACTCAACCCAAATCTTACAAATATTTCTAAATAAAGCCCAGATTTAACAATCTCAAAGCAGAAGTTACTAGCACACATGGCTATATTTCAGCAGTCTTCTCGAGTAACCACTTTCATTAGTCTTCTATCTTAGTGAATAAAATGACTGGTGAAAGATTCTTCCCATTACCTGGGACAGAATATAACTCTGTCAGTGATGGATGTACTCCAGCAGAACATGGAAGAGTATCCATCACTTCAGTTTGCCTTTCTCCTCTCATGACTGAAAACACCACCCTCTCACACAGAACCTCATCTCACACACTCAGAAACACCTGCTCATTCATGAGGAAGGAACCAATACTCTAATTTCCTAGATGCTCTCCTGTCAAAAAGTTGACCTGTTCTCCAACCTATCTGCTTGCAGTAACTCAAACTATTAATCCTTCTCTTCCATTTTGGATCTCCATTAGATTCTGGATTACCCTGTTTGCAAAGCTTTCCTACTGTACTTGTCTGAAAACCAGCATGACATTTAGAGCTGAGAAAGTTGAAAAAGCAAGGATTTTCCTCAGAGATAAACTCTTCTCTTGCTCTTGGGTTGCTACCAGGAAATCCGAAAACCTCTTGATACCGGACCTACCTTCTCCGTTTTCTTTCTTTTTAATATTATTGTCTCTCTTTTAATTATTGTGGCATCAGGAGACCCCAAATGCAATCAATGCCTCATTCTGCCTGTCTCTATGAAGACATATGGTATGAGACAGCCCTTGCCCTGAAGAGCTTACAGTTTAAATAGGCAAGACAATAATGAGACACATTAGCATTGTTATCACCATCTCCCAGGTGGGAAATTGAGTCACAAAGATGGAAAGCAACACGCTCAAAATCACATGTCTACACCATACAGTGAGGCATGGTTCAGTCCTTTTGGAGCTAGCAAACATTAAACTGACAAATTGACACAGGAGAAGACACACTGATGTGCCAGTTTGTGTGCAGAAGCCCTACAGACTAGACAAGCACCATTTTGGCCCAAACAAGTCCTGAGAACAGGCCTTGCTTTAGGGCACTTACAGTGTGACCAAGGCAGTTGTCCACACCACACTCTCTTTTCCATTTGGTCCGGGTGGTCTGAATGCACAGAACAGGTGCCCATGAAATGCAGGCAATGCAGAAATATACATTTTTCAAGACTCAATCAAGTAGATTTCTTCAAAAGCCACTTACTGTTCCTTATGGTATTGATTGTCCCCAAGTAGAGAGAAACAGGCCTTTTTTACAGACTTGCCTTCTCAATAATCCTGTTGATCTGGGCTCCAAAGTATGAAAAGAAAATCCCAATTGTTATGTTTTCATAATAGAAAAGATCTGAAAGAGAAGCCAAATTGTGCCTCAGTTTGGTAATATCCATAACCTGTTTAAAACAAAGAAAATCTTAGATATTTGAAAAATAATATGGTAAAGAGTAAAGCAATTGAATGTAATTTTATTTCCTCTGAGGTAAAATGTGCTTCTGAAATGATCTTATTATATAAATAATATATTTATATAATATAAAAGTGTATATATATACCTTCTATTTATATATAAATAGATTAAATATAAATTTATATTATAAATATAATAGAAATATATAAATATATATTTATATGTGAATATATAAAGTGAGAGATTTCTTTTATCTTTTTGAAGTGATATTATACTTTATTTACAAGTGACAGCCCTCTCACTTAAGCTTTTACGTATTTATTGAATGAACATTCAGTGTTATTCATCTATTGAGGGGTTACGCATACTGAGCTATTAAGCTGTTGTGTTGGTCTATGTTTTTCCCAGTGCTAGTGGGGATAAAGAAAATTCTATAGTGCTTTCTTGGGCATGACTTCTTTTTGCTGATAACCTCAGGATATCTTGGGATTATTGTTATAATTTACAGAAGTCCTCCATTATAATTTTGAAGCACAAGGTCATTTTCATAAAATTACTAAGAACTATGAAGTAAATTCCCCTCCTTTCCTCCCTCCAAAAAAAGCTAAAAAAACAACAAAATATAACAAAAATATGTCAGCTCAGAAATTAGCATGGACTGATTGTGACAAATGTACTTCTATAGCACCACTTTCTCTATACTCTTTTTTTTTCCTAAACATGACATAATCTTCTTTTCTTATTTAAAAAAAAATATATAGTTTAGAACATGCAGATTACTTTTTGTATTATCAGAAAGGTAGTTTGGATGTGCTACAGGAGTACTTGACATTTGCTATCTATCTTGATCTCTTTCAACGTTTCAATGAGAAAATACTGCATATCAAGCTGATTCAGATAAACCAATACTTCTTGTTAATTATTTACTTCCCAAAAACACGTGCAAGATTTTCACATATCAATAAGCCGTTACATTAATAATAAAATCAGCAAGTATTTAAAAAGAAAGTAAAATAAGCTATATTTCTTTGAATGGTTAGTTTGATAGAAGGAGTGAAACTGAAAACCAAGGCGGTAGAAAAGATTTCCTGGGTAAGGTCCATGTCACACCACAGCCATTTCAGAAAGTCAGCCAAACCCATTGTAAAATTAATTCATTTTTTTACCACCTTATCGTGTTACTACTCTTGATAGCATGTACTGATTGTATAAGATGAATGCTAATTTGACTTTTTTCACAGTTAAAATCATGCTACCTGTAATTCCTCTATAATTTCAGTCATTTGTTTCCACAGTTCCAAAGAGTAAAACTGTATAACACAGTCTATTTTATGTATCAGGTAGTTACTTAAAATAGTAAATATATGTTAGCTCCTTAATGACTCAATACGTAGTCTCTGGGGGATCAAGAATTATATTCCATTTTCTAGATGGGAAGATAAAGAGGTAAAAATAATTTAATTTCTAATCCAAGCATACAAAAATCAATCTAAAAGATTCCTGCTTTATATTCTAAGCTTGACTGTATTTACTGACGTAGATCATGTGCAAACACCTGCCATCTCCAGAGTTCACTTGCCACATACACTCCATGACATATTCAAAGGTTACCTAGGAGTGTATAAGAGGTCAGAGGTGTTCTGAATCAATTAGAACTAGCCTTAAAACATATGGTGTTCACAATAATCAGCTATGTTAAAGCCTTCCCTCAAGTAAGTATCCCCATCCTTTTTTATATAGATTCTTACATTCATCAGCTATTCACATCATCTCTAGAATAATTTGCATAACTATCCAATATTTAAGGAGGTATATGATGGCCTCTAGTGGTGCATAACAGCATGAAAATGATGAATTTCTGCTCTGTTTCCTCAGAGTTTTAAATATAGCATGATAGAAAAACAAACACACAATTCAAACTGGATCTCCTGAGTTAGGAACAGCAGAATACAGTACACAGCAAATGTAAATGGTTCATTACTTTTTACCTGGTAAGAAAGAAAAAATTCCTGAAGGCAACATGATTACATGAGAATAATTTTTAAAATATCCAGATTTTTCCTATTTAACATTGTTTTCTCTCTCCCAGTCTTTTGTTCACTGCACACTGCTAGGCTTTTCCCTGCTGGTACTGCAAGTCACTAATTCTTTGAGAATAGTGAGGATACTGAATGAGAAAATACATCTGATTTTCCACAGAGAAGGTTACACAGTTTTCAGCCTGAATGTTTCAGATGCTTTTCAGCCTGAATTATTCCTTCATGTTAAGAAATACTTTTATCATTGTATTTGTGATTTTTTTTTTTTTTAAGACAGTATTTGATAAATCAATTCCTAACAAGAAAAATGCCAAAATAAAATTTTATCATACTAATTTGACCTTATTCTTACACATGGCATCTCATAACCCAGAGAACTGTAAGAAGGCTCACATACAGTTGGTGGGATTTACTACTACAATACAAAGAACAGACATGTAGAAAATTAAAGACTAATACATTCTTTAGCAGGTTAAATAATAAACCTTCTCTTCTACCTTCTCTTGAATCTATTTGATATTTTTGCTTAAATTGCTTTCATATTTTTATTTCTACTTTGCTTCTTGTTTTTGTCTTCACAAATGTTTAGTAAAACTCTCAACACTTACAGGTTGAAGTTTCAGGCAATATTTCCATCCTGCATTTCCAGTATCTCTGTAAAGAAAGCTATGAGTATTCATAGATATTAATTTCTTTTTAAACAGTAACTCATAACTTCCTGGAAAGTTTTCATATTTCATATATCATATTTTTAAAAGTTTTCTAACTTGAAATACACTTATAAACACTTTTATTTAACAGAATTTGAAAGGAAAAGCTACTGATCTCAGTCAGTGGCCTCCACAGCTCTGCTTCAAGCAAATTTTCAGAAACTAAGACCTAACACAGATAATTGCTGTAGCTCATTCTCAAGGAAAATGTGATCAAAGGATACAGTAAGGCCATTCAAGGGAGCTTCTTACTACATCTTTCCCTCTGTTATACAACATTTTGAAACAGCATTCTTCTTTTTCCTAGGCTATCTGAGACTTAATCCACATATGCTGTGGACAGAAAGTAAGTGCAGAGAAGGATATTACAATGATTCTTTTTTTTTTTCCGTATTCTGAAAATCACTTCACAACTACTGTCAGAAAGATGTAAGCCTGCAATGTCACAGACACTTTTCCTTAATTTCTGCATTTTTGCAAGGGAGTTTAGGTGCAATTTGACAGCAACCAAAACTTTTTTTTCACATGAGAAAAGAAAACTATAGCCAAGGAAATGCCTAAACAAATGGTAGTAATTGATTGCTGTCCTTTAGTTTCTTTTAAATGTAAAGAGTAAAAGTTGAATGATTTTCTTAAATAATTCTGAAAAGTATGTGGCCTTTTTTCCTGGCAGTTTCTCACATTTCTCAGGGTCTCATGAAATTCAGTTTCTTACTACCCCTTAGCTACACAAGCTACTTTTGCTACACAGTCCTCCCCTAAGCACTGCATCCCAAGTCTCAGGGTTTATGAACCAAGTTTTCCCTGAGCCGAAGTGAGTCTACTAGACGGCAACAGAGGTATGATCCTTTCACAGAGCGATTTCCTCCCTCACACTCTTTCCTATTCTGCCTTGCAGTCCCTACACTCAGCATCACTATTCTCCTGCTTCTCCCACTGGGATCTGTATGCCCAACACAGTGTGAAATATTAACTAGATAATGATTTTTATTTCTCTTTCTGGAGATCAGAGGAGCTACTAAGAAAACCACTGTTATGAAGCAGAATGCAGGAAGCTGTCAGCTAAGGAGCAGCCACCAGCTGCCATCTGAGCAGCGGTGACGTTAATGTACAATGCTATATCTTAATAGCCATCTCAATTGGCTACTAAAATGCAGCACTTTGCATTAAAAACACTACCCTACTGCTGCAGGAATACTTACCAAAGATGCAGATGTAATCTGAAAATTACCTTTTGGCTCAATGGAATGCTGTCATGCCAAATGAGCTGTTTCAGCTCCTCAAATTTTCTGTTAAAGAAATAAAACTCTTACCTTTTAATTTTATATATACACAATTATGTTGAAGGGCACATTCAGCCAAGACAATGCACAGATAGTACAGGTGAACTGCATGCTGTGTCTCAGAATTCAATAGCAAATGAACCTTCTCGAGAAAATTGTGCTAAATTCCAGAGTGGATATTATTCTCAATTTCTTTAAAGAATGCCTCTTAAAATAATGTTTTCAGGTACTGAAGATGGGAGAACAGGAAAATGTAGCTGGTAGGAATTTGTTCCTGGAAATGTACAGGATATAAGAAAGAGAATTCTGAAAAGTAGGATAAGAGATATGATGAAGGCTACAGCATGAATGTGGGTGTAAAGGACATAAATGGACTACACTCCAAAAGTGGAAGTGGTGAGGCTGGTAGGCTGCGTAATACAGGAGGAGGATGAAGTTTAAAAAAATTTGTGTCCTTTGATCCAAATACATGGTTTGTGGGAAAACTTTGTCTCAACTTCTGAGTGCATAGACTCAGGTGAGAATAAGGAAAATCATAGAGACAAACATTAAAGACTATGTAGTGAGCTCTGGTGCCCTCCCTGAATCATAGCAGAAGATGATGAAAAGTCAAGACAAAAAGATCTCTCAAATCTAGAAAAAATATGTTTTGATTGCATAAGCTTCAAACTGTAGACAGGGTCTCTGTGCTTCAAATATCTACCATGCTGATTGGATATAATTTGAGAGATAAAAATACACCTATTTGATAGGCTTGGACATTTTATCTCCTCTTTTGTTGCACACAACTATTACATATCTTGTGCTGCACAGTCCCTACCAGATATGTCTGATGTGGTTTGAAAGATAGAACTGGTCAGGGATATTTGTATGAAGTCAAGTTTCTTCAAAGAAAACATAATTCCCTAAACATTATATTTTAAGCATACTGGGCATTATCATCTTTGTTTAATCTTTTACCTAGATTCATGATGTACCTGCCCTAGGGCCAGAGACAACTACACCTTTTGTTTTAAGTCAGAATAATTAAGTCTCCCTCAGAGACAGGGTCTCCTGAAGCTGCAGAGCACTAGCCCCAGGGAGTCTGCTAGCAGGGCTGTCCTGCATCTCCAGTCCTTGAGAGAAACAGGCAGCTAGCCCAATGGAGTTGACAGTGTTGGCAGTTTCATTACTGGTATCATCTGGGATGCTGACAAGAACATCAGTTTCAACTAAAAATCTAAAGAAACAGGAAGTTCTTATTTGTCAGAGAATTCAGATGTGTGATTTATCAGATTTAGTCTGAAACCAGTACTCCTTGGCCCTCAAAATCCACACATGTGCAAACTAGAAACAATTATTTTGACAGCTCTACTGTAAAATTGATCCTTGTTTTCCTTTTTAAGTTTTCCTATAAGAAGATAAAACTGCTCAGGCTAAAAAAAAAAAAAAAAAGCCCAAAAAAATCCCACCCAAACAAAACCATATTCTGAGCTATTTGAATAGAGAGCATGATGGTTTATATAATCTACTGCTAGAACTTGCACATTACTTCCATTATAGTTATATAAAATTTGGAAAATGTTGTATGATTAGCTCTTGAATTGGAAAAGCAAAAATACTGCTCTGCAGCAAAGATCACTTCTCTCTTTTTAGTCTGACATCCTACATCAGTCTCCAGAAACACTCTAACATATCATGCTGCAGTGACATTTGAGCCTACACAAGAGTGTGGGAGCAAGTGAAGAGTAAGCAGTTCACTGTGCTCAAATGGAAGAAAAATATTTAGTCAGTAAAATATTTCCTTCAATCCTTTCGAATTTTGAACTTCATAGAATGATAGAGGTTAGATGGGACATCTGGATGTCATCTGGTCCAAATCCCCTGCTCAAGCAGGGTCACCTAGTGCTGGTTATAAACAAACTCACTGGGAGGTACTTTTTGCTCCTAATACTTGGTTATCCTTTCAATCTCACTTGAAAAAAAGGGCATTTGTTTCTGAATTTAAGTCGGGAGGAAAAAAATTAAAAACTGCTCTAAACAGTTTAACAGAAGCTGGGCTGGATTCCACATTATCCAGCACCAAAGCCTGCAGAACTTCAGGAAAATTTGACAGTTGTCATGTATAACAGTCCCCAGCTGTCAAATGAAAGACCAAATGAGCATCTGCCTTTAAAATAAAAATAAAATAAATCCCACCTATAAAAACGTCTCTGCAAAAAAAGAACACCGTGCTGCATCATGTCCTCCCCTACACCTTTTTCTTCCCCTGCTCCAATTTGCTTTTAAAAATCTGAGCCAGTGCTTTATGCAGAACCAACAGTAAGCACCAGGATGATACTGCACTGATGACCTTGGATTTTCCAGCCCATTACTCCTGACTGGTCTCCACAAGAGTGCTACATTGCCACCTGCCACATCACACCTCCTCCAATGTCGCAAGGAAGTCAAACTGCTTGCACTTCCCCCAGTCCCACTCGCGCTCTGTCATGGAGCTTTCTCTGCTATCTGTGAACAGAGAGTGATCCGGGGCTCTCAGTGTCCTCAGGATCCTCCCTCCCTCCCACGCCTGTGTTCATTACTTGTCTGATAGGAGGTGCAGAAGAAGAGAAGGGAATATAAGCGGAAATATTTCCATTTTCAGCCTGGTTAAAGGAGTATTTCAAAGCAACAGATGCTGCAAGATTTATAAAGTGTTCAAAAGATAGTATATATTACAATTTTCACTTTTTTTTTTTTTTGGAAGGAAACATAGATACTTTCAAGATATAAAGATGCATACACAATCTGAATGATTATGTCCAGAAAAAAGGGTCAAATCGTGGTTTTTGCCAATAGTAGCAATTTTTGTATGTGAGCCATATTTGAGGTAATTAGCATAGTTGCTTGCCTTTTTATTTCTACAAAAGCAGATAACAGACTACCCAGAGACCCTAAAGAAAATTGCCTCAGGGGAAGACAAAAGCTGTCAACATCAAGCTGCAAAGATCTCTTTGAGGAAGAAAACAAATTCCCAGTAAGAGAATTGATATGCCTGCTGATGAGCTGTTTGAATATGAAACACAGACACTCAGAGGAAGCCTGCTGCAAACACATCCACAGAAGCAACAGAACATTTGGCAAAAAATTTGGCACTAGAAAAAAATGGATACTGAAAGCAAGCATAAGGATGTGATGGAACGAAGAAATGCTGGCATGTCACACAGAAAAGAAGAGCTGGAGGAAAAGCAAATATGCCTAGCAAGCTAAATAGAAAAACATGTGCTTTCTGGCAGGCCTGGCTACTACCAGCAGTAGCGATGCTACTTGATTCAAGTATTAAGGGAGCATTTTATGTCACACAGAAAAATGTGGTAGATATGTTTATATTACTGGTTTTTATTAAAATAATACAACAGCAAAACATAGAAAGGTTTAACAACCTGCCCCAGAAAGTTAGCAGAAAATTTTCTGTTCAACGAGATTTTTCAATTCCTACAATGAATTTCCCATAAAACATTTCCCATATGCATTTTTATTTTTTTTTATCTAAACAATACCATTATCTATTAAATGTTGGAAAATTTTGTTGGTTTTGCCCAGCCTGGGTTTTGGTGGGGTGGGGGGAGGCACTACAGAGGTGGTTTCTGTGAGGAGCTGCTGGAAGCTACTACCATTTCTGGCAGAGCCAATCTCTGATGGCTCGGATGATGGACAGAGCTGGGCCAATGAGAGAGATTGGTAACGCCTCTGTGATGACTTATTTAAGAAGGAAATAAAAAAAAAGTAGGGCACACAGTTTTAATTACATCCAGAGAAGAGGAGGAGGTGAGAACATGTAAGGAAACAACATGAAGAGACACCGCAGTCAGTGGAGAAGAAGGTGGAGGAGGTGCTCCAGACTCTGGAGCCAAGATTCCTCTGCAGGCCATGGTGAAGACCATGGTGAAGCAGCTGTGCCCTGAAGCCTGTGGGGATCCATGGGGGATGCAGAGATCCACCCACAGCCCATGGGGATCCATGGGGGATGCAGAGATCCACCCACAGCCCATGGGGATCCACAAGGAATGCAGAGATCCACCCACAGCCCATGGGGATCCACAAGGAATGCAGAGATCCACCCACAGCCCATGGGGATCCAGAGGGAATGCAGAGATCCACCCACAGCCCATGGGGATCCAGAGGGAATGCAGAGATCCACCCACAGCCCATGGGGATCCAGAGGGAATGCAGAGATCCACCCACAGCCCATGGGGATCCAGAGGGAATGCAGAGATCCACCCACAGCCCATCAGGGAGGTGCCCACACCAGAGTGGGAGAGCCTGGAGGAGGCTGTGGTTCAGTGGGAGACCCAGTGGAGAGACAGCCCCTGTTTCCAGGCTGGAGCAGCTTGTCTTTGGAGGACTGCACCCCATGGAAGAGTGACCCACACCACAGTGGTTTTGGGAAGACTGTCTGCCCATAGGAGGGACTCACGTTGCAGCAATTTTGGGAGGGTTGCTGCTCATGAAATTGGAACTATACTGGAGAAATTCACTGAGAACTATCTCCTGTGGGAGGAACCCTACAGTCTCACAGGGGAAGGATGCCTCTCCCAGAGCAGAGGAAAACTTCAGGCGATGAACTGACAAAAACCCCCATTCCCTGTCTCCCTGCACTGTCGGTGGGAAGGACAGAGGGGTTGGGGGAAGAAAACACGTTTTTTAAGGGCCTATTTTACTTCTCATTATTCTCCTCTGATGTTGTTAGTAACTCTTTGTATCTCTAAGATGAGCCTATTTTGCCCTTGGAGTGTTTTCTCCCAGTCCTTAACTCAGCTCATGAACCCTTCAATATATTTTTTTCACCTCTGCCCAGCTGTGGCAGGTGAGGGTGAGTGACTAGCTTTCATGGCTGGACCAATTCAGGGTTTTTTTATTCCTTTGGTTAATCTTGTCTGAAGATGACATTTCATGAAGGCAGTATTTTCTGAGGTATTTAAAATTAACACTATGAACTATGCATTCTCTTAAGATCATGATTTGAAACTGTCACCACCTACTAGTATTTTTGGTAGTGTCCCTCAGTATTCCTGTGAACAAATATTTAGGGAGACGTTGTCATCAAGTTTACTCCCATGTCCTAGGGAAGACAGATAAAGTTCATATCCTTCAGAGATGTGTCCCTGAGGAGCCAATCATCTTAGAAAGAAAAAAGTTTCAATTCCTGTTTTGGGATCTTCATTTCTCTCTACAGTCACACAGTCCATTGAAAAAATAAGGAATCAGCAGAGTCCACCAGTAGAAACTTCTATTGGAATGTAGGCATCCAGCCCATGCTTAAAAATAAAAATATCCCTCCCTCACTTCTGCTTACATTAGGGGAGCCATATAAAAAAATCCAAAAAAACAAACAAAAAACCCCTAAAAAACCCTCAGCATCCATAAGCAATTAGTGAAAGCAACAAGGAGCAAAAATACTTAATTTTTCATTTGATCCCTTTTAGCTGTTTTGTAAAGTAATTCTGGTAGAGCTAAGATAATAAATTCTTTACAGACAATAAGACAGTCATAAAACAGGGCAGGTAAAGCTATGACAATAATGAAATTATCTAAGTAAAGCCTATTCTCTTCATTAATTTTTACACATTTTCTACCACAGTGGGAAGATATTAACTTGCTAGTATCTTCTATCCTATTCAAAAAGAAATGCATCCCTTGAGCAAATAAGCTAATAATTTCTTTATGTTAGGGATTATTATTATTAGTAATAATATAATAAGAATCATCATCAATTAAATGTGTGCACAAAGTTTCTGGTTGAAGTCTTTAAATGCAAAATGTGGCTCATTGCTGTTTAAGAGAGTATCCCTGTCTGTTACTTTATAAACTCTAAAGTTAGCACCCTGAAAAAGCCAGATTTTTTTATAAAAAGCCAGTAAAAAAGCTTGAATTGTTTTACTAAACCTATTTATTTTTATAATATTTCAGATATCCTCAAACATTTTATTTTTGCAGTAAAGCATGCGGAACACATAGCATTGTCACTACTAGCATGTTCTGTTAAACAAACTGAATAATGATTCCGCTGTACCTAAAGGTACAAAAAAATGATTCAAGGTTTTGCTAAGAAATTTTGTCAAACTGTTGTAACAGGGACTCAAAAAACAGCTTCAAAAGTTAAATAACCAGTAGTCAGAAGTTTACTTCCTTCTGTGGAAGTAAAGTGAGCATCTTAATTGAAGTTATTCACTTCAGGTTTCAAAACCACTTTTCCAATAAATGGAAAGTTTTAGGAGCTAATGGGCACAAATCAAAGATCTATGCCCATGTCCTTTCATATGCAGTTAGACTAAAAGTGTTGCATATGTGGGATTTTATTGTTCACAAATGAAAATATTCTCCTTCTGTAAGATTTCTTGGGCCTGATAAAACTTTTGTTACGTTTGTGCTTGAGAAAACCTACAGCTGCCTAAATACATCAAAAAATACAAACAAGCTTTTAGTTGTAAATGGTTTTGTTTTCTTTTTGCATGCTTTGAAACTAATTCTTTTAAAGGAAAAACTGAAAAGATTCAGTGAGTTCTGAAAAAAGTTCTCACATTTTGATAAAAGTCTTTAGAGTCTCAATTTCTTTAACCCTTGTTTCATTATTGTCCACAACTCTCATTCATTATACTTTTAGTGACTTTCAAAAGAAATGTGTACACATTCAGAGGAAGAATGTAAAAGAAAACCAACCCAATTTTACTTAGGAGATCACTCAGCAAGTTATAGTTTCTCTATAAACTCTAAAACCTGTAATATTACTATAAAAGCTGCTAAAAAACCACAGTACTTATAAGACATACTTTAGGATAGCACAAAAAGCTTACTATTTATATGAACACAAGAGAAAACATAAAAAAATACCATTAAGAACTCATTATCTTTCCCATAACTTGTTTAGTAGAATACATAATGCACCACTCAAGTCTTTCCCAGCACCAAAAATGGACACCAAAACTTATATATTTAGGAATCAAAAGTAGTCAAGGATCATATGCATTGAGTATTGTCACTATCTGCAAACCAAAGATACAATCACAGTCAGAAATTAAAATTCCTTTAACTTTTTAATTAAAGTGCCTGTGTTAACAAGAAATGTAAATATATGAAGGTAAAGTCTTTCATAAGACCTGTCTGCAGTAAATGATTACAAAAGCTTATCAAACTCTATATTTGATATACTAGAAAAAAGATCACCAGAGAGTTCTCCTAGATTTAAGTTTTTATTTCTATTGCAGATTTCACTAAAACTTGAAAGATTTAGAATCAGGATAGATTTCAACCTCAATAACTGTAAATAGTCTTAAAGCTATTGTTCTAAAGCCATACAAAATAAGTAACAGAAGCCATGAGAGTTATGACTTTGAGGCAAAGCATACATTCAATAGACCCCAGCTGACTAAAGTAGATTTAATTAAACATTAAAAATCTAGACCAGAATATCAGACATGTTGTCATGAAGTGACTTTACCTTTAAGGTGGTTGTGAGAGCTAAGGAAGTTGAAGTTGCTGGGGACTGAAAGGAGTCTCTTTTCCTGACCAATTATTGGTCATTACTGGGAATTGACAGCAATTTTAACCATTGAAAAGGGAGATCAACTTGTGAACCCTACCTTAAGATGTAAAGTCAGGGCATTTGGGTTCTCTTTGTTTCCTGTCTGTGAAGGGTGGCAGAGCTCCAGGCCTCCCGTTCCCTGCCCAGGCCACGCGGCCGGGCGGGGACTGGGCTGGGCCCAGTGTCTCCCGGCCGGGAGATGCGGGCCCTGCGGAAGGTTTTCCCCGGGCTCTGGCCGGGCTGGGCCGATCTATGGCTCAGTTGCAGGTTTTTGCTGTAACTAAATTCACTAGAAACTGCTGAGTGAAGAAAGAGAGAGGCTCTAGACCTGCAGCGGGCTGGGGCGGCGACTACACTCTCCAGAGCAGCCATGAGGAACTTTCCATCGCAGACGGCTCCAGCTCCTGCACCGGCCGAGGCCACAGAACTACCTACAACAGCCTGGGCAAGATTTTAACTCTTCCATTTCCCAGATGAGACTTGCTGATTAATCTTTTTATCCAGAGAGAAAAAAAAAGAGTGATCAACATGAAAAGAGACTTTATAAACTACCAGTGACAGGAAAGAAAAGAAGCTTCAGAAAAGGTAGAGAATTAAGAAGATGCTTTAATTAAGCTGAAATATCTTTCTGTTAAAACTATGGAGATGGACAATGAAGTCCTGAAAAGAACTCCTTTAATTCATGATAAAGTATGTAGGGAGGAATAAAGTGTTCAAAGTGTAAATTTTGAATAAAAAGTAGAGTAATTATGGTACAGTGAAGTGCTGGAAGATTTGAAGCCTTGAGAGGCAATGAGAAAACTGTTTTCTAGTGAAGCTCACGGAAACAGATGAAGAAGACTTTTTGCCTTTGAATAACTCATCCTTAAAAATGCCATCCCTAGACTCATGGCCCATACACACCTCAGAGTGATGTGAAAATGGGAGGAGTGAGCTCTGATAACAGCAGCTCTGGGCAGCTAACATTAGAGCAATGGAAAACTATAACAAAAATAGATTTCTTGTGAGAAACTCCATAAATTAACAGGAAGAAACTTCTGTTTCTCTACAAAGACTGGTGAAAAGACTGTAGCAAGAATTGGGACTGTTTTAACCACCAAAGTTCCAAAGTTTTTGTCTCTGTTGTCATGTGAACAAGGGAATAGTGGGTAGATAGGAGATGAAAAGGTTTTTCTGGAAGTTTATTCTGGTGTTCTTATTATTGTAGTTTGTCAATAAACTTTATTCCTTTTAAGTTTTATGCCTGTTTTGCTCTTGTTCTAATCCATATCTCACAGCAAGAAATAAGTAATTTTCTTAGTTATTGGTTTAAAACCACGACACATGTCCCTACACATTTTAAATTCTTAAAATTTATTTATTGCTGAGAAATTAAAATGCATCTGAATTTCAACATCTTTTTAAACAGACAACTGGAAGGATATTTTGTGACTGTCTGTTATGTACTAACACTTCCCATACCAATACTACAGATCAAGACTTAATTTTGTCTAGAATCTTACTCAGCAAGATTGGCAGGGGAAAGACAGCAGGCTATGGAAATAACTACTGTAATGTATCGGAATTTGAATTAAATTGCACTCTAAGTTACATGTATTGCAATTCAAAACCACAGATACCAATGATTATATTCTTCAAAAGCAAAAGCTCATCAGAGCAATGACCTTGTTGTTCACGTTGAGGGAAACAAAGCACACTAAATAGCTCTCCATAGATATTCTGGATACCAAGACAGCTGAATCCAGCAAGCCCTTACTAGAACTTCCAAAGCCATAAGTTTCACATGGCTATAGAGCCCATATGAATAAATCTCTCTCATAGGTTTTGCTGCTTTTTATAGTAAGGGCTTGGCTCTCTTGTTTGTGACCATTGGGCATTGTGAAGTAAAGAATAGACTAAGGGAATGGAGTGAAAACACCTATTGCTTTTGAAAATCTAGTAACATGCTCTTCTGTAAGATCAAGAGTTTGTTTGTCCCAGGGGCTGGTATTTCCCAAACAGTAAGACAGGAGGCAGCACAGAAGCCAAAAATGGGATAGCTTAAAATAGAAAATAAGCTTAGTAACCAAGACTTGCCCAAGAACAAACCAGCTGCAGTTAACTTTTTTCTTGAATTAATACTCTATTATGATCCACATATAATTGGCTGAAGGTTTTTTTGTAGTGGTCTAGAGAACAAGAACTCTTCAAATGATGACTTTCTTATAAAAAGTTAGATACAAAAACAGAAACAACCCAACACCAAACCACTGAAAGAGTGAAAGCAGCAAACAAGCTAACAAGCTAAAAAGCTACTACATATCACCCTAAAACCCCCAACCAAACAACATCTGCCAAGACACCCAAAACAAACAAACCAACCACACCTAAGAGGCTGATGCATATTTCTGGGGACACCAGGAATCACTGTGTCCACAAGTTTCCAACAGATTTTTCATTAGACCTTCTGAATATCCTCAGCAGAAGCCCCAGCACTCCTGTCTTTCTGGTGAACATTGCACAGGTCATAATCCTAACAGCTCCATGTTTATTCATTTGTTTTCTGTATTTGATACAATGGACCTAGGTGGCCAGCTAGCTTAATGTGCCTTCTGAAAAAACAGCACTAAAGAACATTATAATTCCTGGATTCTGAAAAGCAAGTGCAAGTTATTTATAACTAGTGCATGCTAAAATAATTTCCATTAAACCATTAACTTTATATTATATAAATCTGCAGTTTAAATCCTTGCATAAGAGCTGGTTAGAAAAAGTTGTGTTTAAAGATGCAACTGAATGGAAAAAAACTCAAACAAGGAATGAGGCAGACCTCTGACAAATTACCAGATACAGCTTACAGAGAATGAAACTGAAATAATTTAACCTTGTGCATTTGGATTTTATTTTAAAGTGAATATTGTCAAAAATACAAGGAATGGCTTTTCATCTTTTTGAACTAATAAAGGTCCATGAAAATCAAGGACTCTAGGAGCTAGGGTTAAAAATTCAAAAAAAAACAAATGCCAAAATAAACTAATAAAAATCAATCTAACAAAATCTCACCAGACCATAAAGGAAATATCAGATCCATTTAAAATACGAAGGCAAAGGTTAAAAAAGATAATTCAAATCTGTCTGTACAAGACCTCTATGATATACATGGTCCAAAAAGCTAGGAATAAATTTGGGTACTCGTGGTAAAATTCTGTTCCCATTTACTGTGATGCAACTTCCTTTAAGTAACTGGAAGCAAAGTCTAAGAGGCAGAGGACAAAATAACTTCTTAGTTCCATTACAGACTAACTCCTACCACTGATATTTAAGATATGCAGAATCAGAGAAACTGTTACTGAGGATGAGTCTTGGAATACAAGTTGGCACCTGAAATTTTCTAAAATTGCCACAAAATACACATTTATATGTCCCTAAAAGCTTTCTCACCAACTGAAAGGATGAATAGGAAATTACATGGTGAAAACTGCTATTGGGGAATTGTAGTAAACTGATAACACGTATTTTATATCGTGATATAATACACATAAATTTCCTTTTAGAAAGCGTGAGGGAAAAAAAAAGAATTCTCCATTGTGAATAAATACAGAAGTTTTTTTATTAAAAGTTCAGTGGAAGTCAAATGATGAATTTCAAAAGGGAATTTTGCTTGACTAAGGAGAATTTAAATAAGAAATGAATAGTGGGTCAACACCTTCTCTTTTTATTAGGTACTTCACTGCCAAAAAAAAATTCCTGCCTTCCTTTGTTTGCACATTTTGCATTCTGAGCACACATTGTGAACTCTGAACAGAATGAAGACCTGAAAATTATAAAACCTCCTAGTGCTGCTATTTTTGAATTAATATATTACATTAGCTTTAAATTTCTCTAGTGGACAAACTAGCTGAGCTGTCTTTCTTTCTAAACTGTTGTTCCCAAGGGGAAATGCTGCTTGTCAAAGCTAAAATCTCTTAATGTTTCTGTGAATGAGATGTAAAGAGTGTTTTTAAAGCATTCACACTGTTCTTATTATCCCAATATAGTGTTTACACAGGATAATGAATTACCATACACTAGCATAATACACACACTAATATGGATATACTATCTGCTAAGAGAAAAAGAATATTCCTCATACTACATTTCCAGTACCGGTACACTGTCCAAAGACCATTTATTCTCTTGTGAGCTTATGAATTGTTCACACTCAGCTGTTTACTGGACACTTTTTGACACCTGGAAAAAAAACATTGGAAGAGAATATTTGCAAAGTGGAAATCAAGAGGAACTTAGCAGTGCTGTTGGTTTTGGTGCACACTGTTCCTCTCTGCAAAATTGGCAGAACTGCTGGTACACCCACACACAGCTTTCAAAACCTGGAATTTGCCTTTTTAGGTACCATGTAGATCTGCACTGATTCAATGAATATATTTTTAAAAATAAATATTGCATTCAGCTTCCTGGATGCCCATCAATATGAAGTCGCTAACACTCTGTGGGAGGGAAGATTAAAAAAAATAATAATAAAGTAACTAAAATGGAACTAGAACAGAATGTGGGTGTTTAGTATAACAAGTACACTTTGACAGGAATGTAAGCAGTTTGCAGAAAGTATTTAACTTGACTGGCAGAAATCTCTTAGAAGCAAATTAGTAATGCAAACTATTTAAAGGAAAATTAGAAATACGATTTAAGCATATTGGATACACATTAAGGATTGAATTATGTAAAACCCATCATACAGCATGATCCAGCAGTCTTCAAATCTTCTAATTTTATTTGGATCATTTATTTCCATCACAATTTAATCAAAGTAGTTAAGGAACAGGTTTGATATGTCTGTAAAAATCATATTATGAATTAATGGTCAAACAACAATAGTTAAGTGTTCATTGGTCTGGATGAAGTGAAGCTTAATTCTGGAGTTTGACTTATGATCCTACCCTGTACTGGAATATGTTTATTGGCCTGAGAATTTTCCACCTGGGTATTTCAACACCCTCTTTTTTTTGATTATTTGTCAAACTATGTTCATTATAATTGAGAGAAACATGGGGTTACCATCAGTACTTGGAAATCCATTTCTTTTTTTTCTGAATTTCTTTTTGTTTCTTCTTTATTGGTACAGAGCAATGACCTAAGGAGGTTGCCAACCTACTCCTAGAGTCTAACCTTTTTCCTGTCTCAACAAATTCTCTATCAGATACCTTCATTTTTCTTGGTAGGAAAAACACCTGCTTAATAGCCATGAAAATTATCAGAATATTCAACCAGCTCCTTTTGGGTTTTTTATTAAGAAAAAAATAAATATTTTTTCCAATGATTTTGAAAAATTCCTAGTTCTAATACCATTACCTAATCTAACAGTGGAAAAACTTTTTTTAAAAAAATTATTTATTTTGTTTTAAATTGTTTGACTTGTGATGTATTGTTAAAAAACAAAAGAAACAAAACCCAAAAATAACCCCAGGGAAACCCAAATCTACTCCATACAATTTGTAGAACTTCCAATGAGCAAGAGAATATAGAAAGATCAAATCTGAATGTATAAAAATATGTCTATTTCACTTTTATTTTTTTATTATTATTTTTTATGGATTAAGAAAATAATGCAATACATTTGAACTTATTTTGGGAAGTTGTTCTTCACTGATGTAACAGTAACATCAAAGAAATTCACACAGCAGAAGGTGGGAAGAAAGGAGGAAGAGAAGCCAGCAGAATCTCAGTCTTTTTTCACTGAGCTTCTGGTAAAAGATGACAAAACATTAACTCTCAAAATATAGATGGGAGACAACTCCAGGGAGGGATTCAGGTTAAGTAAGGACCAAAACATTCACGGGAGTGACAGTTTGTTTCATACTCACAAAACCAGTAAATCTGAAGCAGTCTCTCATTAGCTGTCCCATAAGATTGCTGCAGGTGAACAACCAGAACGGAAACACTAAGAAAAATTTTATTTTTCTGCTTCACTGAATCCTAAATATTGGAATGCCAGATTAAAATAATATTATACTGTATTTCATATTCTGAATGGGGAAGTGTGGTTTACATTATTTGATTCCTGTGTGAGGCATGGGGAGAGATTAAGCCATAGAGGTGAAACTATGTAGGATTCACTGGCAAAAGGAGGAATCTATGGTGTCTGACCTTGCACAGCTCCTAAAACCCTTTCTAATTAATGTGTTAAAATTTCTCATACAGAAATATTTTTCAAGTACAACAGACATCTGAAATAATTGCAGAGGAATTAATGTAGTGTATTAATTATTCTCTTTTCTGTAATAAAAAAATGAAGATATTAGAATAAAATATACCATTTTACAAATACACTAAAGAGACAATAACTCCATTTGAACTGACGCACTAAGGATATGCAGAGGAACACCTACATACCATTTGTAATTCCTATGGTTCCCAAGCCACCAAGCACAAAGGCTGCTGCTGTACTTCAGCTCAGCAGACTAGTCTCTAAAAACACATCTGTTATCAGCACTTTACTGAAAAGGCCTTTCTATAACATACATTAACACATTAATATGCTCAATTTTATTTTTAAGTGCTGTCAGAATTCAAGTAATTTTTTGACCAAGGAAAATGCAGAAGAGAAGAAAAAAGACAAAAATTGTGATCTGGGATGAGATAAATGCATAACATTTACAAATCTTTGGTGTTCTCTGGCTTAGAATGTCTGGGAGCATTTAGCAATTTAATGAAATATAAAAGCTATAGGCTTTTTAGCTCTACCTGTGAGTACAACCATCAGAGGACAAACTGAATTGTCCTGATGAAGCTTTAACTCATACTACTGTGTCCAGTTATTTTAACAGGTTTGCATTGTTTTAAACATTTCTATATTTAGGTATAACCTACCTTAATTTTTAAGTTACAGCTAATATTACCCTTATCCATATGAAGATGATTTTTCTAAAGCTACTGACCACACACACTGTGACACCAGGATAACAATGTTAATTTTACCTGGGACCTCAGGAGACAAGGAAATAATAAAAAGTGATGGTCAGCTTGACAAATATAAGCCTGTTATGGTGTTTTTTTGTGAGTTTGCTATGAAAAACATAAAACGGTTATTCCTAACTTTCTTGGAAAATGGATGCATATTAAATTACCAGTCAATGAATAAGTAAAGGAAAGCCAAAGTATTTTTATTGCGTGCTCAGACACTGCCTCACCACCCCAATTTAAGCCCATTTTAGCCAACAGATGCACAGTGTAATGAAGTATAAATACACAGAATGCCAGTAAGCACACTGCAATTCAAAGACTTAATACAAATAGCACTATCACCAGCCCTTTAAAAACTCAAAAATCAGAAGCTGACCATATTTTTGTCACATAAAATGTTTAAAGAGCCTGAAAAACAACAGTTTAAAATAAATAAAAGTAATAAGAAATCGCCAGAAGTTTTACTAATAATCTCTCTTAGAACACAATTCTAATGTAAAATTAAAGAATAATTCTTATTTTCAAAATAAGGAATGGTTTGATTTTTTTTTTTTTAAACAGATTATTACCAATGCTCAAAATTGACTATCAATTCAATAGTTGTCAATGCAGTAGAAGGAAGTATTGTCTCCTTTATATACCATCTCTGAGACTAATTTGTCTGTGTTTGGGATTTTTTCAATGTCACTATTAACTTGTACGTGACTACACATCTGAGTGCTTCTGTTCTCAATAATTGCAGAAGTTAAAATGAGAAAAATAGAGATTTTGCCACAAAAATAATTATGCCAGGTAATGGCCATTTAATTTTACACCAATAACTCTCATCTTCTCAGTTGTAAATTTAATGGCATTGATCCCTCTATCCTGTCCAGTGCTACAGCACATGAACAACATCAACAGGAAAAATGTAATTACTTGTGTATAATATTGATGGGAAAAGAGGATCAACCACAGCACAAAGATGAGATCAATAGTCAAGGTCCTGATATTCATTAAATGGATCCTCAGAACAAATAATTGGAAAAGTATATTCTAATTAATATATTGCATTCTTCCTCAACACAGCAATACTTCAAGCAGCATTTAATGTCATGAGTTAGTTTTCCAAGGCATAAGAAAATAAATTCAGGTATCAGGAAGCTTCCCCATTAAAAATTTTGATGTATTTTGAACATCAGGTTTCTACTTTCAAAAGATATTTTACAGCCGAAGTATAGCACCAGAATTTCCTGTTCTCTCCTTGCATCCAATTCTTTGTTCTTTTCATGCCTATTTATCCTGCAAATACATTTCTTAGTTCCAGCTGGTGTTGAGAGGACAGTATAGGTCAAAGGACATGAACCTTCTGAAGTTAGATAAAACCTTGAAATTAAATAACTGAATGTTTAAAGAATAGAGTATATATGGAGGAAAAAAATTCTCTATATTTTGTATTTTCTGTATTCCCTTATTTCCTCAAGAATACATAACTCACTGATTGGACTAATTGTCACTAATACAGCAGCAGTAAAAGTATTCACTACTGGGAACAATTTTAAAAACCTTTAGGTTTTTATAAATATCTGATCATCTTTTTTTCTTCATTTCTTCTTGTAGCACAATCCTTGGAAATTTTATTTCGAGTAAGACAGGAATGAATTTAAAAGTTTACAATTAAAAAGAACCCCTCCTAATTCTGCAAATATTAACATACATGTGCAGTGATAAGGACAGGGCAACCCCAAAGAGAGAAGAGAGTTGCTCACCTGAGGCCAAATATTTATTATAGAAAATCCCCTAAGTGAAAAAAATGCAAGCAAGAAATTTCATATTTCAATTATTTTTATGCATGACCATCTAAAGGGAATAACTACTTGCATATAGAGAATTACTTCAAAGTAGGGAAAAACTAATCTAATCACTAATATTTCCCATGATTTCTAAAATATTTATTATCAAATCTAATACAGTTCAATAAATAAAATTTTATTCAGTTTATAAAGATTTGCTTAAAGACAGAGTACAATATATATATATCATATTTTTTTTTTAAATATTTTTAACAAAATAGTTGAAATGACACAATAAAAGCATAGGATATAATTTGATTTAGGTTACTGTTTGTAGAAAACAGTTTGAATCAATGAAATATATTAATGTGAAAGACTGCATAAATGCTAACAAAATATAGATATTTAAAGGAACCAACACATTTTCAAAAACAAATCCTTTAACATATTTTAGGGCTTTCCAATTATTCTTTTCTGAAGTTTGCCTCTGAATATAACATGATTCCCCAGCCATATCAATTTCAAAAGAAATTAGTGTCTAATTAGAAAATGCCACGATCAGTCCTGACAAAATTAAAAACCAATCAATATTTGTAACCAGGTATTGTCTTTTGCTGCTTCTTCCTTTATATAGAATTTAAGAGAATGAAGAACCAAACTCAAAACAGTCAATGAATAATAAAGGGTAATATAAAAAAACCCAATGTTCATTGAGGGAAAGACACATAAGTTACTGGTGTCATTGTTGTCATTGTTCAGATAAGCAGCACAACCTGTCAGTAACTGAAAATCTAGATAGGAGGAGGAGGAGGGGGAGAAAATAAGAGAGTGGGGGGAAAAAAAAAAGCCCTTAGGATAAGGAATTCAAATAGAAGCCTGAACAAAACGAGTGAAAAGCCCAAATGGAATGTTGAGAGGAAAAAATTCATAGGACAGCCAGAAAGCAAGGACTATCCTGGGAGCAAAGTGAAATGATGCATGCAAATAAAAACTAATTGCTTGAAGACCTAGAAAGGACAATATGAACAAATATATAGAAAAGAGTATCTGAAAATCTGGCACAAGCCAAGCATAAAGCCTTAGCCTTTTCAGCAAAATGAATGTTTTTCCGTTAGGTTCCTGTAGAAGATAGCCCTTCAATTTTAAGCCATATAGTGGGTTTTCATTTCAGAGATTTGTACTGAAAACTGTTGTAACCTGTAACCTCAGAAAAGAGACAAAGTATACAAAATAGGGGCTTTCCAGCAGAGATATTCTGTTCTGGTGAAATCCAACAAAAATAGAAAGCCTGCAGAATGTCTTAGGCCAAGCAGTAATAGTGAGAAGAGGGGAAAGGAGCTTCAAGCTATTTATAACAGAAATATTTTACTTCAGTTTTTGGTCCATTGTTTCTCTAGCTCTCCAGTGTTACCAAATTACAGGCACTGTAAGTAGAGCAGGTCTAGCTGGTGGTGAATAAGCAGAAAAAAAAGAGAACATGTACTTACAGCTCCTGTAAGATGCAGAGACAGGAAATTCAAAGTCTCAGAAACCTTGGGTCATTTCTTTGTAATAGTGTTGGAAGTACTGCTAGTAAACCAGTTTCTAAATTCATCACTGTTGGTAGCTTAAAATAATCTAACACTCAGAGCAAGAGGTTTACTTTTCTGTCAGAAGCTTTGCCTTGAAATAGGAAGAAAGAAACAAGAAAAATCAGTATGCACTCATATAAACCTGATTGCCATAGAATATACTTACATTCTGGATTCACATCAACATTGCCTCCAATGAAATCAAGTCTGACATGTGGCAAGCTTTCTCTCTTTCTCTTAACACAATTCAATCTTCTACCCCTAGCAAAGTCAACGTATGTATATTTGCAAATTTGGAACAGAAATAAAAAAGGGAAATAACTTAAAAACCAAAACGAATAAAAAACATTCAAAAGGCAAACAACCCCAAAATCCAAAATCAAAACAAGCCAACTGATTCTGGCTACAGTTTGGTGTTGTGGAAAATGTGGAAGACAAAGACCCTAATTACCCAGCCCAACCATGCATTAATTAATGTTCAGCATCCAAGAGGATGACAACTCACAGTGGCTGTCCGACTCAGTGACTCAGTGACTCATGGAGGATTATTCCCACAAAAGAAACACCTTCAGAAATGTCAGGTATATGTTGTTTTTTTTAGCTTGAAATTCTCTGCAAAATGAATTATGACTCACCAAAAAAACCCTTAGCAAATAAGAATATTAATTTTTCCCTTACCATAAGTGGAATAATGCTTTAACTAAAATAAAAATATTTTTGTGTGTCAAAGATTTTGTGACTGTATTTTCTTCTTTCTACAGAGATCCCTACCAAGCATAAGCATCTTAGATCTCATTCATATCAGTAGCTAAATCTTTTAGTGTTTGTACAGAAACCTCCCCTCCACTTCATCAGCCCCACCCTCTTATTTCAGACAAAATCCAAGTGTGGACAAACAAACACAGGAGAAATTCCAAAGCAACCAAGTCTCTACTTACTACTTAATCATAGAGGCAGAAGCATAGGAATTTCTTCAGGGACTGGGTTCAGGACTTTTCCCTGAGGCAAAACAATATTTTTGCTAGGTTAAAAGAGTGTGTTCATATACCTGAAGAATGATAAATAAGAAGCCAGATGTACTGTGGAGTTCATTAAAGTTTTACTACTGTGAAAGGTAATTCATAAAGCTGTTGACTTGACCTCTGTGCATATAAACATTTCTCTAATGATCAAAACTCCAACTGGGAATAGTTTGGATGACAGCATTGTGACCCTGAGTTTCTTAGAAGTAAGCACTTGAAATGAACACAGGCAGATTAAGTTTTCTGAGATTAAGAGATTAAGATTAAGATTTCTGAGTTGTGTTCCAGCCAATATTATCATTATTATGCAATTTGCACTGAAGTCCAAATTCTGCTTTAGCACTTAAAAAGTTTCACAGGTTACATGAAATTCAAAACTCCTGAACAATATCAAAAAAAGGATAATCCCACTTATTAAAGGTGCCTCAACACACAGAGACAATACTTGTAGAATTTTATTTTTTTTTAAATTACTGTACTGCTTTTTAACTTCATACCATCAGCTCATAACTTTCAGACACAGGAAATTTGTTTGGCCCACAGTGATGGGTTGATTTACTTCAGACAGTGTGTGGTTTATGAGGGGTACCAAAGTGTATTTTATATGAAGTAAACTTTGTTTCTCATTAATCCCTTAACACTCTGCAAGCTCATCATCTAATGAACACCACACATATACATAAAGGCCATATATTATATATATATATATTATATACATTACCAGGTCAGTCAGGTGTTTGTTCTTCATTATCCATTTTTGTCATCTCAATAATGATTCATGTAGAGGCACACATATAATGAAAAATGAAAATAAAGAACTTGTAACAGAATATGGAATAAAATGGAAACAAGAGGCAGGAAAAGAAATCTAGTCCTTCATCTTGATGTATTTGAAATGAGGAAAAGTTCAAAATATCAGTTACAGGAGGAAAGAAAATTCATTTTGGTAAAGGGCAACTGGTAATACCTGTTTAAAAACACATTTTATCACGTTTTTTACAGAGCTTAGAGAAAACCTTGAAAATTAAAAAAATGTCTTCATGTTTGACTTTGTGCTCACAGGTAAGTTAGATTTTTCAGTGTCTGAAGGAAAAATCACAACATTCAGTCAATATAGTAATGACTTAATTACTTTAGCAGTATTTAATCAAGGGGTGTTGTACCTCTTCTGCATAATGAGTTCAAGTTTTCAAACAACACTCTTTCCTTTCGTTCTCAGCCTGAAGCAAAACTGAGAGCAAATAGAAATTTTATACTTCGAAAAGCATTTTTAAACTAGAGGAAAATAAGTTTCCTCTGTCTTTTCTTACCAATTTCAGACATGTTAGTGATTGGAATCAATAAAACATACATCATGCTGTTTCTTGAGTCTTGAGGTGATATCAAACAACAATAATAACAAAAAAAATCCTACGTTGCCAAAAAATGTATTTTGGCTTTCTGATTTTATTTAGTTGTCAAGAAACTGCAAGAACCTGGGAGCAGCCCTTTTAAAAGATAATAATGCTTGACAGTGAATACTTGTCCTTCTTCAAGTTGTTTTCCTCTTGTTGACAGCTTTCCAATCTTCTCCAAAATTAGACTGAATTAGTTTTCTTTCCTTACAGTTCCAGTTTTCTTCTGGCTTGTGGTTAGCTGAAAGATAGCATTGTCTGTGGTGACCTGCCTTAATGAGCACCACAGGAAAAGCTGACATTACAGCCTACAGCAGTATCCCATGCTCCAGCAGACTGGGCATTTAATTGGCCTGACCCCACTATGCTGAACTCAAGAAGAAGTGAGAAGGTGGGAGCAATAATTCTGATGGTCACATAACATTTTGGGACCTCCACAGCTCCAGCATTAGCCCTGCTGTTCCATCTGGCTGGCCATGGGGTCACAAGGGCCAGCAGCTTTGTGCTACAATGCTGAATAAAAAACCTGAAAAAGGCTCATCAGTCCCCAGGTCTCCACCATACTCTGCACAGGCTTAGGAAACAACGGGGATATTTTCCTCCACTCAAAAAACAGTATAACCAAAAGTGCCAGACTTCAGGGACACAAGTTGTGGCACTGGGGACATTCAGTAATGAACCTGGCAGTGTTAGCTTAGTGGTTGGACTGAACGATCTTTGTAGTGCTTTACAACCTAAATGAATCTATGATTCCATGGTCTTCTGGGAAACTGTAACTAGAAAGACACTTCAGAATTACAACTATACTTGAAATAAAATGGAAAAAAAAATCCTAGCAAATAGATATATTAAAATTTGTGTATAAGGGAAACGGCAAACATCAAACATATAAAATGCTAGTGGTAAAGTAGCAATGTAGAGACATAAAAGCAAAATACAGCATGAAAGATAAACAGCTTTGTGAAATATTCAGTAACTAAAGTAACTAAAGTAACTAAAACTTTAGTCATGACTAAACTGTCATGCCACACTTTTGAACAAGCCTAAGAGTGCCCTTGGTTTTGGTGGAAATGAAACCCATAACTGCAGCAGGGGAATCTAGTTAGTAACATTTGCAGGACACCTTAAATTACTTCAGATCACTAGAAATAGCTATCAAGCTCATTGATAACCTTTGCTCAAAATCAGCCTTTTAAAATGGCAGTAGAAATCCAAACCATGAGGTAAGTGTCCACAAAAGTGCACTTGATACAAACTGTGACTGAGACTCTCTTGTAGTCTTAACAAACACAAATCATGTCCTACGCATTTTACAAGAAAACATAAAAAAATATTAAATGTTCCAGAAATGAGAGGACAAAAGCACCCTCTTCTACACATTTTTTGTAAAACTGTTTTCAATACAATTCTGATTAATTATAATGAAAACTTTATTGCATTATATCAAATATATTAATGCTAATTTATCCTAAGATAAAAGGAGGTAGTGTGACTGGATAAATCTTCCTGGGGTTTTTCAGTGGTTTGTTTTTTTTTTAATATGCTAGACAAGATAAGGAGTAACTCATAAAATGCAAAGCTTTGAAGTATCTTTTTCTGTTTTTTACAAAGAAGTATATTACTTTCTGTGAAAAAACCCCAAGCACATTAATAATATTCAATCTTATTTTGTAAAGGGAGTCTCCATCATGCAGAATTCCAGCCACAACTCTTGGTTCTTTGTAGCCTTTTATTCTGAAGCTTGTGGTTTATTATTAAAGAAAATGTAAATTGCACTGAAAATGTTCTCTGTGTACAGGAACAGGCAAATCTCCCAGGGAACAACCTATATCCCTCAGGATGTGACCAATTGTTTGGCTCTTGAAATTAAAAGATACTACAAAACCTCAACTTTTTAGAAAATGACAAGCTTGACTTCAAAAATATAAATCACCAAACAGTTGGTGTTTATTTACCATGGAGAAAAACAAATTCTTTCCTGTTATTCTTTTTTTCTTTTTTCATATTTTCTCCATACCCCAAAGGATCTGTGGCATTTCTAGGCACATTGTTGCAGTGCCCTGAGGGTACTTCTATTTGTATTATTATAGGTGGCTTTGAGAGCACAAAGGGAAGCTGAACAGTTCTATCCTGGGTGAGCTGCGAATGAGCTGCCCTGTAATACAAACAGAGGCACCCTGAGGGCACCACTGTATTTCTGTGTGTGCCTATGTATCCCTCTGTGTGCATGCTTTAAAACACAGCCAGGACAGAAATCTTTCAGATGAACTGATCTCTAAAGGTTGAACCCTTGAAAGCATTTTCATTCTCTCTCTCTGTTTTTTTTTTTTTTTTTCGTGCCTTGGCTTGCTTTCAGCATTATCAGTTTCTCTGATAACAAAACTACCTTTGTTTTTTAATATATTCAAGGCCTTATGGTTTAAAAAATTTTCCTACAGTGACTGATTGTCAAACTTGTCATAAAATGCAACCTTAAGAATAGTGATTACATTTAAATGAATTAGAAAATAGCTCCTACATTAAAATTCAAAAAGGTCTCTAAAATACTTCTATTGAGCAAGAATTTCTATTTTATGTTAACTATTTAATTTCCTTCCAAAGGTAAGAACCAACATTTACATTGGGATTGTTTGATAATAACAATTTAGACTCAGCTTTTCCCATCTGGCCAATTTTCATATAATTTTCTTATTATATGAATTAGTTAAATAACACTTGTTCTGTCCAAACAAATAGAAAATAACAAAATGTTAATACCTTTACTGAAAGCAAAATTTTTAAGGTTTTTTTTTTAAAGGAAGACCTATTTACAACCTACATTACCAGACTGTTTAAAAAATCCAATCCAAAAATTAGTGGCGTTTGGTTCTTTGTAATACTGTAAAATATCAAAATAGCAGTACAAAAACCAAACCAACAAACAAAAAAGGTGAATTTTATCTTGCAAATGTCTGCACTAATCAGAGACTGACTCATACGGAAAAACAGTACAATTGGAAAAAATGATCCCCTGCAGTACATGCAACTTTGGAACCCGGGAGGGGTTCATCCCATCATTGATCTAGTTCATGAACATGGACTTCCATTTTATTTCAAGCATAAGTAGACATTTTTAATCTGAAGACAAACAGTAAATCTGATCTTTTTCTTTGCTGTTATGACCCAGGCAGCTGTAGAGCTCTTGCATTGTCTTACTGGGGAATTGCACACAGCCATGGTTCTACCCAATAATAATTTGCATGCCTCAGGTACTTATGATCTCATTTCCTTAAACAACCAAGGCAAGATCATTTCCAAGGAGCCGGTTTGTCCTTACACACAGGGCCCAGTAATGAATGCATCCCCTGTGAACAGAAATACACAGAGCACACTGGGCCCTCAGGCTAAAAAAGGCCATGGAAATGGAGCTGTTATCCATAGTGGCTAATGGGGGCATTCTGACTATAACGTTCCTCAAAGCATCTGTCACTTAAGAATCAAGGAATTTTAGGACTATGCAAGTAACCTTCTTTTTAGGTTTATTTTAATCATACAGCACAAGTATTAGTGAAAAAATATGGGTAAAAGACTTTACATCAAACATGGTGACAAGCGCCAAATGTAGATCTTCTAAGAATCCACATCCATGGTGCTTTTCCCCATGTTTGACTGCTCCTATAAAAATGCTGAGGAGCTCCTAGGACACCATAATAATGACAACAAATTAAAAATGCCATTCTTTGCCTTGTAGCTTTATATTAATGAATTGACAAAGAAACTTTGGTCAATAATCTCTGATTTTAATGTTAGTTAATTCAAAATAGTACTGTTTGCCTTGCTATAACCTGAAGAGGTTAGAAATAAAGCAGGCATTACTTTTCCTTCCATATTTCTGATTCCTTGTTAACTTCTGCATTTTTCAATTATCAAAGAGTTTGACACACTGATTATACATCCATTATCAAGGACAGACTTCAGTGGCATAGGATAATCACTGTGCAATACAGCTTACAGTCAGCTTGGACAGACATATATGCTTAATTTTTGTTTGTCCTCATTAGAAAGGCTTCCTAAAAGGTTATGGAAATTTATTCACAAACCCTGAGTGTTAGAAAGGGTTTTTTTTTTGTTTCTTTGACTGATTTTTATGGTCAGCTGATGAAGAAAATAAGTCTTTACTACATTTTTCTTTTAAGACAGAAGATCAGCTACCTTTAATTCCAGAACAGCATGGAATAAAAACAATTCATTTTATCTGACAGAAAATACATTCAAACCTAACATTCAGCATATTTTCAAGCCATTTTTTTTTTTTAAACAGCCTGAAACTTTAATTCCTTTTAATGCTTCTTTTCTAAATATATAGACAAAGGTTTTGCTCATCTGGCTTGAAATTAATTCTAGGCAGAGTATTCATTTATATCTCCCCTAAAATTTAAACTAAGCTTCTCCCTCTCCCCTTAAGGAATATAATTACTATCCTTCATTTCTTGTAGTTCCTATGATGTGCCTGTCTTCCAAATAGAGAATAATGCATTATCTGTGCCCCAAGGAATTTATATTAGAAGATAAACTATATTATTGTCCGTAAAATGAATTATTTTAAATAAAAAGGGATGCTAGGATGCAATTACTGTGTTCAAGAGGACATATTTAGTTCTGTTTAAATTGATGTTGAAAAATGCTGCATGCTTAATGGCACAATTCAGATAATAATATGTTATAACAGGAACTATATTCATGAAGTCAAATGCAATTTACATACAGATTAAATATCTACTTTATCTACAGTCTATATGTAAAAATAGGAAGTATAGATTGATATTTGCTTCCAGTGTGACACAACTGTGGATAAAGACTCAAACTTTTCTCTGATACTCACCAATCACATGTTAAAAATCTGTCGGGCTTTTTGTACATCCTAAAACTCAGAGGTGCCATAGATTTTTCAAAATGACAATACTATCACACAAGATTTAAAGGGATAAAAAAAAAATAAAAATACAAACCAAAGACCCACACCCCTTAAAAACCATATCAACCAAAGAGCCTCAAAAACCAGAAAAGCACCACCAACACCAATTAAACAAAACAAAACCCAAAAATGAACCAACCAACCAACCAACAACCTCTCAACAAAACGCCAAAAAAAAAAAACCAAACCAAAAAACAAAAAGGAAAGCAATCCCACCCCCTCCCTCCCCCAAAAGCCCAACCCAAACCAAACTAAACCAAAAGAAAAAACAACAAAAATACAAATGCAACCGAACTCCTAAACATACTTTTCAGGATAATATTACAGTGATCTTAAAACCTTGACTGTTACAATTTAAGTATACAACTGTAAGAACTACATACATTTTCTGCATTATCATAAAATAGTAGAAAATTAATATATTGGAATAAACCCACACAGAGCTGCACAATCTTTTTAATAAGATAAATCTTCAAATTATTTGAGCTTGCTGTCCTTTTTCATTATAATTATATATATTTATATATATATATATGTATATGTATATATTTTACACACCTATTCAGTGCTCCTGTCTGCTTATATTTATGTGGTTAAGAAATATATACTTCCATCTTCCTCCAAACCCTCTCACTTTCTCCTTTACATAGAGATTAGGAAATTTGATCTCTGTGTATGAGTGAAAATGCTTTTTAAATAGGAGGGTGGAAAATACAAGTAACACACGAGGAGAAAAGGATGCAAAATGCTAAAAATTATCTAGGAGATGGTTGAAGATTTCTTCACAAGCAGGTGTTAGGAACAACGTGTTATATAAAGCAGATATTGTCTGCGTCTGATTCTGTCCAGAGGCAGATGGATGGACTAGATGATTGCTGGAAGCCACTCACAGCTATTCCTTGCATGTCAATTTACATTTCAGAATAGATTCTGCCTTCTTAAATAGAGTAAAATATGGCTTCAAATGAATGAATATGGCAACAAAGGTATTACACATAAGACTAAATCCCATTTAAAATACGGTCTTTTATAATAACAATGTGCATATCTGGAGCAGTTTGAAACCTCTGCTTTACAATTTTGTTTTGTTTTACTTAACCTGCCTTATGTGTCACAGCTAGACACCCTTGATTAGTCATGCAAAACCTAGATTTTAAATTCTTCATTTTCAGGAAGCATTGATGCTTTGTTTTTCCTCATATACTAGAAAAACATTAAATTAATTGACCTGTACAGGTTTCATTTGAGTTGACCTATGACAGCTACAATAGCAGTACAGTTTCAAGCCTGAAAACACATCTGTATATTTTCAAATGTTGTAATCTAAGAAGCATCAGCATATTTTTTGTTCACTTGCTTTCAGATTCTGAGTAACCATTTAACTCTTTCTTACACAGCTGACTCATTTGAGCCAGAATTAGCAGAACAATCTTCAGGAAAATAATTGCAGATTTATTCTGCACCCAAACTGTTGAATTATTTTTTTATTAGAATAAATGAAGCATTAAATTGAGGATGCATTTTCTATTATGCATAAAACAATATCCCATTTCAAGATAATTCTGTGTATGTGACTTTTACACATCTTCATATTCCAAAGTCATAATAGGGGCAAACTCCTTCCAGAAACTAGTTCTGATGCAGGATGGATGGGAAACACGATGACAGCATCAAGAATGGCTGAATCAACTACTGCTCCTCCTATTATAGGAGTAAAAGATAAGTTTTGGCCCTTCACACATAGAGTGACAAAAATCCAGTTTTGCCTACATTAGAAAGCCTTTAGTTGCTCTGAGACAAGATAAAATATATATAAAATTGTTTCCTCAGACTAGGTGAAGCAAGATATTTGCCAAGCTCCAAAGCATGTGTTATGTGATACATAACTCCTTAGATCACAGCAAAAGCTCGTTCAGGCTTCTCTTTGACCTATTTGACCGGTGCAGGGTTTAAATGCAGCTGAAATAAAATTGCAGTCAGCCATTTAATCTATATTCGAATTTAATCCATCTTCCCAGTTTCAGAGTCAGTGGTGCTTATGATCTTATCAGGACTGTGAAGTCATACAAGCAGACTGCCTCCCATTTCTTTAGAGAAAGATTAGTTAAAAATAAACAACAGTTTCTCCAAGTCTGAAGGTAAAGCATGTAATCTATATATGGATGTACATTATAGATAAATGTGTACATTTGTATATGGACAGTACTGGTTGTCACATTTATTTTTCTATATAAAGATTAATATATATTCCCTTCAAAGGTTTAGCAGGATCTAATGTCTTTTGACCAGAGATGAGTTCAATACTCCTCTACATTATAAAAATAAAGGATTTTATAGACAGTTACAGTAAGGTCATTTGACACACTTCGAACAACTATCTCAGTTAAGAGAACAATTTAGAGATCTTAGTTTTATTTCTGTGATTAATTAGTTATCTTTCAGAATTTGATAAGGAATCTTTTAATATTGTTGGAAAATAACTTCTTTCAGCTATTCTGGACAATCAAAGCTACCCAGTCTTCAAGAAGGGATTAACTCCCAGGATTCTCTGTAAGAATGACTTAATTAAAAAGGCTTAAGAGAAGAAATGCTCTAATACAGGAAACGAGAACTCTTTGACCTCTAAAGGTTGGCTGAAAGTTATCACTTTCTTGAAAATGAGTGATCAATAAAAACTCAAAAGAGGAATTAACTTTAAAGATGGTTAAGGAGTTGCTGCTGCTAGAAAATAAGGAAAATAACTTGTGTTTTATGAGCTTCAGGTTCCACACAAAGCATTCACAGAAGTGCTGAGGCACCGTGCACAGCAGCTGCTCTACACTGAGCCTACAGAATTTCCTTAGTCTTCTGAGGGCTACAAAGGATTAAATGCAAAATCTCTTAAAAATTATACATGTTTTCTTTCCACCATTATCTTGTCACTGCTTCATTATGGCAGATTTAGCTGCACACATTCCCCTTCATTCCCACAAATGTTCATCAATACCTGTATCATCTGATGGGATTATCTTTGTTTCAAAGATACCAGCATGGAAATCACAGCCAGCATGAGCTTTTTGCTCCAGTGAAAACCATGCGTATATGAGTTGTGAGAAACATTAGCTCAACATGTATTTAATCTTATTACAGAAGTATTATCCACTGCCTTCCTTGTACATCTGGATGGGGAGAAAAATTCAAATGAATTGGGAAAATCAACCTCAGGCAAAATTATACCAAACTTCCTTGTTACAAATAGACTCTGATTCTCACAGAGATATTTTCACAGCAAGCACAGTCTTGAACATTCACACCTTTGAGAACAGCTTATAATCATGTGGAGATCAGCTGCCACTGCTTGTCACCTGTATTTCTGAAAAATGTCATATATGCAGTCTGTTGATGTACTGTAAATTGTTTTCAAGGAATTAGTCTCCTGCAGGTTGAAGCAAATTATTCCAAACTCTTTTGTAGCAAGCTGACTTGACATTGCAACAGTCAATTTTTTGAAGTATTTGCTTCCACAAAGGTATAATTTTTGTGTGTCCAAGCACTGGAGAAGCAGTGTCCATACCACACCTGCAGTGTCTCCTTAATTGAAAAGCTTTATTATAAATACACCACATTAGATTATTCCCAGTTTCATTTTCAAGATAGACATACTCCTAAAGGGATAGAGAAATCTTTTATCCCACTCTAAATCCAGATTTAATAAAAAGAAAGATAATCTGGTTCACTCTGTACAGATATTTTTATCCCTCTTTCCCAATGTTTCCCCAAGAGTGGGGTAGGTGCTGGTAACCCTAGGGGCTGGGACAGGTAAGTGAATATATGTCACTGTACACAGAGAATAGCAACTTCTTCAGACTTAATTGTACATCAGTAGATAGAAATTTTAGGATTCATTAACATTTTGCAAGTGTCCAGTACTTCAGTCTACTTACTCTATTGTTTCAATGGATCCTGAATTTATAGATTCACCAATTGCCAGTTGACTATTTGCCATTAAAAAATTCAGAAAACACTTTGAGTCCTGATTTTGGTTTAACTATTTGACGCAAGTATTTTTTTCTTATACCAAACGGTCCTGGCTCAACTAAAACTGTTTTTCTAACTACTTTGGGCTGGTTTTTCAGGGCAGAAGTTATAGAAATATTTGGCTGACTTAATGCAATATATACAACACAGTCAAATTTTTCATTTTATTTCACAACAGAATAATCATGCTATAGATACAATTTATACATCCAAACCTGCCAACAGCATCAAGTTCTCTTGACTGGATATCATTTCATCACATTTCAGATGCAGATACAACCTCAAAACTCTGCAAGTTTAATCTTCTTTTTATTTTCATATTTTTTATTTTTTCTTTTCCTTCTTGCAATCTTCAAACAATATTCCTAGTTTTCATTAAAAATACATTCACTTGTACAAAATGTGTTTTCAAAGCTCTTGTTTTGGAAAAGGGCCTCTGCCTCCCATCATTTAACACTAAAATAAAAGGCTGTACCATAAAAACTCATCATATATTTGGTGAAGTAAGACTTCTTTTAACTCTCACACTTTATTTAAGTTAGATAATTGAAAGTTACATGTATATATGCATTTTTACTCATAGACCAAAACTCACTATCAAAAAACTAGAAATACTTGACAGCATAACATTATGGTTGCCAGAAATGTGACAAACTGAAGCAGCTCTGAATGTTTCTTCACAGTCATGGATGTCATCTTGTCACCTTGTAACACAGGAGCTGCCGCTATTATCATGGTATTTCAACACAGACCTTTCCTAGGAAAGGATTTAGGTTTGTCCTTTTTCTCACTTTCATCCATCTTATGTTATTTCTTAGAACATTTCCTAAATTCTTAGAATGGTCATAACATATTTTAGGATTTTGTTTTGTACTAGGGGTAGATAAAAAAGGAGTAATTTCAAACAATTTTAAATGAAGACAAAATTCTTGTTCTTACCAAAACCAGTGAAAAGTAAGTCATGAGGGACAAACAATATTGGGCATTTAATTAAATTTAGTAACAAGAGGATCTTGTTACTAGTGGTGGAAGACCTGAGCTAGATTTGCAATATGACACACACTGGATAAGAAAATCTCCATGTGAAACAAGTGAGATCAAGCTTCTTCCATCTCATTTCAGTTTTTTTAGAGTCTGGTCAATTAGGTAGAATATCTATAGCGCAAATCCCACCACTTCTAACAGGTACACTAATTTAAATATATGCTTCTTTGAGGGTTGTTATATGTCAAAAAAAAAGATTGAGCTTGCAGGCTTCTTCCTCCAAAGACGGAAAGAAACTTCTTTAACTCCTCTAAGTTTGTCTTTTGAATTTGCCCAAAAATCCTGTCACATTGTCTTGCTAAAACTAGATTTTCATTCAAATAACCATCCATATGGTTTGTCAATTTTTGCAATATTTTTAAAATTTATTTAAAGTGGTTTACGTTTATGAATATCAGTTTTATACATATAGGGCTGTCACAAATCAGTTCAGGAGATTTCTACATAATTCTCTTTAGGATAAGTTAGCAAAGTTAATTTAGCACATGATCCATTCCATTGACAGAAAAGCTCTTTTCTACCGAAAGAGCTACACTTGAAGAGGTTTTCTTCTCAAAGCCTAAAAAAAACCCATTGTACCTTTCAACACTGGGATATTTAGTTTTTACAAATAAAGGCTCCTATACTTCCACTAGGTATCTAACTGGATCACAGTAACATTTGAGACAACATTAAATACCGTTAATAAGCTCTTGTTTAATTTAATGCTTTTAGCTTAGAGATTTTCTTATTGAAAAAAGATCCAATTCATCAAATAAAAAACAAAGCAAATACACACCAAAAAATCCTCTTTTCCCACCACCAAAAATATAGTTATGTTTTATATTAAAAATTGAGCATAAGAAGAAGAACAAATGTTTTTCTTTTATTTTAAGGGAAGGATGAAAGAGAAGAAGCACCTGGAAGTAGAAATTTCCTATACTCATCCTTCTTCTGTATTTTCTCCAAGCACCTTGCAGAGATTTATTGTTTGCTTCTCTTGGAAAGCTAACATTTCCAGAGAATTACATTCTGGATTGGACTAACAGAAAACAGGCTGTGAGAAGAAAATTATTAATTGAAATGTTTATTCCTAGATGGACTGAGAATGCACACACAATCTCTCTGCCAGATTTTTGTTCTACAGCAAAGAAAGACTAGATTCAACTATTTAGTGACTTCTCCAAAAATTGATCAAAGTTTTTGGGGAAAACAGAGACTTATATGTTCCTTGCATACTCCAAACTGAACAATTTTTCTTACAGAACTAACAAGTTTGGAATGAAAACAAAATAAAATAAACAAAAACAAAAAACAAAACAAAACAAATTTTGAAAAATAATCACAAAATCATCAGGCTGCATACAGCAGAAGCTTGTGAAGTAACACTTTATCTCCAATTAAATTATTTTTCCAGGGATACTTATTTCCCATGTTTATTTGCACTCCTTACACATCACCCAAGGCGTCCAGGTAGACCTCCACTACCAATTTATTGACTCATCCCTGCTCACCCTTAATACACTGCCTCTATCTTCTAGTTCTATGGCACCTTAGATATTACTTTAATTCAGATGGAATGATTTTGGATGCATTTTAATGTCAGAGACATAACAACTAGTAGGAGGAGAGGAAGAAAGTCCTCAGCTTTTTGCTGACTGCAAATTCATGAGCAACAAACTTCTCCTAAGTCAAGATCACTTGTGTCATGAAAATCACCAGTGGCTCCAACACAGCCTTGAGGAGGCTTAAGAGGCATGACTGTGCTCTTTACCTGCATTACTCAGGGGAGTACAACAGAGATTGCAGCCATAATTAAATCCTTATTCAGAATAAATACATAACTGTTGTCCAAAGAGGCATGTAGTAACAATAATGCTTTGTCACACCAGGAATTAAGTCTTACATTTAGCAAAACAAACTACACCAAGAATCCATTGTGCTTCTTATTCTGATTTGTCATTAGATGTAGGCAAACAGTTCCTTTTCTTCTAGAGATAACTACACAGAGAGGTTACAATGTGTAATATTAAGGTTAACCAGGTCAGCTGACTGCAAATAACCAGCAGTCATCCAGAAAATTAACATCTGTCTATTACCTCTAAAAGTAAAATTGGGTCAAGTATTTTCTAACTAGGTAAACACTGATGATTCACTTTACCTGCCTTACCTCAGTCTTCTCTGCCATGAAAACTAAGAAAACTAACTTCCTCTGGGAAGAACCAGTATACCTGAACAGTTAAGGGTTGAGTGGTATGTAGTTTCAGTGACTTTAATATATTTAGTAATGTATTTAGTGTTCTTTTAGAGAAGAGAAAAACCTTAGTATATATTTCCCGGGGGTGAAAAAATTTTAAAAAAAATAAAGTAAAATAATTTGATGCCTGCAATCAAACATATGATAAAAAAGCTGAGATATGAAATTTCGTTTAAATCTTTGGATCTACTTGGTAGCAAGTAAATGTATGTCCTTCAATCAACAGCACACTATCACTTCATGTTTTGGGTGGGAAAACCTTATGTCTATTAAAGTATTTATGGCCCTGCAGAAATCAACCAACCAACAAAAAAATAAAAAAAAAACAACCCAAAAAAAACCCCCACCAAAACCAAACAAAAAAACATCAACAAAAAACCATACCCACAAAACTTCCACAAACACACAAAACAAGTCAGGAATACTTCAAGAATCTTTGCCCTATAATCTTAACTTTTTTCCCTTTGGGAAAATCAAGATTTCTGTCATCCTTTCTAAATACAAATAGGTATTATCTCAATGGGACCATCTGTGGGCCTTCTGCATATAATTACTAAAGTTTACTGGTATATTTTGGGGTTTTTTTTCAAATAATAAAACCCAATTTTTTATATCTTTCAGATAAATAAAAGCCACATTAAAATATGTCCAGAAAAACTTATTTGTCATGCCTTCTCTGAAATTTTGGAATTAAAATAGTATGCTCTTCACTGTAAAATGAATTAACCAGAGATAATAAAGACCCTCTGGTTGCACTTCAATATTCTTTTCATTAGGCAAAAGGGAAAGAAAGGAAAATAGCAAAGCACCTTTCAGCAAGATTGCAGCAGAATGTCTGCCAGAGAAATGAACTCCAGCAGCAATTGTCTTCAAGATGGTAAGATCACAGCTGTTCACCCATTTGGATCAAACTGATGAGCACATAGAAAATTGAGCAACAGAGCTGCCAAACATTTCTCACTGCTCCAAGCAGAGCCAACAGAGCTGCTAAAACCATAAGGTGATGCTCAAAATGAGCTTGTTCTCAATGTGCTTCTCTCTCCTCGGTGTGTGTGTGAGAGACTATATATTTCAGCACTGAGAGACTTTGAGACACACTGAAACAGAGATAAAGAAAAACTAATTAAGCTCTCTGTATGCTTGCAAGCATTGCTAGTCATTGTAAACAGCAAAGTATCTTTCTCACCAGCCACTTTTCCAAGAATCCCAGAGGGCTACTGCTATCACCCAGGTAGAAGAAAAGAAGGGAGTTTGGAAGTGTGACCAGATGCATCCCCTATTTGCAGTGGAGGGATGGGATGCAAGGAGTAAGGAGATGAAGGGAAACATTGCATTTGATTTCACAGAAGGACTTTTAGAACTGTTAATAAGAGCAGTTTACATAGTGGTGTAACCACTAGTGATTCCAATAGACAATTTTCTATAACCTTCATGTGATCTTCTCTAATTTTCTGCCCTTTAGTGTTACTTAAAACAGTTATTTAAACATCTTCTTTTAATTTCTAGATTTCTGATTGTATGCATTTCCCTCAATAGAGAAAAGCTATAATTTTACTTGACTGTAGGCATCATCTTTTAATTATTTCCTCACCTTTGAACTCTTGCCTTTATGTAGATTTCAGAGGCCAGCTGTGCAGCTGGTTAGAGTGGTAACAAGTGGAGAAAATCACCTCCAGACAATAGCTGAAACTCATCATTTAACTCAGATAAGGCCTTGTCTTTTGTCCTTTCCTTATTTCCTTTGCTTCAAATTCTTTTGCGCTTCTACTTTTCTAACACTGGGAAAGTTTAAGTGAATGAGGTTTTTGGTTTTTTATTTTAAATTGTTTTTGAATGATAGGTGTGTTCGGCTTATGGGCCACAAAAACTGACAATTATTTTACACTGCTTATAAGGGAGACAAAACAAATCACTTTGACCTTTGCCAGAGAAGGGCAGAGAATCCAGACCATTATAAAGGAATTTTGAATGTCACAAAAATGTACATGAAGCTGTATCTATACTGCAGCATGGCATGTAAAAGAGATAGACATGTATATGTGGATACACGTAGGTACCGAAACTGTCCTTATAGCCTGAAAAAAAAAAGCCTTTTAGAAAAATATCAACAAAATTATGCTCTGCAATAAAAGAGAAGATAAGGGTGTTAGGACAGTTAGCCAGCTTTTGCTTGGAAATTCCTTCAGTGACAGTTTACATGTGAAAGGTAGTGATTTTCTTTAAATCACCTGCTTTGCTTTTGTTTATCTCTCTTATTTTCTTTTTTTATTACAATTTATTATTATTTTATAACAATTATTAAACTATCCTTCTTTCAATCCATGTTTTCTTAATTTTATCCTTCCTATCCTATCCTCCCACCAGTGATGAGAGAGAAAATGATTGTGTGGGGCTTAGTTACTGATTGGGGTAAAACCACATCAGTGAAAGACAGCTACAACAATTTCTCAATTAAATAAAGAATGGATGGAAGGACAGAAGCATTTGATACATGTTCATGAATTGCAAAATGAGTTGCTAATGAAGGGAAAGTAATGACAAATGAGACTATTTGAGGAAAAATATGCTGCTCTCAAAAACATACATAGACTTAAGAAAAATATTTATTTCACCAGACTAGAGCATTAGTTTCTAAAAACTTTACTGAGAGGTTGCTGAGATGTAGCAGTGGGGAATGCTTGAAAACAGGTTAGAGCACATCCTACTTCCACTACAAAAACTGCCACTACTGGTAGTGAGGTTGTGTGGCCACATTCTCAGAAACTGAAATAAACAGACCTTAAGGTTTCATATTTTTTAATTTTTTCACTTGTTTTCTTAATCTAAACAGTGCCATCTCTTGATTCTATGCTACAAAGAAACAGAAATAGGTGTTGTTTCACCATATTTTTCAGCACCAATGCAAATTTTCCACATATTGTGAAAATTAAAGAGAGGAAATCTTTTCTATTTTCAGAGGAAATAAAAAAGTCAAGGATTCTTTTCCAATATGAGTATTGGTGTGGAAGAGCATAGTAGAAACAAAAGAGAAAACAAGGAAATGTTCAATTAAGATGACACAATTCAAAGAATACATAATATAAATAAAAAAGCGTACTATGAAAACTTTCTGCCCTAACATATGGAGTGAAATTTATCACATCTGAAAAACTGGTTAATTGAAACATTTGATGTGGCTGCTGCATTCATTCTTTAAGTATTAAATAATTTCCCCTCTAGTCATCTAATTTCTTTTCCACAAAATAAATATTTTCAAAGTTTCTGTTAAGGAGGTTTCTCACCATCTCCTATTGTCATAATGTTTTTCCCTTTTGGTATCCTGTGTATCTTAGGCTGCAATACAATTCATTCTTTTCTATAATTGAGTGCATCACCATCAGATTTAATTCACCTGAAAGGAAACTGTCTTTGGACTAAGATCATAATCCCATTTGACTTCCAGGATGCATTTCAGCTGGTGTTTTATTTCCATAGAAAAGAAATCTCTTTATAATCAAGGAGCCTTCCTCTCTCTCTCCTTCCTATACAGCAGCTGCTATCAAGTAATTTATATGCATAAATATATGGATATTTTGCAAAGCAACACCCTGCAGTTACATGAGAAATGCTGTCACCATAATATTATGAAGAATAGCATGAGAGCTGAACCTTTTTTTCTCATTGTTCTGAGGAGCAATCATGTATTTTATTCTGCTTCCTATTCCCCAGTAAAAGAACAGATTTCTTAATTCACTAATTTTTCTACTCATCTGATTGTATTATGTGCATATTATACACAAAGATAAATTATATTATCTCTGAAAATTTTGCTATTCAGCAAAATTCTTTTTTTTTTTGCTTTCTTTTGTCTTTTCCTTCTAATTTTTAGTACTAACAGCATACTAAAGTCAGCTGTCCTCAAAGCACAAAAATATTAAAGAACAAGAGGTGAATTTAATTTTAAGTCCATAAAACAGCAAAATAAAAGGGAACTGTGGCAATACTCCTTGAAGCAGACTCAAGTGAAATTTTCTTGCAGAGTGGGTTGACCTGTATTTCAATTTTTTATCACTACTGCACAATTTTGAGAAAAGTAACTCCTGAGACTCCACAAAAGTGCTCTACAGAAAACATTCTGGGAATCACAAACCCAGATCACTGGAAAATGACAAATGCATCCAGTATGAGTATTCTATTTCCTTAGAAGGCTCTGCTTTCTCTTGATTCTTTTAATTTGTGTTTTTGTCCCAAACTTCCTCTTTTTACATCTATAGTGTAGCATATTCTTACTTTCAATTCTAGGCATCCATTTCCAAATAGATCTGAGCAAAAATGTGCCAGAAATTTGCACATACATAAAACTTTTTATATATGGCAGAAGTCTAACCAAGAATTTAAGTTTCCTAATTCTTTGTGCTTTTTAATGTATAGCAAATCTGATAACCTTACCATGATGTTAGTACGTAGGACAAGAGCATAAGGAGTGATAGACAAAGGAAAATAAAGCATGACCTTTTAAATAATAAAAAAGCATTTGGAATGTGGTGTCATCAAATTGAAATAAGAAAGAAGATTAAGTAAAAGAGCCTAATCAAAATCATGTCAATAAATTTGTAAACATCAGTGCATAATTTTTTCCAGTCCCTAACTCCTACAAAGAAAAAAAAAAAGGAAAAAGAGAAAAAGAAAAAAATGTTCAACTCTCCTCATACATCTCACAGCCTTGGTCAAGCACACAATCAGACTGCAGTCCTATTGGTCACAGAGTGAGAATTTTTCCTGACCTCTAACAAGTTTCCTCTCCTATGAAATTTTCATAATGGTAGGAGGAAGACAGAATGAAGTGGGATCTTGTTTCCATCTTTTTGTGCCCCATTCCCCCTTGAAAAACCCAAACCAAACCAACCAACCAACCAACCAAAAAAAAAAAAAAACAAACATAAAAACCCTACCCACCTACACAAAAAAAAAAAAATCAAAAAATATTAAACAGCCACAGAGTCAAGGAATACATCTTTCTTAATCCCATAATCTGAAGATATAGTGACAGAATTATTTCAGCAAATGAATGGGACAGTTCTGCTGCTATTGAATGCAATTCAAGGAAGGTCCATGGTCATATCTCTCTAGTAGTACTGACAGGAGCTAAATAATCAATCCTGAATCTTTAACCTTCTTACATTTCTCTTTGGATTTGTGTTTGTTTCACTTAAAAGTCCAAAAAGAGGCTATTATCTTCTCAGGTTTTCCAAATTTGAAAGAAAAAATGCACAAAATAATCTTTAGTAGAAAAGCCAGTAAAATATCAGTTGCAGCTTCATCCTGCTACTCTTGCAAGTACTACTTCTCAAGGTCTATTTCCCTGACAAGAGTTAAACTGTAGCTTAATATTGAGATGGACTGGAATATTAGCAGATGACTTGGAATCACTTGTTTGGAACACAGAGTTATGAAATGACATATTTTCTTTATTTTAGTTCTCCCACTTCATTATATTTATTTTCTATTGTTTTGGGTTTTTATCAGACAAGACCAAAACATCAATCTGTTTCAAAGCCTTTTGGTCAGCAATCAAATCCAAATCTAATTTTAAACCAAGACTATACAGACCTAAATTACACTGATCACCTCAAAGTTAAAAGCAATATTTCCTTGTCTTCAAACTATCATCCTAATGTTACAATAACAGAAATTTCAAAAGACAAAAAAGATGGTCATTAAGAATGCAGGAAATGGCTTTCCTTTTTTTTTTAAATGAAAACCACAACAACAAGTGGTCTCCTGAAAAACAAAAATATGGAATATGAAAGTGTAAGAGCAGGTAAACAAAAGGCACAGATAACATTAGGGATGATATTTGCTTACAGGAAATAGATTTCACGGAGACAAAAATAGCTAAAAATATCTACACTGGTGTCACACCTCCTTTAATCTTATTCCAAAAGGTCTTTGGAAAAAAAAAGAAGGGGCATCTTAAAGAAGAGAATTCTTGAACTCTCTGTTGAGGTCAGGTTTTCTCCTTTGGTAAGAAATGTTATATTCTGAACTGTCAGTCTGGGTGGGACTAGATATAACAGAGTACTCAGAGCAGGCTAGTAGTTCAGTGTGACAATAATTATAGTATCCATTACCTTCTTGCTTTGCATGTTGATAGATTAAAACTAAAAATACCCAGAAACTAGATATCTTCATGGGAATAAAATTTGGTAATAACAGGAGTCCAGAATATATTTATATATATATATATATATATATACACATAAAATTTATTTCCTCCTCTTGATCAGCACTGATAAAGAGTAACAGAGATTCATAGCTTTTGTTGGAAGACACATAATTTTCAGCGACATTTAGAAATACATGGCTTCATGCTTTTAAAAAATGCATTAGACCTTTCAAGACGTAATTTTACTACAAAATATCAGTCTCAGACTCTTTGTAGGACAATAGAGCCATTAATAATTCTTTATTATTGCATATGATATGATTTATGCTCTACCCTAATGGCTTAGAATCTTCTTGTTTGGGTTTGTTTTGTTTTGTTTTGTTTTTTTAGTATGAACAAATTAGCTGTGTTTTCAAGGCACAATTAGGTGCAAGTCCTTCATTTTCATTCTGCTGAAAACTGAAGGACAAATCAGTGATAACAGAATCACAGGGTAGCACTTGGGTAGTCAGCTAAGATTGTTGTCTAGGAGCAATTTATCATGTAAATGGTGTCCGCTTTGTTTCATGGAAATTTGAAAACAGCTTTCTGCATGATTAAAGCATTTGTCAATGAAAACCTCTTCAAAAATGTGAGAAATGTTTCTTATCTCTGGGAGGTGCTCAAAGGACTTAAGTGATAAAAACTATATATGCACTGACTATTTTTATCCGGGTCATATACATCTATAGCATTCTGAAGATTTAGCAGACCTGCCAGAAATATAAGATTTTCTCTTCATTGACTCAATTCTATTTTAGGGGGAAATCAATCCTATTTAAGAAGAAAAAAAAGATTGTTTGGTTTACCCATGTTATGCATTAATATAAATTACCATAATCATAAATGAGAAAAGCATAGAATGAAGTAGTTTCTCAGAGAAATATGAAGCATGTTACAGATGATATCCAAGTCTTTTGGAACATGAACTGTATGACTATTAATTGTCATATGCCTCTCCCTGTCAAAAGACCCTTCAGGGTCTCATTACCTCATAGATCTCCTCTCTCCCACTCTGCCAATCTGCAGACATTTTCCACTGCTTGTCATGGCTACATTTCAGCTTTCACAGGTGAATTTATATATATATTCCACGGTGAATAAATGACACAATTATGGGACTTTACATCTCTTATAACACAGGCTTACAGGTTTTTTAAATGAAATTTTAAAAATCTGTTTCACAAAGTCTCCTCAAACACATTTAGATGATTGCTCATTTAAAGAAATGTTAGTAAACCATCTGGGATAAAAAACAAGCTACCCATAAGCATGAGTGTAACATGAAAAACATTTTCCAAGAACAGTGGCATCCAACACAAACCTAAACTCAGCAAATGATGCTCTGGAATGAAGAGGAATTTCCCACCTTCTACAATACAGAGGATGCAAACCATTGATTTTTAACACCAATCATAGCATTCTAAAATATGAGTGAAATCCACCAGCAAATGAAATATGGCTTTAAGTCTCCCATTCACATTGTCTTTGCTTGAGTAATCAAAATATTCGTAAAAAGACCTACTTCTTATTTTGTGTGTATTTGCTCAACTTCTGTAAAAGTATTTTCCAACAGATGAAAAAGAGTAAATCTCAAAATAAGTCTTGTTTTACTAGAATTTTATGGGTTTTTTTCTACCTCTTTTATTTTATTAGAAGATTCTGGAATAGGAGAAGGGGTTTTTGTTTTGTTTTATAATGCATACTGTGTGTACATACACAGATATCAATACTTTTTGCCTTGAGAAGAGAAGAGAAGAGGACAATAATCATACACTATTTTAACAGATGAAACTTTGTATTCTTTGTGGCATAATGGGCAAAGAATTCTGGTTGCTTATGTCTGTTCCTGTCATTGTTTACTTCCTAAATCTATTTTCATGAAACAATACAATTTTTCTTCAAATTTTTTTTGGGGGGGAGTGGGATGTAGCAGCAATAGTCATGGAGGGTTTTTTTGAACAAAAAAAAATGTTAGAACAGCAAGGAAAATATCCATTGCTTCTTTCCTTTGTCTGAGAAACAGGAGCCAAGAAAGACAGAGAGGAGTTTTCATAGGGATATGTAGTGACAAGAAGGAATGGATTCAATGAGAGTAGGTTTTGATTAGATATTATGAATAAGTTCTTTCCTGTGAGGTTGGTCAGGCACTGCTGGAATGGGTTGCCAAGAGAAGTTGTAGCTGCCCCATCCCTGAAAATATCTAAGGCAAGTTTGGATGGGTCTTTGTATATGATATGAGCCAAAACAACAAGTGAAACTAACCACACTGAGAAGTTATTCCTGATTGGATAGATGTTTTCCTTTGCTTCCAATTCTGCTACCGCACCTATGAGGAAGCACATAGAGGTAGCAGATTTCAATAATGTGAAATCACTTAACTTAATTTTAAATCTCACCATCTTTAACATTTAAACAATCTGCTTCAAATCATTTCTTAACCTTAAGCCATTTTTTATTTGGTTCTGGAAGACACAACTTTTGTATAGATTCACCTTGGCTACCATTTTTTGCACATTATCTCAGTGTTAGGCTTCATTTAAAAATTCATTTTTTCCTCAGCATCCAATATATTCAAGTTTGATAAAACCTAATGAGCTCAAAGGCAGACAGATTAAAGTGCACATTTTTGACATAAGCAATCTTCTTTAATAGAAGGCACTTTTATTATCAACTTTGCATTCACTTTCTGTGCAAGAAGGGAAAGTAATTTTAATTTCAATGGATATGGAATTTAATGGTACTCTCTAAAGCTTTACCAAATCTCCATCAGCCTGATAAATTTGGTTAAAATGTTCAAAGCAATGAAGTCCCAGCAGAATGAGAAAATTTTCCTGGACTACATACTAGTCAAAAAGAATATTTTTGTATTTTATTTAACCTTTCAGCAGAGATTTAATTTTTACCCTCAGGTCAGTATAACTAAAGAGACTGGGTGATGGGTCATGAGTTATCAGGGACAGGGTTTCTAGCTCAAATTGAAAATAATGGTGGAAAAAGGCTGCTCAGGTAATTGAGTGTTTATGCCTGCAGCTGTATTCTGTTCAGCCTTCATCAAACTGATAGTAGTTCCAGTTAAACCCTCTTAGTAAACCATTTTCATAATTTGATCTGTGTTAAGAAGAGACTGGTAACCAATTTAAATATTTTTCATTAACCTGAATGCTCTTTTTCTGGTAAAATTTTGAGGTACAAGAGAAGGGAAAATACTTCAGAACATTTCAGTTATAAAATATTTCCGAATAATACCAAAGAACAGAGTTATGTCATCAAGTAGCTGTCAGGAAAATCTCAATTTGTTGCCAATTTCAAAGAAAATCAGTGTTAATTAAACCTTTAAGGACCAAGTATAACTGGGTTTGATCAAAAAAGTAAACTGTACTTTTTTATTTTTTATTATTGTTCCATCTAAATTTATCCCAAACATTACTTATCTGATGGAAGCTCCAGGGGAAATTGAAGATATATAGATAGAGATACATGTAGCTGAAACCTTTCTGTATCGAACACTACAGCAGCATTGCTTGTTTGAAATACTCTGTTGTTCTCTACATGAGCAGATAAACTCACAGACACTGCCTGAAGCAAGTTTTAAGTGAACATTAAATACTTCCACACTTTTAAGCAGTAAAAACAAAGCTTGGAAAGCCTGATTTATTAAAAGAAAAAGACAAATGGGTGTTGATTCAGCCTCCTATTTACGAATTTAGAGTAAAATACTACTAATGAAAGAATCTCAGGGACCTGTAGCCTGTTTAAAATGCTAATTACCTTTTCCAGAAAAAAACGCCAAACCATCCCCCAAACCCTAACATATCCCACTACTACTAAGAGGAAAAATAACATAGAAAAAACCCATATGTTTTTCCTTTATTATTTTGTTGCAAGTGGGATGGTTGAGGCAGGAAGATAAAACTTATGAAGTAAAAAGAAAATACCATTACACTATTTCACAGTACCACAAAAGTTCCACTTGACAAATTTGGTTTGAAACCACAAAAAAGGAGAATGAATTCCAATCATTCTACCTGGAAGCTGATAACTTTGCATTGCATGTATGCTGGAGAAAAAGGAACAAAAAAAATTTCCTGCTCTTAAATTTCCCGGTATTTTAAGTGCACTACAAAATTTTTAATACTTCATCTCAGTAGCAAGGGATCATAAAATGATATTTCCTTGACCATAAAAGAAGATATAATCAGCTTGGTCAATCAGTTTTTAAAATAAGAATACAATCAGAATAAAGCAATGTTACAATTTAACCTCCGTTATAATGTTCCAGATTAGATTTCAGCCCACAATTCCTTCATCATACACATTAATTCTTTTTTTTTTTTACTATGAGGTACCTCTATCTTTAGTGGATTTAGATCCCAGAAAAGACATTAATTGCAATCTGATTGTTGGGTTACTTTCAAAGTACAAAGAACTAGGAATGTTGGGGTGACTGGTTTTCCACAGCATAAATTTGCCGTTTTCAGTCATGAACAGAAGTGTGTTGTGGTAGATATTTAACTGCCAGTAAATATAATGTTTATTGTTCAGTAATTAATTTTTGTTTATGAATCTTAGAGAAAATTGGAATTGCTCCATCAAAAACCAAAATTACATACACAGGGTATTTCCCTCTTTCTCTTGATGTCTGCAAAATGTTTTAACTGCACAGTGTAAACTTTAAGGACATAAAATTTGGGGCTAAAGAAAAGAGAAGTATCATGAGTACATAGTGAAGAGACATTCTGTTTATATACAGAAGAGTATTCTGTTTATATACAAATTCATATTTGCACATAATATTTATTATTTTTCCATTATTTCCAAAAGGGTGCCAAGATCTGGACCCCAAAGTGGTTGAAAGTGTTGAAAGTACAACAACTCTAGAGCCCACTGAAACTAAAAAAAAGACTCAAAATAAAATGTGGATAAGAAATTTATGTAGATCATGTTAGAGAACAGTGAAAATGTGCCAAAATTGGACTCCAGATATTCTAAGTCACAGTCCAGTGCCTTACTCACTGAACCCACTGAAATTTAAAATAATTTATCTTTCTTAATATCAAGGATTTTTTCTGCTGCTTAAAACACACAGAAATATGCAGAACTGAACACCATCAAAATGCTCTGAACCCATTAGAATTAAAATATTAGGCTTTAGTCTTAGTTCTACGACAATTAATGCTCTGCAGCTTTAGAATTTCATCACAGTATATTAATCAAGCCATAAAAATACAAATTATCTCTTTAGTATAGAAAAACGCTTTCTAAAATTATTTTAATAGAAATAAATTTCCTGTCTGTGGTGTTTTAATTACATATCTTAAATTACATTAATCTGTCTTATTCAGCCTTCACGCTTAGGTTTATTTCTATTTAATTCTTAAATAAAGGCCCTGCAGACATAGAAATGGCAGACATGGAATAACAGTGCTCTTCATAGAGCATGCATTGTCCTACTAGGACAATGCTTTATATTTATTGTGATAAATAGGACAACATATTTATCATTATAAAGGTCACAGCTTTTGCCAAGAAATCTTTATCCTTTATTCTGATAGATTGGCCAGTGAAGACTACAACTTTAGACAGCATTGCAGCTTCCAAATGATGCTAATACTGAGACAATAAAGTGATATGTGAGCAGAGCCCAGGCAGGTCTGAGAGGAAGCAGCAGGGTAAAAGGTAGCCCAGGAAAAATCCAAACAGGCTGTGGAGACAGCAGAAGATAATCAGAAAAGGTAGAGACATTACAGCCAACATTAGCACAACATTTCCATACACAGATGCTGGCTAGTGCAGCATTAGGAGCTACAGCTGAGGGAATTACTTCCTATCAGGGCACTAATCACAGTCAGCATGAAGAAAATTTTTTGCAGAAAAAAATATTGATCCAGATCCTAGGGAAGACATTCAGAAAAGATCTGCAATGACAGCCTTGTCATGGACCTACACTTACCTGTGTATTTTAATTCAACTATCATTAATTAAAAGTATTACTAAGATACTTCAAATGGTAACACTTAGAAACAACATCAAAAATATGTGTAAAATATGAGGTATTAAACCCTTAGCCTCTTAAGTATATAGCACACCTACAATGAAACAGACAAAAGATTAAGCTGAGCAAGCACTAATTTGCTAAAATAAAAAAGTACTTTCATTAAACCTCCCCTCAGCTACATGATAAGTGCATGTCTAAAAGAGTTACCCTAAGACAGAAGATAACCAACAGCAAGCATTCCTAACATATCTTATAAAATATAAAAACACTCTTGTATAAAACTTGCCAGTCCTACATTAATTTAACAGAGTTCTCACACAGTTATCACATTTCAGTCAAGAAGCAGTATTCCATAGCTGAGGTGCAGCAGCTATCTAAAATCTTAAATATTTAAGAACTCAACAGCTGTATTTTAAATGCTGTGACACGGAAAGGTTTGGTTACTCTCCTCAGTTTCACTGCCTCTTTCCTCTCGGGTTACTACAGCCTCTGAATGTTACTTTTCAACAGCAGGTACCCTAATCACCTTAATGGTACAGGATAAGCCTGAAATACCACCATGCAGCATGTACAAGAGGAAAGGGATTTTTTGGGGATTAGCTAGGATAATGCTACAGGGTCCACTACTGCGAGAAATCCACTCTTTCCAAACACAATGCTGAAACTGTGTCCAGTTAGATTTCTTCAGCCTAGTGGACAGAAGATGGAGCCTGATGAAACTCCTTGAAAAACCCAAAACATCCAAAATCTAAAAAGGCCTCATTGTAATAGACAGAGTAGAAGCTACCTAATTTGTTAGCAAACATAGGCACAGCACTGTCCTTCAAACAAGGCTGGGTTTTTTTTGTTTATTTTTACAAACACTGAGTTTGGTCAGGTTATATGTTCAAGTGAATTTCCATCAGCCCTTCATACACTCAGGAGACACCCCCTTCAACATTCTGCTTGGCACACACGTCAGGCACTGCTCCTGGCAAGAGATTCAGCTCAGCTGGAAAGGCACCATTAACATACAAACTTGAAAAATATTTATTCACAGACACACCCCATATAAGTAGCACTCTCAGACACAGACAATTCCCTGGTTAAATAAAACTGCTTCTTGGCTTGCTGAACCTGCCACTGCATCAGTCATGCATATCTATCAATCAAAGCAGGTCAAGGACCCGAGCGCATTTTGGTGATCTGCCTTTCCACTTCACTTAGGCTGACAATTGATTTGCAAGGTACATTTTGCTTCCTGTGTATCAAGATTACAAGTTACATTACAGAATAAGTAGAATCGATTTATGGTTTGGACACTACAGAGAAAAAAACAAAATCAAAATTGGTAAGATGAGCATAATTATGACTGTTCTCTCAGTTCTACTTGTGTCCCAGGGTGCATCAGGAAGAATGTGTCCAGCAGGTCAAGACAGGTGAGCCTGCCTCTCTACTAGGCCCTGGTGAGGCCACATCCAGTGCCTTCTGTCCAATTTAGGTATTCACAGTTCAAGAAAGATAAGATGATGAGTGGTCTGGACTATCTCTCTTATGAGGAGACACTGCAGGAGCTGGACCTGTTTAGTCTGGAGAAGACAGAGAGGACCTCTATAATGAATATAACAATTTCCAAGGCAGGAGACAAGGGAATGGGGCTACACCTTTTTCAGCAGTGCCTAGTGAGGGCAACAGCCATAAACTAAAACACAAGAAGTTCTGCCTCATCATGAGGAAGAACTTTGTATTGAGGGTGCTAGGGCACTGCAGGCTGCCCAGGGAGGTGTCCCTCTCTGGAGTCATTCAAATCCTGCCTGGACACATTCCTGCATAGCCTGATCTAGGTGAGCTTGCCTTGGCTGTAGGCTTGGACTGGGTGATCTCCAGAGGTCCCTTATAACCCTAACAATTCAGTGATTTTGTCTACTTTCAAAGGATTATCCTAAGATATTTAATAAGAAAAAAAAATCATAAATTGATTAGACATGGCTAGTTTTATACAAAGTAATTATAGAATTATGTAATTAAAAGTATTTAAGACACTTTATGTTGCAATGATAAAAAGATGTGGATTTTTGTGTTAAAAAATCCTTTTTAGACAAGTTAGTTCAGAAGAGGTTTTTATTGTATATTTCAGCCATCTAGTAATCTCTCTGTGAAAATTGCCCATTTACCAAATAAATTTAAATAATTGGCTAAAGGCAGACTCAGACCAAACTCAGATTAAACAGTTGCCAAGCATCAAAGATAGCTCTGTTTTCTACACTTAGCTAGAAACTACCCCCTGTCTGGAGAGAAACATTTTCCATTTTTATACTTGTTTACTCTCACCTGTCAGCATGACTCAGACAGAGCCTTGCAGGTTCTAACAATTCAGATTAGTGTTTCTTCTGAAAACCTCAAGTCTTTCATACAAACAAACAAAAATGGAAAAGAACTGCTGAATTTATACCAAAGCCCTACCTTGCATCAAATGTCAGGATGAAAAAAAGCCCACCTTTCTGCTGTAATTTATGTAGTTCTTTATGCCTTAATAGAACTGATGTAAAAGAAGACCATTCTGATTTGATAGAACTTTACATGTATTCCCACTTATTTTGTACAAGCTAAGTGACTGTGTAAGGTTCAGGGCAATGACAGGCAGGCCTACTGGGCACTGATGAATTTGTATAATCTGAAGAAAAGGATTAAGCAATTGACCTTGCAGAGAAAGAAAGGAATGTTCTTTCTGGTTTATTTATCCTTTTTTTTTTTCTTTAATACTTTTTATTTAGATACAGTCTGGTCCACCTAGAAGTTCCTTTGCTTCTCAGAAATGAACACAGAACAAACTTAGCCAGAATAAAACAGTATTGCCTATCATGTAAACTCAACCACAAGCAAAAATAGAAAAAACAAAACTGAACCCTACCAACCAACCAGCAAGCATCATTCTGATGTTCTCAGAATTTAACAAGTTTCTTCTGATGTAAAAGAACAAAATCAACTATTTTACTTTTCCAGAAAAAACAAACAAAAATTTATGAAATTTCTCCTATATTTCATAATGTTTCTTTGTTGAAAGAATTCATTTTATGGAAAAATTATTCTAATGCATGATGGACTATTTCAGATCAGATCTGCAAATACACTGTACTTATATAAACACAAATCATGCAAACAAAGCAAATGACAATTTGTCCACAAGATAAATCAGTAAGGACTTCTCTGCTGGTTTTGGCTGGGGTAGAGTTGATTTCCTTCCCAGTGGCTGGTATGGGGCTGTGTTTTGGATTTGTGCTGAACACAGGGTTGATAACACAGAGATGTTTTTGTTATTGCTGAGCAGGGCTTACACAGAGCCGAGGCCTTTCCTGCTTTTCACACCAGCCACACTGGTGAAGGAAATTGGGGGTGCCTGGGAGTGTGGGAGGGGACACTGCCAGGACAGGTGCACACAACTGAACAAAGGGATATTCCAGACCATATGATATCACTGTATATTGGTAAATAAAGCAGGGGAAAGAAGGAGGAAGTATAGGAACATTTTTTTAGTTATGATATTTGCTTTTCCAAACGCCTTTTCACTTTTATCTGTGATTGGGCCCTGCCCTCCTGGAGATGGCTGAACACCTGCCTGGCCATGGGAAGCACTGTGTTAATGTCTTGTTTTGATTTTCTTGTCTGCATGGTTTTGTTTTTCCTATTAGACTGTCTTTATCTCAACCCATGAGTTCTCTAACTTTTACCCTACCCATTGTCTCCCAGAACATGCTGGTGGGGAGTGAGTGGCTGTGGGGTTGCTGGATAGGGCTAAACCATGACAAATTCACTGAAAAGAAATACAGAATTTTACAAGGAAGCAATTATTTTTGTCTCTTCTTACAAAATTCACATTTGAAGTACGTTCATTGGGAGACTTGTAAAATTGTGTGACAATATGACTCAGAATCTTTTGTAAAGTAGTTTTGATATGCTTCACAATAGCAAAGAGTCATGCTGTACCTAAGTTAGTTAACTATCAATGGACATCTTCTAGAGAAAACAATAACAAAATGGACATATTCTAGAGAAAACAATAAGAGAGAATCCAGCTCTCTCACCTATACTAATAAGTTCTCCATTTCTTATCTACTCTATCCATGATCCCCTTCAAATCTTGATAAAAAGATAATCAAGTGAATAAATAAATCCAGCAAAATGTTTCAAAAAAAAGAGGAAAGATTAAAAATATAAAAACAAGTCAAAAAGATACTTCTGCAAAAAAACCAAAACAAACAAAAAATCCCCACAAAAACAAACACACACACAAAAAAACCACAAAAAAACCCCCAAAAAAATAGGAAAGAAAAGAAAAGGAAAGAAAACCTTAAAGAGCATGTGAATTGGTACCAGCAGCATTAAAATGCGCTGCATGTTTCCCAGTAACCCCCAATTTGAAGAAAGCCACATGACTGCAGGAGGCACAAATTACAAGCCTCCTGTAGACACAATGGAAGGCATTTTTAACTTAATCCCTCAGTTATGACTCTATTTAGTGAATATTAATTATATTAAAGTACCTTCATTTGATCAAACCACCTTTGATTGCATGGTTCTGAACTAATATATTTTGCAGCCATCCCACAGATAACTGGAAAGGGAAAAGCACAAAGACAGGAAAGGAAATGAGCAGCAAAATGCCAAGATTTTTGTTTGTAATACATTCTCAACACAATCTCAACTGATTGTTTTTCATTAACTTTGGTGTTGTATCCAAGTTATTAAAAGTTCTAGAAACCACACCTTTCTAAAATATTTTCCCCTCATCCTGATGTACATAGTGTACTTAAAACCCACTCTTAGCATGTAAAAATCAGTGCCATTTCAGGGTGATTATTGTCCACAGCTGTAGAAGGTAGGTTTATTATTTATAAATTGGGTTTTAAAAATTTGAAAATGCATTACCTGGACTAATTGCTCAAAATTCTTACATGGAATACACACTCAAAAAACCCCAAACAAAGAAACAAAAAAGCCCAACCCAAAACAAAATGTACAATGACAAAAAAAATCAACTCCCTAATACCCTCCAAAACCCAAGAATCATAAGAACTTTGCAGATTTCCTAAGACTCTCAAAGTATTCTTATAAATATCCATTTGCCTAAATGATTTAACTTCATATGCTCTCATTTTTGTTCTCAAAAATAATACAAAGAAATACAAGAAAGAATAAAAGATGAATGTAAAGTGGTATATACTCATCCCAGACTCTCTGTACAACAATATTATGAACAGGAAAATGGAAGACACAAAGAAGTAGGGACATCTCTCTATTTATTACCTTGAGAAACTTAAATGGCATTGCCTTGAATCCTCATACTTTTCTCTGTCTCTTTCAGAAGCTTGAATAAGAAGGAAGAAACACTGACCTTCAGATAAAACATCTGAGTCCTAGCAAAGGGAAAAGAACTCAGAGAGAAAACAAACCCAGACAACAGCATACAAACTTTTCAACACTGGCACCTCAGAGAAGTCAACCATATACCTAACCATCAGCAAAACTTAACATAGCTCCTCTATTCCATTGGTTCACATCTCACATCTTTACCACAGAACTGACAAATTATTATTTTCACACCCTAGAGACCAGGCATAACACAGATAACATACAGCAGCCACAAAGAAAGAGATTCACCAGCAAGCTGAAATCTCACCCTCATCCCTAAACTGACTGCAAAAAAACGAGACCAGCTTCTTCACCTTTTCACCTTCACCTTCAGCTGTTCTTCTTCCCACTCAGTATTCAGCTGTCCTTTCAAAACCTTCCCTATCTTCTGTGCACTTGAAGCTTTCCAGGCATTATGCTTTGAGGGGTTTTGAGCATTCCTCTTAGAAGCTGGTGTCTAGTCACTAAGAAATACAAAAGATGTCTGCATTGATTTGTTATCCCTGAGGAATTAACTCTTAGAAACTTATTGTTCCAGCGCTAGGTAAGAAGGCCTCATTGAATGTAATACTTGAAAGTTAAACTCTCCAGTGTTACTCACTAATTAACCAATGTTAGCCACTCCTGATAACTACATTGATAGACAATAATAAACTATTATTGAGTTCACTATTAAAATTCATATTTGCCACAGATGCGAGGAGTAACATGTAAACCTTCAAGTTAATAAGGATTTCTCTGCTCCATCTCTAAACTATTAGCCAAAGTACTCAGTTCTCTCCCTTTCTCATCTACTATGTCTTTTGAGTATCTTTTTTCAGACAGACTCAATGATTTGTGAGCTGCATGTGCTTTATAAAACCAAAAGACGACTTGCTGGATATGCTCTGTGCTTTCGAAAAACAAAACTTAAAACTGTATTTGCCCTAAACCTGCTGACTATTGTAGCCAGTAACTCTTCTAAAAGTATCCTAACAAATGTATTGTATAAGAATTTCCCCTTACTTGATTTATTTTAATTGTACAAGTATAAAATTCTCCTGAAATATCAGCAGAAATAAAAAAGCAAAGATAATAATATTGGAATCATGAAATGACCATGTGCCTATGAAAATTTATAAATATCCAAATTGCCATGGGTAACCCAAGTAGTGCAGATACAGCAGGAAATCAGCAGCACCCTTCCATCTCTACAACACCACAGAAAATCAATATAAACATCAGAGCAGTGGCTAGAAGGAATTTCTAGGGGTGAAGGTGTTTTGTAGCACCACTGTGTGAAGTTTTTTTTGTGAAGGAACCACTTTAGAACTGGTATGTGCAGATCAGGTAGTAAAATGTTCTTTACTGCTAAATTTGTGAATGTTAATGGTGGCTAGACTTACAATTTCTTTTCCGAACACAGAAAATTTACAGATACAGTCTGAAAAATTTTCATATGAAAAGATGATTTCTTACCTTGTGAGAGAAATGCAGGAATATTTTCAGTGGATTTTTTTTTCTGCATAGATGCATGAGAAAATACAGGGAGGGAACCTTATTTTTTGAGCAAATTTCTGGTGCCTACAGGAGTTTGTGCAGCAGTCCTACCACTACAAGTGCCACAAATATAAGTGATGCCTTACACCAGTGTTGCTATCCTACTGATTCTTTTCTTCTGGATCTTGACTGACTAGGGAATTTCTTATTAAGAGATTGTCACAAACAAGTATGTGGCAGGAATATTTTCAATATAAATTTCCAAAACCATTCACAACTAATATCAAATTCCAGAGATTTTCCAAACTTCAGGTTGAATTGAGAAAGTAAATCCACACAACCAGATAATCCAACAAGAGAGTTGGGTGGATTTCTGACAAAAACGCAGTTTAGCAGCATAAGAACTTCTACATCCCTGATCTAATTCAACTATGGACAGAGGACTGAAAAGTCAGATTTGGGGCTATTGCAGCCTTGGCTGATACCTCAGTAGTATTTCAGAATTTCATAGTCATAATTAAGAAATAAATATTTGTATTTGGATCTGCATGACTGAACCTACAAAAGGATCCCTTCTAATTTACAACTGAAGATGAAGTAAATTAGATATTTATTGTAGGTTGCTCACCTATCAATAAAGTAAGGTTTCAATCATACCCTTTGCTGCCAGCAGCTTGGAGAAGAACTGAAAGGAATTAAAAAAGATCTTTCAAGATTGTCTTTTTTTGTTTCTTGTACAAGCACTACACACCTCTAATTGTGTATGAACATAACACAGTATGCATTTTCAGGAACTAACCTATCATATTTATTCTACCATATTCATAAATAAGATATTTAACCATATTCTAACTATGACTATGCTGACAAAAAAAAAAAATAAAAAAAAATTCCTATTTCTGTCCTGAAAATTTTTAATTAAGAATAAATTAATTACTGGATCAGGGGTTTGAGAGTTTACAGGAAAGGGGATGGCTTTGTGTTTTCTTGTGAATCTCATTTATGACTTCTAGTAAAGTAGACGTGTCTAGTTTGTACATTTCTCTTGAGTGTCAAATATTTTGCCATTACATCTAGGAGAGAGACATGCCAGCAGCCTAGAAACAAAAAAAATTTTAATTGTTTCCAATTCCATGAGCTGCTTGTTACCTGAATTGTTAGTCTGGCTATGGACATAAATTCCACTTACTCAATGAAAACCAAAATCGTACCATTTCATGTAATAAAAAAACCCACCTAAATCAGGGGGAAAAAAAAAAAAAAAGAGAGAGAGAAAACTAGTATTTGAATTATTTTACAGATTACATGTTGTTGATCACCTTTAAATCAGGTAAATGGCTTCAATGATACCTTATGTAGATGCATGCATTTAATATATTTTGTTTTTCACTATAAATTTGCATTATTTTTTTTTATTTTACATTTACCCTTCAATTCTTTTTTTTTTTTTTTACTGTTATGCTGTTCAGCATACCCAATGAGTTCATCAGAACCCAGTTTGCTTGTCTTGCATCAGTCCCACTATTGCCAGTGGACAATGGAAACATTGCAAATTTTGTCTAGTTAGAGCATTTAGAAATAAACCACCTTATCTAACAGTATTGCATACCTTATTTCTGATTATAATTTTACCTGTTTTACTGTTGAAACTTCATGACTTCATACAAGGGTACTTCTTAAAATAAATTATTAAATATATGCTTGATGTGCCTTACGATTTTTATCTAGGGGCACATAACATCCCTAAGCATGGAATAAATAAGTTAACCCAAACATTCTAGAATGGTTTTTTTGTTTGTTTGTTTGTTTTTTCAGGCCTTTTTGAGAAAGTGTTTGCATTGCCTGGTTTTGGCAGAAGTGGGGCTACAGGGGTTGTTTCTATGACAAGCTGCTGGAAGCTTCCTCAGTGTCTGGCAGAGCCAGCACCTGGCAGCTCCAAAGGCAAATGGAGTGCTGGGAAAGGCTGCGCCTATTAGAAATGGTGGTAACACCTCCGTGATAACAGATTTAAGATGAAGAAAAGAAAGATCATTGCACAGTTGTAATTGTGGCCAAACGAGAGGAGTGAAAATACGTGAGGAACAGCTCTGCAGACACCAAGTATAGGTGAAGAAGAAGGTGCAGGAGGTGCTGCAGGCACCACAGCTGAGGTTCCTCTGCAGGCCATGGTTCAGGCCATGGTGAAGCAGCTGTGTCCTGCAGCCCATGGAGATCCATGGGGATGCAGAGATCCACGGGGATGCAGAGATCCACCTGCAGCCCCTGGAGGAGCAACACATTGGAGCAGGTGGATGCCTGGAGGAGGCTGTGATCCTGTGGGAGGCCCTGTTCCCATGCTGGAGCAGCCTGTGCTTGAAGGACTGCACCCTGTGGGAATGAGACTCACTCTGCAGCAGTCTGTGGACAGCTATTGCCTGTGGGATGGTCTTGTGCTGGAGAAGTTCATGGAGAGCTGTCTCCCCATGGAGGTAAATCCCATACTAAAGCAAGGGAAGGATTCCTCTCCCCAGGCAGTGGGAGAAGCCATGGATGATAAACTGACCCTTAACCCCCATTCCCCATCTCCTTTCACCAGTGGGGCAGGAGGCAGAGCTGGGAAGGAGGGAACAGTGAAGAACAGCAGTGTTTAGAAGTTTTTATTTTACTTCTCATTACCCTGCTCTGATTTTGTTAGTAATAAGTTCAATTAATGTCCCTAATTTGAGCCTGTTTTGCCTATGACAGTAATTGATGAGTGATCCCTCCCAGTCCTTGTCTCAACTCATGAACCCATTGTTATATTTTCTCTCATCTGTCTATCTGCAGAGGGGAGTGTGAGAGTGGCTTTGCTGGATGTCTGGAATCCAGCCAGGGTCAACCCACTCCAGAAAGCTTCCAGGAGGCACAACAACACAAGAAAGATGTTCCAAGTAGTTTACAACTCCTGAATCTTCAGCATCATCCCATAGCTGAAGAACATTCCTAGAATTTAGAAAGGAGATAAAATTTAATGTTATGAGTTCTAATGTGATGGTAAACCAGGGTGGGAGATAAAATATCAACTGGACTTTTTAAATCTCCTATTTTAACACTATTAAAATAATTCACTTTCCACTTCACAGTGGTGATGTGAACTATTTAATTAAGAGCAATAAAACCAAATAAAACATGGTAAACAAATTAAACTGTTTATTCACTATCAATGCTATCTTTACCACAGAGATGGAAATCATTATGTGAGTGCCAGGTTATTTGTCTTTTTTGTTTTCATTTGAAATAACTAAAAATCATTTTTTTAAGAAGTTTAGGAAGATAAAAATAAGAGTATATCTTGAAAAAACTGTCTCAAGAAATTCGCTTAAAAGTCTGTGTCTGCCTTCAGAGGGGTCCTAGGAGATTGAGATTTTTTGTAATGACCTGAACATTATTTTATTGGTAGTCAATCTGATACACTTTTTCTTAATTGTGATTGGAAACAATAATCAAAGATTCTAAATCAAATATCATCACTAATAATTGCAAGTTAAGAATCTAGGCTACAAACTTGCAACAAACATGGAAGTTGCAATTATTTTTCTGCAAACATATGTTGTATACCATTCATATTGTAGAGCTTTGTATGAGAGTTGAAGATAAAATCTTTGTAAGAATGTTTAACTCACTTTAGGAAAATAATCACTTAAAAATTGGAGATTTTTAGATAGCAAATGGCAAGTTCTGGTATAATAAAAGAAAGAGTAAAGAATTCCACAGGATTTTTCTTCCTTCTTCTTGGGGAAAAAAAAAAAAACGGCAGCATAATTTACAACACTTACTCCTTCAAAATGCATGCTCTATTGTAATTGTCTGTATGACTTCCCTTCCCAGAATCACAGTCCTTATGCTCTCATCTCTGATACGAATGATATAATATACACTGTGATAAAATGCCAAATTAAGCAACAATATACTGAGTTTCTTCCCAGATTTCTAAGACAGTATCAATCTTTAATCTCATTTCATTAATCTCATCTTTTAATCTCATTCAAAAGGCTCTATACAATTTTAAAAGATATTGAAAAGGTTTCTGGTTACAACACAGCGTCTCAGCCTCTGTTATGATGATGTTAAATGAAAATTTAAATTTCTGAAAAAGAATTACCTAAATAACATTTTAAAATATTCTATATTCTCCACCTTAGTAACACACTCTAAATCTATAAAGATAGATGGACAAAGATCAAATCACCATTTTCTGGCCTATGCATTTCACTTTCTATATCTAAACTCTTCTTCACAAGTCTGCTGCCTGCTGCACTGATTTATTGAGTCACAACTGACAATATTGTCCAGGTTACAGCTGATGTAACAGAAAAACCAATAAATCCATGACACAACCAGAAGATAAAACATGTGAAGAAACAATAGTCTGAGACCCCTTCTGGACAACTTGCCTAATAGGAGCAAACATTACATGTAAGATAAAGTTTACACTTGTTATGTATTTTTTGCTTCTGCCTATAGGAAAGATTAAGCCTTGTCAATGTAAATACATTTTGTCAAATAAGAACAACAGTGTTTCTAATTCTTATTTAAAAATTCTACAAGTCACATATGGTTTTGATATTATTTCATATAAGCCTGACCAAAGTACCTGTAAGATTGCATATATTTTCACTCATAAAAACATAACAATACATATTTGGAATTTTGTTCTACAAATGAAGAATTAATATTCTCTATATTTTTTTTTGTCTCATGTTAAAGCAATTTTAGAAATATTTTAAATGACAAGCACAATGGAGCCATCAACACATATTTTTAGATGCATATCCATTCTTTACATTCTCAGGAAGCTCTCAGAAATTTAACTTTGCTTTGTGAAGGACTTGGGTAGCTGAACATCTTTATGATTTATGCTTCTTTTCCCTGGAAATAACTGCAAAGCAATATAATTTTTAAATCTTGACTTACCATTCTGATATATTATTTTTCTAGTTTTTCACATGTAGTGCCAAATGGCCAAAATAAAAAAAAAAAACAAAAAACAAAACACTAAAAAAATTAAAAAAAAAAAAAAGCAAATGAATGAATTTATACAGAAAAGTAGACACAGACAGAGATCTGGGAGGTTTGCAGTATTACTGACCCTGTAATTCTATTCTTAGAAGAGAATTTCATGTGCCTGTAAGAGCTGCCTTTTTATGGTGACTTGAATGTTAAAACAACCAACAAAGTAACCTAAATTTAGTTATAATATTTCCTCCAAGTTTTTAGAAGGTGACAAAAGAAGGATCTAGACTGCTAGTGATCTAAAATAAAACTGAATTAGCTAAATATTTTATTATGTTAGTTGAAAACTTAAGACAGTTATTTGAAAGTCCTGTTTTTCATTCCTGATTTTTCCAGTAATGTCTGGAAGAAACACTGAAAATAAAATTTAATTTTTTTTTTGCTGTGTTTTATTTTGTTTCCTCACTATACTTGAAATCCATAAAACCCCATGAAGCTCCATAAATCTTGCCTTTGGGATTTGGCTGTATTTGGTGAGAAATCTAGGTAAATTCATGAATAGTTTATATTTTCTGCTGTTTTTTGAAAAGAGATTAAGATCATTGGTCTGCTTTAAAGAGGGAGAGAAGTGAAAGCAATTTAGGGAGGACACAAAAAAAACCCATAGTGTGTAGTCCAATCCCCCTGTACTCTTTGGAATTCGGACTGAGTTAGGGACAGAAAAGATACTTTTTTGTCTGCTCCTGCAAGAACCTCTCCAAGCTTAACTCTGCTTTGAATCTACTGATAGTGTCTTCTCTTCAATGTGCTGTGGCCAAAAATTGCAGAAGTTTATTGTCCACTGAGAAAAAAAATGGTGGTTTTTTTTTTCTAATTTAATCACGTCTCTTAGTAGTTTCAGTGGTTGTCCTCTAGTTTTAGTTCTGTGAAATTCAGCAAATAACAGTTCTGCATTTACCATCATCCTCATTTTCTAAGTCTTGATGGTATCCTCTCTCAGCTTTTTCTCAGATAAAAGGCTCCCCCTGAGTACTTTACCTAAACCAGTCCAAAAGAGTGTTGAACTATGACACTTCTGCATAAAAATATCTATAAGTGTTAGGAATATAGATTAAAAAAACACAAAAAAACCACAAAAGTTAAGTAGTTTTTCTAACATACTGGCATGCATGTAGTGTCTGAAAGATTTTAAAATGAAACTTAGTTTAATTCAACATTTCCAAACTCAAATCTTCTAAAATTACAGAAAGAAAGGAAATGAGCAAGGATTGTTGAAAGGTTGGTTCTGTGTTCTGTAATTTGATTTTACTTATTTCAAGGCTAGACATTTCTTCTGGCTCATAGGACTGCAGAAACTTCCCAGGTAGGTTTCCACTGTTGAAGCTGGAGTGTTTTGCAATACTCCCCACAATCCCAGTTCCTGGATGCAGCATGTGTGTGGGACTGTTTTATATTTCATCAACCCTTTCTGACTTTTAATTTTGAGCATTAGATTTGCCCTCTGAATTTTCTTTGGTTAGTTTTCTTCTCTTTGATTTTCTCTTCCTTTCCCCTTTCATTTCAGTTTTCTGAAGTGTCTCCTAAAAAATCCTTCAACTTTCTTTTTGTATGAGAATGCATCTGAAATTCAACAGAATTGGTAGCTAAAAAATTAGTAATGCACAAGAAGTTGATGAGAATTCTATGTACACACATCTATTGTGGGTCATTGAGTTTCATTTGGCTCTCTAGAAGATAGGTGCATTCTCTTTGGAAAAAAAATGAAACTACAGAGCACTAAAACCCATGACATCAGATAAGAAAAGAAGTCTCCAAGGCATTCAGCTGGTCTGCCACAGAATTTGTATGAGAATGGAATATGCTGTGCCTTTGTGGAACTGATCCCTATCCCTTCTGACTGTTTGGCTGGGACATGTTGCTCTCATTTTGGTTTAGATACACGTCTGCCACATGAGAGTTGTTAGGGTGCTTATGAGAAATTAATCAAGACTTAGGAGAGAATCCCAACAATGCACCATTGAGAGAAACAAAAAAAGCAATTGAAACAAGCCTGAGAACAGAAAGGAAAATCAAGACAAAGGGGCAAGGAAGGATCAAGAGAAAATCTTCTTTATCCTCTCCTCCTGCCTGCTGCTAAGATCCAGCTGCTACATGAGCAGCAACAGAAAGGCTGAAATCAGCCCCTAGGGTCATTTTTTAGCCAAGGACCAAAATACAGATTATACATTTCTGGCAGCTTTCAGCCTTCTTTTCTTCAATATGGCTACAGAAAGAGCATATATTTATTTTAAGATTGAACTGAACATTTTTTGTTTGGATTCAGTTTTTTTCTTTTTCCTTTCCAATCCAAAACTTAATTAATTGTAAAAGCACTAATAATCATCCATTAAAACTGTTCTTCTAGGCCTGAGCAAGAATATATGTTGCCGCATTTTAATTTATTTTTTCTTTAATTCATAACAAAACATTGACTTTTTTCTCTAAATAATCTTCTTGAAACATAAGGAGGAATCCTAGGTTCCCTGATACACAGAAGGTCTAATTTGATCATTGTCACTACTCCAGTTTCATAATTTTGACTCTGATTTTTACATTGTACCTTAATTACAATGTGCCCTACCACTGAACAAGAAAATCTATAAAGCTCAATAGTTTTGTATTATCTCCTACATCTGAACAGACTCTTTTAACTCTGAACAGAATGTATACATGATATCATGAGAAAAGGGTAAATTGTCCTTATACTGTTCAATAAATGAAACTATTAGGAAAAGCAGCACTGAGTCTTCTCTGTTGCTTGTAATTTTATTTCTTCATTTCTCATTTTATTTTTTTTTTTCTAAAACTGGATGTATGTTCTCTCGTAGACTTGTTAAATATTTGATGTTGGCCCTGTGGCATTTCCTTATTTTTATCTATGTGTCTGGATGGTGGCTTCCCAGTGATCTTATTTTTACAGTTTATTTTTTGCTTCTATTTTGCCTCTGTAGACACCATTTTAAGCAAACATCCATTTGCTATTTATATGGAGAGACAGTAAACTCCAGCTTTAAGGTAACTTTTCTCTGTATGGAGTGATAGTTCAGTCTTCATGCCAGTTAACTTCTGCCTGGAACTGCCAAAACCCATGATAATTAATGCCACCTATGATGATATTTCTGATACAGACACTATTTTTGGGGAAATTGGAGTGAGTCCTTTATAATCATTTAATAAAAAAATAAACAGGTGGTGGAAAGTTTTAGCCATGCCAATTTGCATTGGTCCTTAACCAAGAAGTTAATTGCCTTTTAATCCATTACCATTCACTTAAACTATCTTTTCCCAAAAGACATCTTTTCCCCCAGATTGTTGCTGTCTCTAGAATGAAGAAGTACTAGCTAAGAAGGTGGAAGATATTTTCCCTGTGTTTAGGGAATAAATGTCACCTAGGTATATTCTAGCAGTAAGAATATCAGCCATATGAAGCATAATATTTATTATGAAATATTTGTTTTTCTTTATAATGTGTTAGCATTGACATTTTAGATTTGCCTACTCATCTTTAATTATACTTTAGAAATATACTTTATGGAACTTAAATTTCATCATTTTTGTTTTTGGGATAGATTGTATTGGAAGTATATTATTTTGTTTTGAGAAAAGACAAGCTTGTGAGAACACAAGCATGTTATATGTATTTAGATGATGCAAACAGCTGAAATTATGTAAAAATACCCTTATCATAACATAAAGTACATAAGACATGGAATTTTAAAAGAAGGAGAAGAAGAAATAAGGTTACCATTTCATAACCATAATTTTTTTTTTTTCTTTTTAAATCAAAATGTCATTTCTTTGTCACTTTTAATGTTTGCATTTACTATATCTGCAAAAAAGCCTTATTTATTTTTTCAGATATAAGTAGAATAAAAAACCCCATACATTTGACATTTTTAATAGGAGAGGCTGAAATAAATAGAAATAAAAATGATAATTTGTGTGGTACAGCACAAGTTATTTCATCAATAAAATAGCATGTCTTTATATATGGCCATCATTTTACTTTATTAAATCTACACCCATGATCTAAAGCTCTATTGAGTAGTTGTGTTGGTCATGCATATTTCAGATGTTTGAAAATGAAATTCAACTTCACTATGTCCCAACCAATCATCCCTACTGCTAATATAATTGCAAACTTTATTTGTTTGCATGTCACTTATACAGCACTTAAACAAGAAGAGAAGAAAAATGTAAGGACCATGTGGAAACCTTTTAAGTTAAACTAATAGGAAGAAAAGGTATATTTCTAAGACCAACAAATATTGATATATTGTAATAGGACAGGAAATTAATGTTATGATTTATCTTTTTAAAAAATAGACCAGTGTTACCGCTGGTGCTGAATAGATCACACGGACATAGGTCGAGGTGTGGTGAAAGAAAGAGCAGAGTTTATTTTTCTTCCTAGGATTTATAGGCTTCTGACCACGGCCAGGGGTTGGATGGTCAGGATAACACTTTCTCACTGCACTGGCCATGAGAGATGCCCATCACAAGACGTGTAACAGAAAGAATGTACACATATCTATGTTTACAGTTACTGTCCTGGGAAAGTCCTTAGAAAACTATGTTAGCAAGCTCAGAAGCTGAGTTTTCAGGGTGACAGACCAGTCCTAGACTGAAGAGAAGCAAGAGAGATATCAAAGAAATAACGTATTGTCATCTTAAACATGCAGCCTTACATGTAATACTTTAAAAGTTCCTGATAATCTACAATACTCATCATACACAGAGAACATTTATAGCTGACTCAACATTAGCTTAATTAAGGTAATTTGTTCAGCTCAGTTCCTGCCACCAGTATGAAATCCTATGAAGATAACAAAGCTACGACAGTATTAAGTTAAAACAACTAATGTAGGATATTTTATAATGATTAATAATACCTTTAGTAACATGTGTAAAGGGGCAGTATTTGCTAGAAGAGTAGAAGAGTAATGTAAGATTTGCTCCCTGGGGTACATGATTAGTAACAAAAAATTCAATTGTAAATAGTCTATTTCACAATACAGAACTTTGTTAAATGCCTGTAGAATTCCCTCTCTTCAATCTTTTTTTATTTTTTTCCATTCTTACAATGGACTTTTTTTGTTTCACAATTTTTATTTTTTTTTTTTTGACAAATTAACATTATAGCATTGTACATTATTTCTAAACAAGGAGAAAAAGTGTGGGAAAGAAGTGTGTTAGTAGTGAGAATTCTAACTTCAGAATAGCTATTTCACAACAATCCTCTCAAGGGTCTTCTTCAGAAAACAAGCTCTGCTATGAGTTGACTTCCTGAAAGCTTAAAAAATTATGTACGTAAAATTCAGGCTCCCAGCAACTCCACCTATAAGTACCTACGAAGTATTTAATCTATAATTTATATTTGAACTATTAATCTTCCTCACTTATTCTTTCTGCCTCTTCTATCTCCTCCTTCCCCTTTTCTTTAACAAGCTCTTAAAAAGCTACAAAAGAGAAGATGGTGAATTCAGCCTCCTTGTCCTTCCCTTCTGCTCCAGCCTTTTGTTGCGTGTGCACACATAATAGGCATTGCAGATTTTGAAAGACTGGTGCAATAGGGGTGAGCAGACTTGGCTCTCTCTGTTCTTTGAAATGCTTTCCTGATTTCAGCACAGTGGGACATCCTCAAACTGCAGAGATGCTCCTGTCTGATGAGGTCTTGCCACTCACCTGGGACATTCAGGTAACTCAGGCAATGGAAGGAGTCAGGCAATTGAATTCCTGTCGTATGGCATATGCATCACAGGTGACAAGTTTATTTTCTATGGATTCTTAATGCACATTTACATGTTCCACTTTTCAGACAACAGTCTATTGGTGTTAAGGTCTATAACCCTTCTCCATGCCTTAATAAGACACTTTTCACTTTTCTTTCTTTAAACTACCACTTTAGAATTATTATTCAGATTTTATACTTTCCTTTCTTTCCTCCCTTCCCTCTAGCTGCATATATAAATATCTTGTGCTAAGAAACCTGGCATTTGTAAATTAAAAAACAGAATAAAATTTAACTTTAAATTATGTTAGAAGATGGATATATTCTTGCCCATTGTGTCTCATTGTTTCTCTGAATAAATATACATAATTACTCTTAAAAAGGTGAAATTTTCTTTAAAAGAACAAGAGAGGGCTCCTCACTCTTGATCAAACTGTGTAGCCAGACTATAGAGAAGAGTTGAGTCCCAAGATTTCAAAATTAATTAAATTCTACATCCCATATAAACTCTGCCTTGCTACTGTACAGGAAAGATGAGTAATTTATTCTTCTTCTACTTCCAGGCTTTCAACTTTCATAAATCATTTGAACCCTATTGTTATTTTTCAGCAGAACCTTTTTCAGAAAGGAAAAAATGTTGTTAAACACTAAAAAAATAAGCTACCTGTCCTTCCTGTTAAATATTTATTTAATTTCCACTTCCTACAGTCTTTTCTATGCCACATAGACTACAGATAAAAATTTAGAAGTCAGGTAACTATGGATGCTAAATATGAACCACAGTGCCTGTACAAATTACAGGCCGCATAGTTTTCTCAAGTCCAGCCTGAGAAAGTAACCTGGGAAGTTTTAAGGAGGAATCAAAACAATCCTCAGGGACACAAAACAGCCTTGCAGGTGTTGTTTTCTATTCCTTGTTTTCCTTGCAGGAGAAAGTCAGGGGGTGGTGAGCCCCACTGACCAATGATGGTGATGTAGTGATTTACTGACCAATAAGAGTTTCCTTTGTGTACTTTCCACGAACTAATCTATATAACAAACCTAAAGCAATAAACTAGAAGATTTCTCCTGTTGTGACTCCCTTGAGAGTCTGTGTCGTTCTTTCCCGCCGTTCCCAATTAGAACGACAGGTAACCATCTTTTCCATCAGATTTTAGATCTCTTATTAATTAGACTCATTGAGTCTACAAATAAATCACCACATATTTCATATATACTCGTACTCTGACAAGTGCTGAACAAGTTTCTACTACATAAGGAGGTAGTTTCACATAGTTAGTCTCAAATAAGTAGATAATCCAGTATAATAATACCTGAACAAAAGAAGGATGAAAAATCTCATTGAAATAAATAGCAGAGGGCAAGAACGTTTTGTTCTTGGACCTTGCTCTTCATGAGTAAGAAAGGTGAACAGAGTGATGGCCTTGTGGATTATTAGCAAAGTTAATGCCCTTTCTTAAACTTTCTTTTTCACATTTCAGATGTCAAATTTTTCCCTCATATGCATCACTGAGCTCAACAGGAGATCTCCTTATGCTTCCAGGGTCAAAATTTGTCCTATACTACTTTGGAACCCTTTTTAATATATAATTTAATTCCTATTTGCTTCTTTTTCTTTAAAGGAGATTTTCCATTTATTTTTGAATTCTTAACTTCTTCTATCATCATCAACCTTAATGGTTTTTTTCATACTCTTATCAGTTTTATCAAAAGATCTACAATTAACAGATTTTGTTTAGCAATGAGTGCAAATAAAAGTTCAATAAAAAACTCCAATGTCTTTTAAATTACTGTGTTTTTGTCTTATTTTCTCCATAGAAAAATATTTTCATATGCAAAACAAAACTTACTTACAGTTCTTGAATGATCTCTTATATTGCTGTATTGAAAGGACAACTAAATCAAAGCATATAAATATGTCTTTTTGATCATATGAAGCAAGCTGTTTCCAGAAGTAAAAGCTAAGAATTTCTTTTCTTTGAACTAAAAGTGATGTTACAAGACATTTTTAAGGAGGAAAGTGTAATAAATATCAAACTTACATGTTTCCAAACAAGCAGTGGTATCTCTTCTCTCTGGAACAAATATGCATTTAACAGAATATGCATTTAAAATACTACCAACATTTCTGTGTTTGAATGCCTTGACACATACAATTGATACAGGCAGCTTTACTAAAGCAAATAAAATTCACTCTCAAATGTTTACGATAAACATACAGCATACTAATTTGATACCATTTTCTCTTTGTATTTCTGTGTTTGTATTAACATTGAATAATTAATTTTGAAAAAAGCATGCTGAAACATCTACACCAAAAAATGCCCTCATTTGCTGCCTTTAACTTCTTTATGAAGAAAAGCTATTAAATACACGCAGTGATATCAGGTTTTTTAATGCTTTGTAAAACTTTTGGTGTTCTTTATTATTTTGTTTGGTTGGATGTCTCACTTGTAGTCATGTGAGTAATTATAAATTGTAGTGGTTTTGTCAAAAGTGGGAGTAGAGACTTGCAGTGAGCACCTCTACAAAGGTCAAGACAGGCACTGAGGGTTCAGTTCATAACACCAAGATACTTTACACAGACTCGATTGCCTTATTTGACTTTAAACATTAACTCACCAAATGCAGTTTAGCTTAAAAATATCTGTGCCATTCTCCACTTGTTCCATAGAGTCACTATGTGAATTTCTTGGTGAACTCAAAGTTCTACGTTCATTGCAATAGAAAAATATAGTAAATAAGATTGATCCTATGGGGCTTCTTAATAAAAATCTATCTCACTCTTGCAAAGAAGTGATTAATTATGCTATGTGGAACAGACAGAAGATTTTGGGTAAATAATAGAAGAAGAAGAAAAGAAAAGAAACCACACTACTTTTCAATTTCTATTATTTTCATAGGCATCTAGTTAAAAGCATAAAAAGCAAATTACCAGGAGTTTCTTCCTTTTCAAATTTCCCTGCATTTCCTGATGTTTTGGTACAAAGACTACTCAGGAAAATAATAAAAATATCTCTCAGGAAGATCATTACACTCTTGCTTGGCCAAATGTAGGATACTGAGGATCTTTTTCCCTTCCAAAAAATGAGGTAGGTAGTGAAAAGCCTTTTACCAGCTCACTGACCATTTTGCAAGCATAAAAAATGCAATTTGCACTACCTAGTATAGTGCAAAATATGTGCTTGTGCAAAAGATTACTCAGATGTAAAAATATTTTTACTGGAATGCTGCTGGTACCAGAAGAAAAATTACCACTCTCATTTTCAGATACTTTGTGGATGTGGACATTTGCACATAGCTGTAAGGTATCCCTGGCAAGACTGAATTAGAATAGGATTAGGAAACAAAGCTGTGTTTGGCTACAGGAACAGTAGTTTTGAATATTTTACCAAGTATTTCACAGGGCCCAGTAGAGATAGGCAAGTGCATTCAGCTGCAGGAGAAACCTTGATGTCTTTTCTTTTAATAGGAAAGAAGTGATATATGCTGGAGACATGGCACACAAACTGTCACCTGGCTGGGGTGTTTTGAAGAACTTCAGTAACTCTGAAGTCAGGTTCAGGTCTGATAGTACTGGGAATAGCAGCTGGAGATCATGAGAGTCATGTGAATATTTTCTTTGCTATGTATTTATAGACAATACACTTCAAGACTGCCACAAGCATGCAAGATGACTGTTATTGCCAAGACTTAGTTTCAGAGTCAAATACTTGCAGAAAGCAAAGGAAGGAGCTAAGTTATCCTAGCCCACACTCAGGATTTCTCAAGAGTTAGTTCTCCTGTGCTACTTGTCTTCCATGATTTGTTTCTATAAGCTGCAATCTTTGTGGGGAAGAAAAACCCACAATGTACAATGCTTTTAAAGAGGGTAGGAAATATTAAGATCAGACATTTACTAAGTTTGGTAATTAAAAATTAGAATATTTCCACTTGGCAATACAAAAATAGAATATTCTCAAAACCTGGTACAAGTTGAGATGTAGCAGATCAATTATTTTGATTGTGAGATTCTTTTTTCTGCAAATATTATCAAATATTCTATTAGAAGTAATGCAAATACTGTATTAGATACGTACAGTAACACTGAATTATGAGCTCATAATCTTTCTCAATTAGAAATATGTTTACACAAGAGCTCATTGTTGACTTGGTTCTGATCCCATGGAAGTCAGTATAAATCTCCCCATTGTTAAACCAACATGACCAATTTGAAAGCTCATCCTTAATTATTTATCATTATTATCATCACTATCACCATGATCATTATGTAGCAAGACTCAATACCTGACTATTGACGCTGGTGAGATAAGAATCTTCTTTGTAATATCCTAGTACTTCATTGGGTTTTGGAAGAAGTCTCCCTCCCTTCCCTCCCCTCCCCCCCCTCCCCCCCCCCCTCCCTCCCTCCCTCCCTCCCTCCCTCCCTCCCTTCCTTCCTTCCTTCCTTCCTTCCTTCCTTCCTTCCTTCCTTCCTTCCTTCCTTCCTTCCTTCCTTCCTTCCTTCCTTCCTTCCTTCCTTCCTTCCTTCCTTCCTTCCTTCCTTCCTTCCTTCCTTCCGCCACTTCCTTCCTTCCGCCACTTCCTTCCGCCACTTCCTTCCGCCACTTCCTTCCGCCACTTCCTTCCGCCACTTCCTTCCGCCACTTCCTTCCGCCACTTCCGCCACTTCCTTCCGCCACTTCCGCCACTTCCTTCCTTCCGCCACTTCCTTCCTTCCTTCCGCCACTTCCTTCCTTCCTTCCTTCCTTCCGCCACTTCCTTCCTTCCTTCCTTCCTTCCGCCACTTCCTTCCTTCCTTCCTTCCTTCCTTCCTTCCTTCCTTCCGCCACTTCCTTCCTTCCTTCCTTCCTTCCGCCACTTCCTTCCGCCACTTCCTTCCTTCCTTCCTTCCTTCCTTCCTTCCGCCACTTCCTTCCGCCACTTCCTTCCTTCCGCCACTTCCTTCCTTCCGCCACTTCCTTCCTTCCTTCCTTCCGCCACTTCCTTCCGCCACTTCCTTCCGCCACTTCCTTCCGCCACTTCCTTCCGCCACTTCCTTCCTTCCGCCACTTCCTTCCGCCACTTCCTTCCGCCACTTCCTTCCGCCACTTCCTTCCGCCACTTCCTTCCTTCCGCCACTTCCTTCCGCCACTTCCTTCCGCCACTTCCTTCCTCCCTCCCTCCCTCCCTCCCCGCCTGCCTGCCTTCCTACCTTCCTTCCTACCTATCTTCCTTCCTACCTTCCTCCCGCCCTCCCGCCTGCCCTCCCGCCCTCCCGCCCTCCCACCCTACTTCCATACTTACACACTTCCTTTCTCTTTTCTTCCTTTCCTCATTCCTCTCATTTTCTTTTCCTCTTGGTCTTTCCTTTTTCTTTCTTTCTTTCTTTCTTTCTTTCTTTCTTTCTTGCTTTCTTGCTTTCTTGCTTTCTTGCTTGCTTTCTTTCTTGCTTGCTTTCTTTCTTTCTTTCTTTCTTTCTTTCTTTCTTTCTGTCTTTCTTTCTTTCTTTCTGTCTTTCTTTCTTTCTTTCTTTCTTTCTTTCTTTCTTTCTTTCTTTCTTTCTTTCTTTCTTTCTTTCTTTCTATTCCTCTCAAGGCTTAACTATTCCACTGTCAAAGTAGATCACTTATGAATTGAATAATGTGAATGATCAAACATACTGAAAAACATGTTGTTTTTATCTTAGAATTGAATGTCTTCCTGAAAGAGGCAAATTGGGAAACATAACTTTTAAGATTATGTTTTCACAGAAGCATCACGCTCTACAGCAAAGCATAAATGATAGATGATCACTTTACTGATTACTTTCATAATAATGTTTTATTGAGTTACTCATGTAAATTGTGGGACTGACACTGTGTCATTTTAAAATATTACTTCTGTATAATAAAATTCTGCTTAATAAAAGTATAGACTGTTTCACTGTTCTTCTGATTGAAGAAAACATTAGCACTCTGTAAGGGAAGAAGATATGAATTCCGCAGTGCCTCATTCAGGAGGCTTCAGAGATTTTTACCTTTGCATACAGAGCAGAGAGGAAACTAAAAGCAATGAAATAACAACAAATTCACAGTATAGTGAGCACATAACTCTTAGACACTAAGCCAGGCAAATATAAATGAATATAAAAATTAATTTTTGCATTACAATAGAAAGGGATTACATTTGTATGAAAATCCCATTTGTCTAACCACTATGTAAATCAGTAAGGAATCAAAATAACTGGGTCAGAATGACACAACTATTTGAGAATAACTGGGGTTTTTGTATGACTTATTTGCCAAAGGGCAAGATGTGATCATTATATTAGTGGGCAAATATTCAACCGATACAATAATATTAGAAATTAATTATTGACAACTAAGATGCTGTGCAACAAACTCTTCTCAGGAGAAGTTTGAAGTGGAAGGCGACTGGCACTTTGATAGCATTAGTTGTGTGCCTCCTATGAGCTGAGATTTACAACACCTCTTTGTTCAGCAGATGTTTTAATTACAGCTTGGGGCTCTCTGATGCTTTTGTGCAGTCAGGGAGAAAAATCGTCCATGATGTCACAGAATCACAGGAGTAAGGCTGGAACTGATTTGAAAACTGAGACAGTCTATTGCCCACTGAAGTGTGGTTAGACAAGTTCAGACTACCTCTGACGACAGATGTTCGACAGATGTTTGTTTGAAAAAGACTTTATTAAAGACAAGATTTCATAACTTCCCAAGGGAAGCTATTTCCTCCTGCTTAATTACCCCTTTTCACAAATAAAGGGTTTTTGTGATATATAATGTAAATCATCTTGCCTACAAATCAAACATATTTTGTCATACCCTAAGTCTCTTGAAGCCAGAAGTAAACATTTGAATATAAGAATGGAAGGGAGTCTATCTCTTCTTTCTCTTTTCAAGTATTCTAAATTCCCCAAACAGCTCAAGCCTTCTGAGCCTGCAGAGTTTTGATATGTTCTAGACAGCTGCCTCCAACACCAGCAGTGCCCACTTAGGTACAAGAAGAAAAATATTATTCTGGGAACAAATCTCACCAATGCCAGGTGCAATCTAATGTGGAGAGAGAGTAAAAGAATTCCAGAAGAAAAGTAAGAACACTTAAGCATAGACAGTATGTTCATCTTCTTTGTCCTTCTCTTTCTTACAACTGAGGCTCTCAAAAGACAATGTTTCATCCAAATTGTTACAAAGAAGGAAAAGATTGCAGTAATACTACCGGTATTAATCTATCACTTCTGTCAAATATAACTGAATTATGTATCTCATAATAAAATCTTAGGCTACTTTGTTAAATACTCTAACCTGATTAAGGAACTCACCTTACTGTACTACTTTAATTCATTCAACCTGCCTTTCAGTGCTTCTGTTTCTCTTGTTATCCATTTTAGTTCATAATAAGCAGTAAAAACACATTTCTTTTGCCATCCTCTAATTTCTCATGTATCTATGTGAACTCTCCTGGTTGTTGTTAAGTTATTTGGTCATTTTAATTTATATTGTTTCCTAGACTTCTGGTTACCCTCACCTAGTTATGCTAGCCTTAAGTTTTGTACTCAAACATATTTAATTTGTGTCTACTTTTATATGACTTCTTGGGTTTCCTTTTCAGATTCTAAAAGAGACCTTAGTGCTTCCCTTTGTCTGTTAAGCCTTCTCCTGTAACCTCCATTTCCTGTTTTCTTTCTAAGCCAGTTCCTCTAAAAGGTTTAAAAAAAATATTGTGCTGATGGGTATTAGGAAGTGAACACTTCTGTGCAGTAGTTGTGAGAGACTGCTACCCCAGTTTAAATTCTCAAGACAGTATTGAAATACTTTTAAGTGAATTGTCCCCATCCTGCTGTTCTTGCTTTTTTTCTTCATTTCCTGAAACTGTGAACTGCATCATTCAATAATTATTTCTTGTCAATTGCTGATCAGCTTCCACATTCTCAATCTGCTCCCCCTTAATGGTGCAGTGAACCTTAGATCACTGAGCACCTAAGTTGCCTCCTGAGATAAGGCAACTGGCCTCCACAATTTCAAGAACTTGTTCATATCTAATATGTTAAAAGTAAATATCAAAGCAATTAAAGGCATCCTTGTCATATTCTGAGGTTGGCTGGATGTCAAGTGCCAAAGCTTCTTTATCATTTTCCTCCTCAACTGAACAGGGGAGATAAAATACAACAAACGGGTTGAAATAAGAGCGGGGAGAGAGATTACTCACCAATTACTGCAAAGGGTGAAATACACTTCAGTTGGGGAAATTAGATTCATTAAACAATAAAATCCCAGTAGGATAATCAGAAAATAAAAAAAAAAATAAATATTAGAATGATGGCTTAAGTTTTAGCTTTCTTATTTTCAGATTTATACTACATTAGTATATAACTCTGAACTTCATATAAAGTGTTAGCAAGTCCCCTTTGCAATTTAGTTAGATGAAACAATCCTTTTCTAGCCTGAGAACCAAGGACACCGTTGCAGCTTCAGGCCCAAAAAGTATAAGCAACAGCAAGTTGAAAAGAGCAAACTGGGAGGATAGGACTTCATAACCTGAAGCTGTAATTGGACAATTAACCCCAATAGTAAATGGACCAAAATTTACAAAAGCGTGAAAAACGTGTGTTGTCCATGTTGGGTGCAGCCTCAGCCAGGCTCTTTTACTGCCCAAGGTGAATCCTTTGAAGGCCTTTTAATAAATACCTACTTTATTCCTTTAACACTCTCTAGTCTCTGTTCTAGGTAGCCTCTTCAAGGCACCAAAAACATCTTCCCCCACCCCCCCGCTTCTTCCAGGGCTTAACTTCATTCCCCATTTTCTCTTCTTTCTCCCCAGTGGCACAGGGGGCTGGGCATAGGGCTGCAATCAGTTCATCCCAGGATGTTTCTGCTGCTCCTCCTTTTCAATAGGACTCCTCACACTCTTCCCCTACTTCAATGTGGGGTTCTTCCCATGGGAGACAGTCTTCCATGAACTCCCCTGATGTGAGTCCTTCCCACAGGTTGCAGTTCTCCAGGTATTGCTCCAGCGTGGGTCTCCCATGGGGACACAAGTTCTGACAGTAACCTTGCTCCAGCATGGGCTCCTCCCCCATGGGACTACACATTCCAGCCAGGAGCCTGCTTCCATGTGGGCTTTCTGCAGAGTCACAGCCTCCTTCAGGCATCCACCTGCACCAATGTGGGGCTTTTCCACAGGCTGCAGGTGGATCTCTGCATCCCCATGGTCCCCTGCAGTGGCACAGCTTCCTAACCACGGACAGCACCACAGGCTGCAGGGGAAGCACCCAGCTCGGGCTCCTAAAGCACCTCCTGCCCCTTCTTCTTCACTGATCTTGGTGTCTACACAGCTGTTCCCCTCATCTATTTTCACTCCTTTCTTCTCTGGTTGCAAACTTCTCTTGTGAAGTACCTTTTTCCCCTTTTTAAATCTGTTACCCTGGAGGTGCCTCCACCATGACTGATGGGCTCAAGCTTGTCCAGGGGCAGGTCCATCCTACAGCTGGCTGGCACTGGCTCCATCAGACATAGGAGAAGCTTCTGGAAGCTTCTCACAGAAGCCATCCCTGTAGCTACCCTGCTAACAAAACCTGGCCACACACAGCCAGTACACACTCATTCATTAGAACAGGATATGCTCTTTGAATGCTGACCACAATTTCTCCAAAGCCCCATTCACCACTCTAATTCTGTGATCTGTAGTCAGTGCAGGATTCTGGGTCTTTTCCTTCTGTTGTCTTAACCCTGACTCTATATCCGCCTCAAGTAAGCAAACTATTTCACATCTCTGAGAATTTGCTTTAGTATTCTGGCTAGCATTAAAGGATTGACTTACTGACACACAGTATATTCATAGAGATTACAATTCAGAAGAGTGTTTCAAACCCGTTCCCCAGTCACCCCCACTCAGTGACCTGTTAAAAATGGATTAAACTGTTTCAGCCTACGAAAAGCTTATTGTTATGATCACATTAGCAGCAATGAAACACTAAGTAGCCTACAAGGTCTAGGAATGGGCAAGGTCCAGTACCAGGGAACCCTGAACCAAAAAGGCGCAATCAAATTTCTCAAAATGTCACTGAAAGAATCCATTTTGTAGTAATTATTTTTCAGCTTTCCCCTTAGTTTTGTTTAGACCTCTTTAGTCTAGTCCTCTTGATTTATTCCATAGAATATTTAGCTATTCCATTTGAGTATTCTGTTTTCTTACACAAAATAATTTTTCTACATGAGCTGACAATCTGATTTATTGTTGTTCCCACCCCTACTGCTTACAACCCTGTCTCCCTAACCTTCGATCCTTCCACACAGTGAGCTTTCTAAATAGGTCACAAAGTGAATTAATTTTCATTTGTTGTACAAAAAGTGTCATCTACTCAGATCTTATCTACTAACTGTATCTCCACATTTCACTTCAGATGTCTTTAAACAGGGACCACCAGAAGCAATTTATTCTTTTCAGATTGAGTACAGAATCTTGATTATTGCTTAGAAAGAAGTAGAAAGAAGTATTTATCACATTATTATTAGTATTAGTACATTTATCTGGAAGACAGATTTAATCCTATGAAGTGTTAAGAGGCTCAATAAAAGATCTGTCAAGTATTTCCACATGCTTTGATAAATGCCATTATGTGCATGCCAAATGAAGACTATTAATATGGATGATTAAAAAATTAAGAACTTACTTGTTCATCCTTCATCATCAAGCTATGAATTTGCATTTTGTCTTTTTGCATTTCAGAAAGAAGTTTTTATTGAGCTACAAAATCTCTAAACCAAAATGAAATGAAGCAGAACAACAAGCCTGACCTTCAGATAGAGAAACTCTTGATAGCCTTTGGATTCCTTCTGGATTTCCAGCATAGCATTTGACTACTGAAATTTCAATTATAAAAATCTACAAAGAGAAATGGGGATGACTACTATGAAAATCAATGAGATAGCAGCATCTACTTCCTCCTGTATTTTTTTCAGAACATGAGCAATCTTGATTATAGCTTCCTTTGATTGAATAAAACCCCAAACTTGAACAACCATACCAAATGAATCTGTAGAAAATGGTTCAATATAAATTTCAGTCAACGTAGATAATTTCAGCAGGAAATCTTAGCCATAAGTAACAAATTTCCTAATGTAAAATATTAAAGCATTGATAAAAGGGCTGCAGACTTCCATGGGCTTTAAAGAGTCATCTCTCCAGTGGGAAATGCAAAATTTAGGTAATGGAAGATATTTTGAAACAAAGAGCTATGTGTCGTTTAAAGCCTTTTTTCCTTTCTTCCTTTTTCCCCCCCTATTATCTATAGTACATCTTGTCTAAAATATATTAATTTCAGGAAGCTTTAAAAACTGCACAGATACTGGCAGTTTCAATAGCTAGCCACAGTATGATTCAATCCATATTTTCAAAATAGTTGCAATTTCACCTTGAGTTTTTAATCAGTGAACAAAGACCTTATTAAAATGTTTATGTTCAATGTTTTTAAATAACTCCACAGTATTGCCAGCTCCTCCTATGAATGCACATTAATATGAGGCCAAAGTTGCTTATCTAAAGTGGTGTTCAACAGACGGTATTGATATCTACCTCACAAGGTTGATATCCCTCCATAAAATCTAATACTCTATGGCCACTATGACTAAAAATGAGGCTGCACTATATTTTATTAGAGGAAAAATATACATTGCCATATGTGTAAGTCTTTGAATGTTCATTAAGATAAGAAGCACCCAAACTTTCACATAATGTGAATTATGACTCAGACATGGCATTGAATAGAAAACATTGTCAGCCACATGGGACACAGTTTTTTGATTTTCCTTTTCTCCTGCTCTCTTGTTTTCCAGAACACGCTAATTTCTGGCTTGGAGAAGTACTTCCAGTCTGCACAGTTTAAATGCTAAATATGATGGAAGCACTCAGTCAAAACATACCAAAAAGTAGGAAATAGTATCAAACAGAAAAAGGCTTTTTCATTTTATATTCTGCTTATTCTTGTTGTAAACAACCAATATTAAAACACCTCTGATTGGGTGAAAATTAACACTTCAAGAAGATTATGTCAATAAGAACCCCATAAAACATAGCAAAATACTTTTGGAAAAACAGTTTCTGGATTATAGCTCCCATATACTTTTTTTAGCCAACTGTACAGATTGCAGGTGTTAAACATAACTTGATACATACCTTATATCCACAGATAAAGAAAAAAAAAGTTATCGTTCTGCATTTTAAATTTGTTCCTTGGCAGACAAAGAAATATTTTAATTTGACAGCAAGAATTACTGAGAACACTACTGATAGCTCAGAGATTGTTTCTGGGGGATTTCTAATTTGTTCTCATTATAAAAGTACAATGCTTGACCTTATTTTTATTTCTTAATTCACCAGGAGACAGTCAAAATTTCAAAACCAATATATATTTACTTTTCTGAGAAGAAAATAAAAATGAATCTGTTTATCTTTCCTTCATCAGTATAAATGGCCTTTCTATAGACCTTCAAAGTTAAGTGAATAGTGTTTTGAATATTTTAAGAACTGCTGACTAACTTGGCCTGTTGCCAGGTAAAATACTGTTCTAGGGATCGATTGCTATGTTTTCCCTAAACAAAAACTAGCATAGCCCAAAAAATGCAGTTAAATCTTTTGATGCTTAAATTATGAAATAAATATGAGAAACTGGTTTTAAACAAATTTTAAGATTGAGCTTTATAATGGTTTTCCTTCTTAAGAAAATTTCCCTGAACTTTGAGGTTCTCTAAAATCTTAGGATAAAGACCTTATCATTATTATCTAAGTAACTGGAATTATAAATTCATATGCATATATAATCCATATGTTTTCAGGCAGCTATAGTATAGAATATATATAGAATAGTATAACAAACACAAAAAAAACTTACCCTTTGTGTATGGATACAAACATTAGAAACAAATTACTTTGAGTGAGAAAGAATAAATGAGACACTTATTTTAATCTTCATTGGTAAATAATAATAAATAACTCAATGCATTTTCTTCTCAGTTGAAAAGTAAAACATTTTTTGCTACTATTATAAAATAAATCAGAAGAGACATCTCCAGATTCAAAATTATAGTTTCTTCTGTGATTATTAAAGAGAAAAAGGTGCCTCTGATAATTTACAATAACTTTCCAAGGAAGATTAATTTTGTTACTAAACGTGGTCTAGTATTTCTCCATCTTGACTAGTTCTGTCAGAGATAAACAGTGGAAAATAAAATTTCTTAAGAATTTTGTTGTAAAATAATTTTTATTCAGATGCCAAGCATTTCTGAAGGAATTCTTTTTAAGATGTTGACTTCAAAAAAAATCAAAAAAATTAAATCCTAATTAAATTATTTTGAATGGAAAAAGGAATCCCAGAATAGCCAAGTAAAATTTATGGTACTCACGTCTTCTTGCCTTGACAGCAGCAGACACGTGTGCCTATGCCACCAGCAAAGTGCCTGGTGACACTGGGGTACCCAGAATTCCAAGATCTCTTATCTTCCAGCTGTATCTGCAAGAGCCCTTCTACATTCACCGTGGTTTTCTCAGTGCTTATCATCACCCAGTTTCTCAAACAAGATAATTCTAAGTCTCTCATGTTTGTGTTGCTCAGATCATCAGCAACAGCCAGTAAACAAGAGCAGTGAATAAGTAACACACTGTGTAACTCTACCTACTATTCCAGATTTGCACATGAATCCCTCTTGCAAAATACATTTAAAAGCAAATCAAAGATAGCATTGGCAAGGAAAAGGATGTGTCGGTTCTCACATTTCTGAAAGTACATGGAATAAATAAACCCCAAATATATCACATTTTCTTTCTTGCTTATTGATAAAGCAGATGTATACTGATACTACCAATAAGTGTGAGGTTTGAAAACAAAAGAGAACTCACTATATTTTATGGTCTGATAGCAACCTCTATCAGGATGAGAATAAATGCAACCATCACTGCTGCAACATTCACATGATAATTTTTTCCCTTTTCCCTGAAAACTCCTTATTTGTCTCTCTTAGGTCGTTTTTTTTTTGTTTTGGGATTTTTTTTGTTGTTTTCGTTTTGGTTTTTTTTTTTGTTTTTGTTTTGTTTTGTTTCATTTTTGTTATCTGGTTTCATCAGATAGGGTTGAGATTTGGGTTTTTTTTCTTTTTATCACTATAACTGTGAGTCCACAGATATAGAAGCAGTGATAACAACTTAAGTAAAAATAATCCTGACACCTCTACAAGTGTATCATGTGCTGGTTTGCCTAAAGTCTCCTCCTTCAGTATTAAAAAGGTCAGATTATGAGTCTGCAAGAGACAAAGCAACAACATTCTAAGCCTTTGTGGTGGGGCTGTTTTATTTCTCCCTATGTCCTCACACTTTCAGCTTTAGGGAACCAGTATTGTTCCTCCAATGTAAAATAAAGAATATAATCTCAAGGCTACTTCTACTAAAGTTTCATGTAGTTAAAATATGCCTGACTAATCCTCAGCTGGAATCATAGTCTGCATTCTCAAAAAAATTCCATTAAAAAAACATTACCCAGAGGGACTAAATAAAGCTAATATTAATTCCTGTTTAATACATAAAGAATTACTTTCTTATTCCATTTAATATATTTTTGGAGGGGTAGTTATTCCAAAGAGACAGTATTTTTACACTTCTTTTCTCACTATTCAGTTATACAAATACTGCCTTTGTAGAAGTTAACCCACATCAAAATAAAATTCCTTTTGTTGAGAGGATGATGGATCTTTCTGAATATGCTGTCTTTAAATTGCATCTTTGTAGTTCTTTGTATTGCAGTATTTCTTTATTTAAAATTCCAACCCTAAGTAGTTTCCTTTACTCTTTCTGTCTTTAGTTTTGGAGTATAATTATCTCAATTATTTTTTTTTCTTATAAATAAAAAAGAAATTTTAGCACAGGAAATTAACTCTGCATGAAGTGAGAATTCAATTTTCAAGATTTTCCCAAGAAAATTTTTAAAAAGAAAATATGACACTTTAGATTGCAAGACTTCTTAGTTATGCAGGGGTGTTAAAAATGATCAATAGTTTCCTGGTTTCCTTCTTTCCACCTGATAAGAGTTACGTAAATATATAATATAACATGTCACCCTCATCCTGAGAGCTTCTGCAGATTATCACAACCAGGCTCCCTGTTTTCAGAAGTATCATTAAATTGCTTAACTAAATACAGTGTGTTGAATCCATCATCTTAAACAATGATAAGAAAGAGAAGTCAATAGAAGATATTTTTCTGGGTAATATATCCACTATCAGCTTCCTTCTTATTTGTCAAGTACACAAATAAACAATATGCTAATTTCTTCTACTCCTGCCTTGTAATAAAAAGGCTGGACACTTTTATAGAATTTGATCATCTTTTGTTAATTTTTTCTTTCCTGAATTATCCCTTTTACCTGCTTTCATTGCTTGTTCATGTCCTCAAGTCCCAAGGTTCAGCATTAGTTCAAAATCCCCACTTAAATTCTGTTCTTCCGCAGTACTGCAAATATTATCCAGCTATAATAAGTCCCTGGAGTGTTGCAATATTTTTTCTACTTATGTTTGTAGCATCATATATAGATGAACTCAGATATTATCAAGATGTTGATTAACACATTGGGATTTGGAGTTGTTCTACTTGTTCTTAATTTTATCTTCATAATTGACCTTAATTAATAACTCCATTAATATAATTCATCTCCATACATTGTATGAACTGTAGATAGGTACAGAATCATGTTATTATATTTCATATAAAGATTTGTATGTTCAAGGCCTCATAGGGACTATTAAAATAAATACTGAGCTTCTTCATACTGCATGTAAAATAAACATTGCATCAAATTTTTGATTTAACTTACAACCTCTAGAAAGATACACTTTCCAGATTAGGATTCTGCTTAGTGGGGAATTCGCTTTGTGATCTATTACCATCACTGGAAAAACCTTTTACTAATACTTCCAGTTTAACCAGAGAACTGTTGGTTTTCAGTCTCTTGATTTTGCTATGACCTTTTCCTTCAGAACAAATATCTATCTGTACTCAAAAGTCTTTTTCCCTCATGTTCATGTTAACCTACAATGAATAGACAACTTTTCAAAATAACTGTGGACAGATGATGTAGAGCAAAAGAATTAAACTTTTCAACCTGTGCCATCAGAATTTTTGATTGCCTGATCATTCTGATGTGTGGGAAATAGAAAAGGTAGAAAACTCTCAGAAGCTGTGTGAAAGCAGATCTCAGAATAGAAGAATGCAAGAATACAGATATGCAAGGACATGAAACAATAAGGCTGTGTTTTTGAGCTGTGTACAGACAGGCCTTAGAAAATACAGTAAGCAAGATAATAGAAAAATGTAAGTCTAAAAATGAAACTTTTTCCATTGTTTTTAAGCTATGAAAAGCAGGCATTGTTAGAAGCAAAGTGTAAGTGTAGTTTTAATGATTGGCTCAAGCAAACGTTTGTAAGCTTTTAACATTACACTGTTGGCTGGAAAGTTTTTAAAAAGGCATTGTAACCAAGAGAATTTGGCTGTTGTTATAATGGCATGAAATTTCAACATCTCTCGTGTCTCACTTTGCACCAATGAGGCTGATGCTGAATAAAAAGCTCAAAGAGTGCCTACCTGCAGCCCCGTTCTGTTATTGATAAACAAAGATCCAATACTGATGGCTTTCTCCCCCCTTTCAAATGATTTTTAATTTGTGAACTTCCTTCCTGTATTGTAATTCTTCCAGCAAATGTCTCTGTATTGTATTCCTTACAGTAAATGTCTCATGGACTCAGCATCTACTTCAGTATCTACCTCAGCAGAATATCCTATCCACCTAATTTGACTTAATATTTCCTTCTCTTCAGTTTCAGGTTGACCTCTGCCTTCTTGAAACAGCAATATCTATAACTAGGACATTTAAGACATTTCCTAAACCAGTATGCAAGATAACAGATAGTGTCCTTTCCTGAAATTCCATTACATATTAGTCTATTTATGCAACTGTAACTACAGCACTAAGTCTGAAAGGAACACAATAAATTTAGAGCTGACCTTCAAAAATGACTCAATAGTTACACTTCCTAGGCAAGCTTCTAAAGTCTTCCTTTAGGCAAAACATATTTGCCTAAAATTTGTAGTATTCTTAAAGTTCAGGCCTTTTCATACTTGTATGTAAGAAAATGGGGAATAAGCTAAAGCAGGAAATTTCTCAAACACACCTGTCATACCTTGAAGAGTAAGAAAAAAGAAGGATGTAGATGTGAGCTTTGATTTTTTTGTTTTCCTAGTAATAGAAAGGAGTATCACTGTAATATATTCTGCCTCATACATATTGCTAGACTTTTCTTTTGGCAGCTGTTCTGGGCATCTCACTGCACTTTTTGATACACTTTGCTTTTCCAATGAGTTATAGAGCAGACCAGTTGTCAGAGAAAGACAAACAAACAGCACAAGACTACAAGCATTTTCCCATGCTTGATTTAGAGTCCAGGTCTGCTTCTTCAAAGTTATCTTTGTATCTTGGATGGAATGTACTTTAAAGACCACTTGATAGAAGTTAAATGGTTCCTTTTTTTAAATAAGGAGGTATTGTAAAGATTAGAAAAAATAAAGAATGCAAGAAAAGAAATACATAGTTTCAAGTTCTTTGAATACTTAAAAATTAGAAATATTCTTTTGCTTCCTTTCCTTTTATCATTACAATATTCTTTAAGACTTTCAGATTACCTTCACCCATTCAATAAATAGTGAATAATGGCAGGAGATTCCCACCCAGGAAGGGCAAATCAATTATGATCAGCTACTTAGAAAGTAAAACTAAAGGTTTTGAGTCTTGGGACAAGACTTTTTCTTAACTGAAAAAGAAATGAAAAATCATAGCTTGTTCAAAAAAGAAAAGACCCCACAAGCACACAAAAAAAGGGGGGCATGATGTGGGAGATGTCCCCATTTTTGCTGCGTTTTATCACTTTTAGTTCTGGTTTAGAGGACAATTTTGTATTTATTGTCTATCTTGCCCAAACAAAAGGAGACCACAAGGCTAAGAACAGAGCAGTGGCATAATTAATCTTCCCCCTGCCTTTCTATATATTCTCTAACCCACCAAGCTCGTCAGGTGAAGATGGAATAACTCTCCTCTGTTCTCTTATACTGTTCACCACTGAAAAAAGAGCATTGTGCCAAAAGTGAGTTTTTGGACCCACAAGGCTTATTTCCTTTCTTTTCTGGAGTGCTCTACAAACACAGTAGGTTTTGTTGCCTTCTCTACCAGGCTACCTGTGAACCATCACCTGACTGTAACTAATGTAGTGTTCCCATAAAGAGTTACCTAATCTTTCAGGTGTAGATACAGATTAGGCTTGCCTTTCATAAAACTAGATTTCTTACTTATTTGGTACAGTTGATACATAAGACATACTTAGCATAATTATTCCTCTTAATTATTATATTTAATTGACACACTTATTCATCAGATAGAAGAAAAAGTCTTTCTTTATGTTACATCATTGTTTCACACCCCTTCTCCCTATGCATGTAATGTAAATCTTTCTCATTTAATCTCTTTGAAGCAAGCCCTGAAGAAGTATTGTATTGTAATGCTATTCCTTACTAATAATTATTTTAGAAAGTGAAGCTTCATTCTAGAAGAACGACTTGAATTCCCTTTGTAATGATGGTGATGCAAATAGTAAGATCTCACTTTCAGCAAAATCAAATGTATCTCTTAGGAACACATTCTGTAAGTGTATGTCATGATTAATGTGTTACTGTTTAATCTAGGAGCTTTTTTCCCCCTTTAAACAGTCCACCATCCTCCCTATCTTCAAACACACAAGATCCTTAGAATGTCGAGTTCCTCAGGATATTGGGTTAATCATAATTATACTGAATTATTCGGGGAGAAAATGTACTTCTGCTAAACAATAAATATCTACTTCTTTTTTTTTCCACCCTCTCATAAAAATGAAATAAGGAATTAAACAAGGATGAACATGCAATCAGTCTGATGAAGGTATCATTTTTCTCAAATTAAATTACAGTCATTTTGTATGAGTGAAGGTTGATTTAACATAGCTGAAGTGTAGCAGAAAGAGCTCAACAGGGGAGTAAGGCACAAATTACTCCACTTTATTTTGACCAGTGAAAGTGGGAGTAAAAATCTGTTATTTATTGTCCATTTTTCATATTTTTCAAGTTATATACCTGTCACTATTTTTCTATGCCTCCATCAGAGCGCAATAAAGGTCTTCTAGGTCTCGGATATATAGAATGGATTTCAGAGATAAGAATGTGTTTTACAAAGACCTTAATATAAACACTCTCCTGTCTCTTTGCTCACTTCAGTGCAAAACTAACATATTACATACATCCTTTTCTTTACATGCCAACACCAGAGTTATTTTTAATCTTGAAAGCACCAACCAGAATTTAAAGAGTTCAACACAGTCTCCTAAATCTATTATACCTGGTTTTCATATTTATAATTTTATAGATGTTATATGCATATAATATGTGTAAAATGTATACATGTAATATGTATAGATGTTATACGCATATATAAGTTTGCACACCTATATGCACATATATGAATTTTATACATCTAAAAGAATCATCTATACAAAAAAGCTGAAATGAGGGAAGTTTCTTTATGAATAATGTATGCATAGATATGCTTAATTACACAGCAGCTGAATACAAAGCAGCTCTCACTCAAATTAATACTTCTTTCCAAATCAATGTAAATCAGTGCTTGAACATCTGTCTTGAACATCAAGTCATTCAAAGATATTAAGATCTGAACCTTAGAACCTAATCTTAAAATGTACCTTTTTTTAAAGCCAGTCCACACACAGTGAACTTAGTTCTCATTTTAGACCATCAAATAAGCTAATGTGAGGCACTCTGACACACTTCTTTAAGCAGTTTCACATTCCTTCCATTCTGATGCTAATGTCTATGCCACCTATGAATATTATACCTAAGACCAAAACAAGACAAAACAAAACAAAACAAAACAAATTGTTTCTGTTGTAATAAATGACTCAGTTGAGGTACAGAAAGACTTTTTTCAGTAACCAGTTCAGGTTTGTTTTCAAAATTTTTTTTAGCTTTTTCTTTATATGAGAGAAGTACACAGCCAAAGATAGAAGATCGAATCAAATAAAACATTTGTGACCACTAAATACCACAGTCTTCATTTTTAAGCAGTATTCAAGCATAGCTTTTTTTTTCCATGCATCATTGAAATATTACATGTATAATCTAGACAATAAATTTCTGTAAACAGCAATGGGGTCTTCATTATATTTGTACCTAGTCATGAGGTAGAATTTTTGCCTAAATATCAAGCATACTGTGTGCATTAGTTTCAGGATTGTCAGTCTGCTTTAATTAATTGCAGTCTTGAGAGCAGCAATGAAACTATCACTCAGGACTGGTTCCAGAAGTATCAGACATACAACCACACTATATAGTTAAAAGCTGATAAAAACTTCTTCTCTTATGACCACACATAGTTTCTTCTATTCCTTCAATGTCCACAGCATTAGTATTTTGTGGATCTATAAAAAGCTTCATAAAATTAAATTATACTAGCCAAATTTCTTGTAATCTGTAAGGCCTAAATTTTAGTATTTCAACACTGAATTGATTGAAATACCATCTAGAAAGAAGTTTCCAAAGGGTAAGTGGTAGATAAAAGCTGTAAACATGTTTTTCTCAAGAGGTTTCTGTTATATGAGTATTTCTCCATCTTCTGATTCCTCAGACCCTGTTTAATCTTGATTACAGAAATTAAGAGAACTTCCTAATTTTTTATCCTCAACCCATTCATTAACATTTTACAAAGGTTGCTTGAAATACCATATTTAAAGTTCCTTTTGCTCCAAGAACTGCATAAAATAATTTTGAGAGAGTCATACATACTATTTTCAATGAAAGAGGATTCTGGAAATTTTAAGAACAGACCAAGACAATTTCAGGGGCTGCTACGTGTTACATTACAGCCTGACATTTGGCCTGGGTTTAGGCAGTAGATGACCCACCATTACACAGAGTGACACAGGCCATCTTTGAGGGGTAAAAGTGGACGTCAGTCACAAACCACTGGACCAGACCAGAACCTTTCTTTGTGAGTGACTGGGATTTAACCATGTGGAATGAAGTTGGAGACTTACAGAGGCACAGTGCGGAGTGGAAATTCACAGCATTGTGTTGAAATGGAGAAAGAGAACATAGCCACCTCCCAGGATGCAGAGAAAGAAGAATGATCTTCACTGCTGCTCTGCGAGTCTGTGTAGAGACAAGGGCAACAGAGAAAGCCACTGGAGTTGAAAAAAAAACCATAAAAACATAAAAATACTTAATCCACACTGAACAAAGAAGAATTGGAAAGGTTTGTTTTCAACAAGAACATCGAAAACTGCAGTGAAACTGATTTGTTTTCTGGACACTTCTGATTCAGGGATTATTTTTTAGCAATACCACAATTACATTCTTATCACATGTACACCTTACCCAGATTGGATTTTGAAGCCAACATAATTTCTTTCCTTAGCAGAAATAAATGACTGGAGTTCTGGTACTGTTACATCCTCTACACAAGGGTTGTTTGTTTGTTTGTTTAATTTTGTTTTAATACTGTGTATTTTAAAAAACAACATTTTGTGGCTTAAACCCAGATAGAAATTAAACACCATGTAGTCACTCACTCAGCTCCCACCTCTCTCCCAGATTTTCACAGGCCTTATGGCCCTTAGATTTTTAAGTCCTGAAAAAAACCCAACAATTTATTAATTTCTGTAGAAGTTTTTGGTCTCTTATTGATGGGAGCTATAACTACAAGACAGCTTCTACAGAAATCATCTACTGAGTCTTAAGTTTTCAAGTTTCTGTGTACACAATTATCAAAAGTGGTGTTAAATTACTGTTTACTTTAATAGAAGTACAATTTTATAAGTAATCACTTGCTCCTTTTGTTTCCATATAAAAAGATTCAGGCATCAACATCTTTTGCTCTACTTTCTTTCAATGAAAATTCTTAACTGTGTTTTCAAAAGCATCTAAAATATCTGTTCTTTGGGCAAAAATGTTTCTAAAATTAGTCTAGGAAAAAATGCAGTGAGATACTCCTTTACTTCTTAACTGCAACATTAACTGTAGTCAACAAAGTACTATTTTAAAATTATATCAGTGGCAGAATATAATAATATAGGAATATGCTTGTGTTCAACCAGTTTTATCAGTTTTTAAGAAAAACTTTAAAAAAAATAATGTTTCAAGTAATGCATTACCTGAAGGATGAAGAGGATAATGACGCAGAAATCCTTGGGCATGGGTAAAGATTAAAAAAACAATTGCCTATCTGGTTTCTGATAGATCTGATATTTGCAATTTGTATCACTTTCTAACTAAAATCATAGTGGCTAAATCTTTGGGCTATTGAGAAACTAATTTCTGAATCTCTTTTACAAAACTATTGACAAAGACTTGAAAACATGCTTAAGTAGCTGATGGGTAATGTAGCATCCTCCTTAATGGTTGCATTATGACCATTTACAGATATGGCCTAAAAGTGCTTAAAACCTCCTATGTCAGTCAAAAAATACTTTCCCATCCTCCAGTTACTCACGAAGTTATACTCTGGTAGAAGGAACTCTGACTTTTTAATGTGGCTCCTACAATACTTTAGTGTATCTGGAGTTTTGAGCACCACAATATAAAACAGGCATTAAACCATCAGAGAGGGTCCAAAGGAGGGCCATGAGGATCATGTAGTGCCTTGAGGAGAACCTGTGTGAGAAGGGCCTGCAGTCTCTTGGTCTGTTCAGCCTGGAGGAGACTGAGGGGAGACCTCAGTGAGGTCTTCCACATCGTCACAAGGGGAAGCGGAGGGGTGGGTGCTGATCACTCTCCTGATAAGCAACAGGACTTGAGGAAATGGCCTGAAGTGTGTCAGGGGGGGGTTTAGGTTGGTTATCAAGAAAAGGTTTTTTATGCAGAGGGTGGTGGGGACTGGAACAAGCTCCCCAGGGCAGTGGTCACAGCACCATGACAGACAGAGCTCAAGAAGCATTTGGACAGTGCTCTCAGGTACATGGTGTGACACTATGCAGAGCCGGGAGCTGGGCTTGATGATCCTTGTGGGTCTCCTCCAACTCAGCATATTCTGTAATTCTATGAATGAAATCTGAGAGCCGTTCACCAACAGTGCCCAAGCATTGCATCACTCATCCCTATTTCACATTTCTTGCTTCAATCTGTTGAGGAAAAAGAATTTCTCCCCTTTTTAGGAACATTTAACAAAAACCTAGTTTTTATCTAACTCTTGCCTGACTTTGGGATTTTCTGTGCCAGGTTTTCACTCTTGAGACATAGTACTTACCTTTGTTTAAAGCAGATTTCCAAGCAAATAAAAAAATAACTAATAGAAAAGGGAGAAACAACAATTCATATTTTGAAATTTAATATCAAGTTTGAGTTCATCTAATCAAGAAATATCCAGTATATTTGATTTATTAATTTGTCTTGGCTGACTTTGATGTAATGTCCAAGGAACCAATTTCCATACTGTGCTGAGACAAAGCATCCCTCCTCCTTTTCCCTTTTGTTAGTCATGGATGTAACTAACCCAGATAGTTTAAAATTAAAAAGAACTGCAATTTAATTTGCATTGATTGGAAGTTCCTATTTGCTAAATTCACAGAGGCTGGGTTTTTTTCCCCTGAGCTGCTTACACTGAAAAACCCACAAATTTTATAACATGCAGTACCATGAACAGTGTAAGTTTAACAATACTTTTGCTTTCCTTAAGATCCCTCTTTGCAGTTCAGTCATTTCATTACCTTTTAATTTCACAAAGAAGATTCTGAGGCTGTGTTAGAACTGTCTGGGATTTTTTCAGGTGGTATTTTTTTCAATAAATATATAAACCCCTTCATTCTATGGTGCATCTTTTTCATTTCTAGTACTTGTGGCTGTTCAGAGATGATGTAAATTCTCACTGTTTTTGTGAAATAAAATATTAAAACTACACTTTTACCTTTACGTCTTGACAGCCACCGATACCTAGGCTCCATTAAGCATAGGATTCTATTATACTAACTACACTACAAACATATAATCTCTGCCATAAAGAAATATCTAACAAAAATTTGCTAGAGAAAAGCTGCAGGGCTAGGAAGAGTCTAGGAATGCGAGCAAAAAAATATACAAAAATCTTACCTTACATGACTTTTCAGACAAACTGTTTCAAAGAACAGAAGTTTGATATTCAAACTGCACTTTTTCACAAGGAAAATGGTAATCCTTTGTGATTTAATTTGTGCAGTAAGACAGTAGAGACTATGTTTTGTTTGCATTTGTGCAATAACTGGCTAATCAAATGTTTCTTGTCAGAGATCTCTCAAGCAGGAAGACAAAATTAAACTCCAACTTTATACAGCGAATAAAATTACTCATTAAGAGACTCAGGTCTTCCCTCCTTCCATAATCTATAAAAAAATGTTTTAGTAAAAAAAAATCTATTTGATAACAATATAAGTAAGAATGCATAGAAGTAGAATTCCTAAGAATTACATACTTGGATTTTTTTCACATTTGTGAGCAATTGCTTTGTTTTCAATTCATGATGTTATGAAAAAAAAAAAATCCCAGTTAAGTGTCATTTGAAATAGAGACCATAATTCTTACCTTATCCTTAATAATACTTAAACCCCCCTGCTCATTTCATTTGATAGTAAACTGGATACTTTGACTGTGTTGGTTGCAGATGATTAAAAAAAAAAAATATTTTGCAGAAGGGTAAAATTCAGAGACCAGTAGCTCTTACTCTCACAGAGCTGCTCACATGAACTTTTACTATATGCTTTCAAAAACCTCATAACCCTTAGTTTATTCAGACAATAAATCCCTTGTAAGAGGTAAAAATCCCTATCACCACTAACTCCTTATCTTGTCTTGAAAATATGAGTTGTATAATGTAGGATTCAGTTCAACCTATTCGGAGAACTTTTCAAATATTAACTTGTGGACAAGATTTGTTTTTGAAGTAATGTTCTGTAGTGGTCTCACAGTGGCAGAGGTGTTTCACACAATGTAAGAGAGCATCATAATTTGCTGTTCTAATTTTCTTCACAGAATCCCTGTCCCACTACCCCATTATTACTCTCCATGAAGTTATCATGATGTGTTCAAATGAGACAAAAATTTTGCAGTTCTATTTTCCTTCACTTTCCTTCCTTGTTCTCCTATCACCTTTGATTCTGTTATTACAGGGGGTTCAATGTTAGTCTTCTGATCTTCTCCTCCCCAAATTTCATCAGCCACTACAGGCAGCATTTCATCATGAAGGTGCCCATCAGGGTTTTATAGGTGGGTATGGACAAAGTGCTATGCCTAAGGAGTCTGTGGTAGGAGAAGCAAATTTATTATAAATTGTGTCACTACATGAAATTATTTTTTTAAATTTAATGCCAACCACATCAGAAATATATAAACAATTAGCCTCATTGTTTGGTTTGTTTCTCTTTAAATACAAAATATAAATTGGTCTCATCGTAAAAAAAAAAAATAGCTATTTCTCAAAAATCAAGCTTTTTAAATACTCAGGGGTACCCCAAATGGTCTGTAACCTCAGAAGACATCAATTTTCATGTATTTCTCTTTTCCTAGAACAGCTGCCTCTCCTTTTAAGTTTTTAAATGGAGTGTTGGATAATTAATTTCTGCCCAACTCTTCAGGTAACAATGTCTGTGAAGGGATCAGGGCTTTGAGAAATCATATATGACAACAGTAATGTGAGTAATGTGGAACATATAAAAAAATCACATTAAAATTTGAAATTCTCCAAATGCCAGCTGTGGAAAAACAATTATTTCACAGGTTTTCACAGTTTTATTCACTTGTCATTGAAATCCAGTAGAACCACAGAAAACAGATGGAGAAACAATAAAGAACCCCAAAAAACTTAAATATGGAATTTCACACAATTTAAAATGTTTGGCAGATTTACCAATGGAATACTTTGTTATTTTTTCAACTGTTAGAACATCTAATTTAGGATTACAAATTAAATGCCTTATTTGCATAGCGTGGTTTCTATGACTGTTGGTTGTTCTTTAAATAAATTTGGAAAGCCAAACCACAGAACTTGATTTAGAATCACAGGAAACTATTTCTTTACAGGGCTTTCCTTGAGATTTATCTTTCAAGGAAAGCATTATTTTTGTTCCACTTCATTAGAAAAGAATTTCTAAATGGTGTGGCAATACTCTGAGAATCCAAGTAAAGGAATACTGATATTTCTATTCTCATTAGCATTTTTCTTATTTAGTAATAGCACAGAGAGAAAAAACAAAAAATTAAATGTAAGCATAATTGAGATTTAACATTAATGTTTTCTAGTCCCCTTAATCAAAAGCATTTTGACACACATTTCCACTGGAAGCACAAGTTCCATGGACAACAGTTATACGACAGCTTTAGTGAGACAACAGCAGCCTCAAAAATATCAATATAAATTGAAAACTATCATGAGAATGCTATGTTGCAAAAGTGAGATTGTGAAAAAACAGAAAGCTTACTCCATGCCTTCTAATTTGTGCTAAGTAGATAATAATTTCCTTTAGGAAGAGTGATTTTTCGAACACAAGTTGTTTTACCCAGGAAAAAAGTAATCACTTCTTGGGTTTCTAAGTTCTTTTGCTAATTTTAAAACTTTTCTAAGAATAGTGCATTTCAGAGTACATTTTATTATTGTCTTTTGTTCAGATGACAAACATTTTTTATCATGTACTCTTTTTATGAACCACGTAAATGTCTTCCTGATGTTTTAGTGTTCAAGATTTTAAATCTGAGAGTCTTCTGATTGCCAAGCTCAGAAAGCTTCAGAGCACACACATGCCAGAGTAAAATGAGATGCTTCATAATTGTGGGGTTGGGTGGGGTGGTGGTGTAGTTATTTATGTTCTTTAGAAAAGCTGTTCATTGTATTTGGTCTGTAAGACCAACATTTACATTATTTCCATCAGTCTCGTTTAGATGCAGAAGTTATACCACATTGCTTTCTTAATTTAATTCATATGAGATAGCCTTAGGATATGAGCCCACATGACTTATATTCTTGGCACTGATATACAAAGAAATAATACTTATTTCTTGATAATATATGCCATCACTACAGACAGACCTCCGCATCTCTCTATTTTTTTTTCCCCAGTCTAAATTTGACTAATTTTTTCTTGTACAACTTTGCCTATGGGTTTGGACACATCAGTTGCTTTCCTGCATTTGTATTCTTATGTCTGTCATTCTTCTTGATCTAATTTAATCATTAAGATAGTGTATTTAAGCATATAAGCATTCTTGGTTTAATATTCTGACCTTAATGCTGCTATAACAGAAAATGAGCATAAGAGGAAAGCTCACATAATAGATTCCTCTATCATTTCAACACCATTTTTGCGTGTATCTGTGTGAAGGTGCATGTCAGAATATTTCCAGTCTCTGCTCTTAAGTGAATTTATTACTTTTGGACAAAATTTTCAGTTTCCTTTTAGTCCATTAAGAACGATTTTGAGTACAGCACTAAATTACATTTCATCTTATCCTGTTCTCTTGCCACATGTTCAGTGATGCCATGGGTATTGATATGATGATCCTACTACTGCTACTACTACTACTACTACTACTACTACTACTAATAATAATAATAATAATAATAATAATAGTAATACAAACCCTTAAAAAATAATCCAGAATCAGCCATTTGTGTTTCATTCAAATTCTGAGAGAAAACATATCTAATTGAATTTTGATATGACTGTCCCTTCTTTTTTTTCCCCAGACTTTTATAAATTTATGAACACTGAAGACCTTAAAATTATCTCATTTGCTCTTCTATTACATGGTAAATGTATATGATTTCCACATATTAAACATATTATATATATAATATTAAAATGACTGTGCAGATTTCATATTATAGAGTGTTTTTCTTGAAATCAGGGTTTTCTTGGTGATACAGATGAAAAAGAAACATTAGATTTTATTTTTTTAATTAGGAATTCAGGAGTCCTGGTGATATCATCACCAACTTGTTGTCAATAATAAAAAATATAATTCAGTGGTTTTCAAACTTAAGATTTTCTATTTCATTATTTCAGAGCCAATTTGGTAATGATTTTCCTATTTAGATTGCAGTGGCAACTTCAAATGTGCATACTAGTCAAATTTCACTAAAGCCTTCTAACAGTTTATTTTAATTTTGTCAATTCAGGAAAAGAACTAAAAGTACCAAACAATACAAGGAATATTTTGAGCACCAAATTTCTACTGAGTAAATGCATATCAATTTAATCCCCTTGCTTCAACTTGCTAATTTCAATTCTGTAGCTCTCTAGTCATGATTACTCACTTTTGACACATTCTGATGCTGAAAAGTCTCATCCACAAGCCTTGAAGAAAGGCCTATTTGTGGGCTTGAAGTCTTGAGAGTGTGTGTTGCTGAGCTGATGGCCTAGTTTATAAATTTCATAGAAAGAATGAGACACCACTCATATTGGATTTTTTTCCCCAGGCTGCTTTGAGGAGCTTTTCAAAGCTTTTTTTCTTTTTAAAGAAACCTCAGATACAAATTTTTAAAATGCTTGAGTACTTTCATTGTAAGATTTTGTATTCCACAAAATTTCACTGTATAGTTTTAACCCAGTAGTCCCAAAATGAACTTAAATATGTTTAGTTCCTGAAGATGACTTTTAACAGAAACGTAGGTGGCCAAAAGAGATTGCAGTGAGGGATGCAGTACTTGTCAGGTACTGTGCAGCAGACCAAATCCAATGCTGTTTCTAGCAGTGAGATGGACAGGAGCTATCACTCACACTGCTGCAGCTTTTTCTCATTTCCTTTTCCCCCTATCAATTTAGACAGATTTTAGTCTATCCAGCTGATGCAAGACCCTCAGCTTTGCATACCCATCATCATCACCTTTTTGTCACCACAAATGCCACTGTGACTTCACTGAATGACAGCTCGAGGAGTTATTTCTGGATGAAAACCGTCATCTCACCCCACCAACACAGACACTCTTCACAACTGCACCCCTAAACTTCCCATGTTTTCAGATGAGTAACTTTCCCAAACTGGCTCACAGTGCAGTCACACAAACAATGTTGCTAAGACATGCTGCAGGATGGAGATGGTCAGGGCCATTAGAAGTCCCTTAAAGCCCTCAGCCAAGCAGTCTTCTGTTCTGGAGAACTTTATTTTCAAACGTGTTTTTGCTGCATCCATGACAAACTAATCCCTGCACTTCCCCTCAGGGAATTTCATTCTTATATCTCCCAGCTCCCTTCCAACCCTAAATTCTTATATCCAGTTCTAGGACTTTACATTGCCTTGGAAAATTGTTTCTTCACTGGTAAACTCAGGGTGGAGGTTAACTCGTTTACCCTTACAGCAAGGAGCACAGAAGAACTAAAGCATCTTGAACAGAAATGGATTCTTGGAGTTATTCAGTCACGTCAGATGCACATGTCACAAAATTGCCTTCATAAAACTATTGACCCCTGTCATAGAAACCTTTTATTATTTGCCTTTTACTTCCTGCATTTCCAGTTAAAGATTCCAGCTTCTTGTATTGCCTGTAAATTCCTTTATTTTCAGCTCTTACTTCCTGGGATGTTCTATCAAGATATTAAGGGCATTCTGTTTTTATTCACGAGCCGTTTATAATTACCATAGAATCATAAAATCCATCTAACATCCATCAAATCCATCTCTTTCCAATTTAGAGAGAGGGATGATGTTGCGGGGGGACTGTGTCACAGGCTTTACAGAAGTCCAGGTAAATGACATCCGTAGCCCTTTGTCCATTGATGGACTCACCCCAACATGCAAGACCACTGGGTTGGTCAGGCAGGACTTGCCCTTAGTGACGCTGTGCTGGCTGTCCCAAACCACCTCACTTCCACCTACTATGTATCTTATTCTTTTATTTAGTTCTTTCCTTTTCTCGGTGAGTAACCCTGTTTCCATTTACAAACAATCAATCCTCCTTGCTACGTCAACCGTGCCAAGTTACTAATGCTTTTCTCTCCTTCAAATTTTTGATAAGAACTTCCACTTTTCCAAGGTATCAAGACTCTTTACACATTCAATCTACTACATGATATATTTTGATGGGATGAGATGGATAAATCAACCACCAGCCCTAATCTTGGTGGTTAGACACCTCTATTTAGATCTATGAGCACATTGCTTACCAAGCAGAAATATGACATCTCAAAAGAATGCTGCAGATGACACTCCAAAAGGGAGACTTCATGAGGGAAGCGGTGGAGCAGACCTTATGGACTATATTCCTAATTTCAGCCTACTCTTCTGTGAAGTCAGGAGACTCTACTGTTGTCAGTACAAACAGCAGGCATCTCCTCTAAAGACCATTCTTCATGTCACTAGCCAAGAAAGGAAGCCACAGACCCTGAAAGTCACTAAAGCAGGGCAAGACACATAGTTATTTCCTCCTAATCATAGCTCTTAATCCAACAGCTCTTATTGCATTAGCAAGCATACCTCTGTCAACTTTAGCTAGACTGATCTCATAAAATTGTCATTTTATAGAAGTTCCATTGGTAAATACTTATATATTATTAGTACACATGGAATTAAAAACAAAAAACAAGCAAACAAACACAAATATATTTTGCCTTGCTCAGAGAATTAGAACATGCTATATATTTGTATTCAGAACAGAGAAATTTAATTTTAATAGCTCCAAGCAGAAGTAGGTCATGATTAGTATTTTGTTTTGTCATAAACCTGATTTTTTCAATGGAATTCCTTATGAAATAAAATCTCCCCTTCTTCTTAAAAGAAATTTTTCAGAATTATCACAATAGAATATTTCTTATTTTTTCTGATTATAAATCCACAATAAACAAGCTTTGATGCATGTCAGGTCTCCAGGAGTACAAGTGCATTACTGATAATAAATATTGTCCTGCTGCTACAACATGAATAATTCATCATAACTAAGATCTCTTCATCTCTATTTTCTACTATGCCTCTTTCAAAATGCAGTCTTGGAAACAATTTATAGAAAGTGTATATTTCTTATACACTTTATCTTACTCTCCACAACGTCACCATCTAAAAACTAAATATGACATGCCCATTAAATTTAATTATAAGGTATCCATTTCAATAAATATGCTCAGAACCTGTATGTTTATCAATATGTTGTCATTACCAGCTGAATCAGTAAGCTCTTGCTATACAAAACCATTGTGTTTTGTACATTTTTTTTTACTGGAGGTGTCCATGACAAGAACAAAATCATATATAATGCAGTAAGTAAAGTAATAAACATTCATTTATTCACCATCTAACACATTCTACCTAAAACAAAAACGGCTATTAAGTTACATTAAAGGCAGTCTTTTTAACAGTCCAGAAATGGCAAATATAGTGAGTTTTCACCTGTGCCATACATTTAAATACTAAACACATTTTCTGGGAAGTCAATTCTTTTATTTGCTTAGTGCTGTTTATCATAGATTCAATTTGTTCACTCTCCAAATCAAGGAATTTTTTTTCTTATTGAATGTGTGATTTGTATTGTCACTCTTACCTTTAAAGATCAAAGTCTTTTTTCTCATACAATACAATCTGTGTTTGATCAGAGGACTATTACTAAAATACAATTTTGTTTTATGGAAACACTTGCAATCATATATAAGGTCAAAGCTATTTAATTGTAAAAAATTTGGTTGGATTTTTTTTTTTTTTAATATAGCAGATAATCAATTTTTCTCTGCCGAATTCAGAATATCTGGGTTCTTCATGAAAAGAAGACATTGATTATTTAAAATAAACCTTCAACCTAATATTGACTCAATTTCTATGGGGTAGCCTATTGCATATCCTTGTTTCAGATTTTATGACTCGTTGAATAGAAACCATAGTTGATAATTGTCCTGGGTTAGGGCAAATCTGGGAGGAAACCTTTGAATGGAGTTCCCCTAGAAAACAAATTTAAGCGGCCCTTCCCCCAGTCGATTTGAGAAAAGTTTCCCTTGGGGAAAAGTGTAAAAAATCTGTTTATTTAACAAGCAAAGTATTCACAGGAAAAAAACAAACCAAACCAAAACAAAAAAAAAACAAAAACAAAACAAAGAAATAAAAATTAAACAATAAAACCTCTCGCTGATGGCAAATTCAGAAAGTCCTTGTCATGAGGTCATACTTGGCTCATTCAGTCCCTCCAGCACAGGAAAATGCCACGTCCTGGGCCATGGTGGGCCACAGGTGTGAGCTCACAGAGTTTTTTGGGTTTTCAGTCCAGAGCAGGTTTGAACAGATCCAAGAAAAAAGGAAAAAAACCACAGTCCAGGGAACTCCTCTGCCTCAGCTAGCTAAAAACTAACTAAAAGCAAAGGAGAGCTCTGTCCTGCTGTCTGTCCGTGCTGCAGACAACACAGTCCAGGAGCAGGACGTGGGGCAGTGAGGGCTCTTTCTGAACACGAACTGCGGCTTCTTCTTCCCTGCCTTCACTCTCAGAGCCAGTCTGAAAGGTGCAGAACTTAATGTGCAACAGAAACAAGGTGGCTTGGGGTACAAGCATCATAAAGTCACCCCAGGACAATGATAATTGCTCAATTTTCCTTTTAAGGAAAGGCTCAATAGCCTTTTCCATTTTAGGCTTTAAGTATTTAAGCTCATGCTAAAATACTAGATAAGCATAAAAACCTTGCTCTAGACTCCAATGCAGAATGATGGTTCACATGTTTTTACTAATGAGAAAATAATGTGAGTTGCTTCACATACTGACACATTTGGAAATTGATGCTTCTTAACAAGTGTATATAATAGAAATAAATAAGATAAACAAGTAATTGCTGGTAGAAACAGTAGGTTAGTGAATTATTTGCATAGTTTAGGAGTGTTACCATATGTTCGAAATTGCCTTTGATCTTTAGCAGAATGTACTGATTTCAAAGATGTCCCAAGGAAGTGAATAAGAGGGAAAGAATTTCAGAGTGTGACATTTGAATGTCAAAGCAGTTTATTCAGTGTAGCTCGTGAAAAAAACAACCCCAAAACCAAACAAACAAAAAACCCCAACCAACCAACCAAAAACAAAACAAAACAAACAAACAAAAAACCAAACCAAAACAAAACAGACCAGGATGGAGAAGGAGAAAAGAAATTTCTGTATGAAAAGTGCCAGAAAAAAACAAATGGAGATATTTTAAGATGACACTGACTACTGATCAAAGCACAATTGGATGTATGGAAAGAAAAAATTACATTTAAATGAAAAACAAAATGAAATCTAGGAATAGCAATGAAAAGGATGAAAAAAAAGAAAATATGAGAACTAAAAATGTATTTGTTAGTCTAATGACTAGGGAAAATCAAAAAAAGTCTTCAGAATCTTTCTTTCTAGAGTCACTAGTCATGAATTTTAAAGATGCAAGGTGGTGAACAGTGAGGTTTTTTTTTCCCTGTTTGTTTCATAGGACAGATGTTTAATTCTTTTTTTAATTCTGAGTATCAGCCCAAAGTATCTGCACCATGTGAGAAACTAGGAACAGAGAAACAAAGAGCTCATCAATGGAAACAATGACAGCACTGCTGAAATTACTAAATAAGATAAAATTATTAAAAAAACCCTAGTAACTGTGCTTAAAGCTACCCTGGCAAGTGTACTTACAGGTATCTATAGCTAAGCAGAAATATTTATTGTATATGATAGTATCTTATTTCAGGAACTCACCTTGCACCAAATGTCAGAAAATCAGGTTTTCACTAGCAAAGGATAATTTTTTGCCCTTTCTGATGCTTTTTAAAGTATTACTTAGTAAAAATTTCTGTAGTAATTTTTATACAGCACTTCAAAGTTAGCTTACACTCACTGTCCACAAGTTTTATTGCAATAAAAAAGAACAGGGTATAAGTCTACAATATGCTCATGTATACTTTTCCCAGGGATATCCCTATTGTTACGTATGAAATCTGAATATGATAGTTCATTTGTGTAGCTGGAGAGATTTCCTATAATTATCTCTTTGCTTTCAACAACTATGTTATCATGAATTATAGGATGGGGCTATGGCTTGCAGCTGTGCATTTGATAAAAGAGAAATCTGTACTTTCACCAATACAAGCAACAGATTTACTGCCCACACAGCAATGATATTTATCATGATTTGTTTATCTGAGCCAATCAAAGTCTCATCTGTGCCATCAGAAAAGCAAAACAACAACAATCAATTATCAAACCCCATTAAAAGTGAAAATGAGGATTAATCTCATGTTACAGTAGCCTCTCTGGCTTTCATTGTTAATCATGTTTTATAAACAGCCATCAAATTTATGGTCCAGTATGGATGTGGAAACCTCCTCACAAAATATCCAGTGTACTCATTAATTCCTTTCCTTCTGCTCTGAATACAGGGACATGTTCATATTCCACGTTTAAATTATTTCAATATAGAAATCTGGAAAATCCAGGGATAAAATACTAATCTGAGTTAAAGAACCAATAAACTGTTTATTCCTCCGCAACTTAAAAGTGCGTGTGGCATAGTTGTGTTTCTGTAGATAAGAATGACTATTTTTAACTGAAGATTCTCAAAGGGATCATAACACTACTCATCTTTTGTCTTTTCACCTCATGAGGCTATTTGAATCTTTAATATACCCACCTGTGAGCTCAAATGTCCTCTTCCCAATCTTTCTCTGCATGAATCATCAAGAAGGCATTCTACAGAATGGTAATGTTAGCAAATTGTTAGTTCCAGGTTGGAAGACTATTACACATAAAAACAACTGTGTCACTATACCAGACAAAACAGAGATAGTGAAGGGAAGAAATGTCTCAAAAAACTATTTTTCTTACTCTTTTCAACTTATTATGAGTAAACCAAGGGCAGAATTTTTACTCCTTTTACTGTACTTTTTACTCCCTTTTCTATAGAATTATAATTTAATGAAAATTTAAAGTTTTCTTCTTCTTCCTCTGACATTTTTTCCATTCTGTATATATATTTCCCTGAGATCCTTAAGTTCCAATTCAGCACACCTCCTCTGGCTATGGCTTTTCCAGAGACAGCCTTCAAAAACCTGCATAAAAAAACGGAATCTGGATGAGAGTTACTGATGAAATTAATACTGGACTTTTACTTCAAAGCCAAAAAAAAATTATTTTATTTAGGTGTACATCTTGATGCAGTTATTCCTGTCCAGCTGGATGCCATTTAGAACCACAACCAGATTGCCACAGGGCATTCTGACAATGGGTATTTAAAAACCCATTATGATAGACCTTTAGTACAACTGATTTTACAGAATTAAATTGAGAAGGAAAAAGGCTCACTTCCAAATTAAAATAGCAGGAAAAAGAGCTAACTTTAAAATTGTTCCAAAGAAGTTTATACAAGGCCATTTGACTATTCTTTTTTATTTTTATTATTGTTTTACAATTGTGGACAGTTGGTGTGAGGGAGCAAAGTGAAGCAAAGGGAAGAAGAAATAAACAAAAGTAGTAATGTGATTCTGTTAAATTAACATGTTTGTAAGATAGAAATAACATTGAAATTCAAAGAAAATATGCTCAAAGTTGGCTATTTAATTTTTAATAAACCTGCATAAAAATTTCAAATTTATAAGGATTAAGTCAGAAAATACTCAGAAATTTATCATCCATTACTATTTATTTAAATGAAAGAGGAATATTCAATTATTCTCTTCATGAAACTATTGCAGAAGGCATAGTAATATACTACTTTATAAGCATCCTTATACTGAAGGTGTTTTAGATGGTTATTTTATAAAAGGCAAGTCAGTAACAAACAGAAAGGTGTGTTGGAGTCACAAAATCAAATTTTATTCATGCATGATGTAAATTTCTAATACTAGAAATCTGATCACATTTTTTCCTATAATATTTTTGGATAATGTGGATAAAAGGGCGTTCCACAGGCTCATCTGTAGAACTCAGACAACACAAACAAAATTATATATGTAAATTAAGCAAAGAAGATCTAAACGTACAGATTTATAACGCTGGCATAGCTGCGTTTTGTTATCAGGAATTTCCCTCCTACCACATTCAAGTCAAAGTAAGAGATTTCTTCCGAGTATCTTCTTCAGCCTCATCCTTCTTGATTTTATATTTCATATTATTTAATAACATTTATCACAGAGATTTCTACGCATTAACAAGTAGTCTATAACCTCTGTTTTTTTATAAGCAAAGGAATTCACAGGGAGAAGCTTGTCTGGATCAGACTTCATTACCACAGGCTGCATATGCAGAAATAGCAGTGTGAGATGTAATATTTGCCATGATACATCAGGGGAAAATAATGATGTTCAGCTTATGCTCTAGAACTTTGAACAGACTCTGCTAAGTACTAAGGGTAGCTATTAGGCCAATAAATTGAAAATTAAAAACAAAACTACATAAAAACCCAGACAAACAAACAAAATAAAGAAAAAAATATAGAAAAATATGGAAGTATAAAATATGAACAAATCACTGAGCTTTTACAGTGTAATCAAACAAAACCATACCATTTTATTTAGTCTTGATATTTAGTATTTCACATTAAATTCTCCACACTTACTTGAAAATTATATATTTATTCTAAAGTATATGTAAAACTTTAGAATATCCACCTTTATTTGTCAGAAAATATTAAACAAATCTTGATGATGGCTAAAAATAGTCAGTATTATGAAACTGAATGGGCACTCTTTGAAAATTTTGTTAGCTATGTCATTGAAATATATTTCAATTAAACATAACAGGTTGAATCTCATTCATGATATGAAATTTCTTTGCTCTTCATTATGACTCTGTGTGAAAGCAAGTGTGTCTAGACCTACTAATTTCAGAAGCTCCATAACTGGTTTTTAATTTCGTTCAACTCATTAAGTATAGGAAAAACAGTAATTCATTTTTTTATTATCAAAAACTACAGTATGGAAACTCCTGGTTAAGCTTAAACTGGTGCATGTCATGTCACAGACACAAACTTCAGTTCTGTTAGTTATAGATTAAAAGAGGATGCGGAACATACGAAATATCAAGTATCCATTTCACTTTTTCAAGCACATTTTTGAGTATTCTCTTTCATTATTTTCAAAGTGCAACCTAGCTCTTTATCTCAAAGCCCCCTTCTTCCAGAACCTGACTTGCACAAAAATAGCAATACAACATGCAAACAAACCAAAAATTTTTAAATTACAGGTCAAATACAACCTTTGAATATACGCCCTCTTTTCTTTTTTTCCACTAGATCTATCTTTCCCTTCTTTAAAAATCATCTCTACATCTCCTGCCAAAAGAGCATTTCCTAGCTTTTTATGCCCCCTATTTTTACTGTAATCTCAAGCCTAGACAATTCCTCATCTATGCAATTCTCTAACATGTTTGGGATTATAGACAAAGAAATTCAATGAAATTTAGCATTAAGTGAAATTTTCTTTTGTAATGACATGTAGGTTTTTTTTATACTGTGTCTTACAGCATTTAATAAATGCCTAATTTTAATGTCTTTTATACTGGCCCATTAAAATAAATAGAACAAAATAATCAGCATTTGTCTATATATCAATTTTTTTTAAAAATCCAATATATCCCATCTAAACCTATGCTTTATAAAATTAAGTTTTCATACTTGCTGATTGTTTCCATACATTCATTTAAGAGTTTATCTTTTATTATTTGAGCACACTGCTCTGGGTATTCAAAGGCTATGTATAGCTTTCAGAGATGGAGACAAGAAGCAGTGAAGCGTAGAGAGAAAGCAGGAGAGATTCTCACATGACTAACTCTGCTCTGCTTTTCATTTCATGTGAAACATCCCATGATAACCAAGAGCTGCAGAACATGCACATCCATATTTCACTTTTGACAACATCAGTATTTTGATCAGGCAACAGAATATTTAAATACATTCAAGAAGCTGGGTCCCTGGTGACCTGTGGTGAGGTGTCAGCACGCCTGCTGTTTACTGGCGTAAGAGACTCAGCTGAGTAAATACAATCTGGTGTTTTCAGCAAAGGAAAAAAGAGGAAAAAGGAGGACAGACAAGTATATTTGGCACTTGGATATATATTAGGTCTAAACCAGGAAGCCTTTTCTCATATGTTTATAGAGTATAAAATCAGATATTGGTATTAATGATGGTAGAGATAAATGAGTAAGGAATAGCTTACTTGACTCAAATGGTGAGATTGTAAGCCTTTGGATGTCTCATTACAAACAAGCAGAAGACATGAAATTCCTCTTACTTTTATTTTTATTGAGTTTCCCCATACACCATTTTTAGACACAAAATAAATAGACAGTGAAATGTCTGCAACAAATGCAGAATGAGACCCTTACTTCCAGCTGTTTCAGGGGTCACAATTCATTTTGAAGCCACTTGTTTTCTCTTTAGAGTGTTAGCAAACATCTGGTTGAGACCAAAGGACTTACTTCATCACAGAGAGCATTCAGAAAAGAAGGCAACTGCCCCAAGGAGCCCGTCCTCTAACTTATCAAAAGATACAGCAAGTGGGAAGGAAATAATAAGTAATAGCAACAATATAAATGAAGATGAGAAATAATAATAAGCACAGGTAAAAGTTAGACTCAATAACAATATTATGAATTATATCTAAGGCAGTAATTTGCTATGTACTAGAATATGCCACAGCTACAAATAGAAAAATAATGTCAAGCACTGTTTTTCATTTGTGTAACATCATTGTACATCTCTTTCTCTTCTTATGGACCACAACCTGAGCACTGAAGCAGCAAGCTCATCTTCTACCAAAATGACTTTACACAGTCAAGTAAAAAATCTAATTTTCAGGGATAGTAAAGTAATAATGCAAGTCTTCCTACATTTTTACAATAAGATATGACAAAGTCCACTGTCTTTGCTGGAAATTATCCTCATCATCCTTTGCCAGACTCCTGAGAAGGAGGCATTACATAGTTAGAGGTATATTCTATCTCATTTGAAGGAATCCCTCAACCATTTCTTATCTCTGGTGATGAGTCTTTCTTGCTATCTACATGCTCAGATCCTTACCAATACAAATGGAATTACTTGGTTTTGGACAATTTTGCTTTTTCTGTATCGCTTACGTATATTATTGTCTCATTATTTTACAGTGTAGCTGAATGACAAACAGCAGAAAAGTTAAATCAACTCGGAAGAAGTAATCTTGACCATTAAGGAGTTCATCAAGTGGCAGTGTACCAGTTTTTGTGGATGGATTGCATGACATAAAAACACTACAGCTGGCCTTGCACAGGTACAGATATCTGCAGTTTTGTCACTACCTTATTTAGACTGGCAGTGGGAAACAAGCGCTGCAGTCCTTCACATTTTCTGCTCATCAGGAGATTCCTTCTGTTCTTGGAAAGCCAGTGACTGGTTAATTAGACTGAAACCTGAAAAGCACTTTGTCTGGCATTACCAAGTAAGAGTCAGATCCTGATAGACTTTCATAGTTTCTTCAGAAATGGTAGCAGGGGACGATGATTATCTGCTTCCACAAAGCAATGCCTTGTTGGGTGCAGGCCAGGCCCAAGTCTCTGACGACTTTCAGTTGGGTTTCTTTAGCTGGAAAGCATCTCAGAGAGTGTGGTTAATTATTAAAATCAATAAAATTAAATAATTAAATAATTAAATAAAATTTAATTATATTAATAATTAAATAATTAAAAATTAATAGGAAAACATCTATGAAAAATTAGTAAGGAAATATCTAAGCAGACCAGATCCATCAACTAAGGCATAAAAACTCATAATCTAAGAATCTGAAATAAGTTTATAGGAAATTTCTAGTACGTGATGAAATGGAGTACTTACATTAATTGTCATGTTAATATCATATTTCAGGTGTAGGCCATGACTGAATTTGGAATGATGATGATGATAGATAATTCTTCATTATTCATTCATGAAACAAGTCCCCTAATTCTAGCATATTTTCAGAGGCTTCATTAATGAATATATTTCTCAGTTCTATTCATGATAAAAAATACACTGACTTCAATACAGAAATATGAACATCTAACATATGTTAGAAAAATAGTTTAAATAGTTCAAATAGATCATAAACAACACACATATATAGATCAAAATGAAGTGAGGTGAAGAGTAATTAAAGCATTATGTGGTCAATAGCAGAGTAAAATTGTTCTATGACTAAACCAGGTACAAAACCACCCTACTGTGGTCTAAACTAGTACTTTTAGTGAGTTAAAATGCAAATGTATCTTTTCTAGTGTACTTTTTTGTGTTACCTACATGTTCTTCTCAACATGGAGTATGCATACATAAAGCTTTCTGGAAAAATAGGCAAACTAAAGTCTACTATTGCATTTACAATTAAGTATTTTCAGAAGCATTACATTTTTCTGCCTGTAAATGAGTCCAGTTCACCTGGCACAGAGAAAATTTTCCTCACAGATAATAGGAGAAAGGTTTCTTTTACTAAATGGTGACTAAACAACATCTCCTTGCTTACACAGTCTTTTTCAGGATGGCGACAGTTCTTCCAGAATTGCTTTTATTCCGATTTTCATATAAGAAGTTTAGGAGTCAGAAATGAAAAATAAACTTATTGTAGCAAAGATAATCCTTCTTATCCAGTCTATGATAAAGAAGTTGTAAAATTCTCTGCTACACAAATTTCTCCTGATTCCTGAAGGCTTAGCCTTTTCCCTAATGTTCATCTGTTTAATTTAATAAAGCATTAGAATCACAATATTTTTATTATTACTCATTCAGACTCTGAAATACCCCTTTTTCCTCTATCTCCTGTACATCTCCACCCTCTTTTACATTCCACTGTTTTGCTTCAGATGTTTGTTTTTTTTCTGGATTCCTTCATATTTCTGACTACCTACTCTTACCTTCAATACAGCTCTAGTCAGTCGCTGAACTACATTGATACATTGGAATGAACACAGGCTATCAGCTTGAAACCTCTTCTCCCCTGAGCTGATTACAATCAGGTTTCTTCCACATGGCCTACAGTCTAATGTTTTTCAAGTTTAATTTCAGCTGTTATAGTATTGCTTAGCAAAAAAACCCCAAAGTATTCCTGAAAGGGAATAAGAAACCAATCTGCAGAAGCTGTGGAAGGTAGAACAATATTTTGCAGCTCAGGATTTATTCATCTTTGGTTTGTAATGTCCTTGCAGGAAATGTGAGAAAATAACCCATCTTAGCCTGAGTTAATAACTTCTTGTTTGGTTTGGTTTGGTTTTGGGTTTTTTTTTTTGGTTTTTTTTTTTTTTTAAGAAGTTTCTATTTTCCTATCCTACCTGACAAAATGAGAAAGGGTAGCTGGAGGATAGAAGTAAACATATTGTTCAAGATAGGAAAAAAATAATGGAGTACTGTTCTGGCAAAAAAAACCTGATGTTTTGTTGACAGCAAGTATTACCCTATTTGAAAACACTGACTAGCAAGATAATAAAAATAAAATTCTTCGGGCTGCCTTCTATTTAGATCGTGTCCCACTTTTTTCTAACTCCTTCACAGGAAATCCCAGACTTTTCTGCACGGAAAGGAATGTCTGTCTTCTTATACTTGGTTTACTGACCTTCTGACAGTGCTGTTCACCACTGTATCCTGCAGCATAGCAACTCGTGTCTTGTACATTCAGGCATCACACTGCAGTGTTTTTTAGGCTTGTTTCTGCACTGTGTGGAATAAGTAAGGAGTAAGAGTAAATAAGTAATTATGAAAAAATATTACAGGTAAATTTGAAGCATTATGGAATTAGCATATTGATGTTTTCTTTAACAGGTTGAAGAAAAAAAGAAACACTGAACATTTGGGTGGGAGATGGGAGAACAACACACAAAGCAGGGAGAAAATACCTGGTACTCTGAAAGGACTGAGGAAAATTTTAGCAAAGGAGATGGGTGTGGAAGGCTGCAAGGATTCCCTGAAAGAAGTGGTGATGGAAAGATTGTATGCAAAGGATTTGAAGAGGGAGAAATCCAGAGGGAGTGATCATTGGTGTGTATAGACAACCTGGCAAAAGGAAGTAAAAAGCTTGTACCTTTCCATAGGTCATTTATGTTTACCAGAAGGCTGTGACTCTCAATCACTTTCTATGTGAATATGCCAGTGACTTAATTGGTTTATTTTTTCAAAATGGATATATAATTATGTATGGAATTTAGGACTCTATATTCTTGAGAAGTGTTTTGTTTTTTTGTTTTTTTTTTATTCTAAAGTGTAATTAGCTCCATTCAATATGCAGGTATAAATCCATTTTCCTTTTTAATATTTGTACATTCATTTGTAGAATCAATGGATGCAGCAGGCTTTTATCCAAAGGCAAAGTAACATTATTAAAAAGACTAAGCTGCCATAGCCTAGAAGGACTGTTTGAAACCACAGAAAACTAAATAAGCTTCACTGTTTTTTCGCTGGGGTCAAACCTGCAGGCATGAAAACTGTATTAAATTGCATCTTTAGCATTTAATTTCTCTACTATCTTTCAATACATTAGGAGTCATACTATCTTTTTGTGGAACAACAATCAAATATACATATATATATATGTATATATATATATATAGTAAAAGAGTATATTTAAATACTAGACTATTTAAAACTTTTAAAAATATTGGCCAGGAAAGCAGTTTTGAAAAACAAACAAACAAACAAACAAACAAGGTTTCTGTGATAAAACAGACTCTGTACAAACCAGTTTTGGTTCACATCTCATGAAGAGATTTATATGCCTTAAAGTGCAAAAATATAAACAAAGCAATAAAGTCCAGTCCTGAAAATGTCCATTCTTTTGTGACTTTATCCAACAGTAAAAGAAATACCTTTCTTTTTGCCTTTTAGATTAGTCCTTGTCACCTGCACTCTATCTAGCATCAAAAAAAAGAAAATTACTGGAGTGCAGCAGGCAGAAAAGCAACTGCTTTTTGTGTTTTCACTGCAGTGTATTGTACAAAATTTCTGGGGTCTCTTTCATTGCTAAAGGAATTGACTTAAGAGATTGTGACAACACTGCAACCTTTTTTTTCTCCTATCAAGCACATCAGAGTTAACTAACAAAAGATTTGAGATTATAGCTGTCTGAAGAAGAAAATGAAAGCCTTATAAGCAAGCAGATGCTACAACATTGTATATTCCAAGTGTACGCTGTGCTGTGCATGGCCAGTTGTAACAAGAAAACTGCTTATTTTAACGTTACACACTGCTTTTTGGTGCAGTGTCATTGCATAACAACATTTGCCTTTCCTCCTCTCTCTGCACTATTTGCTACAGCCACCTCATATACCTACTTACTGACATTCTCTGCTCTCTGTAAGTAGCTTTTGCTGAGGGAATATGCATAGTTGTCTGTTTGTTTACATGCACTAAACACTTCATAAGCACAGTTGCCTCTGAGCACAATTCCATTTTCTCAAACAACCTTAGTACTTGAGCTACTAGTTGCTGTAGAGATCATTTTCACTGCTTATTGGAAAAAACAAACAAACAAAACAAAACAAAAACCCAAAAAAACAGAAAACAACACAACAATTTTATATTAAACCATAATATTTTGAACAAGTGCTACAACGGGGAAAACTCTATGTATGAAAACATGTGGGAGGGAGAGAATTTAGCCATTGTTTTCAACAGTTGTAAGGAAATGATTCTGCTATCTTTTTCTGCTATAATGATATACACTAAAGCATATTTTTCATAGTCCAGCACAGCCTTGCAACAACCAGTATTTATAAATTCTAATTTCATCCATGCCTGGATAAGTGCAACAGAAATTTTCTGCCATATTATGACGTTAAATGGGAGTTAAATTGCCTTATTTAAATAAGATGAAGAATGCCACATATTCATTTTGTCTCAAAATTTCATGCAATCTTATTCATGATCATACTTTTTAAAAAAAGATTATCATGTATAGATATTGTAACCTAAGAAATAAATACTTCAAAAAGCTTCACTATTAAAAAATGGGATTATTAGCCCTGCACATTTAAAAAAAGACCCTTTTTCATTATATTTGCACCAAGCATTTGGCTGGATTATGATAATAATGTTTGAAAATTATATGATGCACAATTTAATCTTTGGAATTACCTCTGTCAAACGAAAACGTGTCTATTAAGAGATGTTAAAGCAGCCCTGGCCCTGGACTTCTTCCTTTGCCCAGCCTCTGGAGCCCAGTGCAGGGCAGACCCAGGCTGTGGCACATGGCTGCCGCTGATTTCCCACTTGCATGCTCAACCCCTATCAAAGCTGACCATGGATCCACCAGCTCAGATCCCCTCACAGCCACTCCCCTCCGGTGGATGGGGCACAGTTCTTGCAATGCTCACAAGTGGGATAGGCAGTGAGACAATGCAGAGACCTTATTAGGAAAGGATTAATGATAGATGGGACAGCCTGATCAGTGGTGATCAGGCATGGGGCTTAGTCCATAAGAACAGTGACTGGCCCTATTCATATGGGAACAGCCCTCTCATCCCACTTTTCTCCTTTGTTTCTCCCCATTCCCTTCCCTTGCCTTTTCCCTCATAAGTTTGTCTAGTTCTACTGAGCTACTCTCCTCCCTGTTTTGAACCCTCAGGTTTCCATCCTTGTTGGCTGCAATACCCTGCATGCAGTTTCCTGATAGCCCATCTATTAGTGTGACTGACAAGGCTTCTTTCTTGGTTTTGTCACTATGTAAGTCCATCCAGTTTGTGTCACTTTGTCTACGGCTTAACTGTTTTTCCTTATTATGCCATTTGACAAGATCCTCAATAAAATAATCCTACTAAAATAAACATTTCCACATATCACACATAGCAAAGGAATTAAAGATCTGTCATGTGCTTGTACTGACACTGTCCACTGGTGTCCAAACATAACAATGGAAAATGTCATTCACTGTAAAGAATCAAATTCACTGTACAGAATCATTCATTCAGCTGTAAAGAATCAAAAATTTGATCCTGGAAAGGGACACAAAGAGAAATATATGTGAAGAAATCCTATAAAAGAGAAAGGAAAGGAACAGGGAACTGATGAGTGAGAATTGAAGTAGGCTATAGGGGAAGAAAGTTGACATTGAGACTAAGAAGAAGCAGGGGAAGTGATGGAGTCAGTATGAAATAAGCTGTAACCTTCTAATTACAGTGAGAATCCTTCCAGACTCCCAAGTGAAACCTGTTACTCCAGTGTCCTCCATCACCAGGGAAGATATATGAATTCATCCAAAATCTATAGTTTATGACTGCCCAAGTATTGATACACTTAGAGGATGAAGCTGCCAGCTCAACATCTGCCCTGATAGTTCAAACATCTGATGCTTGGTTTAGGGATTTAAAGACTCTAGTAGTGTTGATGAGATGGTTGTGAGATAGGAGGGAATACTTTTATGTTCTTTGTTTGAATGTATGTCCGAAATGTATATATTACACCTGTTAGGGGATAAGTATTCCTTCTCACCTATAGAATTTTCCCCATTAGTTGTGGGGAAACCTGACTGCTGGTACTTATTGGGTGCAGGTAAAAGGGAGGGTGGGGGCATCTGCTGAGAGGCTCACTTCTTCGGCTTCAGCACACACTCAGAGCTGGTTTTACTCGGGGTTCTTGTTCTTGTTCTCCTCTTTGTCATCCTCCTCATCCTCCTCATTGAGAGGAATGATTGTTATGTCTTTACAAATAAGCTGTGGGTCTGCTGGTAAATAAAACCAGCACTGAGAGATAAAAGAAACAATGGGAAGGATTCCACTGATTGATGAATGGAAAGAATATATTTGCCTTTACAAACAAACTGTAAGTTTGCTGATAAATGAAACTGGATATTGAAAGACGAAAGAGACCATGAGGAAACACCACAAATTCCATAAGAATTTCATTCCATTTCATCGAAATTAAGAGGGAGGGCTATACAATAGAGAGGAATCTTAGGTATTAGGCACTCCAGGAAGTCTGAACCTCTCAAGTACCTCAGCCAATGGGGAAAGAGAGAGGGACATGTGGCTGGAAAATTAGGATAAAAAGGAGGCTGCATCCACCAAAAATTTGAGAGACCCCAGGGAAATGTCCCCTGGCCTCTCCCTTTATTTGAATAAAGTAAAAGGACTCCTCTGTCTCCTTTTTGGACATAAACCTCTGGTGTTTGTGGATTAATTTTCCTTGACATCCTCCTCCTTGTCCTCATCCTCCTCCTCCTCCTCATCATGGGGTTGTCACTGGGTCCCTGGTTCTGTTTTGTTGTTAGTGCTGTAGTTATTATTGTTTGTGTGCCTCGTTATTCATACAAGTAAAGAACTGTTATTCCTATCTCCAGATCTCTGCCTGAGAGCCCCTTGGTTTCAAAATTATAATAATTCAGAGGGAGGGAGGCTTTATGTTTTTTACTCCAAGGGGGGCCCCTGACTTTCCTAGAAGACACCTGTCTTCCAAACCTAGACAACACAGTTACTTGATATTAATATAGCCAATACACATAAATATAATAAAGTTTTCTTTCCCAATCATTCAAAAAACTGCAGAAAATTAATTCTAAAGTGACAAATAAACTGGGATAATGTCCCCAACTGTAACAATGGTGGAGCAAAAACACACGGACTCTCTTTGAGCATGCAAAGGAAATTATTGTAGAAAACACTCCCCTTTTATACTTTTAGTTTCCACTGGACATAACCAAAACTTAAAAGATGAAGGGCACCCATTGCCTACTCAGCTGCAGTGCTGCTGTGCATGTGTCTCATCACCCAGTCAGCTTCCCACTCATGTGCTGTCCCACGTTTCTCTCCATAATTGCCTTTCACTCCCCAACCAACATTCCAGCCTGCAGCTGCCTTCCCCACAGGGCTCCAGGGTGAACATAAGACTTAACAGCTTTAACAAACCCCCATATCCCACACCCAACTAAAATTTAATCTCATTGCCCGTTATTAAACTACTTGCTGCTGTCAACTGATATTCAGAGAATCACTCTTACTCCTACTATCTCATTCCACTTTGCATATTCATATATATCTTTATGCCATCTACTTACTTTTTGTTGAATATGCTGGAAAGGGAAGAAGGCGCTTCAGAAGTAAAAAAGAGGCAGCTCTATCTGTACTGCAGGCCTGGATCAGAAGTTAGCCTTGCCTTTCTTGGCAACTCTGAGAAAAAGTTTTATTACAAAATTTGTAATAACTTTTTAAAGGGTAGTTTTCAGTATTTGTTTTGGAGGTTTTTCCACTACAGGTTGCAAGTCAGATTCATACCTATTTAGAAAAAATAGAGAATTCAGCAGAGTCCATATCCTGAATTTGTTCTGAGTTACATTGTGCAAAGCACACTGAAGAATAAGAGGTTACAGACACCCCAAACTGGACACCCAAATCTATTGTATATACTTAGGCTTAATTTCTCTGCATGGCCATTATCCATCTATAAAATGAAGATAATAAAATCTCTTAATCTTATGAAAATTTTGAGAATATAAAGTCAAGTCTGACATTATATTAATGAGTTCCATTTAGAAAATGGCACAAAAAAATCAATAATTTCTGCCTAAAGAGTGCTGTCTGAATAGTTTGAAGCCAACAAGGCATGTCCACACACTGAACAAGGACAAGAGAATGAAATACTGAATAATTCTGATTAAGGAAGTACCATTCTGTGTGATGTAATTAAAGACCATTGTAATGCGTATGTCCAAGCAAACCAAACGAAGGCTGCATGGGGAATTTTAATTTTAATGTTTTATAATTTGAATGCTTGACTTTGTGACCTTATTTTTTTTTTAAGAGAATTTTCTGGATATAATAATTAATTAGTTGAGTAGGAAGACAGATATTAAAGAGTTTTGCAAGATTTTAATTTGTGACCTGAAAGGCAAAGGACAAGAAAAAAGAGTCTTGAAACTGGCTGGCATGTCAGAGGCACTGATGAGGCAGTACTATTTCTGTGAGAAGACATGCAAAGGGACACGTGTAACACAAAAGAGCTTTTCAGTCTTCTGATTTTTAAGTGTATATGACAATGACATATGAACTATATACTACTTTTTCTTCCCAACCCCATCACATTTGTTCAGACTCCTGATGCTCCATTTGAAAGTAAAGGAAGTGTACTCACACCACACAGCTTCCTACAAACAACATTTTTCAACAAGGATTTTCCTGAGCAGAAATAATTGTATTTCATCACCAGTTTTTGTTACCTTTCTTAATAATGGGGCATAGCTTTTGCTTGTGTCTTACCGTGCTTGTCAACAGTTGATAACTTGATCTTACAGATGAGCTTTCAAGAATTCATGACTAGTATCAGAACTTCTAATATATTGTAGAATTTGTATCACCACAAAAATGTGATCTCATTGCAAAAAAAGGGAGGTAGATAGGGGATCAGCTCACTTTTAAGTGGCTGTTATTTTTCCAGTAACACAGAAAGTGAAAACATCTTAGTTTTAAATTTTTTTATACTTTTCAAGATATCAAATTATTACTTCGTGGGACAAAAATATGAAAACCATAGTTATTCTACTTTGTGGCACTTAAAATTCAGATGGAGCTTTAAAAAGAAGCAGATATTTAACAAAGGTGTCTCACAGCTATTTCTCAGATGTGCCTGTTATTTACAATACTTTCTATATTTCTAGCACCTTCAAATGCCAACAGCATATTGTTTCTTCCATCTGTTTCGGAACAGCACTTCATATATTAACTAAGGATCAAGCCTAATGCTGGTTCCTGGCACATCACTCCTAGTTCCAGACAAACTGAGTAGATCATGTAGCTTAGAAAACAAAAGGCTGTGGCACATCTGTTCTCAAAGCATAGTCAGCACATGACTGACTGTATGAAGAGTTGTGTCAAGACTAACAGAGTGATGCTGCACCTTACATGAAAAGAAGCCTGTAGTGCTTTTTGAGGTACAAGATGGACTCAAAACCTCTCTAATCCCTGCCCTGCATGCTCCACTCACCTGCTGTTCCAATAACCAGTAGATTTCATCTTTTAAGAATTCTCCACACTAAAATACAGGCAGATCCTTGCACAGTGAATCCACCCTCAGCAGCAAAATGGAAGGACTGGGACAAACATCACAGGAAGAAAGCTACCTACCTGTTTGATCTGGCAGAAGGAGAACCCAGATTTGGATTGGGGTGAACTCAGTCTAGCCAGGAACAAATCCAACTCCAAGAAGCACCTGAAATAAAATGTTCACACCTGAATTAACTTCATTTCACAACATGTGTCCCCTAACAGTTCTGTACCCCAAGATTAGTATTTACATTAACAGACACTGATGAGGTAGGAGAATTCCCTAAAGGATCTGACAGCTTACACTGAAGAGAATATTATCTTTGAGCATCCACATCTCTCCTGGTGCTAGAGGCTGGAAAAGAGGACTTGGGAAATATCCCAAATATTACAGAAATATACAGGCAGCATAAAGACCCATATGTAACTATACACCTACCTGTGTCAATGTAGGCATAAATTTATGTCTTGTGGCTTTGGACAAAATCAATATCCAAAAGACATCTTGAATATCCTCCAAATAGTTAAATATTACTAAGATGTTTAATTTTTCTTTTCCAGGAAAAGAGCAGATACAGCTTTCAAACTTCAACAGCCATGAGCAGTTTAGAAAGTTCCTGTAAAATATAACAATTATCACAGTGAAATCCTTAACAGTCAAGTAAAACCACTATATCCTCAGAAAAACAAAACCCTTATTTTGACTCCTGCTAAACAAATTCTATGCTGATCCACATGAGATACTCTCGTGGTTTTAAAGTATTAACTAAAAAAATTACTAGAAAACTTACTAATTTCTTACTGTGAGATATGGATTAGAACAAGAGCAAAACAGGCTTAAAACTTAAAAGGAACAAAGAAAGTTTATTAACAAAAACTACAAGAATAAGAAACCAGAATAAAACCTCCAAAAACCCTTTTTTTTCCCCACTATCCAACCATTCCCTTGTTCACATGACAACATAGAGACAAAAAATTTGGTGGTTAAAACAGTCTCAATTTTGCTATAGTCTTTTCATCAGTCTTTGTAGAGAAAAAGAAATCCTCTTCTGCTAATCTATGGAGTTTTTTCACAAGAAAACCATTTTCTTCATGAAAATGAAGAAAATTTCTATTTCTCTGATGCTAGCTGACAGGAAATTTTGCCATCAGTTGTCTCTTCCCATTTCACATCACTTTGAGGTGTATTATGGGTCAATGAGTCAAGATGGGGTGTAATTTTTAAGGAGGAGTTATTCAAAGGCAAAAGTTCTCTTCATCTGCTTTTGTGAGCCTCTCTGGAAACAGAAGTTTTCTCTTTGTCTCTTAAAGGCCACAAATCTTCAACTATTGCTTCTCTTTTTCTGTTCCAGCATCTCATAGGATCACAACTACTTCATCATTTGCTTAAATCTACACGTTGAAATATTCTATTTCCCCCAAAATACTCTGTCATGAATTAAAGAAGTTTTTTCCGAACACTATTGTCCATCTCCATAGCTTTAACAGAAAAATATTTCAGCTTATTAAAGCATCTCCTTATTTCTCTTCCCCCTCTGAAGATTAATTCCTTTCTTCAGTGTCTGATAGTTTACGGTGTCTCTTTGTTGATCACTCTCTCTCTCTTCCCCTCTCTCTGGAAAAAGGATTAATCTGCAAGTCTCATCTGGGTAGTGAAAGGGTTAAACTCTTGCCCAGGCCTTGTGGATGGTCCCGTAATTTCTGCTGCAGCAGCGGCTGGAGCTGTCTGCGATGGAAGATTTTTGGTGGCTGCTCTGGGGGAATGTGTCCACTGTCTCGGCACTCTGCAGGTCAATGGCTTTCTCTCCCCTTACTCAGCAGTCTCTGGTGAAACTCAGCAGCGGCAGAAACTGCAGTCGAGCCAGGGACTGGCCTGTCCCAGCCTGGGCCTGCTTTTCCCCACACACACATACACACATTCCGCAGCCTTGTCCGGCCTTGGGGGGGAAGAGGCTGAGCTGGAACCCTGTTACCTCTTCAGAAGCCAGAAACCAAAGGGAGGAAGAAATTCCCGGCCTACATCTTAAGGTAGTGTTCACAGGCTGATCTCACTTTTCAATGATCAAAACCACTGTCAATTCTCAGAAATGGTTAGTTATTGGCCAGGAGAAAACTCCCATCAGCGTCCAGCAGTTTCAACTTCCCTATCTCTCAAAGCCAATCTTAAAGGTGCAGAACTTAATATATAATATAAACCAGGTGTTTGGAGATACCAGTATCATAAAGTCACCCCAGGACAGATATATAGAGGACAAGATAATATAGGAATTGCTAAGGATAGCTGAACTGCAATTAGATTCAATATGATTCAGTAGATCATGACTAAGTGATTTTGACTTTACACTGCATGGAAGAAAATAACAGAAGGCTTAAGATGATGTTAATTAATCTCTTAACCTAATCTGATTCTGTTCATGAGTAGTGTGAACAAGGTGGAAAAGCCAGAGCATTTAGAAAGATAATCCTGGTTTTGTTAATAATTCCCTGAATAGCCGTAAGCCCTTCACTTAAATCTTTTTACAACTCAGCCTCCCCATCACTTAAAAGATACCAGAATATTTACTCACCTGCTTTTTACACCTGCAATATGGCTTTGAAAACACACTGTTACAGCGTAAGAACTACATATTTCCTTTCAAATTTCTGTACTGTTTCCTGTTCAGGACTAACTTGCTTTTTTCCATAATGATAAAAATTATGTGACAACAGAAGTTGTACTCTAGGACACCTGGTTTTATTTAAGAGAAATCAAGAAGCAGTTCATGTCAAAGACATATAATTCAGTTTGTAAGTTAAATATTAATGCAATTAAAACTATCAAGAAGGTGAGTGGAATACAGTTTTCAGAGGTTTTTAAAGCCAAAAGCAATGTACTGCAGGCAGATTTAAATCTTGGGGTGACTATCAGAATGTCAATGTGAAATGCTACCCAGTCTTCAAGCACAAACTTTACATCCACATATTTATTTATTCCAGTCTGCTCTTTAAGAGAAAGATTTTTTATAATGATATGATGCACAAATTTTGCAATGACTGATGATTTATTAAAATTCTAAATCGGAACAAAGTCATGTAGTTTGAAAACCAACGAAAAAGATGTAGTGCTAAAACCTGAAAAAGGAAAAAGGTCTTGCCATTTGTGTGAGGATTTCAAAATTTGTTTTAATATTTAAAGTCCTGAAATGAGAAATTAATAGCATATTTGTGACATTTCTAATTGATACCAGGCTGCAAAGCTCTATAATCATTACAGAAGATGAAAAAACTGTATAAAAGAGATCTAGTCACATTGGAAACCTGGGCAGATAGAGAAATGATAATTTCTTGTGAGATGGTGCATATACAGGATATTCCCCAATTCTAGGAAATTTTTTTTAGAAATAGTGATCTATTAAATGTCAGATGTGATTTGAATAAGATTGGTTCCAAATACCACTAGTTGCTTCAATTTTCTTTTTCTCCCGTTTATCACTGACATATTCACAGAGGTTTATTTTAGTGGAAACCAATAGGTAAAGCTATCCTTAAAAAAAACAAACAAACAACAACATAAAATATAAAACAAACCAAACCAATAATCTCCACAAAATGTCTTTCATTATGGTTCCAGCATTGAAACTTGGTTATAGAAGATGACTAGATCAGGATAGCAAAATCACATTAATTATGCCTTTCATCCCTATGATAATCATCTTCGCCACAAATGATAAATATGTAACTCTTACTGCTTGCACAATCCACTCAATTATACTTATGTTAAAATTTATCAACAAACATGATGAAACAATTATATTATTAGAAATCAATTTTGTATTTATTGGCCACAATTAATTATAGCAACAAAAATACATACTATATTTTCAAAAGTATAATTCCTCATTTTCCCTCTTCTAATAAATAAAGATGCTATATATTTTTTAAACTGTATATATTATTCAACTAATTTATTTGTTTGTAGACTATTTGGATATATATTTCTATAAATAATAATTTTTAAAAATAATAAAATTTTACATGGTCACTAAGTAAATTAATAAATTTATGATGTCTAAATAAATAATGTCTGAAAACAACAATGGGATCCAAATTAGAAATGCAAATGATCAAAACTGACTAGGTGAAGGCTATATATTTTCTAAGGTCTTATATGCTCAGTAAAATCAGATTGTGTATATTGGGCTGACAAGCCCAAATGGAGTTGCTCAGAGTCTTGTTCTAAATGTGTCTTTTCTATCCTGTGAAAATCTTCAGCTTAAATAATGGTATGTAACACTGGTAACAGCATAATACAGTGTGTCATGTTGGTCTTTCTACTCAATTGTATGCTTTCATTCTGGTTCCCATTTTGAAGATCTTTTAAAGATCATTTAATTTTCAAAACACTACCTGAGCAGCAATCATATTTTGTGTTTACTTTTGACCAGGTTTGGACTTTATCGACAGACTTTTGTTTTCTCTTTAGCAAAGCAGGTAATCAATTAAAGCATTTGTTGCTTAACAGCAACAAAACTGATTGTTTCCCAGCTTAATTTTAAAAATGTCAAAGAAACATTTGAAGGACATTATCTGAATTACTATTTTATACAGGGTGCTGGGAGATTAATGCAATGTCAAGGCAAGGCAATAAGCTACATGCTGTTGATTGGTTTTCTCAGTACCTTAGGAGAATTTTGACTTTTCTAAGCCTAGTGCTTAGAATTATTGTACTGTTTTAATCAATTTATTAAATCAAAAAGAAACCATTTTTATTAGGTATACTTTGATACAACGAACATCAAAGAAGCAAGGAACAATCAACTTCATTGTCATGAAACTTTCATTTCATAATCTGTGCCATATTTCTTTAAGATCCTTTCACATTACACACCCATAAGATGATAGGTTTGTTTCAAAGGAGTTTTTTCTTCAGTATTTTTGTTGTTTTTACCAGAAAGCCTTTTCCTTATACATCCTTTTTCTAGTGATATAAATATACCCTCAAATTACTATTTCATTTGCTGTTGTAAAATTATCTCTTCACCTACTGTTTCATCAGATGTTACTTATCTCAAGATAGATAATTTGTCAGGAAAGAATAATCAGGAACCAGAATACTGCTAGTACAGCACTGTTATACGTCCCCACCTGAAGAGCTGTGAAATTTACTATAAAAGCAAGTAGACTACAAAAAGTAATCTTCAGTTTTGTCCCAACATCTTTAATTTATATGCAAAATATTTGCAACTTTTCATAGTTATAATGTTTTATTATGGTAATTACCAGAAATATCAGCATTCAGATACATAAGGGATTGCACCTGATTAGACATGCTGGACTCATCAGAAATGGCTTTCAGAAATTAAAGTTTTCAATGAATCGACAAATATATTTTCCATATCTGATACTATTGTTGTCCAAAATTGTCAAATCACTCAGTAGTAAGAAGTCTGGTGCATTTATGCTGTGTTTCAGATTTGATTTTTTTCTAAAAAATCAAATGTAAATTGCTGAATACATTGATTCAGTAGTGAAATAATATCATTTACTTAGTTTTTAAAATGCAGATTTAATGTCTGGGTTGTACTGGATTCAATGACATATGTTTTTTTCCATCTGAATGGATATAACTACAAGAAAGTAACAGGAATATCTCTTAAAACTATTATAAAATATTTATTTGAAATTTATTTTGTGCAATATAATTTTGTATGCATTTAAATCAAAATATATATGGATCCATCAAAGGAGTATTTTAAACAAACAAGACTTGTTTATTACTTTTCATAAGATTAGGAAGATGACATTGAGGAAAAGCTAAGTCCCCATCTTCTGAAGTATTTCAGTGGCTATTTTAAACAATTTTTGACTTTGATCTACCAAGGATAACTTTCATTATAGAAAGCAAGCCTGGTCGGTCTCCTGTTCAAGGTCTTCTCAACAACATTTCTGCCTTTTACAGACCCAGTAATCCAAAACTGGATAAATCTCAGCATCACAAACAGGATTGGAGTGTAACACGTGCCTTCAAGACTGTAACACAAATTCTCACTTCATAAGGAGACCATTTTATCTCATTAACAAGATGACTATTACCCAGACCACCAGCATTTAAAAGGGTTTAGGGGTTCCATATCCAAGGTGGCTGCTTAATAACAGTCCCTACAGATTACATCAACTAAAAAATACAGCAGTTTAGTCTTTTGTTAGTCTAGGAAGAGAAAAGGGCATTGTGATTTACAAGATTTAAGGACTGAACACAGGTTAACTCAAAATCTTGATTCTTAGGCTTTTTATGAGAAATTGTGTCACATTCTTTCAAATATCTTCCATATAATTATAATTTTACTAAGAGGACACTTTTGAATAACCAGCACTATGAATCTCCTTTTAGATCAGGCTTCCTGAAAAATTTCTATGAACTTCTGGAAAAAAAAATCAAGTAGATACCATGTAATGATGCCTTTACAACATCACTTTTTCATATTAGCAATGGTACTACCTTCTCAATAATTTAGCCTAGTAACTGAAACCTGGATGTTCATCAGATTTGGTGGTAAAAACCTTCATGTTAGTCCAACTACATCAAAACTCACATATCATTAAGCAACTAGACAAGCTATTGAAAACACTTTAATCATGAGTAACAAGGAGTTTTTTCTGAAGCCTTGGCTGTTAGAATAAGGATGTCTATCTTGAAAAGCTTTTACTATTCACAATTCTGCAGAAATATCTGAAAATATCGGACAAATGAATCTCATGTATTTTGTACACACCATTATAAAACAAGTCAATAACCTTGGATACCCAAAATCATGATTAATCTTTAATATCTGATTTCAACAATACTCTCTGTTGATAATCTATTATTACCAAAGGCACAACCAGATAACCCACTGTCTTGGTTGGGAAGACAGGTGTCTGGTAGGGAGGGAAGGAGCCTCCCTCGGAAAATGTAGACCCTCCTCCCACCAAATCATTATAATTCTGAAATCAAGGGGCTTTCAGGCAGAGATCTGGGGATAGGAATAACAGTTCTTTACTAGTATTTATAACAAGGCAAACAAACAACAATAACTACAGCATTAACAAGAAAACAGAACCAGGGGCCCCGTGACAGCTTTCTCGGCTGAGACGGGATGGAGGAGAGGCTTTGTTTCCACAAACCCCCTCGGGCAGTCAGTCCCGGTGCTCCTGCAGGGCTCCGAGGAACAGTCGGCTGGAAACAGCAGGGATGAGCAGATATCCTGAGCCAGTGGATGAGGTGGATCAGCAGCTCCACGGCGGTGGCTGGCACTGCCACATGTCCTGGCAGGACAGGGGGTGCGAGGCCACCAACGAAGAGGGAAGAAGAAGAAGAAGCAGCAGCTCTGTCTGGGTGATGGCAAAATTCCCTTCTCCAAGCCGCAACAGTTCTGAGAGAGTGTCTTGCTCTCCAGTCCAAGAAACCAGCCAGCCCCCAGCTGCCCCCGCCCTCTCTTTTTCCTGCCACCTTTCCCCCCTGGCCCAAAACTCCCTGCATTTCTCAAGCACCCCACAATGTACCAACAATCAGGTTTCTCTGAAATTAATGGGCAAAAAATTCCATAGGTGAGATGGAACAAAAGGAATGACACCTAACCCACAAAACCCACAAAAGTGAAAGGATATGTTTGTTGAAGGAGGTGGAGTGTGATTGTTTTAAACAGGTATTATACTGGTTCATTTCAATGCTTCGTCTAGAAATTCATGGCATGTCATTTCTTGAACAGCCAACAAGACATGGTTAAAAAAAAAATCACTTAAATTACTTATAAGCATCTATTTCTTTTATCTAACTGTATAACATGTGAATTTACCTTTGCTCATTGTAAGTTTAACTTGATTTCTTCTAGATAGTCCTCACTAGCTCTTACTCATAACATATTTTTTCTTGCTAGATGCTGATAAGGAGTTTAATTTTTCTAATAAATTATATTATTACCTTGGCAGCACTATAATATTCTTGTGGTTCCTTTAAGCAAAAATTGTTTTATTCAATTTTTCTGGAATCTATCCTCTTATTTTTTTAGAGATAATCAGTCAGCCTCTGAGACTGTTTCAACCATACTTTGCAAACCTTTGAATCAATTTTATCTCATTTAGCCCATTCAAACCACAATTTGTTCAAGTATCCAAATCCATCTTTCTTCAGTCTGATAGAAAATATTTGTGGTTAATAATAATTGTGTTACTTATATTGAAAATGTCTAGTGACATACACTGGACAAGAATTGAACAAAAACATTTGTTAGTTTTGTTGTCATTATTTTTCAGAGAGCCTTTCTAGACCACTTAGCAGCAGACAACACTTTCCTGAGTTTTCCTTTTACTGCTAATGCACTCATAGCATTATTTATTATCTTTTGTGTGTCCTGGTAGTTGATTTAATTTTGTGCTTTTGTCTTTCTCTGACTTACTTCGTGCATGCTCTTAAAGAGAATTCCACTATCGAGAAATTTTATTATATCTATAGAGTCTCCTTGAATTTAGGTGGTAGTAGAGGGAATAGCTATAGATGAGGTGGGACAGGAATGTTAGCATCATGTGAAAAGGGGAGATTTTCTCAAACCCTTTGTGTTTTATTAGTCTGTCAGTGCCCCAGGAAAGCCAAACCCTTGTGCCCAACCAGTCTGTCAGCATCCTGTGGGGGTCACTGTGGGGACATGCCACTGAATATTCCAGTGGGTTGAAGGGCAGTTGGACTGGCTGTTTGAGGGACACATGCCAAAAGCATAAGGGAGATGCCCTCCCAGCTCTCCATAGCTGAGTATGTTTCTGCTGACGGCAAGTGCCAGCACCCTTGGACTCATACTAACTTACTTTTATACTACATTTTATGTTTAGGTGGAGCTTGAGTGACTCCAGTTGTCCATCATGGTCAGTGCGGGTGATGTACCTCAGAGGTGATGTCAGTATTACAGCTGAGGCAACCTTTGGGATGGAGGTGTTACATCTGTGGTGTCTCTATGTTTGATGGTTCAGCAGCAAGACTTTTTTTTCCCCCTTGGTTGGCAGCTGCTATGAGGCTTCTCAGCGAAAGGGTACCACTGAGTTCCCCTTCTTTCAAGGATTTCAACAGAGAGTGGCTGTGGTGTCTCTGTTGCCCTGAAAACTCAGCTTCTGAGCTTGCTAACATAGTTTTCTAAGACTTTCCCAGGACAGTAACTGTAAACATAGAGATAGGTATACATTCCTTCTGTTACACATCTTGTGATGGACATCTCTCATGGCCAGTGGAGTAGGAAAGTGTTATCCTGACCATCCAATCCCTGGCCATGGTCAGAAACCTATAAATCCTGGGAGGAAAAATAAACTCTTCCTTTCACCACACCTCGACCTGTGTCCGTGTGATCTATTCAGCACCAGCGGCAACATCTGGTGACCCCTGACGTGTGTTGCAGGTGACGGTTACATGGTACTGTCTAGCCTGTGGCTATGGCTGCTTTTGGGCTCTCTCCTACGGAGGGCCTGGTTATGGAACTATGGCATGCGGTGTTTGATCAGAAAGGGATTGATGTTTCGGATGCTGACTTTGAGCGATTGTGTGAGTATGGGAGAATTGAGGGGTTTTTCCCTGTGGTTGAGGCGACTTTTTCGAAGTCGGCTTGGGACGCTTTAGGCGATTCCCAGATCGAGGCTCTGGTGCTCCATTATGAGCCCCGGCTGGCATAGCTGCTGGGGATCTGGCAAAGGTGCAACCACGTTCTGAGGAGCTGCGCGTCCTCTTCTGCCAGATCGAGAGCTGCTTCCTCTGCCCTGGGTCAGAGGTCTGGCTCTGGCTCTGGCTCCGGCTGTGGGAGCGGGGTGGGGCTCTCCCTCTCCCCCAGTGGGACGGAGCCGGGGGGCGGCTGTGTCTCGGGTCCCAAGGTCGACTCTCCTGGGATCACCGGGGCCCCCGGCTGGTTGAACGGGATCACCGCAGGACCTGTGGGCCTAGCCCCACCTCAGCTGGCGCCCCAGAGGCATAGGGCTGAGGCGGGGTTGGATCCTTGCCAGTGGGCTGTCCGGGGCGCCGCAGACCCCGGGGGGTGTAACCCTGCCTCAGCCGGCGCCCCAACAGTGAAAGCCTGGGGCAGGGTTGCCTCCTTCGTGTGCCCTCCCGGCGCAGACTGATGAGGGGCTGCCTGAACGGGGGGTGGCGCCGGCCCTGGGGGATGCCTCAGGGTCAGTCCCATGTCCGTGCTGCGGCTGGGCTGTGCCCTGCCCCGCGGTGGGGGACGGGATGGGCCCAGGGTCTGCACTGGCAGCCACGCATGCTGTTCCAGTGCAGGAGTGGCCGGCGCCACTTCTTGGACCTTTCGCCCATGAAGAAACGCTGTTAGGGGCGGTTCCGAGCGTGGCCCCCCCCGCATCGGATTCGTGGGGCGTGGGGATGGGTACTGTGAGTGGTGCGGACGCCGGGCCGGCTTCTGCCGGCCCCATGCTAGAGGCTTCCCCTCCTGCAAGCCCGGGTTGTCTCCTGGCAGTGGGGCGGGACAATGCCACGGCTTCGCAGGCTGTGCCTCTACTGGCACCTCGGTCCCCCCCGGCGCCAGAGGCAGGCCGTGCTGAGCTGGCTCCAACCCACCCTGCCTCAGGTTCCCGGGCATCGCCCAAGCCTGCAGCTGGAAGTGGCCCTCCCCCGTTGCCTCCTGCGGCCACGGCAGACCAAGGTCCTGAGCTGGTTACCATTGGCTTGAGTGGTGCTGCCGCAGGGGCAAAGCCAGGTGGCTTCCACGGGCAAAGGGTCCCAGTCTGCTGGAGCCTCTTCGGCTGGCCTGTGGACTTTGTCCTCCTGTCAGGTGACTGTGCAGCTGAGCGTATCAGGCTCATGTGCTTCCAAATGCTTTGATCCGGTGGGTGAGGGCATGAGTGCTCTTCTTGTGGCATGGTTGAATATCACTGCTCAGGGCATCATTGTTCACCTAGGGGATGTTGATTCAGATTTCCTGGGGTGCATTTCTGCCATGAGTTCCACACTCACCCCTCCTGTTCCTATCCCTGCGGGACCCGGATTTGCTCACCTTGTGCCTTTCAAGTCTTGTGTTCGCAGAGCTGAGAACCAGCTGCGGGGAAATGGTGGCTTCGGGTTCCCTGGACCTCCCTGGGTTCACGGACTGCTGTTCTGACAGCCAGGGATCATCCTGAACGGGCCTGCACCTGGTCCATCCTTGGTGAGATGCTGTCAGAGATTAGCCTCTGTGGGTTTTTGACACTGGCATGGACATCAAGATTGTCAGGTTTGCTGGCGGGGCCCTGGAGTGACCCTTGGACCCGATGCTGACACATTCAACACAAAGAAGAACTTGAGACTGACTCTTTTGTTCAGCAGATTCTGTTGTCCTCTCTCATGATAGACTAGTCACCCTCTGTGAGTTGATGCAAGAACAGTTGGATCACAGTGATCTGGAGCTTCCACCAGTCCCTGGGACATTCCTGTCTTCTGTATCAAGAAGAAGTCTGGGAAATGGAGGTTGCTACAACACCTCCAGAAAGTTCATGCTATGATGGAAAGCATGGGGATGTTGCAGGCTAGCATGCCTTCACCTGCCATGCTTCCTGCTGATTGTCTAGTCCTCACTGTGGATCTGAAGGATTGTTTCTTTACAATTCCTTTGCATCCCGATGACAGACCGAAATTTGCCTTTCTGGTGCCAGCTATCATTAATGCTGAGCCTACACAGAGATATCAATGGAGATTTGCCATAAGGCTTGTGAAAATTTGCCGGCATTTGCCAATGATATGGGGCTCTAGTAATCTCTGGAGTTTGCGAGTAGTTTACTGCTGCTCATCTCTACAACCTCCCTGAAATTATTTGAGGGTCAAAATAATTTTTGGGATGAACAGACCCACATCAGGAGGTACAATTTTTTCCATTCAGTGCAGACACTGAATGAATGATGTCCAGATATTGATGGATCTTTACATGGTTGCGTCCCTATATGGGACTGACCACGACACAACTGTCTCCCTTGTTTGATATGTTAAAGGGGGACTCTGATTTTAAAGTCACCTCTGACACTGACCCCACAGGCACAGTAGTTGCTAGAGGAGGTTCTGCGAGCAGTTTCTGCTCGTCAAGTTTATTACATTAATATTTCCATTGATTTCGCTGTTTTTTTTCATTGCCACTCCAGATTTGCATTCCACAGGTATCACTGGCCAATGAAATGATGAATGGTCCTTGAAAGGCCATTTCTACCTGGGAGGATGGATCTGATGGCTTGTTTTGGAGAGTCATGAGGCTGGATCAGCCCAATTGATGCAATTACGGGCTGCTGTCATAGCATTTCAGAAGTTCTCTCAGTCACCTTTCAATTTGGCCATGGATTCTGCCTCCGTGACCAAATTGAGAGCCATCCACAAGCAGGTGTTGATGCTAGACATTTGTTTCATTTATTTGTTTTTGTTGGGTTTTTTTGTTTTTTTTTGTAATAACGAAAGAGTGAGATATCACCCTGAAATTACAGCCTTCTGATTGTATGGAGTATTGTATTTTCCTATTATTTATCCTTTTGATTGTTTAGAATGTTGCTAGCTTCTTTGTTCATTTTTCTTTTCTTTTTCTTTTTGTTAAAACCAAAAAGGGTGAGATGTCGCCCTGAAAACTCAACTTCTGAGCTTGCTAACATGGTTTTCTAAAGACTTTCTCAGGACAGTAACTGTCTGTTACTTGTGATGGACATCTTGTGATGGGCATCTCTCATGGCCAGTGGAGTAGGAAAGTGTTATCCTGACCATCCAATCCCTGGCCATGGTCAGAAACCTATAAATCCTGGGAGGAAAAATAAACTTTCTCTTCCTTTCACCACACCTCGACCTGTGTCCTGGTGATCTATTCAGCACCAGAGGCAACATGTCTCCACTCTGCTCCATCTTCCTTTTAGTTCCCCTTAGCAGGTGTCGTGTGTGGGAAGTTGGACATGCTGACTTGCCAACGCTTCAATGGGGATTCTAGGGATATTTCCAGGTCCCAAAGAGACATGAGCAGTTGATGGTTGCTAGAAAGGTATTTATTGTATAAAAGCATCAGTCTCAAAGGCAAAGAGTTTAGAAAGTTAAAGTCCTTACTAAAAGCTTTGGCATAAAGTCCCAAGTTCTGAACAGCAGCTCTCTGATATAAGGTCCCAATGTTCGGGACAACTCGGCGTGGAGTTCTGTTGTCCTGGGCTGCAAGAGCAGTTGGTGATAATGATGCTGCTGCTGTTCTTCTTCAGATGTTTTTTCTGATCCCCAATACATTGATTTCATAAATTCATAAATCATCCAATCAGCTAAAAACACAATTTTAAAACAATACTTTCTACACCAATCTGAACTTAATTCTAACATGTGAAAGCAATGTTCTTTTTACTTAAATCTTATGTATAGGGTATTATCTGTTTAAGGGAATAATCCTATCTGTTCTTATCCAAGAATGCAAACTATATTTTCATTATGTCTAGAGGTAAGTTGAGTCTGTGAAGGATATTATCACTGAACTTTAAACTGGGTAATACGGTTTTTCACTAGCTAACACAGACTCTTAGTGCACTTAAGCTATATTTTTACCAACTTAAAACTAGAACCTACATTTTTACTCTATATCTATGGTTTAATATATTTTAATTATTTTCTCTCTCTGAGGAGCTCAGAAAGACTTTTATTTTGGATTGCAACATTGATCAAATCCCATCCAGGAAGCAGGAACTGCATTTCACCCAGGGAGTTTCACCCTATAACTTCCTTACTATTAGTGTGAACATAACTTCCTGATTAATGTGAACGTAACTTCCTGTTTTTCTCCGATTTTATCCCTAATCATTTTCCCACATTTTATTTGCTCTATACATCACAAAAAAATTATCTTACCTTCTGAAACAAGATAGTTGTATTTGAGCTACTTACTTCAAATGATCCTTGGCCCATGCCAAATACTAACCTCTGCATGGCCACTGTGGCAATGGCCACTGGCACAGGCTGTAACCATGGCAGGAATAGCAATTTAGCAGATTCAGGTTTGCTCAGATCACCCTACACAAGTGTTCTGGATTATTTATTAGTGTAGAAATAGGAATGTTTATTATTCCAGTATTTAATGTGAAGAAAATCAGGGATGAGATCCCAAAAGCCTTTCTTATTTTTAACTTAATGTTAACTTTTAACACCTTGCAAGAAAGTCAAAGGACCACTCTGAAGGTCTCTGCATATTAACAAAGCTGCGCAACAGAATTGTGGGATTTCTGAGGCTTTTTCTTTAAAACCAAGGCTGAACGGCCAATCTATTATTTCCAGGTTCAATTTACAAAATCACTTATTTTATAAATTGAGAACAGGGAAACTATTTACCTTTGGTGTCTTAAACTCCACATCCTAAAAAACCTTTCAAGGTAAAGAAAAAAATTACACATCTAACTTAAAACAATTGCTTCATACTGAGAAATGTAGCACTGTTCTTGTTTGCTTTCTTTTCCTTTTCCATATCCATAGTACAGCAAAATCATAATAATCACTGGACTTCCAGCAGAATGGTGTAAGAATGAGTTCCATATATACCATGTATATATGGTATATATACACCACAATGTAGCTAATAAAAAGTTTGGCTTTCATCATTCTTTAACTCACAGACAAATAGAAACCAGCCCTGGACTTCAGCTTTAGGAGGAAAAAAACATACAAAGAAAAACCAGAAAAAATATAAATCCAGCTCCCAAAAGCTGATTTAAAAGTTACATTGAAGGAAATGGGTAGATGTAGATCATACTCCATGGTGCCAATTCCATGGTGCCTATGGTCTCCACTGTCATTGAATGCATCATTGCAGCCCTGCCCCAACTTTATGGGCTGCCAGATGCTGGGAGGGACCTATAGTGATCATCTAGTCCAGATACCAGAGACACTTATGTTTCTTTAGGCGCTCTAAAAATTCACCAGTTGTTAAAGTTTCCTCCAGGCAAACCTACATGTTACCGCCACTGTTCATATGGATTATGTGGCTTTATCCTGCCAATACTGCTGAGCAGCCTGATAGGCACACCATAGCTAAGGCTCAAGAAAGCTTCAAAACCAAGTTACCTTTAACTACAGTTTGAACCTATGTCATAGGGTGGCTTTACCTTTAAGGTGGTTTTGAGAACTAAGGAAGTTGAAGCTGCTGGTGGCTGATGGGAGTCCTTCCTCCTGACCAATTATCGGTCATTTCTAAGAATTGACAGCAGTTTTGACCATTAAAAAGTGGATTCAACTTGTGAACACCCCCTTAAGATGTACAGTCACAGCTCTCTTGCTCTCTTTGTGTTTCCGGCCTCTGACAAGGTAACAAGGCTCTGTCTTGGCTTCCCCTCCCCCTCCAGGCCGCACAAGGCCACGGGGCGGGGGGAAGGAAAGGAAATAGAGCCGGCCAGCTTAGCTTAGTTTGTAGCTTCTGCTGCTAGACTGAAACTTGACACCATGAACTCTTGCAGCTTTTCTAAGACTTTAATTCTTTTACTGCCTGGATAAAATATACAGATTACTCCTTTTTCCCAGAGAGACAGAGAAAGAAAGAGACAATCAACATAAAGAAGACATCATAAAACCACCAAAAAAAGTGAGAATAGAGTTAAGTTTTAAATGGGGAGAGAATAAGGAGATGCTTTATAAGCTGAAAATATCTTTCTGTTAAAGCTATGGAGATGGACAATAGTAGTTTGGAAAGACTCCTTTAATTCATGACAGAGTATATTGAGAGGAATGGAGTGTTCAAAGTGTGGATTTTAAGCAAAAGAGAGAGTAATTGTGATACAGTGAGTTGCTGGAACAGAGTTGAGCGAAGATTTGAAGCCTTGGAGGCAATGAGAAAACTGTTTCCAGAGAAGCTCACAGAGACAGATGAAGAAGACTTTTGCCTTTGAATAATGCATCCTTAAAATGACATCCCTAGACTCATGACCCATAACACACCTCAGAGTGATGTGAAATGGGAGGAGTGAACTGATGACAAGATTTCTGGGCAGCTGACATCAGGGAAATAGAAACTATAACAGAAATAGTTTTCTCGTGAGAAACTCCATAGATTAGCAAAAGAAGACTTCTGTTTCTCTACAAAGACTGATGAAAAGACTGTAGCAGAAATTGAGACTCTTTTAACCACCAAAATTCTAAAGTTTTTTGTCTCTATGTTGTCACGTGTACAAAAGAATGGTCAAGTAGTGGGGGATAAAAGAGTATTCTGGAAGTTTATTCTGGTGTTTTTATTCTTGTAGTTTTGTTAATAAACTTTCTTTATTCCTTTTAAGTTTTAAGCCTGTTTTGCTCTTGTTCTAATCCATATCTCACAGCAAGAAATAAGTAATTTTTTTAGTTACTGCTTTAAAACCACGACATGATGCTTTAAAACTACTGACATGAAGATAGTGTATTTGATGTTTTTTCAACCCTATATCCTTCTCCACTCCCTCTTCTTCTCTTACCAGTTGAAATTTAAATGTCTGTTCCAAATCAACCTCCAAGGAATGCTCAAACCTAGAAATGGGGAGTTTGTTTTTTTTTCCTTTGTTATTTCCAAGTAGAAAATATAGAAAAAAATTCCTTGCATTAAACAAAATAATTTTGCTGAAGTGATTGTTAAAGTGGGGTAAGCACATTTCTATACCCAAGAATGAACTTTGGAGAGCATCTCCTCCTTAGAGCTATCTTCAAAGACACTCCAATGAGCTGCTTGACTTGAATTCTACTCAGATTTCCTGTATAGTGGATTAGGAGAGTATGGACTCTGAACATACATTTTAAGAAATAGTTGGGCACCTGAAATGAAATTTTGTAGTGCAGTGTTTCATTGTAATTGTCCTTTGTATTGAACTAGTCCACAGCATCAAAATACTTGATTTGCACAGATAAACACAGGTTTATAATGGAAAAAAGTACACTCTGTATCTTCTCCTGTAAAATTGGTCTGCATCAATGGAAGTTAGACAAAGTCACTGTAGGAAAGAAAAGGCAATTGAAGCATGTGCTCCAAGTGCATTAAGAAAGGCAGACATAAAGTTGCTAAAGGAAAGGACTTACATTAAAAATAAAATGACACCCCACAGATGAGGGAAAAGAAAAAAGGAAAGGATGCAAATGAGATTGAAAACGGTGTTAATTATGCCTAGCATAATAAATGGCAATTTAAAAATGCAGAAACACTAGATGTAATATAGTTGGTTTAAGTTGTTAGTGTAGCAGAAACTGCAGCACATCCCATCATCCAGGAACAATTACCAGCTGCAGTCATCAGGAAAATCATCCTTTCTTCACTATGCTACTGTACAAAACCTATGTCCAAATCAACCATCTGTGATTCCGAGGGTGACTGGAACTCAGAATACATAAGTTCCATGTTGTTGTTCTTTTCTCAATGTTCTACAGTCAGAATCCTATCCTAAATTTTTCCTTTCCCTGTTACCTTTCCCACACATTTCTTTGCTACATTCATGGTTCATCCCATCTGCCTTACTGTTAGTTACTGTTAATTAAAAAAATTACCTTTTATTCCATGTATAATGTTTTGGAGTGATTTCTAAGAATTATACATAGGGGAAGTTAAACAAAACATATATTTCGGAAATTATTCTGGACTTTGGGGTTTTGTTTGGTTTTTTTGGTTTTTTTGTTTTGGTTTGGTTTGGTTTTGGGTTTTTTTGTCTGGAAGAATATATATCTAGAAACTGGAAAAATGATAAATGGAGAGGGCAGACTGTGGAAGAGGATAATCCACTTCCTGGAGCTGAGATGGACCTTGATAAGAATAAAAACTGCATTTTCACTTAGTTTTAATAAGCAAAAATCCTTTTGAGGACTTATAATCTGTTATGGTATATTAACCATTACTCAGCAAGATAAAGAAGAGTGTAAGAATATAGGGTAGGATACTACTGATACAATCAGCAACATTAACACCATATTTACTTGATACTAAATACAATTAGGAGGGGAGATTTTCACAGGGCTGGTTTTGGGGGTTTTTTTGTTATTGTTCACTTAATAATCTCTTATTTGATAGGAATGTTTACTCCTACAGATTTTGTGTCTCTCTGCTGCTGAATGGGAACCTGACTTTCAGACACACATGCAGCTGCTTCCATTTTGATTTAATGAAGACAAACCTAATACAGTTAAAGAGTAGGCTGCCAGCAGCTCTTTCAGATCAATTTATGATCTCATATGGCATTATTTGAAAGAAGATAAATTTGTATTCTTTCATTAAATCTACTTTCTAGACTAGTGGTTTATATTTTTTTTTATATATCTCTCTATATAGAAACATATACATAGTAGACTAGCCAAAGAGTTTTTTTTACATTGGGGAGATGCATTTGAAGATTTATTCAAAATGTGAGATACTGCATCAGGTAGGCATAAATACAAAAGAAAAAAATCAATAAAGAAATTCTGCCCAGAAGATCACTCTAAAGAATAAGCTTGAGAAGAATACTGTTTAAGACAGACATGCATATTTTTTTAGTTAATGTAATTAAACTTTGACCAGAAATTATATCTGCTGCTTGTTTACATTTCATTAGTCAATAAAAGTTAAGGATGTTTATGTATAATAATGCTATATCAAGTAACAGCCACAACATGCAGAAGAAAATAAAAGAAAAAATATTATAAATAAATGCAAAGAATCAAAAAAGTGAAGCATATAGTAAATTATGTAAATTATGTAAAGTTCTTAGAAACAAAGAAATTTGTGAGAGAAAAGAAGTAAGTTGACTATCCAAGGACCTTTAAATACAATGAAACTCACCAAGATATTAAATACTCTGAATCTCAGACTAGCAAGTCTCAGTCTGCTCCTAAAAAGCAATTTAGAGTATTCTGATTGCTCTGAAAGAATTGTCTTCCTGGGATTTTCAGAACGTAGCTATGGGCTTGGGCAGTGATGTAAATCCGGCTATATTGTATCTGCAGACCCTTCACAGTCCTTTCTGCAGAAGAATTTCTCAACTACAAACTATTCACCTGAAAAACCTACAACCCATCTACATTTTTATCACAAATTTCCTCTATTACTGTGGAATGCTTGGTGTACAGGGTTAGAGCTAATGGCAGAAAATGGGAACATTTCACAGCCGCCAGGTTCAGGAGCATCCTGGGAGGTAGGTGGGATAGTATCGACTAGTTGACCCTTTGTCCTTATCATTCTGCCTGACTCTCAGAAAGAAACCAAGCTTGGAGGCCACATGTCACTATGAGGTAAGGAGGTGAGGAAACCTGTGTGATGGCTCTACAGCCTTTCCTCACAACCTCAAGGCCATATTTCAGTACATACTTTATGGAGCAGTTCCCAGCTATTTGTTGGCCTAAGCCACTTCTTTTTCACAGTGCATCATACCTTCATTGTGTTGACAGAGGGACAATATAAATGGGATATGTTGACTGAAAAAGAAAAAAGAATCGGTTTGATGGAAAAAAACCCCAAAACATTTTCTCCAATTTGTTTTAAATTTAGAGTATGTCCGTGTTCGACCACACAAAACAATGTGCCAACTCACCCAGGGTTAGAATGAGGGGAGGGGAGGGGAAGGGAGGGGAGAATATTTCTCTTGGAAGGAACTTACCAGGATGACCTGACCAATTCAGGGCTGTCTAAAAGTTAAAGCATGTTATTAAAGGCATTTTCCAAACACTGTAATGGCTATTTTCACTGTTCCAACAACATGACTCTGTAAATATTTGAAATGAAAGTATGAAACAAAGAATGGCCAAACCTCTAAGTTCTCCAGAAAAATTAAGAGGATTACAAACTCCGCAGATGGGCTAAGATATCATTAACATCCACTTAGACAAGTTTGCAAACATAATGCTGGATCTATGGAAGAGCTGTACTTTCCTCTTCTCTGGGTGTCTAAAAGGGACTTCTGTATCACATGAACTGAATGAAGGTACCGACATTGTGGCATCCACACTGCTTAAATAAAATCCTAATCCCAGTTTGCAGTATGGTGCTCAATTAGGCTAGAACAACATAATTTCTTATGTCCAAATCACTCCAGTGATATGATATTTTTAGAGGGTAATTTTTTGTTCTACCCTTTAATTACCATTACATTTTCTCTTTCAGCTATTCCAAAACCAGTTATACCAGACAAGAAACAATAAGCAAAAGTTTACTCTTTATGGTGAAGATTTTCTAAACAAACTTTATAAATTGCAATCAAATAAAAACATTTTGATGTAAACATACCAAATTGAAAAGATTATTTTTTTAAAGGCTATTTTCTAAGTCAGCTAACTATACCATTTCACATGTTCCTGAAGAAAATCAGAGCAACCTTTCAATCTTCTTATGACTGAAATTCACAAAGGGTTTTCAAAGGAAACATCTGTGTAATGCAAGAAATCTCTCATCCTTGTTTCAGCTGTCCTTTCTGATTATTTTGCAAGACAATACGATGATTTTTTTCCCCTTTCTTCCCTTCTATCTTCATCCTTTTTCAGAGTTGTTACAGGTAATTAAGTTTTACAGGAAAGAAAGAACATTTTAGGAAGTAATCACACAGTTATATTCATACAGGCAAAGTCCCTTTGTAGATGACTGTTTAGCTACAGGTAAACAGAGGTGGAGCTTTCCAATGAGCCCTGAGCTGCAGGATCTGTAGTTCAAGGTATGCAATTTCACATCATGACATACAGATCCATGGCCTGGCAGGCATTAGAAATTGAACAGATATTTGCCAAATATTCTCCAGGAGATGGGAAATAACTCCTTGCTTTCAGTCACATCTGTTTGTCCTATACTGTATTCAGAAAAAAAGTGATTTCTGCAGTATTTTATTTTAAGTAAATGTTGTCTTTATTCCAAAGTACTAAATGTTTTCATTTCATTGCACTCACTGTGAGGAAAAACTTTGGAGTTCAAAAGGTTATTAATCTAATTGACTGGAAGCATTTTTAACTGTAATTTTTTTTCAAAAACACTAAAAATCAAGAAGAGGGAATAATAATCATTGTAGAAGTATGACCAAAGCTGTATTTTAATGGATAGTTCTCTGCAAATTGAAACCCTACGTTTACACATATAAGGATACTCTATGTGTAGAATCATTAACTTCAATGAAACTTTCCCCACTGAAAATTTAATTGGGAAATCAAGGATTGCCTTGAGTAGGGTGGGGCTAGTTGGGAAAGTTTTTATCCTAGACAACTGAGAGCTAATAATCCTATTGCTTGCATAGTAAACAGTTATCTAGAATTTCTACTTGGTTTTCTCCAATCCACCATCCAGTTTTAAGTAATTAATTACACATTATGTTGATTAGACTAATTAATGTGAAGATGAAATTCTGTTTTTACTAGAGCAGGTCATTTGAAAGGAATTTGCCAATTCCCCATTTTACTCACTTTTTTAAAAGACAGCTGTTGTTTTCACTTTTTCTTGTTGCACGATTTTGATCATGCTTCAATTCATTAGGGTATTTTGAAAAAGCTGACATTTTTCACATAGTAAATAGTTCTAAGAGTTTAGGCTGGCAATCCGTAACTAGACAGAGGATTACATTTCCTCACAAACTCAATAATTTTTCCACTAGGAAAAAAAAAAAAAGCTGGGTAATGAGAAAATGTTCTCTTAACTTGAAATATCTCATGTTTGCCACTGTATAATAGCACCCCACTACTTGTTGCTGTGAATTGTTGGTTGATTCTTATTGACTTATTGACTTAGTCTTTTAGACAGATGAGTATTTCCTGGGAAAAGGTGAGAAAAACAGTAGAGAATTTTCAGATGCTGGGCATCTGGACTCATATTGATAAGACTGTTTCACCTCTTTCAGAACAGCTGCTCAGATTTTCCTCTGTCTTGAATAAGATCCAGAATCAGGTGTCCTGTAATCATAATGTCCTATTTCAAAAGGAAATAGCTATCTACTATTGAATGATAAAATGGAAAGAGTTTTGTTTCATCTCTGGCACAGATTTGCAATAGTTTTAAAGCAGAGAAAAATTACAGTGACAGGCAAATCATTTTGTTCATAGCTCTACTGATATTTTTTTAACTATATTTAGTAATAACTGAAGAGTACAGATCAAAAGGTAGGAGTTGTCTATGCTAGCATAGTTTAGATCTTCAAATTACACAAAGACTTAAGAAAGATACATATGTTTACTAAATAGAAGTAATTTTCTATCACTTCTAATTTCTTTGCTAGTATTTCCTGTATTGACACTTGGTTTTGCAGTCCTACTTAATTTTACAGTGTTATGATACATATTAGACATGACTTTTACCCTCTTCTGTGTTTAGAAAGGCTTACTCACTTAAAAGTAAAATCTCAAAGAATATTCTCAATATATTTGTATTCTCAAAAAATATAAATGGTGTTCTGATGCTTACCTCAGCAATTAAATTAACTATTTGTCTCAGTGAATTTGAGTTATACTTCACTTTTCTGCAAATATTTTGTGTCTGATTGCTTTTAATGGTTGCCTTAGGCAGTCTCAGGTTATTTTCAGTCTTCGTTCTTCTGATTTTGAAGTCTCACTAGTTCTTTTTTATTTTCTGTGTTTTTCTTTTGGATTTTTAATTTTGAGCACTAGCCACTGAAGCAAATTTATTTTTCTTTGCTTTCTATGAAGTGCTTTGATGGGTTCTCCATGCTATCTCTGGCAGGCATATTATGTTAAATAGTCTTTCTGCCTTCATATTAAGATATTATAATGTATTTCTTAATTTGGTATGATACAGACTCTACGCTTTGAAGCTTATAGAACACAGAATTTATCACCCTGACTTATCTTCCTCCAATGGGGTACAATCCTGTCAAGGACAGACAGCAGCAAAATATTTTTAGTGATATTTTTCCATTTACCTCAAATTTTTCTTCCAAAACCAGACACTAGCAAGGAAAGTTTTTATGGCACTCACACAGTACTTCAGTGGTCATGTGGAGAAGCAAATGGAGGAAGATTCTGCGGGTGTTGACACTCCAATTCCCAATGGCCCCTGTTCCACTGAGAATAGCAGCCACCTCATGTTTGCATGTCTCCCCTGGAGTACAGAGCTGAAGTGCCAGTTCAGCTGGTGTGTGACTGCTTGTGTAATTTATCTGGTAATAAGGAAGTGACAAAAAAACCCATTTATATATATTTTTTATCCTCCCCAACCCCCTCCAAAACCCTTGCATGGTGAGGCATGAAAACACCTGGTGCCATCTTTCATCAATATTTAACAGTCTCCTTTCTAGGGTTGCCTTCCCTTCCCCTAGCTTAAGTGCTCTTAAAACAGCACCCAGATTCTCTCTCCAGCTTCTCTTATTTACTGGTGTTATCTCTTCTTTACTGCAGAGTACAATTTCTTGGAGAAGAACAGAAAGTTCCCCTGATCAAATATCACAACAGAAATCTAATACTCTTCTCAGTCACATCTACTTTATTACAAACTATGCCATTAACAACAGCTACATGAATTTTAGTGCATTTCATACAAGAATTTCATACTAGAGCAAAAAGATACCTTTAATTGCTGCTGAGGGACTTCATGGTTGTTAGTTCTAAAATACAGTCATTTAGGAACTAGAATAGTATGTCTATGACATTAAAATAGCCAAGTTTAATTCAGATATAAATGGAGAAAAAAACATTTCAATATATTAAAAATCTTTTTAAATTGGAAATTTTTCAGATCTTGTAATCTGAGATAATTGCACAACACAGCCTGGAACCTTTTGGATAATTCAGAAGAATTTAAGTGATACTATAAAATATCCATATTTACAAATGTATTATTAAAAACTGCTAAGTGAAGTATTTTTTTCCTAAAATATTATACTTTTTAATGAGTAGTAGCCATTATGATATTTATCAAATGCCAGAATTAAAGAGTGAGTCAGTGTTTTTCAACCATATATTAAATAAGGACCTTACCTACTGCTTTCTTTTTAATCCTTCTCTTGGTACAGGAATATAAAAAGACTGCTCACCTTTTCAGCTAATGAAAAGAAAAAACTGAAACAAAGCAAGACATCAGTTCTTACTTGGTGGTAAATGAAAATAATTAAAACATCCTTCTTGCCATGTACACACAGAGTTTTCTCCTACTAAGTGATTCTGAAGAAAAAAAAAGGAATTGCTGCTCATAATACATGTTATCCAGTTTAAGCAAAGATGTTTATGTAAGATTCGTGCATTTCAACTAAGTATTTATACACACAGGTTATTGTATTGTTCTTGTATTAGGTAGACAGTGCTTACCAAACTTCTAAACTTTTATCTTGGGGGAAAAAAAAGAGTTCCTTGTGCCTCTGTGTGCCATGAATTCATCTAACCCAGTGGATTTATTCAAGGAAGGGGCATACAGCTGGCTTCTCCAGCTCACTGCAAGATTGAAACTAATGGATGCCTCAAGCACGTCCTCTATATTAAGCATGGTCTTAGCCCTTTTTTTTTTCCTCCTGAGGTTTTAATTTCATCCGTTAAAATATTTTTAAAATGTTAAAAGAAGCAAGTTATTGTTACGTTCCAAAGTCCATAGGAAAAATTATTTTCAAAAATCCAGTGAGAAGTAAGTTTATTTTTCAGTCTGCTGAAGCATTTTCTCTAAGAAATTTTCTGCTTCAAGTCTTTTGGTAGCTTACATCATAACTGATAAAGTATTTGCCTCTACCTTCATGCCCCCAAAATGTGATTACTGGTAAAAAAGTCCTAAATGTGCAATGGAGATTTATAACTATTTCTTTTTCCTGCAAATGATGAAACCACAATTATATGAAAATTTCTAGATGAGAATATGAATTCTGATGATATTCTGTTTATATGTCAGGACCTGCAAGGAATTTTCTGGCATCTGTATGAATATCTTTCTATTAATCTGTTAAAATCCTTGAAGACAAAACAATGATCCGGGGTCCCTGAACACCTTCAGATATGGGAATAGAAAGTAAGAAAGAATTAGAGCAAACTTCATTAGTAAAGTTGGCTTTTATATATTTCCAAATGAACTACTTACACTTTTATATTTGAGAACACATTGAGCAAAGGGCAAAGGGGCTTTCAGAGACTTATTACAAGATGGGTCTAGTTTAAAGGTTGTTTAGTCTCTGCCATGGTTTTGTAACATCTGGTCCAAAACACCTCAGGATTAAATCCCACTGTCACAGACACCTGAATCTCCTTTACAGGTTCTCCAGTTACTGTCATATTTCTGGAACAAAGTAGCTGAAAGTTGTTAAAGAAAAACGTTTTCCCAAATTCAATGCTGTTGTGTAGTTTGTGTCATCCCTAAAATTATCTAAATTTATAAAACAATAATATTTTTAAAATTTTCTGTTTTCACACTTTTAGCACGTCTTCAAAAACTGCTTTGTAAAAAAAAAAACAAAACAAACAAAAAAATAAATCATACTTTATCTTCTATGACTGTTGATAGACCTCTTTCTTCATTTCCTGGGGGAAGTATATCAGACATCTTTTAGACACTGCACATGATGGCACCATTATTGATACAGACAGTATCTTACTGACTAATCAACATTACATTAGGCAACAAAATTTTATAATGCCTTCAAGAAATGATATTTAGAAAAACTACCCAAGCCTACAGTTTTATCTTTCAGGTATTTACAACCATTTCCTTTTCTAACAGAAGAAAGGGCTGAAGAACAGTCCTAGACAGAAGGTGAATTAACTTTAACCCTCTGATTTTGCACAATGCTTAGGTGACACAGACAAAGAAGCCCTATTTTTTGTGGCAAATTTTCATGTAAAGAAGTATTTAGTAAAATAGAAAAATAGCTAATTCCTCTGTGGCTTGCCTTAATTTTGTGTGTAACACAATAGTAAGAAAGGCAATTGTCCCTTTAAAAACAATTTCAGGGTTATTAGAATAGCATATAATGAGGTTGTTTTACATCTGTTCAATATTCTCACTTAAAATACAGATATGCTATCACCTCCATTCGCCATAAACAGTTGCATGTAAAATGGTGTAAAGGTTAACTACATTTCCTTACATTTCCTTACATTCCTTCACTGCATTGCAGCAGCCACTGGGGTGCCCATGACATTTAAACACACTTTCTTTTCATTTGGCTCTTGAGAATACCCAAATTCTATCAAAGAAGCAAGCTGTAAACAAATTCACAGAATAATGAACTAGTTTAGCTATTTAGAAAGGTGAAGATATTAAGAGCACTAATACATTGCAATGACATAAAATCCATATGATGGAGAGTAAAATGATCATAAGCCAGCTAGACACATGGTCTAGTAGTAGCACAGTGCAGTGCCTAATGGGGAGCCTCAGAGAGTGCCAAGGCAGCCATAGATCCCTAAGGAGGGAAATAGAGCACTAATGGGAATCCAAAATCTTGCTGACTGCAGCAGTGTCATTAACATGCTCAGGAAGAAATCAGTCTGTTTTTAAAACCAATAGTAAGCATAAGAACGATGATGTAGGACCTTGGAGATACAAATGGTAAAAAGGAGTTTTAAAAAACAGGATGCCTGTTACTCTCCAAAGTAAATGTGTACTTTACTGTAGTGGGAATATTTGTATTTAGAAAATTTGCATATTAATAGTAGTGATTAGAATTAAAATGGTCTTCATTTGGATAACACGGTTTACAATTTGTCCCACAGAGCCTGCAACGGGGACATAACTTCATAAGGACTGATAGCTGTCATTTTCCTTTCTTCTGCATTTTCTAATTTCACCCACCAGTGGAACAAGAGGTGTTTTATTCATAAAGCAAGGTCACAGAGAGGATTTTCACAGCTTAATCTTGCATAACATTTTAACAAGCAAGACCACCCTCTATACCTGTTCTGTTTTTGTAATATTTTATCTCACAGAAATATCTGTAGCTTCAGAATATCTGGTGAGGCATTTAACATGAACAGCTTTAATTCATTTCATACGTACATAATTACATAATTTTCATAGAGTCTGGCAAACCTATGTGCAAAACAACAACTTTATGTTGGCACAAGACCATAAAATCTATTTCTTGTTTTCACCAATGTGTAGGATTTTGTTGGAGAACTAAATATAGCAGCATTCCCACCCTAGATGTCATATTTAAAATTCAGGCAGCCTGAGAATTGCATTGCATTCAATACAGTAAAATCACATCTTTGATTTATTGTGAAGCTGCTTACAACCCTTTACAGGAACATTCTTTGGATTAGACAGTAAAGTCCATGGACCTGTCCGCCATTCAGTAACACAGCTGCTGTGTCTCCTCAGAAGTTCCCAGTATTTCATAACTTCACTCCCAGAAATACTCCTTGGTCATTATCTGTGGGAATGGCAGTTCTATGGACAAAACTCTGTAAAAACACGTGAAGGAATCTGAACAAACATGACACTTCTGGGGAAAAACTTCACTCCTATGGCCAGGGAAGCAGCAAGTTCCATTCCCCAAAGAAATTCATTTTCTGGGAGTCTGAGATCAAAATCATCTACAGTGGCTTCTTCTCCAGCATTATCAGTTTAAAGCAGTGGCAGAATTTTCAGACCTGTGCAATCAATATCCCACCCAGAGGACCTGTACCTGAGAACAGGTGGAACAGCTCTGTAGAAAAATGAGCAGGGAAGACTATCATCCTTGTCACCAAAGGTGTGGTTCTGAAGGACAATGATGATTTCTCCTCTGAGACCAGCTCTATCATTATTTCTCTTTGTGTTTTTCTTTTCTCCAGGGACCTGCAGAAAACCTGGAAAAACAGGTAAATGGAGGCAAGAGAACACAGTTTTGATTCTGGAGGATCTTGGTTAGTTCCTGCAGTGTGAATTACTGTTAGGAAGGCACACAAATTCTGGTGATGTGATCTGAGATAGAGTATCTGGACTGTTTGTGATTCACCTTTAAGAAGAGGCTTTTACTAAACACACTAAAGTGCAGTTTGTGTTCCACCTAAATTCTGGGTAAGAAGAACAGACATCTCAAAACCCCAGTACTATTTTCTGTTAGGTCACACAAGAACCACTTTAGCAGAACCTTCAGGGAGTGACATCAAACTAGTTGCTTAAGACAAATTCCCTTAAGCATAGACAGAGTAATTTAAAAAAAAACAATATAATCTTTTCAGATCTCTTCTTGGTCTCTTTCCTGCAAACTGTCTGGCTTGCAAGACTCATGAGTAAAAGGGGCAATAAAATCAGATACCCCTGATTTATATATTAGGTTCTTATAGAGCTGTCTTTGCAGTGAATTTCCTATTGGAATCACGCAGCGAAAAGAATCTGTCTTTAGACCATGCATAACTTGTGACAGCAAAGTCTCTGCATGTTTGGTAGACATAATTTGCTGTTTTTCTAACATCTGAAGTCAGAATGTCACATCAGAGTGACAGTTTCTTTGTACTTACAGCTAAATTAATACAGAAAGTAAACAACAAACTGTTAGGCTGAAAGCAAACAGAAGATGTTTGCTATCCTCTCGCAAAGCTCCAAATTAGTATTTTTGAATGCCAGCAAATAAGGCACACATGTAATGCAGTTAAAGATAAACCAAGACTGACCCATCTTATATTCCACAGAATTTTGTTGAGTTGTCTTCCACTGTTACTTGAAGTTTTATATAGCAGATATTTTTAATAATAATTTCCTGTAATTATTATTCATATGTCTTAAACCAGCAGATGATACAATAAATGGATTAATTATTGTGACCATGGTACTTAGAACCACAATGCTGAGCATTTCAGAAGTGCTGATGTTTTGATTAGATTGTTGGGGAGAAAAATAATAAAATTACATGGGTATTTTCTTACTGAATATTATTCTTTATCTTAGTTTCTTATTATCTTAGTAATATGGAACTGTATGCATAAGGTGCTTAGCTATCATCTTCAATAAGCTGATCACAGATTTAGACAGAAGACTACATCCATTTAACTCTTCCAAAGTCCTGAAACAGACACACTTTTGACATTTCTAAGACACAAATAATTCTTACTAAAAATAATGCTGGAGCTCCAACAGTTCTTTTTGGACTACCAATATCAAGTTTCAATTGTACAGATTTTTCTTCTTAACTCTAAATGTTAAAATTAGGACCTAAAAATGCAAAGATGATTTTTGCTGGTGTTTTTTTTAAACTAACCCGATTGTACACTGATGTGGCCACAAGATATGATATGATATGATATTTATTATACATATTATATTATTAATGTTATCATTATCATTGTTGTTGTTGTTGTTATATTCATCCAAAAGGAATCCAATTCAGGGCATTCTGTCTGCAGCAGGGTCTAATGAAGATAGTTCTACTGGCTTTTGACAACAGGGCCCTGGCATTGAATATGTAATTTCTGATCAAAGTGGTAACACCTTGAAATATCGAATATCCTAAAATAATAAGTATCCTTTAATAACTTTAAAATATTAAGGAAAGCCTTTTAGATCATTGGTGTGTGTCTTCTCTGCTTCCACAAATATAATCATCCATGGGATTATAAGTCATTTTGCAACTTGTCCTCTGTAGAACTACAATTAGAAACTGATGAATATGAATAGGTTGTCTGCACACAAATTCACCAAACAAAATGGCAACTTCTTACCATTTGAAACTTCACTTAAGCAGGTTTTATTTCCGTTTTGGATAAATTGTGAATTTATAGTGATATAAAATTTATAATTAAGTTCACACATAAAAGAAAGTTACTGACTAACGTACCTATTTTCTTGAGTGACAATGTTCAATACATGCAAAACTGTGGAAGAAATGACTACTTATTATTTCCAATGAATACTCTGGAGATCATCTTTCTAGCACTTTCCCTGTTTTCTTCTCCATCAAGAAAACTACTTCAAGATTTAACAACAAAAGGAAACTTTCAGCAACTTCTACAGATATTAATTCTTTCCAGATTTGATAAGGAATTTGCAACTATTAAAACACTTGCAATTTTATATATGGTAGAGTTTTTGGGATCTACATACAGAAAATAAATATCTCATTGATTTTTTTTTTATTAATCAGAGAGGTCCAAAACTATTTATAAAGCAATTTCTCTTAAACGCAGCAAAGTGATTGGATAAGTTATCTATATGCATTGCCTCAGCAAAAACTTACTGATTGCTATGTATAAAACTACTGTAAGTGTAGAACAGGATACACAGACTAAAATACCTACTTTTTGAAAAGTAGAACTGAGAATTCTCTGGAAGTCAATCAAATAATAAAAAAAAAACCTGTATAGAACCAGAGTATTGTTTGAAAAAATTGCAACTTTCAATATTTAATTTTTCTTTGAATACAACCAAACATTTCTTAAGATTAAAGGTGCTGAAAAAATATATTCAGCATATTGCAAATATTTGAAATTTAGGTGCTGTATCTTTCATTTCACTTCTGCACTTGTCTTAGAATATACTGAGATAAATTACATCTATTTCAAGACTAATTTGGAAAAAACCTGAGCTGAACAATAAAGAAATCAAGCAAATTATTGAAAATTTAAATTAGGTCCACCAAGCCTTCAAATGAAAATCATGCTCTTCTTTGAAACTCTGATTGATGATCCATAACTACTTCTGTGTGTGTGTGTGTGTGTGTGAAGGAAGTGTAAGGGAAACAACAAATACATTCAGCAGCTCCCGGCTAGCACAGAGATGTTACAAAACATGCAAAGAGGAAAACGAGATCACTGTGTGTAGATTACTGTCTGTTATATTAGGAAGTCCTCTACCTAGAATTCAGCCAGCCACATTTATCAAGACAAGTCTAATGCTACTTAGTTATAAATTAGCCATACATTAGAATCCATATAGAACAGACTGTCTTCAAGCTGGTACTGCATGTTTGTGATTTTGGGAGTCCTCAAAATCATACTTAAACTCATGCCTTAATTAATTGATTGAGGTGTATGGAAACAGGATGCAAAATCCTGAATGCAAAAACTGTTGCAAAATTCAAAATACACTGAGTTTTGTCTTAGAATCTCAAACATACTCTGAGAAGAAGTCCAAAGCCTTATGCAATTCCCATATATCATTGTCTTTCTGGGAGCATAGAAATGACAATGCAATTCAGAAAATTGCATACATTGAGCTTCTCTGGTTTAGTAGTCTTCAGAAGTTGTTAGCAGTCAGTCTGCACTCAGGAAAAGTGAGTAGTAATGCCCACAATAGAAATTTGACTCAATTTCTATGGATTTTTTCCAAGGATAACTCAACTGCTCTCTTTCCCATGGTCCATGGGACACCTCTTGTCAGCTCTCACTTGTTACAGAATGATTATGTCCTCAAGAAGACTTGTGACATCAAAATGTGTGTGCGCACACTAATTTTGATGTGTCTCCAAACCAATGACAGATTTCCACTTGTAAATGTGCATTGCAAGTAAATATGGGATTTAGTAAATGAAATATTTGTAAGAATTGCTAGCATTATGGAGCTCACATCTGCTTTCAACTATCACAAATCATTTGTAGTGTCAGTTGTTTGGTTTGTTCCTAAGTTTTAATTCAGAGTCTTCTTCTGCCTCAGCTTAGTGCATGAAGCAGGCTTGCATGCCAAAGCTGTGATTAACTTTATGGATGTAGTGGAATTATGGAAATGCATCATGCAAAAGTGTGTACTTGCCAAAATTATTCCATGACCTTGTGCTTTGCTGAGTTTTAAATAATTCAGTGATGTATTGAATGAATAAATTTGTGCTGCTTGTTAGTCTAAACAGTCATGCTTTCACTTTCCTTGCCATTTTTAATAAAGCCTCACTTTCTAATATTCATGAAATATTGCATTTCAATTAAATTACATACATATTGAGGAAATAGTTTTCCCTAAGCTGTTTAGTGTTGACACCAACTGTCATTTGCCTTTTCTTTTTGTATAATAACCATGGAGGTTTTATGTACAGGCAATATAAAGCACTGTCACACTTTAATAAGAAACTTTTTTGATCCTATATAGCACAAGAGGGAATAAACCTAAGCTATTCATAAACGTAAGCTATTAATGTAACTTAAAAAGCATATACTCAGTCCAAGCTTAAGTTTTCCATTCCAATATTTCAGGTGCTCAGTAAGAACCACAGAACTCAGGTCTTTGAGCTGGTTCAGTTTGAGCAGAATATGGTTTTAAAGTGCAAAGGTAACAGAAAGGACAGAGTTAAAAGGTTGGTATTGTAAACAAGAAAGAAAGGAAAGGAGTATGCAAATGTAAATTTGTACCATGCTGAAGAAGCAAAATACTGTTCTCCAATATGCCATTATTTCATTGAAAGTAAATTGATTAAAGTTATTTTGGCTAAGGGTATTTTCCTTTTAAAATGGGACTTCTGTCACTTGCTTATTTATAAGAAGTGATCATTTTCAAATTAAAAGTAAAGTTATGAAGTGACAGAATGAGAGGAAACAGTCTCAAATTGCACCAGATAAGGTTTAGATTGGATATTAGGAAAAAAAAAACACCAAAAGGGTTGTGAAGGATTGGAAGAGGCTGCCCAGGGATATGGTGGAGTCACCATTCAAGGTGATATTTAAAATACATGGATATGGGGCACTTAGGGACATGGTTAAGTGGTGGGTTTGGCAGTGCTGGGTTAATGGTCTGCTTCAATTATCTTAGAGGGTTTTTTTCAACCTCAAGAATTCTGATTCTATGATATGGTCCTATCCAGTCTACCTGGTTAATTCCCCACCATTTGGCAAAAATCAACAACAATTTTTTACCAAGACCAGAAAGACCCCATGAAGTACATATTGCATATCACCCTCTATGACTGATTTAAAAAATTTGTTACAGAGCTGAAACAGAGCCTTGTTCTCAAGTGAAAGCTACAAAGTCTTCTCTGATTTCAAGATACAAACCATTGCTACAGCGCAGCTGTTGCAGATAGCAGGTACCATGCGGATACCATGGAAGTTTATTCCCAGAGTGCAAATGAATATATTTTGTGGGGAAAAAAGCAAATATTAAATAAATGCTACATTACACATATTCAAAAGGCCAGTAAATGTCTCACAACTCTAATTTGTCATTTCTTGCTGTTTTCAAGTAACAGGGGCATATGTGTTTGCAAGCTTCACCTGACAGATAAAGATTTCTCGCTCTTGTAATGAAATGCACATAGTCAATACATGGGATCTCCAGGAGTCTTAACTTTAAATTTGCCCTAAAATACTCATAATCTCCAGTGAAGCAATCACCAGCCCCATTTGTGGCAATGTTTTCAACAAATTATCTCAAACTGTTCTGTTCTGTTCCCTCAGTGTGACTAAGAGGCCACAAATGCTTGCCCTGAAGCACTGATCATCGGGCTTAGAAAGACAGTGGCAGAATTGCTGTAAAGAGATAGACAAAATGAAGTACATTACAGCAGCAAAAATTTTTGATTCCATAATTGAAACTATTTTGAAATATATAGAATAAAGTTTTAAATAAACATACCAAACATTAATTTCTTAGAGTCAGTCTTAGGAAAAGAGATTGTCTGCAGCAGAAATACTCAAATTACCAGTTCAGAAGTTTAGAGTGAGATCAAGAGCCTTCTTAAAATTCTTCTGTTTCATGATTTCGAGAAAATATGGGTGTTTAATTGGCATGTAGTTTCCTATTTAGGTGTCCCTGACACAGTTACTTATATGACAGATGAAAGAAAATCTGCACAAAAACATTCATTTTTCAGCAGCACTTCAGCTTCCTGCAGGTAAAGGGGAACATTTTAGTTGAGTTTAGCAGGTAGAAGTGCTCAAGACTGAAAGAAAGAATTGTAATTTGTGCTGCTTCCTTCCACTTTTTCTAAAGCATAATGTCGTTTTATAAACAATGCAATCTTAATATCAGGAATTCTATCTGGACTATGACAAAGGTATGATTTTTATTTTAAGCAGAAGTATTTAATTCCAAATTAATAGGATATCTATCAATATTTAAAACCAAAACAATACTAAGAGTATACCTAAGAGTATAATTAGATTAAAACTGTAGGTAAAATAGGTCCTTAATTTGTTTTTTTCTTGAGATCACAAATTTGAAGGATTTTATAATCTGCCATAGTCAAAATAGTAATTTGAGCTTAAATGTTGTTTCCAATCTTTTATAATTCTATATTAGTCATTAATTTTACATTCAATTATTGTTAACCCTTAAGTACTTCCTTATTATGCAAATACAATAACTCATATGCCATCCTAGTTACACAAGAGGTTAAAACCTTACAAGGGTCACTGTGATCTCAAAAACCAATTATCATTCAGGCTACTTTTAAAGAATTCTTATCAATTTCTACTTTTCACTATATGTTAGGGGTTTCAAAGGCAGTATATGTCCTTTAATCACTGATGGAAAAAAAAGTGAAAACAATTAAGACAGACAAACCAAGAAAACACATACTTAAAGAGCTAACCTTAAAGACCAGATACTGGTAAGTCACAGCATTAATGTTTAAGACTCAAACACCGAGTCTAAGCTTATCCTTTTCCTTCAGTCTTCTTTCAGTCTTTGTATACATCACTGAGAATGCAAAATTAAGTGACATAAATGTCTTGGTGTATATGATCATTTTTGTGTACTGTAAATTCTTTTGTATGAGTACTCTGGAGTAGAGTGTGTGCCTTCCCCTCTCTTTGGTTACAGATTCACTGTGCATAATGCCTACAGCAGCTCCCCTCAGCCTTTTTGTGCTGCCCTCCATTAAAATATCTGTCAAACATTCAATGCAGTTTTGTCTGGTGTATGGGCTGATGACACTCAAGCACTGGGCTATGAAGATGCATGACAAAAATGCACACTAAGTACCCCAGGCACGCAGATTCTTTTCGATTCCTACACTGTAACTCATGGCACTCTACTATGTTAGTGCAGTCCTCCGACTTCCCCATGCTACCCACAAGCTGTAAAAATGTACAAAAGCAACGAGTTATTCTACATAATGTGAAATATTAAAGGCTCTGATGTACTGAGATAGTGCAGTGAAACAAGGGAGATCAGCTGGACATGGGGACACAAAACACAGCACAGATGAGAGCAGGCATTGGGAGATCCCACGGCTGTAAACAACTCCCTGTGCATACTGAGACCTGGACACATCTGGTTTTAGGGACAACGAAGGGAACAAAGAAATCATATCAACATAAGTACAGGCAAAATATATATAGTAAAATTGGGTGTTATGTAAAGCTGTGGACAGATGAAGGAGGTAGGTGCAAAAGCAAGTTAATGAACATCAGAAAATGATCCCTAGTGGATCCTGAAGGGAGGAAGAACAGTTCCTTGACATGAATCTCATAAGACTCATAGCAAAGAACTTCACATGTTCCCTTCACACGTTCCCTTTATGTTGCTGTCTACCAGCATGAAACTCCCAACATTATGTATAGCTCAGAGCTGCTGGAGAAAGATGAGCATAGCACCAGGAAAAGGGGTACAATCTAAGTTTCTAACTATATTCTACATGGATGTGTTCTGCCTTGTTCACTTGCAATTATATCTGACCTAGTTATGATTCTTTCAGTAGAATACTAATGTTTCAGTTAAAATATTTTTAATAAATTCTTGGGTTTATATCTTTCATCTGCTTCATGTGTTTTCTGTGTTACATACGTTCACAAGCTACAGAATGGAGGGACTATCTGTATTACACAGACATCATTTAAGAATGTTTTATTCATATTTTTTAATTTTTCAGTTAATATTGAGATGTTCCAAAAGCCTGAAAATGGTCTGGCATCACATTTTTATGGCAGTCACATCTTGATTGTAGCATTTCCTATGGTGTAGACTAATAAGAGATGCTTCCTATGGGATACTGGAGGGATCTTCACAATTTTTTTCTATCGATCACTGCTGGAAATTTTGTGTATGGAGGTAAGATGAGATAAAAGACCATTTCCTTTGATAGCAGAGACTTCAAAAAGATCATTCTGATTAAAATATCTCTGATGCCAGAGAATGTCAAATGTTTCTGTAGCTCATTTTGACTTCACAGAGTTGCATTTTTATAATGGAACAAAAACTATGAAGGAAGCCCATCTGAAGTACCTGTACTTTATGAAAAAAAAATAAATCCATATGCATATAAACTAATATGGATTGTTAAGTCCGGCATTTTATTTTAAGATCTGGGTTGTACTAGAGGTTGCTTTGGAAATGGAATAATGCCATCAATTTTAATTGTAAAATATTATGTAATAGTAATATATTATAATCAAAGCACAATGTTGTACTTCATATAGGTGCTTTCCAAAGTATGATTCTGCAGTTACTCAAATCAGAGAAAGGGATAAATATGTCAAGAAAGGTGGCAGCACTGCCAAAGTTAAATTCTGACATATATGCCATGATTGTGGTGGATTTGTAGAACACATAAGACCCAAGGTGGTATTTGCTTGTAACTCAAGTACGTGTAAAATGAATACTGTGGCATGGTGGCACTTGTAAAGTCAAGTTCAATATGTTCACTTTCATGATGTTCAAGTAGGACACTTGAAAGGTTTCAAAATGAATAATAGGCATAAAAAGAGAAAAAGGTTTTTGTATTTGATGCTTTCAAATCCTCAAACATAATCTCAATATTTGTTTAAATTTCTGTTTTATTTACTAAGATGAGCACAGATAGGACAAGGTACAATATAACTGATTGACATAAAGTATGAAGCCATTAATAAAGCATGATGGAGAATGTAGCATCTTAATCTCTTACTGTTTGGAGAGGTACAAATTCTACTGACATGTCACTTGTGTACTGGAGTCCCACAAAAATGGCAGAAATGCTATCTGAGAATGCTCATATTTTGTGTTATCACTGCAAAGTGGTGTATGGGGTTGAACCATGACAGCATCCATAGCTTTTGGTGCACAGTGGGGGATATTTGGCCCTGTCCCTTAATAAAGTATAATTAAGAACAGATTTACCATAGCAGGCCAAAGGTCTGCTGAATCTACCACCCAACAGTGGCCACTGGAAGAGACCCAGGAATGTACACAGAGAAACTCCTCCAGGGTACTTTCCCAGTCTCTAGTGACTCTACATTCAAGATACCTTCAGCCCAAAATACACAAATTGCAATATTTTTCTTTGCATATAATTCTCAGTTTTAATGTTTCTTAGTCCATGTGGTATATGCTAAAACAGCAAAGCAAAAACAACTTCCCAAAGACACACTTATCTGATACCAACAAAAGAATGTTTGGTTTTAATGGTAATTTCTTCTCTACATTTCAGTGAATTTTAATTTTCAGCATGCAACACATACGCCACACAGGGCTGTTTTAAGTTGAAGTGTAATAGCTTGTTTATCTGAGCATTTTTAAGAGACATATCTAAGCATGTTCATATACTTGCTTATGTTGAATATTGAAGTTAGTAATTGACTCTCATCCATGTTAGGATGACAAAAACCTTCAACATAGTAATACAAAATCATACACAATTGCAATCTAAAATCCATGGGTACAGTAAAAAAAAAACAACCAAACAAACCTTGAGTATTTTAATTAGATACCCATTCAGTTTCATCATTTGAACCTACCTCTTTCTTTCCTGAATTTGCACTGTTCATTTTAAGATTAAATAAAATAAAATGATTGGCTTGCCAAAAAAAGAGCATATTTTAAAACCATCCATGCTGACAAACTCTATGAATTATCATTTTTAAAACTCAATCTTACGCTTTTTAAATTCAATCTTATATATTCAGTTTATTCCAGGGGACTAAGAGCGAGCCCTTCATTCATTCATTCATTCATTTGCATGTAATCCAATAGAGCTATATGCTTTTGAATATAAAGTAAAAGAAATCAGTTTCTTCTTACAGTAACACAGGATAAAGGACTCCCAGGGCAAAGAACTGATGAATAAGTTAGCTTGTCAAAGATTAAATTACTGTTGGAAAAAAAACATCCCTTAAAGTCTTCTAGAGAGGGCAGTCCAGAAAACATTTTGTTTATGAACTCTGAATGGCCACTCCGTGCATACAAAGTTCTCAAAAGTGATTCTTGGTGTGACACCAATAGCTTGTTACCCACTCACAGATATAAAAGCCTCTGGTCTATTCTGTGGCCCAACAGAAAATGACATTCTGCTTAGATATAAAAACTAAATTAATAAAAACTATTGCATTAGGCCAGAGCTTATCTGGCTCTATCACTTCAGCCTGCAACAGGAGTGGGTCACACCCCAGGAGCAGGATGACCCAAGGTGTGACTAGAGCACTTGCTCTACGGCTTTTTGGCTGTCAGTCTGAGCTCTGAGGAGACAAGGATGAGATGGAGGTCTTTTGCATGGGATAACAAAGGATTTATTGCTCTGGGGAATCCTGGGGGCAAAAGACAGAAAATGTGAGCGTGCAACAGCTGAAATAGGGAGGTGGTTCAAAGGGAGGGTACAAAGCATCAGCTAATCAGAGATATCCTGGGGAGGGTAAAATGCAGGGTTCACAAAATCATCATCCAATGAGGGAGGTAAGGGGGGAAAGTTGGGTCACATGGACTAATCAAGCGTCGAAGTTTAGGGGATTTCCGAAGTGGAATTCCAAGCATGTGGTGGGCTTAAGACAGATTGACAGGAGACTCAGGGTAGATTGACAGCATGGGGTGGGAGGGTCTCATTTGGACCAAACCATCAACTTAGGTAATAACAGAACATACCATTAACAAGAAACACACTGCAACAATAAACCAAATTATCTTTTTTTAAAAAACTTCAGCTAGATCAAATCAAGATTTTATATTCTCTTATTTAAGAGTGTGAATACAAGCACAGAATTTAAGGAGTGGAACATCTATCATTATGCTGAAAACAATCCAAGTAAGCACTTAGACCACAGCCTGTCTTTTAGCATGTGAATGAAGCTACAGAAACTGAAGTTAGTCTCTTGCATAAACATTTGTCTCAGTCACATCTAAAAAACCCCCACGAAAATTAGGTACAAGAATAACAGTACTTTATGACTTTTTCATAAAACAAACCAGAAAAAAATGAAGTGTAAATTTGCATGTGTAATTCATTTTTCAGAAAGTAAACCTGTATTGGAAAAAAGTCACATAAAGGGGTGTTAGTTCTAGTTAACCTCAAATTAGAAATGGTGCCTAAGGTTGCTGGAAATTGAGTTACACAGTTTATTTAATACAGATTGGTAAAACTATTTTAAAAATCTCAGCAATACAGATCAGTAAGGGATTGAAAATCACCTGTAAATAGAAAAATACTGGTCAATTAAAGAAAAGAAGAAGAGGAAAAACATTTAACTTTCACTTCTTTGGGATTTAATAAATAGAAGTAAATAAAATAGTGGTTTGAAAAATAGTATTTTAGTCCAATATATTATGTGGGGATTTCTCATAGAGAAAGCATTGGTCCATTCCTCCTATTTGAAACTATTCTCCACCTTTTAGATACCAAGTACATGCTCTGTCTTTTGAAGGAGCACTGAAGGATATAATTGAGATGAGATGCTCAGTGATATCCTGGACAAGCTCTGCTGATTTTTCCAAATGGTCTATATTAGTACTGAAGAGGCAAGAAAGGTCTCTATATCAGCTAGAGTTGGTTGGTTTTTTTTCATTTTTTTGGGCAATATATATTATTTTTCCATCAAAATATTGCACTATAAGGAAGACAAGTAATGCATCTATAAGACTCTAGATATTAACCTTCTTATAAATGCTTCTTATAAAAAACATATTGAACTTTAAACCCAGAACAATAAGCTGTGTTGAAATTAAATTAACACACCAAAAAATCCATAAAGAACCAAACCAGGTGTTGCCTAGCCTAGTCATGTCCACAATACTTTATATTTTATCTCTTTTATTTCTATACAGATGTGTGGGAATTTCAGCCAAAGGGTGAAGAAGTAAATTAATCTAATTCTGTCCTGGCTCCAGTAATCTCTCCCTATGAGCATGCCTTCATGTTTTTTTACACTCTGACTCCTCAGTTCTATCACTACCCACACACACACAAACTGTCCCCCATAGTATGCATTTATTTGAAGGTTTTAATCCTCACCTCTGAATGACTCTGAAGCATGTTTATCTCCATTGCTGTTCTGAACCCCTTTATTTTCTCCATTTCTTCACCCCTTTACTCCTACCCAAGCAGCCCCCTTGCCATTCCTATCATCGTGCCTTTTGTGTCAAGCACTGGAAGTGGTTTTTTTCCTCAAAAGATATTGGTCTGTTATGAAACCCACTCATAAAGAAGTTGCTAAATCTATATGCACAGTCATACCTGTAAAACATGTATGCCAATCTTGATAAATTGTCTGTCTCCTGTAGAACCAATGCATTGAACATTACTGATAGATTAGTAGGTATGCTCTTGGACAAAGAGTTTGTCTCCTCCCTCCCTCCCCTATTCTGTATAGAAATAAAAATTACAGTAGCATTCAACTGATAATTATATACTGACTTAAAAGTAGTCACCCCAATGTGCCCTAGAAATTACTCATAAAAAGGATTATTCATATATTGCCCTAACATGTCACTCAGCCAGAAGTGATGGCTGAGTTAACTGAAAGTATCGATTTGTTACCCTGAAATTAATTTTTTTTTTCAAAAGTCATTTATAATGTATTCCAAAGCAACAGTCACAGAAGACAGAGCACTTGAGCTTTAATCAGCACTCAAGTTCCCCCCTGCTCTTCTGGCATGCTATCATTCATAGATAACTAAAGACAAAAGTATTTTCAGGAGCCCTTGAGGAGTGCATGGCTGTGTCTTTTAGAGCCTGCTCCACAGAGGAGAGCAGCTTTTAACTGGATGCAGCTTAACCATCATGGGCATGTGAGGATGTCTCAGGGTTCTTGGGGATAAAGTTTCAGCAGTAGGTCAAATAACAGTTCAAGAAATGATTAAGAAAACACATAAAAAATCTGGACCACAGGCTTAGCTCCCAAATACATCTGCCTGCAGTAAAATAATCTTGTGAAGAGAAATCATCTTCTACATAGGACTAAATATTTTTTTTACTAGGTCCCACGTGGTCTAGACTGATGACTATACTGAACAATAACAAATTGTTCTCTTTAACTCCCATGTGCTGCTTTGATAGTAATTTTCTTGGTAATGAAATAAATTTATGTCTTAGTGTTTAAACCCTGTCTTTTTAGGTCCTAATATCCAAACTTGCAATCTTAAATAAAATACATATAAGTTAAATTCTCCCTATGGGAAGAATTCCATATGGGAAATTTAGATACCTTATTTTGGACTTTGTAAAAAAAATTAATAGTTGTCTGTAGCATTTTTCTCCAAGCTCTGGTCTCTCAGTCATCAAAAAAGTATGCCTAGTTGTAGAGTGCCGTGAGGTTTTTTTGTGTATACCCTGAGTTTCTACCCATGGAAACACATCATTAACACAGACTGGAGAAAGCTACCAAGTCATGGAGTAAGGACCAGGATCCACATTGAAAAGAGATGTTCTGCCTACACTGCAAAGTGCAGCTTAGTCAAGGTTATTTTTGAAGCAGTGAGCACAGATCTCTGACACAGGGAATGAACATCTCCCTGAAACTCAGCTCTGGCTAATTACTGCAGTGAGAATGGACATTTTGGGAGCCTGAGAGACAGCTGAGAAAACTTCTTTTAGTGGCTTATCTAGATCTGGTTTTCCTGATCATTCAGATCAGAAGCTACAATTGTCAAACATGATTTTAGCTTGCCAACAAGCCAGAAGCTAAAAGCTGACTTAATAGAATGTGTGTTATAGTCAGCGATATTTCTAAGGACAAGGAAAATTTACAAGAAATCATATGCTTTGCAACAGTCTCAGTCTGGTCATTGATCAGGTGTTTCTGGATCACAGACCTGTCTACAGTGATAATACAGCAGCATTCAGCAAACAAGGAACTCACCAGGTGCATACATAACCTAACAGCTTTGAAAATAAATCTTTGATATTAACAGAAAATACTTCTTTCCTATGAATATCTGCTCTGTGGCAATGCATATTATGCTGATTTAACATTTATTCAACTAAAAATGATTTCCTTTATCAAGATATTAAAAGTACAATCATAGTTATTTATATTAGAAATTTCTCTTTATAATTTAAACCCAAATGATAACTTGTTTAAACATGCCATAAAATAACTTCTGGCCTAAATACCAGGTTTTCTTAGTCATTTTGAAGTGGGATAAAATCATAAATGATAGTTAATAAAGTTAACCAAGGCAAATCTATTTCTTTACTTTCTTTCTACATCTTCACTCGTTCCCAAGCACAGACTTCCAGGTCGGGGAACACTGTCAGGAGTGAGAACAGTGTGTGAATATTATATACTAAGCTATAATGTGAATTTGTATCATGTATATCCTAGTCCATAGTTGTCCTGATTCTGAATTTCACGGTTTTCTGTGAGTCAGGCAGAGTCAGTGCAGGATAAGAACATGATTGTCATCATCACACACTGGAAAAATTGCTCTTTGATGCTGCTCCTGTCCTGGTTACCTCCTGCCCAAGAGTGGATTCAATTGTGAATTCCCCTGCCAGTTCCACAGAAACAAATAACAGCAGTTTCTTGTTAATTTCCTTGGAGGCAAATTGAAACAAGATAAACTTCAGTCAGGACCTTGAGCCCCAGCTTGATGGCAGTAGGCAGAAGTTAAAGCCCAGCATTTAAACATCTAATGCATACATAATGGCAGACAGGTTTGAATCACTGAGGTTTGAAAGTTGCATCACTCATCTTTGATTGTCTTGAAACATTCTTGAAAAGAACATAAAACACCTAGGAAAACAAGGATTCCAAGAAGCTGTGTTTTTACATAGTTAAACTCACAAACCCTGATACAGTTGGATCCTTGTTTTACTTTTTTGCTTGGTTTTTTATTTTTTCTTGTTTGTTTTTAACTGCGGCAAATAAGCACATAACTGCATCTCCACACACAGACGTTATGTGTTCTGGTTAGGACACTTGTATATATTACAGAGAGCTGGCAGTCAATGACAGAAAGTGAGAGAAGGGAAGAATTTCTGATATACCCTAACATAAATCACTTACCACTTACTTCAAATATTCAGCTTCCTTGAGGAAAATGAACAGTGTCTGATTATTCCTAATGACAAATTATTCTGTAACACTGAAAGAAAAATGTAAAAGCACAGGTAGGTAATTATTCCTTAGAAGAAATCAGACTAACATTTGTAAATTACAATGTTAATCACAAGCATTCACTGTAAGAGAAAAAAAATTTATGAACTAGAGCAAATGGTTTTTACCCATGTGGTTACAGGGTCAGCAAGTAGAAATTCTCAGAGTACAATTTCTTATTTAGAATTACATAACTATCCATTTTTATTAGCTCTGAATGCTTTCAGTTCTCTTTCAAAGAGATTTCTGCATCCAAGTGCCACTTCAAGGTGATTACTCTCCATTCTAGCAGTGAAGATGTAAGACTTTACATTGTTTCTAATGCAAACTTTAGGAAGTGCACTTGTTTCCAGATATTTACATTCTTTAGCTAACCAGTATAATACAACAGGTTGGGGGAAAAAAAAAAAAAAAAGCTAACATACTATATGAAAAATATTTTAAACCAATTTTTTTTCCCTCCTCCTTTTCAAATCAAAATTACTTTGGTGTTTTCATCTATTATACTTCAAATAAGTAAGGTCAGGTAGATAGCTAAGTATAGTGCAGAAGTGTCTCTAGTTAAACAGCAAGTTTTCACTGATGTTATTTTCATATCTGTATTTTGGCAGATATGCCAGGTTCAAAGGTGATGGTTTCACAGCTAAGCAAGTTGAAGAAATTAAAGCATGTGTAACAAAACTGAGGTAATGCGCCACCAACAACCTAAAAGCTTTAAAAGTTAGAACATAATTTTGAATTGCAGACCTTGAAGATCTTTCAGATAGGTTAATGACAACAGTGTTAGAAAAATACTCTTCTGTGAAGACAATGTTCCCTTTATTACCCACTGGTCCTAGTCAAAAAAATGCTGGCAAGGAAGCAGCTGTTATGGTGATGGTGGCAGAAGACTAACCAAGCTTGTGAAACTGGGTTTTCTTTTATGTCATCACTGCTGGTTAATCATCATTGCAGAGGATTTTTATTTCAAACATTTAGAAAATTGGCAGTTTCTAATAAAACGTTATTTTCTAACAGAAATTTTCCTGACACAATGAATAATTTTTGTATGAATTTGAAATATTTTCAATACCAACACTGTAAAAAAGCAGTGTTATATCAGCTTTCCAGCACTTAAAACAGAGAGGTTAGTAAGCAGTATAAAGTACTTTATTATAGAGCTTTTACTAGAAAAGCACAGGCAAATATTTGAGACAAGAGTGATGATTCCATGCCCTTAAGAAAACTAAAGGACAGCAAGTGATTTCTATGTGCATTGCACATGAATTGGCATAGTTGGAGCCGCTGCGTTTGCAGGGAATAAAGGACCACTCCAGAGACACTAAACAGGGTTTCAGATGTATATTCATATACCTTTAGGGACATAAAACTCTAAAAATAACTGACAAAGTGACTGAGAGTGTCTCTTGAAATATCTATCTATTTTGCTTGCATGCTTAGCCAACCAGCAAAAAGGGAGCTGTGAATCAAAAGCTATGAAGCCAAAGTTATTTTGAGAAGGGTGTTAACCATGACCACAAAGTCTCTGCAGTACATTTGCCTCATGTGCAGCAGCCTTGCATGAGCTCCTGGCTTCTATGATCCTGTAAACACCAGGGTCACTCACACTGGATGAGTCAGGCAGACCTGCCAAAACTAGAATGAGTTTGTTTAATCACATCCTACTTCATGGTTCTTCCATTGCTCTACATGTAAAGACAGACAGGACTCTAGGCAACACAACCTTCTATTAACATTACCTGAGTCATAGAGTTAGTCCCCAAACATTGGCATAATATCTGCATCCCAAAATGTTAAGAGGAAGTAACGAGGTAGGAAAAAGACAGAAAAAACATTACTATAAAGGAAAGGACAACAGATAGTTTATTTAAAATAGATAAATAATCGAGTTATGCATACACACCAAGTTACAGATTTCTGCTGCCACTGATTGGCAGGAAATATAGAGACACCAAAAATCATTCCAGCTAAAAGTTCTGAATGCAAATGAGCATCAATCAATAGATGCACTAGATACTTCTACCATGGATGAGGTAATTAACCATTCTGAATAATTTAGCATTGTATCAAGAGTCACTTTGAAATAAACCCCTGTACATTTCATTAAACAGCAGCAGCTGCTAAATGATGAACTGTTCCTTCTATAACTATTTTAATTTCTGGGATAACAAAATAAATAAAGAATCCTTGATCCTGACTAATACTATTATGATTATGTAACGACTCATAATTTGAGAATTTGTAGGGGGCTACATGATGAATATTTTTATCATGTAATTGAACATTTTCTATCATCTTTCTATCTAAATTGAAATACTTTTCATTCTTTTTTTCATGAAGAAGAGAACAACTACTAAAAACATAATTTTTTTATTTACCATGAAAAGTCTGGTCAAAGGAGCTAAGAAGTAAAGAAAATGTCATTCTGACATTAAATACTGTCATAAAAAGTGATGTTTCATTATGCAGTTAAGCATGAAGTGCTATATATAAGTAATACCAAACACCCTTTCACTAAAGCTGTACATAGAAAAATATTTTAGCATACAGTTATGATAACTATAATTACTGCCCTGAAGACATAGAGGTACATAGCTGTCACAAATTATATTTGTTAATGATAATGACTAAAAGACTACAGTGAACTTTTCATTTATTTTTTTACACTGGTTTTAGAAAGATAGTATAATTACAGAAGAAAAATTATAACTATTCAGCACAACTAATCAATTTTGATAAACTCCCATGCAAAACCCACTGAAGGAAGTAAAGCATAAGACAGCTGCCACTACTAGAATATAACTAAAACCATCCTTTTTGCAGAACCCCGTTGTAAGATTGCAGACTGGGTTTTTTTTTTTATTTTTATTTCAAGTTAACTTTTAGGTCCACTAACTAGACCAGAAATCTTTGTTCTTTCTAATCAAGACAGACTCAGAAAAAATATCTTTAGGACAAAATTAAAAAGGAAAACTCAGGTAATTTCCCCTTAGAGTCAATATTCAGTTTAGAACACTATTTGACTAATATTTAAAACATTATTTTTATTTGACACTGGACTATCACAGAATACAGGAATGTCAGACTAAAATTGATTTTTTTTGTTAATAGGTACACTCCAAATGTGAGGTTACATTTACACTTGACACAATTTATTTACTATTTCCATTCAGCAATTATGAATATTGAGTAAGAATATCTGGCCACAATGGAAATGTTGGCTTTTCCTTAACCTCAAATTCAAGAGCAGCTCTGACTACTTAGCCACATGAAGAGGGAGGGGAATTGTTTTCTCTGTTTTAAATAATTTGCATGAAGTATAGAATTTGTTAGCCTGATAACAATAAGGTCGGCTGATTTAATCTGCATGTATTGATGCCTTAAGTTTTAGCTTTCATATTTTCATGTTCTGTGCTGCCTAGGTGTGTAGTTTTGAGCTTCACATTAAGTGTGAGTGAGCTCTCTTCACAAAGTAGACAAAACAATTATTTTTCTAGCTTGATACCAAGGAAAATCGTTATAAGTTTCAGGCACAAAAGCATAAACAATGGTGGACTGAAGAGAGAAAACAAGAAGGATGGGACTTCGTAACCTGAAGCTGTGATTGGACCCTGATATGCAGATGGACCAAAACTTATAAAAGTGTGCAACCTTATGGCCAGTCGTCCATTTTGTGACCATTTTTAAGCCCGTCTTGGGTGTAGCCCTGGCCAGGCTCTTGTGCCTGGTGTATGTCCTTTAAGGTCTTTCAATAAATACATACTTTATTCTTAACTCTGTCTAGCCTCTGTTCTAGGTCAGCCTTCTCAAAGCATCAACATAATTGCTAAAATATATCTCTGAGTTACACCCCTTTTAAAATCATGGCAGTGCCCTTTCCATGTATTAGTAGAGATTATAAGTGTGCTCATAAAGGACTTACATTTTACATGGGAATATCTGTGTTAGGTCAAATACAGTAGCACACAGATAAATCCCCCTCAGCAGTGCCACAAACTGTGAAAAGAAAATGTGATAGAAGATATCCAGTACCATCTCCACTGGATCAATTCCTAGGTCAGTTGTTTGTCCTTTAAAAAATGTCAAAGCAGGACAAATGTTCACAACTCAAATTCTTTTAAATAGTATGCTATAGCTGAAATCTAAAATATTATTGTAGCTTCTGACATTATTTTAGGTCGAAGAATAAGTTTGTCCGGTGTGAGAAGAGAAATGTAAAATAAGACTAGAGGTATATATTACTGTGGCTCTGACACACATGTCATATGGCAGCATACAGCAAAAAGGTTACTGGTGATCTCCCAACTTCAGGGCAAAGGCTTTGGAGAGTGGGTGATTGATACCTGCTGCTTTAAACTATGCTTCTGCCATTCATTCCACATATTAGTGCAGAGCTTTTGTCCCTTTAAGGAAGTAACTCTTTTTGGGATCACCTCTAAAGTAGGTAATTTGAGTTTTATTAATTTTTGTGGGAATTTCCTTCACTCACATAAAAGCTAATTAGTTGAAGTTGAATGAAAGTTTCTCATTGAGGCAGAAGAGTTCTTCCTTTTGCCAATGCTAATTATTCCATGAAGTTAAACAAGATTAGGTTTCCACTAAAGAAGGCAGGTTCTGCTTTGAAAAACTTGGTCAGAGAGTTCTGAAATATGAATACAATTTGAATGAGGTAATTTAAGACAGCTGCTAAACTGTGACAGTTTTTTAGTCCTGGTGCTAACACATTCCTAGCCCTGTAAGGATTAATGACACCCTAGGGAATTAATAAATCTTTCAATGTGGTATTAAACAACCTCACTCTTACAGATGCTGAATGTCTTACTGACCAAAAAATAAATTCTCAGCTTCTTTCAGGATTTCACATTATTCATTTTACTGCCTAGATATTGATGGATACAAGACATTTAACAAATAAATGTATTCAAAGCCACTTTCTTCAGGCTCATGATTTTGATTTTTTCTCATATTTTTGTTCATGGTGCTCCACAGATCATGCTGGTTTACATTCTTTCTCCTACCACCCTCTGTCTCTTCAAAGCTAACCCATGCATCCAGTTTTCCTGTTCCATGAGGATCATCACACAGAATGACACAAAGTATGTACAAAACTTTCTTTAACTCACTTTTAATGAAATTATATATCCATACAGAAACAAAACCCCAGCATCTGACTTGTGTTGAAAAAGAAAAAAGAAAAAAAAGTACATTGCATAGCAGGATAGGCAAAGTGGCACAAAGATCATCTTCTAAGCTCACCACTTGATTCTGTACCAAAAGGGACAGAGCCAGCTGTTAGGATCAGTATTGCTGAACAGAAAGAAGACAAAAATAAGCACTATTTTACTTTACTTTTTTTTTTTTTCCACAGAACAATCCATTAAGCCTTTACTTCGACACTGAATTTATAACAAAAAATGTGGAATAATAATTTGAGAAATAAAGTATCAAGCACTGAATTGTGGTTGTGACAAGTAGCTACAATAGTCTGATGTCTATGCACAGTGTAAGATGTGATCCTGAAACTGATAGGCCTTTTCTATTCATATCCAAACATGAATAACATCAAAAGGAATGATGATTAAACAATGAAGTGATATGATAATGTGAGGCTCCTGTGCCATTGGGTAATATAAATAATACAAGGAACCTGGCAATGCAGTAACTTTCATTATGTAAGTAAATAATTTACATGTTTAATTAAAGTTGGGAAATAGCATTTTAGCATTAGCTTTGTATATTTAACAAAAAAGAAAGCAACCAATAACCAAACCAATCATATGTCTGTTGTTCAAATGAAAAAAGTGGCAAACCCCAAATATTCTGATCAGTTTAAAAATCAGAATCTTGTGAAAAAATATTAAATTGCAAGATTGAAATTTTATACACAACAAAGGTAGAAAGATTCTATTGTCTCTTTTGACTTCTGGAATAAACTGGGGCATCAGCAATGCCAAAGTTGGCAGAACAATAAATCCTAACAAGAATTGTTTAAAGGTCAGAACTTACCCATCTGTCTCAAAACAAAATAAAAAGTGTATTTGATGAGAGCTGTTATCACCTTGTCATAGGCATATTTGTATCTTTTATGCATTAAAAGAAAAGAGTAAATAAAATCTTATTAAATCTGATATTTTAAGAAGAGTTTATGCAGGTTTTCATTGGCCTTTTGGTTAGTGTCTGAATTTGAATGAAAAGTGCATTCCACTAATCTAAATCCTAGTTCAGAAACTGGGCTGAATATACATGCAGAACTAAATAGTTTGTGAATAATACAGTGCTGATAGTTAGAAGAAGTATCTTAAAAATAAAAATTAAGAATTGTGAATCCAAGATTCTCTATTAAATAAAACTTAAAGTCTTGCTAAACTCCATGTAATATGAATTTTCCAGTCATTATATTAAGCACATGGAACACATTGTTTTAATGTTTTCACTAAATTATCCTGTTTCCAGCATCCTACTTCGATATATTATCACCCACTAATGTGCTGGAAGAAAAAAATCAAAATACCTCCATAAAGAAACAGGAAAAAGGGATTTGTATTAAACCTTCATCAACTGGAGAACAAACAGCTCTAGCTTCAGTTACCTCTGGATCTGGATACGAAATCATATTTTTCTAGTGCCACTCTGCAAATTTCACCTTTTCAGGAGGATATTCTAACAAGAAGTTTTTGTGGAAGAGGGTGCAGTGACAGCTCTGGCTATAACAGGGTCAGACCTAAGGGAGCACAGAGAGACAACATCTGGCCACCTCTCTCCAAGCCTCCTTCTCAGAAACCTCAAGGGAATGTTTATGATCAAAGCTTCTCATCCTAAGGAGAGCAGAAGAAATGCTGCCTTAGCAGCCAAAAGCATATGTAGAGCTCAGTGTCATCCCACTCGTCCCCTGCCAGATTGCTTGCACAAGTTTCTCCTCCTCCACCCCCAAGTTTAGATGTGATACTGTGCAGATGAAGTCAAGCCCACTTATTTTGGCTTTGGGATGGCAAGAAACAAACTCATCCATCACTCTATGCCATTCAGACCTCTAGTATCGTCACAAGTTTGCTGTCCTGGGGAAACATTTGCCTACTGTCAGCTAGCTGACAGCAGCTTTGCTTTTTGTATTTTAAGATTCCCTGTAATATAGGACAGCTATCATTAAAATTATCCTAGATTCTCTTCATACCTATTTAGAATTTAAAACTGGGTGTCAAAGTATGCTTGTCTGTGTTAAAAATTAACTAAAACTCTCTTAAGTTATTAATTTTTGTTATTATCATATCCTGGTTTTCACATATTTTGTCATCACTGTTAATTTATTCAACTTAGACCTATTTTGTAGCATGTAGAAGTATTCTGCATTGCAGGAATGTGTTAATTAATGAAAATATTTATAATATGTTTAACATACCTTTCTTTTTCAATTTTTGATATTTGACTGAAATTGCAATACCTCATTTAGGATGGCATATTGCATAAGATACAAACACACATAGCATAAGATCTCAAGTTGACATAAAGAGTTCAGGATATTATCAGATTATTCTCTTCAGCCCCTCTCTATTTCTCTTGGCAACCTACCAACTAAAAAAAATTTTCAAGCAGTAAGGGGTAAAACAAATAATTGCTTAACTACAAAACTGACTTTTACTTGAAGTTCATGTTTGTTCTAATATATATTTGATCATATTTAATTTTCCTAGATTGCTACTACAGCCATTACTACTTTCTGTAATATTAAATGTAGATACCTAGATTAATACAGTTTTGTGCCCTAAGATCATAAACTGTAATATTCATGGCTATTTAAATATGCTAGTTTTTAAAGTATGCAACTATTTCTTTGAAAGCTGTATGTTGTTATATTCTGCTAATTGACATTAATTATCCTAGGTCAAATCTGCAAGCTCTCCTACATTTGTACATATATCTACAATGCTTAAATCTATACTGCTTTCTTTTATCCTTTACAAAGGATTCTTCTGGTTCAAGAATATCCATGAAAAAAAATATTCTTCCAGATTAAGATTTGCTAGAATAATTCAGTTAGGCCATTTGTATTAATCTCTATTAAATTCTATTAAGACCTTTTCCTAAGAGTAGTGCTTTCATATAATAAAAATCCTGTAAACACAAGGTCAGACAGTGAACCATGGCTAAGCTCCACAAAATTAAATTCAGGAAATGCAAGGTTTTCCTTTTTGTTCATCTAATCCTTGGATAAGTCATGGTCAATGCTACATAGCAAATACTTGGCAGACATGTCCTTACATGCTTTTGCAGCAAACAAACTGCAATCTCATCTGCTTGGGCAAAATGGGACTCTTGCCCCTGTAACCAAGTTCTCCCAGCTTTCCTTGCAGCTTCTCCAAGGAAAGTGCAAGGCTTGGGAGGGCTGACACTGACACATCTTTTGTATTTCTTTGGCAGTGGTGTAGAGAGTAGCCAAGATGGAAAAGTCCATCTTTTTAGTCCTGTCCTCAAAACTTTCAGAATGCTGTAATTTCCAAAAGTACAATACACCAAGCATGAATAGAAAGTGCTTACTTGATATTAAAATATATTTTTTAAAACACCCAACATTAACTCTGAAAACCATCTATACTGGGGTCAGTGGTTACAAAAGAAGATATCACAGAATCTGTGTCTGAAACCCTTTACTTCAGCTATCTTCATTGGCTGAGAACAAAATTCCCCAAGTCTTAGAGAATTAAAGTATTTCATATGCTAACTTAGGGAAATGCAGTGTGAAACTGGCATTTTCACAATGATGATTGCACTCCTAGCTGAAAATAATCCTCTGGGTTTCAATTACAGAATCACAGAATCACAAGGTCAGAAGAGGCCTTTGAGATCATTGAGTCCAATCCATGCCCTAACACCTTAACTAAACCACAGCACCAAGCGCCACATCCAATTTTTGTATAAACACATCCAGGGATAGTGACTACACCACCTCCCCAGGCAGACCATTCCACTGCTTTATCACTCTTTCAATAAAAATATTTTTTCCTAATATCCAACCTATGTTTCCCTTGATGCAGATTGAGACTGTGTCCTCTCATTTTTTCAGTTCCTGCCTGAAGGAAGAGACCAACCCCTACCTGACTACAGCCACCTTTCAGAAAGTTGCAGAGAGTGCTAAGGTCACCTCTGAGTCTCCTTTTCTTGAGGCTAAACAACCCCAGCTTCCTCAGACATTCCTCACAGGGTTTGTGTTCCAAACCCTTCACCAGCCTTGTTGCCCTCCTCTGGACCCACTCAAGCGTCTCAACGTCCTTCCTAAACTGAGGGGCCCAGAACTGGACACAGCACTCAAGGTGCGGCCTCACTAGTGCTGAGTACAGGGGAAGAATGACCTCCCTGCTCCTGCTGGCCACACTACTCCTGATACAGGCCAGGATGCCATTGGCCTTCTTGGCCACCAGGACACACTGCTGGCTCATGTTCAGCTTGTGGCTGTGGACCAGTACCCCCAGGTCCTTTTCCACCTGAGCACTGTCCAGCCACACTGTCCCCAGCCTGTAATGCAGCAGGGGGTTTTTGTGGCCAAAATACAGAATTTGGCACTTGGACTTATTAAACTTCATCTTATTGGACTCTGCCCATCCACCCAACTTTTCCAGTTCTGTCTGCAGAGCTTTCCTACCTTCCCAAATCAGACTAATCATTCAGAGTAGTAGCATTGGAAGCCCTCAAAACTTCCCCTTTGAACCTTTTATCTAATTCAGGGAAAGAGTATTTTCTATTTGCAATATATGAGTAGCATTTCAAAAACAATGAAACAATTTCTCTACTTAAAATTCTTCATTTTAAAAGTGACTTCATTGGAGGAATCAAGGAATTTAGCTATTTTTCTCATATGTCCCCTACTTGGCAGAAGTGAACAGGGCATTGTAAAGTTGCAAAATGCAGCGCCAGATTTTTTTTCTGTCTGTTCAATAGATCAATAAGCATGACTGGTTGAAATGGTCATAAGAATATAAATGGAAAAAAATCCCCTCAAAATTCAAAAGGAAATGTTTTGGGACAGACTTTTCTCACAGTTATTTTTTTCAAAAAGTATTATAAATAGTCATGGGTATTCTTATCTCTGTTATCACAAAAAAAATGTCTCCATTTATACAGAAAGAACCATGAAGATTTTGAGATCTACTGTTCCTGATTTTTCTAATGTCATGAGGGGGAAAACAAAAAAGAAAAAAAAATTGGATTGTGCAATCAAGAACTTGGCAAAAAGCACTTCAAGGTAGTAAAATATTAATGCTGTTTTGCAAGGTAATAAATCCAGTATCTCCGAACAATTAATTATCTGCATTAGGAAGTAGATTCAATGCTATGTCTGGCAGCCTCTTAATAGAAAAGCCATTCTAAATCTGTTTAAAATGGGAAACATGGCAAGAGATCCAATACACTCCTTGCACTCCTTGTAGTGCAACTTAGATATGTTTAGGTGCTTTTTAAAAAATTTTTAACATCCAGAGGGAAAGAGAAATTGAGGAACCACTGATCCAAGACTTTGTTTATTGACCTGAACTTTTCTGATAATGCTGCATTAGAAGGCAGGCATGGCATAGTTGTCCTCTCTTGGTGAGTAGCAGAAGTATATGGAAGAAATAGAATCTGCTTTAAGAGCAAGGTACTCAAGTTATCCAAGTGATGTGTCTGCAAACTCTTTAGCAAACCTATTTTTGATATAGCTATCATGCTTCAGATTTCACCTTCCTGGTAACCTGGCTGAGGTGGAAGAGAAGCCTGCTTTTAAGAATAAGTAAATAGCATGAATATTCTGTCCACCTTAGATGTATTAGTAAGCCAAACTTAGATTTTTTTTTAATGGAATGAATCCCCTGAAATATTCAATGGGTAAATCTGAAATCCAGTTACTGAAAGTGTGAGGGAATAAACTTCACTTTGCTGTCATGTTCAAGGAACCTGGAACACTCAGCAGAATTGAAGGAAATGAGTTGCTGGTAATAAGTAGGTAAGATCAGTTTTGCTGGAGGCAGAATCTCATCACAGGGCAATTTTTTTTTCCTAGCAGGCAGAATAATTAGTGAAACAGTAGTTAGAAAGTACAAGGTTTTGCCAAACAATTCATTGACTAGTTCAAAAAACAAAACATGAAGACTGATTAATCCTTCTATCTTTCCACAGGTCTGAGACAGCAAGTATTGGTCCAACACTGACAATTATAAAATATTTATTTTTCTTCTGTAGAGGAAATTGTGGTATCAGTGAAAACAATTAAAATACATTTTAAGCTGATTAAAATATGCATTTTATGCAACACCCACGCAAGGAGAAATTTTGCTTCAGTAGGAGAAAGGGCAATTCTGCTGTGGGATATTTTGATGTGTGTAGTATGGGTTGGCAGTACTCTTTGATCCATGTCCTTCAGGCAAATTTGACATCTATTTCACCTGAGGCAGGCATGGATGTTTTGAAGGGTATTTCTATATAATGAATGATTGACTGCTAGAAGTCGTGTCACTGTCCTCCTCCGCCTCTTCAGATCCGATTTGCAGGCCAGGTGAATCTCATGACATGTCTCCTCGTAAATCAAGCAGCGAGAAGATATGCCTGAAATAGTCCCCATCATGCTGACACCAGAAAATCTAGATGATGAGTGATTTGGAGAATCTGAGCAGAAACTCAGCTTAGCCTTACATTCATTTCAGAGTAGGCTAGCAATTTTGAAGAAAATTCAGTATTTCAAATAGTATATTGGATAGATTCCATGCAGAAAGAAAACACCACAACTCCTTTAAATAAGATCTTGGTTCTCTTATTTTCTGACTGCATGCACTTGCTGTATTTCCTTGGGTAAAACACTTCTTTGATATCACATCTGTTTAACTATGAAATATCTATTTCTATAGCAAATACTTATATACTAGTTTTATTACACAGCCAAGGGTACTTCAAAGAAGGCTGTGTGACCCGTTGGTGTAAAGTGATGGACATTTTTTTAATTGCCTAGATAATTAAAGTAAATTGTGGACTTAAAACCAGGATCACTATCAAAACAACTGTGAGCCTTCCTGATTGTTGCCTTAGCAAAGTTCTCACTCTGGATATCTCTTCTAGTGATTACAAGGTGAACTTCTTTATTTACTTGTCTTTCATTCGACACATTCTACAGTAGCAAAAATACTCTATCCATGCGTAGGAGCTAATCAATTAGCAATAAGTAAAGGATGAAATATTTCCAGAGGCAAACAATCCAGAGGGGAAAAAAACCAGCTTGCCCTTTCCCCATGCAATTTGATTTCCTGAAAATCTGAAAACATTTCTACTCACAAGTCTGCTACAGCAATTTGAATCCTTTTTATCTTCCAAAGAGCAGCTGTGCAAGGTTTTGTTTTGTGTAAATTCAGCATAAAAATGAGAAATTAGTTATCCACCTATAAATATTTTTTCTACTTTTGATGAACAGTAAATTCTTTCAGTAGTTTTCCTAAGGAGGAAGGAATATGGCCAGAAATATATTTTAATATTGTGACTCTGTGGTACTATTAAATGGAAATAGGGAGGTAAGTTTTTGCTTCTCCTCCAGGCAAGGAATGTTGTTCATCTCTAGCTTGATTTTACTGATCTTTGTTTGGCCAATACTAAAAATTCATTAATTTTAGCCACATTAAAATAATGTGGTTGGTTTGCAGTGATGATGTTTCATGCAGAGCTTAATAACGAATATCTGACTGCATATTAAGCATATTAAACAGCAAGGTAGTTGATGCCTTCATGCTAAAAAATACCTAGGACATGGAAGCTGCCTCATAAACTTCTTCACATAACATGGAGCCCTTCTGGAATATAATTTCTACTAAAATAGACAAATAAAAAAAAAAAAAAAAAGAAAATCCTCCAAGAAAAAATCTGATTCGGATAGGCACATAGAGATAGATATACTCTCACACAGATATACATATGTATGGTATAGATATATACCTATGTTAAGAAAGTTTTATAGATAGGTAGAAATCACAGGTATATATATTAATATATATTAAATGAGATTTTTTTAAAAATATGTTCTGTACTTACCATGGAGCATATTAAAAGGACCTTTAGGGCTGTGAATATACACCCTTGCTATACTACAGGTGTACATGCAACACCTTTCTTAATACATGTCAGAAGAATAACTGTGTCTCTGAAAAAACAAATGCAAGAGGGGACAAACTGGCAAATTATTTGATAACAAGGAGAAATACCTCAACATTCATACTATATACCTTAAGTGAAAAAGAAATGTTAAGAACATATAAGTAAATTTATTTAAGTAGGTTTAAGGCTCAAAAAGCCATTATCTTATCTTTGGAATGTTAGTCAAAGAAAAATATTTAATAGAATTCAAGGGCAATACTAAAAATCCATTTTTAATGCATCAAAATATATTAATTGCATTTTTCATTCTTCAACAATGTCATTGATTTGCAATAGGGAATCCCATTTCTTCATCCATAATGGATAATCGCTACCTTATCAAATAATAAAATTTACTCAGTCACTGTACTTTTGACCAAGATGTATTTTCTTGTAATTGCAGACAATTTGAGGTAATGAGTTAATCTCAAAAAAAAAATGAGATAAACCAAAGGGAAAGCCACAAAACCCACACTGAAGTGAAATCTAAAGGAAGTTCCTGGGGATAGGGGGTTAGAGGTTTTTGGTTTTTTTGGTTGGTTGTCTTTTTGGCTTTTTGGTTGTTATTTTTTTGTCTGTTTGATTTTGGCTTTTTTGTTTAGTTTTTAATAACCACTTCTTTATCTTTTCTCTCTCTGACTAGAGATGTATCTTTCTGCTTTGGAAAAGCAGACTAATGAATCCAATGAAAAGACACTGAGTAACATCTGAAACAATGTCACAAGTGAAATATAATAAATAAAAACTTAACCAAACCCCCATTTCTCTCTCTGGATATTGTTGTAGCTTATCCTTAGCTATATGGCAAAATGCCTCATAGCTTCTCTCTTACAGTCCCTTCCCACCAGGTAAAGAAAGTGAATGGGAAATCTCATGGATGAAGGTAGAGAAAGGGAAATCATTTACCAATCACTGTCATAGGGAAAAAAACAAATCATTACTTGGGAAGATTAACTTATTGCCGGTTTAAACAGAATTGGATAGCGATAAGCAAGGATGGAAACTAAAACACTTTGCTCCCACAACAACCCTTCTTCCCAAGCTCAACTTCGTTCCCTTCACCCCATGTGACACAGGGAGGATGAGGAAAGAGTACGGTGATCACTCCATAACACCTCCTTTCCAGCTCCTCACCTGATTTTTCCTCCTCCAGCATGGATCCTTCCATAGCCTGGAGTTCTTTAGGACCAAACTACTTCTGCATGGAGTCCTTCCCAGAGGCTGCATTTTTTTCAGGACATTCTGTCCTGTATACTGTGGGGTCTTCCATGGGCTGTGGGGAAATCTCCGCTCCAATGACAGGAGCAGCTCCTTCCTCTCCTTCTTCACTGCCTCTGGTGCCTGCAAGATTGTGTCTTGCTCTTTCGCCCAATTTTCCTCATTCTGTCCAGTATTTTTTCAGTTTTTTAAAAAGTTCCCTGAGGTGTCAAGTGAGCAGTTGATCAGTGTCTGTGGTGAGCCCTTGGAAATGACAGAATCCATCCATGTCACGCAGGGGCAGCCCTGGCTGTGCCTCATGGAGACCACCCTGAGCCACCAAGCCCTTACAGATAGAAACATCTTGTGCTGGGAGAGCACAGTGATTAGGGATCAGATTCCCCACCCCAGCTTTTAATCTGTGTTTTCTGCTTTTCTTTGTGACAACCAGCACTATATATTCCTGATTGGTCAAGAACACTGGAACAACCTTGGAAGTGATGCCAGACAGGTGACTGCCATCACTGCCTCCCTGTAATACCTACCAAAATGAATGATACTCTTAAAACTCCTGCTATTCTTGAATAGTATCTCAGCTAGAAGCTCCCAAGGACTTCACAAACTGATACAATTTCTCAATACCTCACAGAAAATATTACTGTAGAATTCACGAAAAAATATTTTAGGATTTTTTTTTTTTTTGCATCTCTTAGTTACAGATAGGTCTACACCCTAATATCAGAAAGAGCTCCATTTTGTTCTGGTTTTGGCATGATGGTCACGTCTAATAAACTGATGTACTGTAATTTGTATTTTTTTCCCCACTGGTGCGGTTGGAGAATATTCATTTCAAATTTGAAATGGATTTGTCCCAGCTGCCATGAAACCATTTACACTTTAAAGAACAGCGAGATTTTCCAAATTGCTTGGAACTTGTTCAGGTGGTTGGCTGAGAGATGTTGCTGCAGGTAGCAAATCCATTCTGCTCAATACAAAGGCCAGGCCTCTACATTTATTGGTTTTATACTTCATAATAAAATTATAATTCACAGAGATGCTGAGCTAGAGAAATAAATAAACCTTCCCATGGCTGTGCAGGCTTCTCTGTGGACTGCATCCAAGGACCCTTGGATCACACTCAAGGCCTTACCTCAGATGTTTATGCATAGGCATTTCTAAGGCACTCAACACTCTAGTATCATAGTCCTTTGAGGACATAATAAGACAAGCATTACAATATGCTCCAAAATAAAAGAAGAGTCATTACACCTTTTTACAAGTAGAAATATTGAGTCCAAGTACTCAAAGAGTACTCAAAAGTGCAGGGACCTCTTTGCTTAGTCACCTGAGAAATACAACTTATGATTGATCTAAAGGAGAAAGGTAATTAACTGGGGAGGTGGGGAGGGTTATTTGGGGGATGGCTGGAAATTAGCTTTCAATTTATTAGAACATTTCAACTTATTAGTCCAATTGTCTTGCAGCATGGATAGAACATTGTCAGCATACACACTCATACACACACTGGACATTGAAGCACCCAGAACAACAAACACCACACAGCTCCCCTCCTATAACCCAAGAGCAGCTCTGTCTGTGGCCACAGTGCAGAAATGACTGTGACTAAGAAAAATGTGTAACAGGGCTGAAGAAGAAACTGAATTAATGTCCAGGGTTTAACCAGAGCAGTGAGTGCCAAGGTCAGTCTCACAGGACATGTCATATCTTCTGAAGTTCTGCAACACTCAGGAACTGCTTGTGCTATGAAACTCTGCTGTGCAGAGGATCATCAAGAGACTGGAGCTCATCTTATTTTACCTTTGTTAGGTATTATGAAAAAATTCATTATTCAATTCTTACATTATCAACAAACTCCAGTTACTTTAAAATCCAGAGGTGGAGTGCCCTGGACCTGAATTTAATCTTATTGTCAAAATCTGTATATCTCTATAAGCATGCCTTAACTGTACAACTACTGCTTGTTTATGGGTTTCTTATTTATTACTTTTAAAAGAGTGAGAAAGTGATAGATAGTGGCCAGGATTAAATATCTGTATGGTTGCAAATCTCCTGTTGTAAAAAATATCTATGCTTAATATAAGTGATTTGACACACGTATTATTGGGTTTTTTTTCCTGATTTTAGCTCTGTCTAGTGTAAATCTCGTAGGATCATTTCATTTTGTGCTTAATTTTTTCTTAATCTTTCCAGATGTTAAGAATACTACAGTTTAATTGAGAAGATTAGTGTGAAAAAATAGTGTATTATCCACATGTTTTGAATTATAGAAATTGAAGGACATGTCCAAGATCATGTAAAACAAGAAAAATTTGAAACTGTTCATCAGGCTTACCCTTTCACAATCTATCACAAGCCTGAGATGCTCTATGTTATACTCAGCCTTAATCACAGAATAGGAAGAAGTATTTTATTATTTACATACATTTAAACAGATAACCAAAGGCTACTGCTTGATTACAATACAAAAAAGGAAATCCTTGTATGTGTATTTCTTTTCAATACAGAAGGAGAACAAAAATCTAAACCTGAGATTCTTATGAAAAACACAAGAGCCTTTCAAAAGCTTTTCCAGGTCAACAAACCTAAGATATTTCATATTTGTTTTGAGTAGAACTGAAGACTTGAAAGTCCATCTGCACCTTACTTTCCTGCCATCCCTTCTACATCTGTCTCTCACCGTATACTTATCTATTTGAGCTGTCATGTTGTCTCTCTTTCTAGGTTAAACAGAACAGAAGTGAAGGAACAGTCTGAGTTTCTTAGCTGCTAAGTTTGTGAACAGTTCAGGAGGTGACTAAAGAATTAATATACTCTGGTGCAAAAAAAAACAAGACAAAAAAAAATCAAATCACACATACTATGAAGCTTCTGAAAAAAGAGGACTTGGACAACATAGGAAGTCAGAATATAGTTAACAGCTGAAAATAATCTCCTGTCTCTGAATTTACAGTCACTAAAGCACATTACTTGTCTGTAACTGTAAAGCAAATATTTCCACTTTCAATTGTTGCTCCTCTCTTGCAGTACACAGTAGCAGAAACAGGGAACAAATCTCATACTTTATCTATCTATGGAGACTTTATTTGGGTAACAGCTATCACTGTGCTAAAGTGGGTTTTAAACTGACTTCTGAGTCTTTTGTCTTTTTATCCTGGAATAAATTAATCCATTTATTTTTTATTTTCTTGAGAAGGTCATATTTGGTATAAGTTTTTAGCTTAAAGAAACCCAAAATAAAACCTGCTGAAAAATGAATTCAAAACATCCCAAAAATGAGTCTTAGGAATCAATCTAGAAGAAGAGATATTTTAGACCAAGAAGCTGATTTTTCTTCATTTCTACAACAAATACTTTACCTTTTAAGAAAAAAAAATTCCTTGTCAGAAGAAACATGTTGCCTTGTGTGAATTTCAATATTGATTATTTTAAGGTCCTTTTTGTTAACCTAATAATAGATTGAGTGTTCTTACAGAAGTGTTCACAAGTAACTGGAGAAGTCAGTGTGAAAGTGTAAAAGCAGGGTCAGGCTGTTATGCCTTGACTGACCCACAAAAGGGAGCATTTAGTTATGCAAATGATATTAAAATGAAAGCAGACACAAGAGAATATGTTACCATTACAAAATTATGATATTATCTTTCTTACTGATAATTGTGATACAGTATAAACAAACTCATGACTTCAAGAAGTAATAGATGGCTATGACAGCATCTTTGTGTCTAAAGTATTAGGTCTAACAATTTAATATAGGTTGGTTTTTAGCTGCTTCAAAACAGGAAAAGACTGCTCAGTAGTGGGCTTCTGGAAAGGTACTAAGTAAATAAAATTAAAATAGAAAAATATTAGTTTTTTCTTCTTTAAGGAAATGGACCTTTTTTTCATAAGAAACCCATGAGAGGAAGCTAGGAGTCAGCATTTAATCTTTAAACACTACACGACCATGAAACCATGCTATGATTTATGTAAATATACTGTGCTGAGGTGAGTCTCTGTGTACCTACCTTAACACTTTGCCATGCATTAACATAGAGCTTTCAGAGATCAAAAAGCCCAAGGCCCTTTATTTGACAAAAAAACATCACAACGAAGCAGCACAGGCATTTGTTGAGAGAACCTGGCTTAATTGCCACAAAAGATTAAATCGAAACCTGTGTATAACTAAGAGCGGAAAGAATCCCAGACGGGCTGATTTTCCACTGAGAGGATGTTTACACAGCCTGCCTAAAGGGCAGGAACAGGTAGCAAAGCACACCAAAGTTCTGCAGTGTAAGCAAAAGGGAGATGCTGCTTGATGATACTGTCAGATCATAACAGGCTGGTACATGGATCACTGTAAACTGGAACAGACCACTCCTAAGAATCATTCTGGGCATCACTCTTCTGTGGAGGTCCCAGCTCACAATGTCTTACTTCAAAGCTGATAGTTTCATACCAGGAGTTGTAAAATTGGTGTAATTGCAACATTAGCTGAACTATTATAATAAGTTTGGAGCTAGTCTCAGTCTCATATAAGAAATCTCAACTTTAAAATTAGCTTTTAATCATGATGAAAAAACAAAAACAAAATAAAGTCAAATGCTTTTGTGGCATCTATGGAGGCTTACAAGGTCCACAAGAGGAATTTATAAAAAAATAATCTGGGGTGTTACTAAAATTAGTTTCAAAGCACTTCTAAAAAAATTACATTTAAAAAAAAGTTTTTTAGTTTTACAGAAAAACTTATACAAATAATCTCAGTCAACTTTAGAGTTCTATAAAATATATTATGGACACTAAGGTAGTAATTTTGTATTTCTTTTGTGGCAAAATGGTAAGAAATAGCCGCTTTCAAGATGCAATTAATTTAGCTTCTTTGAGATGTCTCCTTCAGGATGCTAGTAATTATCTTAGTGATACTGATTAGAACTCTGCTGATTACAACAGACACTTGGAATGATTAGCTTAAAGACAGATACCGCCTGAGATTAAGATATGTAACAAACCTTGTGAGGAGGCAAGAGGATTTCGAATCTCAATCAGATTGGTTCAAATTCAAATTTGATGCATGGAATGCAAACTCAAATTCTTCCCCATCTGACTGGGACCACATGTCCACGTGCTGTCTTCCCAGGACAGCTTGGGCAGGAGGTGGAGTAGCTGTGGCTGATGGGGGATGTGAGACAGGCTGGGGTCCGGCCCTAAACCGGGTGCTACATGTGGGAGCTGCCACTCCTTGCAGTGAATGTGCTAATTGGACTCTGCCCTTGAGCATCTTTTTGTGTCAGTATGCTGTTGGTTAGAAGAGTATGGCTGCTGCCATTCCTTTATTTTCAGGACACATTTACAGAATCCAACCCAACACCATTTCTCATTCATGGGATACTTTTCACAGCTCAGAAATTAGTTTGCTAGTAGTACAGAATGCCTACAAATTAGATACATCTAAATTCTTTTTTAGGTTTGTACCAGAGTTTTAGGTCTAGTAATATCATCTAAATATATATCAACACAGAGATGCAAAATCTTTAGAGACAGATATTTACTCAATAAACAAGTCTGCAGAATCAAAGTTTAGAACATGAAAGTCAGATTCTATTGAAAATTAAACTACTTCACCTTTGTGAAGAACCTTTGTTCTTAGTCTACAACAGGCAGATACGACAACTGTGGTTTTGTTTTCACTACAAAATATTGTCCTTTTAATTTATTATCCAAAACTGGTAAGATTTACTAATTCTGACTGAAAATCTTAGTGCTCCTTTGAAAGTATATTTCATATCATATAGCATGTGCAGGATTAATCTTCCAACGTTAATATAATCAAACTTGTATTACCCTACTATTTGCTGGTAATCGACACCTAATATACACTTATGCAAAAATCAAATCTATTTTTATTTTCTAAGGCATTCCACTAAATGTGTAACTGGTTCTAATTTTAGTTGTCATAGTGAGTCTTAACAATTTTAGCATTTATTTTTACTGATTAATACTTTAGTTCCTATCACTATGCTATAAAAACTATATCAGTTATAGTGTTAAATGATGCAAAGTTATTCCATCATTCATATGAACTTACAGTATTTCATGTGTGATGCATTTTCTAGCTTTAGGTGCATCATTTTTAGGTGAGTGGCTACTGGATAATCATCATTTCTCTGATATTTTTCAAGCAAGCAGAGAAGTTTCTAAAGCAGTTTCAGAAGGAAGAAATGAGGTTTGTTGGCAGAGGCAATATCTTTTATTAGACCAGCTGATATAATGGAAGACAATCAACCAAACTTTCTAGCACTCAGTCATGTAATCAATTCTTTTTGAAAAGCCTATGTGAGCACAAAAGGAAAGTAGAATTTGAAATCTTATTTTAACACTTCATGTGTGGAATAGATGGAATGTAATTTTAAACAAAATAACTTTAAAATATATATTTTCAATTTGTAGATTAAAATATCTATAAATAGCAATTTTTTTTCAGAATAAGGCATTACTTTCTGTTAGTGTACTTCCACTAATATCATGGCATATAACCAGATTTTAGTCCTAAAAAATACTTTTTCTACATATTTCCTCTACCTTATAAAAAGCACAAGATATTTCATCTTCATATAGAGACAAATTTCAGGGTCATCAAAAACAGAAGGGAAAAAAAACATACACAGGCATCTATGTACACATAATGGCTACTTAATAATTTTCTGTATATTTTTATATACATAATTATGGGCATTGGGTTCAATAATGCTTTTCCCTTCAGCATTAAACCATTCACACTACAAAAAACCCAAATTTTTTTAAAAGGGAAAAGAAACCAACTATATAAAAGTAATACAGAAGACTGAAAAAATTCAAGCTTAATACATAACATTGCAATGAATCTCAAAATGAAAGAAACTCATAATTAAAGTAGGATAAACATGTTGATATTAGCTTCAACATTAGCAGGTCTTCAAAGAGCTTACAATTAACCTTGCACACCTTTGCCATAGGATTTTCTGATGATTTAAAATTTACAGAGGTTGAAGAAAGTTACTAGTTTCCTCTTATTAAGTGTGAATGATCTATTCCTTTCCTCACCACATGATAAAAAATCCAAAAAGTGATGAAGCAGGTGACAGGACTTGTTGCCCTGAAAACTCAGCTTCTGAGCTTGCTGACATGGTTTTCTAAGGACTTTCCCAGGACAGTAACTGTAAACATAGATATGTGTACATTCTTTCTGTTACACATCTTGTGATGGGCATCTCTCATGGCCAGTGCAGTGGGAAAGTGTTATCCTGACCATCCAACCCCTGGCCGTGGTCAAAAGCCTATAAATCCTGGGGGGAAAAATAAACTCATTCTTCTTTTCACCACACCTCGACCTGCGTCCACGTGATCTATTCATCTTCAGCAGTAACATCGACTAGAGAAAACATCCTTCTTATGAATAGCAGTCAAAGGAGCTGGGGTTGTTTAACCTGGAGAAAAGAGGGCTCAGAGGAAAGCTCTCTACAGCTACCTGAAAGGAGGGTATAGCCAGCTGGGAATTGGTCTCTTCTCAGCAGTAACAAATAAGTTGTGCCATGGCAGGTTTAGATTAATTATTAGGAAAATTTCTTCACTGAAAGGGTTGTCAAGTGTTGGAACAGGCTGCCTAGGGAACTGATGGGGTCACCATCCAAGAGGTATTTAAAAGATGTGTAGATGTGGCACTTGAGGATATGGTTTAGTGGTGAGCTTGGCAGCGCTGAGTTAATTGCTGGATTCAGTGATCCTAGAGGTATTTTCCAACCTCAATGATTCCAGAAGTCCAAGATTCTATGAAATAAACCAAAGGCTGCTTAACACAAGGAGCTATCTATGGTTTAGTGGGTCCCTGAACTTCTCTTTTCTGGAGGGTAGAAGGAACAAGCACTTCCAGCTTCTCTTGTTTATTCTTTCATAAGCATTTTCTGTAGTCTGCTTTGACACAGGACAAACAGACAGTTTCATGTTCTCACGTTTAGACCTTACAAGTTTAAAGCACTTTAATTTAGTGGTTTGAGTGCTCTATAGAAGTCAACACACACGCGCACACACACACACACATTGGAGATATTAAAAAGATTAAAACTGAAGATACTGAAAATTCAAATCTATTTCCTATATTTGGGAAACACTGGAATGTTAATTAAAAAAATAAAAGCTCACTGTACATCTCACTTTATATTCAAAATGCAAGTAAAATAATAGGCAAATTAAACAAATCTAAATATAAGTAAAATAAGGGTCTGTCTGTCATCAACAACCTCTGTAGCATGTGGTAAATGGCACAAAAATAGCACTCTCAGCTGTAAAAACAGATAAAAGGCTAGTGAGCCAACCAGGCTTTGGGGGTAAAATCCCTTGCCTTCAGTCCTGCATGAAAAGAGTCTGTCCCTTCATGTTCTATTAAAACTTGAGTCATTTAAATTGATCTTTTTGTACAAAAGTTCTCTGTAATAAAATGCAATGAACCACTTCTGAGACTTTTGACTGCAACACAAACATAAGGGAACACAAACTGATCTATGCTCATTTAGGAAAATATAAGAGTATATTGATGCAACTAGAGAGTAGTTTAGTGCTGCTAATAATGAAAAGCCAAAATTAAAGCAGTAGACAGAAAATTAAAGGTATGGGGAGTTAAATTTGCAAACATAACATAAATGGAAGAAAGTTAGCATATAATTAGAGTTTCTAATTTCTATTTAAGTGTCTCTCAGGTTGCATACCAGGCAATTAGATTTCATTGGGCTTCAATTTACTTTTGGGAACAGTTGAAAGTGTAAGACTGTGGAGTAATAAAGGGAATTATGTTTTTTTAATTAATATGCTGAGAGTTACTGTAATGTGAACACAGATTTCAGGCTACAAAGAAAATTATGTTAGCCATTTTTAAAAGAAATATTATCAATAGATCTTATTTCCTTTGAAATATAGTTTGTAAAACAACATAACAATATTTTAAATGCTAAATAGAGGTTCTAGAAATTAAACAAAACAAAACAAAATAATTCCAAAACAAACAAGAAAAAAATACATCCCAAAAAATTAAACACCATAATTTTAACACTAAATAACACTGAAAAACCAGAAAATGCCCCAGCATTTTTTCTCTGCTACTTCATGGCAGTCTTCCACAACCAGACTGTTATGGCAGTCCTCAGATACTTAAATTCTAATCAGTAGCTGTAACTACTAAATTACAAATGCCTATCACCAGTAAAATAAGTTCATATAAGAAATGGAAATCAACTGCATAGTGCCCAGGAACAGCTGAAGTTAAATTTAAGAGTTTCACTCCTTCTATCCTTAAGGCTCATTGCAGAATTTAGAATCTATGAAATTATCCTTGCTTTCAAGAAAATAATAACATTTGGAGGGAGAGCTTAGGGGTTTTATCCATTCCAAATACTTTAAAGTGGTTGTTATTATTTATGTTAGAGCTATGAACTGGGGAATAACAACACTTACACATAGTTGTAATTCCTGGGAACAGGTCTTCTGGAGACACAAAGGGAACTAGTGCCAACTTTGAACAATCCACATTCCAAAGTCCAGTTCCCAGCTCTCACAATAAAGTTAATACTAGTGCTCAACAACTAAGAATTTCCTTACTAGCAAAACAGAATTTATTTTTTTTTCAGAAAAGAAGAAACAAATCTTTTACCTTTTTATCTAAAAATTAAATTTCACAGCTCACTTGAGACACTGTGGCTTCCCTACAAATCATCAGATAAGGTATTAGAGAGCTGGTCTGAGAAACAGGGATTTTAGCCAAGTGAAAATGGCTCAAATATCAAAATTGTATAGGAATAACACATCCATTTACTTCACAACTTTCTCATCTGAAATGTAATGACTTGAGAAAGTGTATATACATCTGTCTATAGAATTATGGTATCAACATTCAGTATTACAGCTTTGAGAAATGCTACAAGAAGATTTCCAGAGAACCATTTTGTAAAATGGAGTCCTAAAGGAGGTATAGGAGAAGAAAACCTGGGGAAGAGGTTTTTTATTTGTTTCATCTCTTCCATAATACAGTTACTGTATACCTTTCTGTAAAGAAGGGATTTTAGCAACTTTAAATACATGGGCTCAGTGGGAAATTCTGAATTTAGAAATCCATTAAAAAAAAACAAGATATTTTTAGGTGTCCTAATCAGTCAGCAACTTCTTCTACAGACCTCAGATTGTACACTTTCCTAAATATATGCAAATTGAGCATTTGTAAATTGTAAACTAATATGTCATCGCTCCTTTACTGAGCAGAACTACTGTAAATCAGTAAAAAAAATATTTCAGATGATTCCATCCCTATATTCCTATAAATTAAGCTAAGGAACACTTACATACTCAAAGGAGGTCAATATGATAGATGCTGTCAACAAATGCCCATCATGATCAACTCCAGGCAAAATAAAGTTAAAACTGCCATTTTCTTCTGAAATCAATGCTGACTAGGCAAAGAAACCTCATGGCTACTGCCGGTATGTGAGAGCTCCATTATTCATTTTATTTTTAAGAAGAGCACCCTTAATGAACGGCTATGGGGTGATTATTAAGAGAAAAGGAATAAGATGATTCCCTCCAAGTTATTCTACTGTGTAAAAATTAATTCAGTCTTCAGTGGGTGAAAGTGCGAGTATAAACAAAAATGGAATTTCTCTAATGGGGTGGGAGGAAAAATTGTCTTTATGTCCCTGAAAAAAATGAAGATTTTGTATTTTACCCAGTACTTAGAGTGTTTACAGCAGAAATAGTACAATGATGAAGGTATTACCTAGATTTTCCTAGATTATATTAAAATGCAAACATATTGTAAACAATAGAATTTCTCTGACCTTTTCACACAGAAATTAGAAATGAGTTAAAAGTATTCCTTAAATCCATCATTTGTTGTCTCCTTCACCTGCAAATGCATATGGCCAAAGTTTTAGTTCTAACCCAACCCTGAACAGTTAATACTTAATAATAGGTGTTGTAACAAAACTCAGAAAAGACACATAGAGGAAAGATCTTAAAGAAATGTGGTAATTTAAGTGTGTCATGCAGCTTCAACTGTTAAACATCTACCATTTACAACTCTGTAGCTTTTGGCAGAAATATTTATTTCATACATATTTTTGTTTACTGCATTTATTGCATGTTATTTTCTAGGTTCATTTTCTCAGAGAGAGTGGTAAGCATTCCCTAGAAACGGATTTCTTGCATCATACCATCAACAAGAAATTGAGGCTGTATCTTCACCTTATAATCTTCACTGTATAGTAGAGGACAAAATCCCGGTGTCTGAGTACATCCAGCAGAATCACTGGGAGAAATATCATGATTAGAGCATGTCTTGTATGTATTTCAAACTATGGGAGAGGCCTAGAAAAGATCCCAAAATGTTTGTTTCTTCCAAATAGTAACCCCAGTACTGAGTAAGAGTAGTTGCCTGTCTAATTGTGGTGTGGAGTTAAGATGTATATAGATTTAGCTTACAAAAGATCTTTAGGATCACTGAGTCCAACCATAAACCTCACTGCCAAGTCCACAACTAAACTGTGTCTCTAAGTGCCACATCTGCACGAAACAGTCCACAAAACACATAGACCCAGATCTGGGAGCCTACCACAATACCCTTGAGTCCTGCATTTCAATAGGTGCCAAATAAACTCCAAGTGAATTCTGATGATGATTCCATTCCAGTTAGTAATGCTATAATCTTATTGTTATAGCTTACTTCCAAATGTATTCCATTTCTTCTAAGACTGTGAATGGTGCCAAGCTCAATTCAACAGATCATATGAACCTCAAAATAAGGATGTGTAATATCTCCAATGAGGTCAAATTGTTTGAAAGGAAGAAAATTTCAGCTGCATTTCTCACACAGAAATTCTCAGCAGTAGTTTTCTCTTTTATTGCCAGTTTGTGCCAAAGACATATGGTTTAGAATAGTCTCCCTTAGGAATACTTTTGCTTTCAATATGAATTAACACACCATTTCTTCTCCAAATCTTTTCAAGGCTTTGATGTCTTAGCTGAGACACAGCATTCTTTAATCTTGATATTCAGTAAAGGAAAACATGTTTTTATATATTTATTGTTTTAAATATATTTATAAATATCTTAGGTTAATGTAATTAGTTGTCATTTCTGGCTTTACATTCATAATTCAAAGGCCATATTCTCCCAGCTCTAATTTCATGTATATATATTTATTAAAAATAAAATTAACCAAAAAATCCTCCTCTCTTTTGAGATTATCATTTGCAGATATATTCCACATTTTTAAATGCATAACTGATGCAAAAGTAAACTTGGTTCCTCCAGCAGGTTCAGTAAGCATTACCGTCTGAAAAGCTGCATTTTTCATCATTTGATTTTCAGTCATGAAGCCCCAGTAGAGTTGAAATGAGGAGGTTTATAAACTCACCACAGCTAATGGATGTAAATCTGTCTTAGAACTTTACATCACTCTGTGGATATTTCAACTCTTTTAAGATCGCTGGCCTCTGCTCCTGATGTGGACTCTGCACCAAAGTAGGAAGTATAACTCTATGGAATGTCTGATTCCATTGTCGTGTCCAACTCCAGATCATTGGTGGTTTCCCAGAGGAGTGGTAACCGCAGCAAATGTCCAGAACACATGCAGGAGTTTACAGCAGCTGGTTCATTAGCATTTATTTTTAATTCTAAAAAGTTAGTAGGCTACCCCTACTTATGAAACAAAAGGCTTTCCTGAGCTGATCAAATTTAATATAATATACACTTGCATAGGAATGTTGTCTTGATACTAAAGTTAATCAGAACATAATAATTTGTTTATGACAACGAAATTCAGTGTATTGAAACATTGTTTTTCAGTGTTTCACAGTTTTAAGAAACGATGAAGATTGTAATGAAAAATGTTAAACTGTTGGAATTCATTTTAGAAGCATATATATGTGGCATGGTTATGAGAATATTCAGAATTTTAGTCAAATTAGTTGTTGGGATATGTAAATATGGACATACAATGACTGTCTTCCCATTTAAAGACATTTTATAATTATAAATGTTGCATTTGTCACTAAAAGCATTTTCTTCTCTTGTTCATTCTGCACAAAAATGAAATCCTTTTCTATTATTTCAGTTTATTATAATTTAAATATCTAAAATGTTTAAAAAGTAAAGATCTTATATTTCAAATATTTATGTCTATTCCTGAGGATTCCTTGTAAATGAAGTTAAAATGAAGAGCTAGAATTTTTCTTGCCAAGTTTGAGAAGTAATTTAAAGCACACATTTGAAGTTTCAGCTTGTAGCTATTCACATAATTTTCTCCTAATATAGATTCATTCCTCCTTTTAACAAAAATTCAATATTCTTATGACCAAAGCCCTATTAAGGACTCCTTTCACTGCAGTTTGATCTTCAGTAACTCAAGAAATATTCACTAACATTGTCATCGCAAAGCACCAAATCCAGCTGAAAATGAGTGAATGAGCACCATCCACAGAGAACCCGTGTCCTACCTTACACAGAGGTTTATCAATTTATTCCATATTTTATCATCTTCCATTTCCCAGTATAGCATTTCATCTGTGTTTAATCAAAAAATTAAATTACCATTTTAATAGATTGAGATATTATGTCTGAGAGTGTGAAAAGATAAAAGCAATGAAGAGCTCCTTTAGATCTATTTTAGATCTATGCAACTACTTTTGGATCATTAAAAAGTGAAGGAACCAATTAAAGCCAGGAGAATCAGTACATAGCAGTTTATGATAATTCAGTGAAACATTCTAGGTAAATAGAAAGCTGAGTCAATAATTGATCACATGCCATAAACTATTACATGGAACCTTTGTAGATCTACTTTCATAAATCAAATATTTTGGGAAAATGAGATACAATTTCCAGTTTTCATTACTGATCACTCATAACAAAAGAAAAATAATCTAAAATTAAAGTCAAACTACTGTTACTTCATGAAATATAATAACTTTCCTTTTATAACTATCACTTTTAACTATATACAATAGACAGTCATTTAAAAGACACACAGTCATAAAAAAAGTCATAAAAAAATCTAATCAGAAAAGCAGAGAAAAATAAGAAATCCTCTATCAAGTCATCTTACCTGTCTTCATCATAGCAACAGATCTGTTGCATGCATAGATGAAGAACCAGAAAATATAATACACCAGACTGGGACAGGACTGGAAACTAGGAGAAAAGACAAAAGCCTGCATTTCCACACAACCACTTCCATGAGTCTAATATAGCATTTTGTATTTTCTGGCCTAGCTGTACCTCTTTCAGTCTTAACAACATCAGTTTTGTTACCAAAACCATTTATTTATGTTATTAGGAATTTTACACTTAAATTAAATGGTGGAAAGTGTTCATAGGGATCAAAGAATGGTCAGCCTTTAGCAGAGCTTGTCCATGATCTCAGTGAAAACTCATCAGTTCCTCAGAGGCAACATTGACCCAGGAGGTAGGATGCAGTCTTCACATTCTTATTCCCTTCTCCCATGAAACACCTCTGTCTTAACAAAAAATACAAATGTACCTTCCTCAATTCCTTCTTCATTTCTTCTCTTTCATAAATGATTTCTATGATGGTAAATGTTTATACAACGATGAGACTCTGACCACAGACAGGTATTCCTTCACATGGATTTTTGATCATTAAGCTATATTTTATCAACAATTTCTGTGCTTCTCCCTGTGATTTGATTCACTTTCAGGACATGCAGAGTGCCCTAGGTCCTCTATCCTATGTATTCCTGATCTGTCAGCACTAGATAACAAATGCATTCATGTGAGTAGCACTGATACCCGTTGGCATATTTCCAAATAATTTTAGGTTCTCAAATTCTCATCACACTGACTGATCTTTGGACATTCAGTTTTTGCATGAGTGGCTATTTTCAGCACCACATCAAGAAGACTGACAGCCTTACTGCTTGTCATCGTGTGGTACAGTATCTGACTGCCCCTGGATAAGGTGACCTGAGGCTTCCCAGTTTGACTTAGCTAGTGTCTGGTCCTGTTTGCTTTTTCAGGATTTTCCTACTGCCATGATAGACTTTACTTGGATACAGAAATGTCCTTGGTTTTATTCTCCCTCAGCCAATATGTGTCAAACTGTTTTATTGACTTAAATTTTTTCGTAGCTGTACAAGCTTCTCTCCATACATTTGTAGCTCTGATCTTCGTAGCGAATCTCATCTGCAGATTTTTCCTGCAAACTCAAATTATTTTATGTTACTAATTCCACTCTACAACAGTGCAAGGAAACCAGAATTAGACTTCATGTTGTAATGAACTGCAGAATTAAATAAATAAATAAATAGAACCACATCAAAAGTGATCTGGATAAGGAAAGGAAAATAATAAAGAAAATGGTTTTATGCCTATTATTTGTAATGGCCACCTCTTCTGAAGCTGAACAGCTGAAGCTGACCAATATTGTGTACATGGATTTCAGGAGCACATACATTGCTGGAGTAGCAAATAGAAAGTTCAAAATGACAGATTAACTGTAAAATCCACAGTTTGTATATCACCTGCTCTGTCCTCCCAGTTCTCTTCCCCTCTCCAAACAGTGCGGCTGGAGGATGAAATTATACCTTTAGCCTGGAAATACCTGTTTTCTCCTTGATTTCCCCTTGACTGAGTCAGTGCATGTTTAAATCTCTAAGGACCTCCACAAAGCAAAGAAAGAAGGTAGAAAACCCAATTACTCTTCTTGCACCAGTGTTCTTTTTAGTTGTTTTCATAGCACCAGTAGTAGGTGATACGCTTTTTTTTATTGTCAATTTCTATTTTTTTCATTTTTAAATTTAAGCAAGTATTTTACATCTCTAATCTTTCAAAATGACAAGACTTTGACAGTAATTGCTAAGACTATATGATTCATCATATTTAACTTTTTTTCCCCAAGTGCTCCAAATAAGATTTTGCATAACTTAGTTTCAACTTTGAGCGGTCAGTGAAGAGACATTGCAATCAAGATTTTTTAGAATATGCAGCCTTCACAGACAGATTTTCTAATATTTTTTCATTGCACAGGATGCTGCCTAAATAAAGTACACTTTTTCAACATTCCTGAGGCAATGTTATTTCAAAGTAGCCTTAAGATCTTAACATGTATATTAACCTGAGTCAATCAGAACTATAACCAGAAATGCAACCAAGTTTACCCTTTTTATCACTTTTCTCCAACTTCTTTGGCAAGAAAAATAGGACACAACATATTAATCCATGCATTGTTTCTGTGGCATTCCTACATTGGAAACATTTCTGCTGAAATGTTTACACAACTTTTTGAGCCAAGGCCATTTGTCATTTAATGTCATAGAAACTCATTTTCACTTGATCCTGGCTGTATTATACAAAAATTAAATGTTTGTAGTGTACAAGCCTGATAAAACTAGGATAGGAATCCATGTTGCCAAAATAATTGTTAAAAAAACCCCAAAAGTCTTTTCAATTACCTGCTTTGTGTACAAGTGATTGTAGAACATTAAGCCCATGAAAGACAAATCTGCAACAGCTGGCAACTGGCCTGGCAAGTTGGAATGGCTGTTTGTGACCTTGCTGTCAGCTGGCTACCTCTGTGACACTAAAATGCAACTCTCTGTAAGAACCTGTATCCTTCACGTTCCTACAGAAAAAAGATACCACATAGTATATTTTTCTGAAGCATCCAGTGACAACTTGGAAAATGCTGATTTTACCAAAACTTGTCATGGATTTCGAATCTGTCATCTTGTGGACACACACTGAAAATTAGAATTAATTAAAATTTAAAAGTGCTAAGAGGGTTGGCCAGAACATTGTGCATGAAAATTTGAACTATGTTTTTCATACTTCTATCCATATATAATGATAAATGTGGGATGGGATTACTTAGGTAAATGTTTAATTGTCTATTTATTCACTTTTCCAGTTCTCGAGTGTCATGTAATGGGGCACAGCATCTTACATAAGAAGAAGTGATGTAAAATTCCTTTGTTTTTGCATTAGCTGCCAGGAGGCTGTTCTTTGGGCTGTTCTGTAGGCTGCTCCAAGCTCTTTACATTAAATAATTTTTTCTCTAATGAAAATTCTGAGATTTCTTTCCTCCATTATTTTCATTTTTAAAAAGGAGGTAGAATAATTTCAGTTGGTTTATTTTATCAGATCTCACATTGAAAGAGAGATATAAGTCATATAATTAATGAAAAAGCTATAAATAATACAAATTAAAATACACATATTCAGTCTGGGGGGTTTATTCAGCAAAATGTTTGTAGGGGAAAATCACAAAAACATGCAGAATCTTTCAACCTGTGAAGTTCTTAGCTTTTTTGGAAACCTCAAAACCAGTTTACAATAAGTTTTCTACTTCCTTACATGTCTGTCTCAAGGCATCTGGCACAATTGGGATGGTAGGTGTGACGTAGTACTGAGAATGAAATAGTAAATATCTCAGTGCCAGACACAGACATGTATTACAGCTTATACCGGACTCTGTCTTGCTTACTGTGACACAAAAATCCTCACCTTCAAGGGCCAAAAGGCCACACACAAGCTGTGCAATCTTAAAATTACAACATGTAAAATGTGTAAGATTACTGTCAATCCTATATGTCAAATCAGGATTAGTCTTCCATTTGGGACCTTAGAACCTTAATGTGCCTTCCCCCCACCCCCTGCCATTTATTTCTTTCTTAAAATTATAGCTCTTTAGAAGAATTGGAATGAGGCATGTCATCACAGAGAAGATGGATAATTGAGATTCATGCAGATGGAGCAGTGAAATATGTAAATTAAATGTAATGCAGCAAATGGATGTCATAGTGAATATGTACAGTATGAAAGAGCAGAAAAATGCATAGAAGCTTTCTCTTTCTACACTGTTTTTAGAATGCAAGTCCCTTGTGGCAGAAGTACTGCACAATTTTGGTCCTCAATAAATATTTATGGGAAACATTCCTTAGGTCCTGTAGTTTTGTAAGGAACAGCTTTTATTTTGTACCAATGGCATCCCTTTCCCACCATAATCTTCTCTCACCTACTTTTAATTCCCATATTTTGTAGGTATGTCAGTTTTAAGCAGCTGCTCCAAAGAGCAGATTTCAATGGATGGCTGTCAATACAAATGTTAGAAAGTAATTCTAGTGTGCCCATTAAAGAATTTAACTGTATAGAAACACTAATAAATTACTTTTATTAATAATCATGTTTATCAGAGCAGACTTGGGATAAAAGCTAAAGAAGGACAGTAGTGACTGCATGAGAAAATGTTGAGATGGGCACCACTGCGGTAATAAGGATGCGTCAGAGCCGAAAGAAACTGAACTCACCTGAAATTTCTGAGACTATATCACTGAACATCACAAAGCCAAAAAGGTGGATGGGTAGAGCAAGCCTAGCATTACCACCTGGACTTTGTTACCAGCTGACTTTCTTTCTATAGGCAAAGCAGCCATTTCCTCTGAATGGCTTGATAAACTGAAGACAAAACTGCTGCTTTCCAAATCCCAAGATAAAAGAACCATTGGCAGGAGATCAGTTCAAAACAGTTCAAAAGAAGCACCTCCTTTCAGGATAGGTAGTTGCATGACTTTAATATCCTTTCTCAATAGCATCACTGTCATCTCTGTATTCCGTCAATTACAGAAAATCGGGTTGGACCACTGGCAGATCATTAGTCTGACTCACCTCACTACAGCACCTCTCATGATTACAACCTCTGCCATTTTTGGCTGATTTTGTGATGGGAAGCAGTTAGGTGGGGATGGTAGAAAGCTGTACATCAAAACCAGCACTTCCAGTACACTTGAGACCATAGGTATGTTAACTATGTTTGCACAGGTGTTTGCCCCAAGGCTGTCTGAAAAAAATGGCTTTATCTATTTTTCTGTCATCTGTAGTTTTGTAACCCTTCTTTTCATCTTTATCTAGTTTTTATGGCTGCTCTTCCAGCTGGTTCACTGATAAAGTCGTTTGCTGTAGAATATTTTTACTGTTGATTGCCACTATAGTTATATTCACAGCTTTCCTTGACCACTCTCTTTACATAAATATTATTAAGGGCTGTGGCTTCATGGAAATTACTAGCAGCTTATAGATTACAGAAGCCTTTCTGTATCTGAGTAATTACGTACAGATCTTGGTGCATTTGGTGTAAATAACACTATCTAATTAGAAGTCTCATGGTACTTTTACCTTCCACAGTACTTTCTTCAAAATATAAGATATATAATGAAAATTGGTTTTTATATTTTTTGAAACAGGCAGTTCAGTCTCTACCTTTATAAGCAGCATTTTCCAATTTTTCTTCTTCTCTTTAACAGAAACATCTTCACTTTGAGTTTCTGTTTCCCTGAAGTTGAGAATCAGCTGAATACTTTCCATTACACACTCCTTGCTTACAAAAAAGCAATCACACACTCATGGTCACAGTTGTCTTGGTTATATTACAGCTCAGGTATGCTCTGCAGTGAGCTAATGCTACCTCCTCTCTGACAAATATTTTCAAAAAGCCATCTATTCTCTACTGCCAGTATTAAATCATGTCTCCTCCCTAGCCCTACAGAGCTGACACAGCAAAGAGGTTATTTGTATTGTATTGTATTGTATCCATTCTGCACATCAGAAAGATCAGTTTTCTCTTTCATCTGGATAGGGGATGGGTCAGTCCCAGAACAACCAACAACAATAGGTGTAGAACTCAGCTGCCTCCATGAAGACTCTCCCTTCAGGTCTCTCCCCCTCCTTTGGAAGCAAACGGGAATTTGCTCCCTGTGTAATATGGGGATAAGGCAATAGGAATACAAGAACTAAAATGTTTGCTGTGCATGAAACAGAGAGGAAGAGGGAGAGGCAGGCTGAACCAGGAATTTAGAAGGATATGAACATAAAAATAATTTCAAAATGCTGTTAGTGTGCTGGAAGAGAGATGCACTGTAGTTTTGATGGTGTGCATAAATCCTCTTGACTTATGCAAGATGCGAGTTGGGTACATTTTAGATATACCCTCTTGTTTTTTTTCCCTCTGATAATTTTCCCTTCATCCCTCCCTATTCAGCATATTCAATGCAGCATGTTCTGAAAAAGGAGCTGTTATTTTATCAAATTAATCTTGAACATGCTGAGTCCCCAGCCTGCTTGTGAGTATATGAAAAAGTACACACAAGTGTCTCACACTTATCCTTTCCCATCTATTCCAATTTATTCTTAAAGGACCATTTTCCCTGACAGTTTGCAACTCACCAGCAATTCTCAAACAACAGCATTTGAAATATCTTTTCCCCCATACTTAATGCAAATATAATTTATGTTCCTGCCTAGTAATTTTATGGTCAATAACTGTTGCTACAGAATTTATGGACAAGTCCAGTACCATTGCTCTAATTAACCTTTGTGTGACACAGAATTAGGTTCTGATTTACTGTAGCTTCCTGAATGCTTTGGGGCAAAATAAGTGGCAAAGACATCACAACATTAATGTACATATTAGTCTTTAAATTGAATGAATATTATGGCTTTAATTCCTCTGTTTCTTACCTCAGTTTTAAACTGACACATGTCCATTATGAGCACAGCTGTCTTTACACAGGGCATATTTATCTAGAGAGAAAACCAAGCCTGCAATGCCGAGCTAAAACAACCCCATACTTGCACCATAGAGACTTTGAATTTTCTTTGAGAGATAGGTGGGTTATTTCTAATACCTGCCGATCTCTACTTTTAATCAGATTGCATTTTTGTACAATTATCATTTCAGGCTTCTGTTGATTGCTTTCTCTAGGCATAATGAGTAGAAAGAAACACTATCTCATTGTGCAGAATATTGGATTGGTTGGCGTAATAGACTTGGTTCTATTTTTTGCCTAGCTCTTTGAAAAGTTAATTTTCTCTTTCATCAAATAACTAGCAGACTACTAATAGCATATAAGGTTTTAGAGGGATTTGCATTAAAGAATGCAGCTGTGTGCCTTATCTACTTTTGAAACCAGAGTGACATATGGATGCTCCTTTAGTATTGACTACCTAAGATAAAGTTTAATACTTGCTGCAAACCCCCTTGGTTTTAAATTCATGGAATGAGAACGTGGATTATCTCTCCCTGAAGCACACTCATAGCATGGGGAGGAGGTGAGGGTGCTAGTACAGGCTTTGCACACATAAAGTTGCAGGTTCAAAGCCTCATCAAAGGAGCAGAACCCTTCATTCCAGTCTGAAGCTCAGAGAAATCCTCTTAAGTCATATGCCATTGTATTGGGTCCTCTTTCACAGCCAGTGATCAGTGCCCCGAGGAGAGCTGAAAGCATTTGACAGACAGGATGCATTTCCTTTGGTGGGCTTCTGCTTGCCATAGGACATGGAGATACAACAGTATAGAAGCCCTGTGACTAAGATTTTCTGCAGTCAATGTAGCCAGTGCAGGACTGCTAGATAAACCGTGCTGTATGCCCTGTTGATTCAAAGGTCAAGACTGTGCCTGGCACTCAGGCTGTCTTCCCCATTCAAAGCACAATCCATGCAGTACAGCTCCCAGCATTTCTGCACACTCTAAATGTTTTGGATGTGGTGGGCAACCCTGCGAAAATACAGGTATTTCAAGGAGTAGACCTAAAATCTGCTCTAGACTGAGAAGCTATACATCTAGTTTCACCCCTAGAAAACTAGTGACTACAATAATTTAGGTTCAATAGTCCAGTTGATTGCTCCCATTTAACAACAGAAAAAAAATTCAAGCATAATTCCTTCAGATGGGATTTGGAATTCGCACACTGACTAATCTGGTGATTTCTGAGCTGTTACACCTACTCACACTCCATATATTCTAACAACCGAACACTTTTAACTTCAAAGTGAAATTGAATACAAAGGAAAAACCCAATTCCTTATCTCCCTGAGAAATGTAAATACTACACTAAATGTATTTAGGAGTATATTTCCTTACATCAGCCTCCATGCCATGCCACAGTGTCTGGTTTAGATATTTTATTGCTATCTCTAGGTGAGGCCTAAGACAAGGTTCAATCATGCCTGGATAGTGTTCCTGTTTTAGTCTACGTATCCCTAACCATAATCATAACACTGACCCTAGATTTTTCCTTGGTTCAGTGCAACCTGAAAGAATGAGCTACCAGATTTTTCACAGATTAATCTAATAGCTCTTGTGTTAAAACTACTTTGCAGACTCACAGAAATTGTCTATCTTGAATTTTACTGAAATACACTCTACACTCTTGTTAGCAAAATTACAGTTTTGAATTCTTGTCTTACTAAATATAGCACTTACATCATCCCTAACTCCCACCTATGGTGAGAGCTGAGGGCCCTTCAATGGCTCCTAGGGAAATGACATTTCTCATTTTTTCACAGTGCAATATAATGGCAGCTGTCCTAAAGTAACTCAAGGCTTTCTCCTTTGAGCATTTCCATTCCAATTACATATATGTTACTTACTGAGCCCTATTTATTACACAAATGATAGCATTTATCTGAGACCCAGTTCAGTGTTTCCAGAAAGCATGATGCAGTATTTTTGTAACTTAAGTAACTCCTAATCTTAAAAAAATGAGCAGAAACTCTAATGACATGCAAAATTCTGTCCACCACCACTGGACCTTTTCATCATTGCTGCTCTTGTACATATGTCACCACAAAGAGCTGTTGGACTCCAGGTGACACAGAAACAGCAGCTACCCCAGGAGTGGGCAGAAAGGCTGCAGAAGAACTGCAGAAACAAGTGCGAACATTTGCTCATTAAGAAAAAAGAACAAACTTTCGTAAAATGTTTGTAGTGTTACTCTACATGTTTTCACACCATGCTAGCTGGCAATTCACACACTAAACAAAGCATCAGACTAAGCCCAGATGAAAAATAACACAAGGTAAGATGAAGGGACGTTTCTGATTAATTCAGCAAGGAAATTAGTGGATTATGTTCCAAATGTAAGAGATAAGTTCCTTTTACACTGTGCTCTTGCTTACCATGCAGGTTACTTCTGTAAGCCTTTACCTTAAGGCTATTCCTAAACCCAGTTTAGGCTGAGATGCCTTCGATGGTACTTAAAAAGTAGAAATGATAAAAACTTTGTTGATTTCTCTACGTCTCCATTACAGTGGTGAAGGGGAAGCTGTCTAAATTCAATGCTTATTGTTTTTGTTCACTGTTGCAAGCATTATGTGAAAAAACACAAGCCATGTACTTTAGTTATTAAATTAATATCTACAAGTGAGTGTTTATTAAGTTATTTCAGCTGTAAGAGGCCTAACAACAAAAATTATAAAGCAGTATTTTGCATTCAAAAGGCCAGCAAATAAGGGACAGACATTTGCTGTCAAAAATGCAAAACAAATGAACACAGCTAGAATCTTTCAAAGTGCCAATGTTTGAAATTTAATGCCTAGCTTTGGAAAGAAAATAATGAAACTTTACAATTCCTTTGGCATTTCCTCTCTTACCCTCTTGAGTTTATTCGCATATGAGTATTATGTTAATTTAAATCAACAAATATGTATTATTATTATTATTATTATTATTATTATTATTAGCAATTCAATGTAAATTAACGTTAATTATCATTAATTAACTTTGATGCTTATGTACACAGAGAGAGCTGGAGCACTAATATCTACTTCCTAGCTTTTAGATATTCTTTTTAAAGTTACAGGCAACTTTCTTTTGTTTGCTTGATTGTTTTCTTGTAATTCTGCCCTCAGTTCTTACATGGTTGAAGACTATTGTCCCACTAACTTACATAATTTGAAATAATAAAATAATAATAAATTCTTCTTCTGCTTGCATATTTGGATTTCTATATACTTGTGTTTATTTCATTTCACGGATTTTTAGAGTATTACGTAATCTTAGATTCACCCTCTCCTATTCTTTACTTATTTGCCTTACTTCATGTAATATATAAATCATGGTATGATTGCATATCAGAAAATATTATGAAAAAAAGCTTTCCAGAAAGTAATTATGATATTTTGGTAATTGTGATATAGTCTTGACATTATTTATTTCCATTTTCTACTTCTGAAACACAGCTGGTAAATTTTCCAGTAGACTTAAACCATCTATTAGACTTGTGTCATTCTCTGTATTTACTAGAAAATAAAACTAAAATTCATGGTATTATGAAAGAATAATGAAAGCAGAGACAAAGCTGATCTATATCAATATTTTCACTCTAAGCAATATATAATTTAATACCTTTAACACCAAGAATTTTGTATTTTTTAAAATAATTCATTAGTTCAAGCATGTGTAGCATCTGTATTTGTCACTTTTTTCTGTTAGTTTGGCATATGAAGGTATAGTGTTGCCTTTAAGAAATTGTTAAATTTATACAAAGTCAATAGCATTTTAGGACATAAAGTATTTTACTTTTTTGATTTTTTTTTTTCATTTAGAAGATTTACTATACCTATTAACTTTTTCTTAGTAAATGTTCCTTGTAGGATTGAACATTTTTCATACCTAAATTTTCATACTGTCACATTTCTCATACCATAATTTTCCCTAAACACATTTTCAGTGCTCCTGTGTGATGTTAATAAAAGCTGAAACACTAGTTTTCAGAAATCTTATGGCTGACACAACCTATAAAGATGTCGATTCCAAGTGACAGTCAACACATTGCAGGATATAACCATATGTTTATAGAAAAAACAAAGAATTTATGACAACAAAGCCTTTGTAGGAAGTGTGAGCATTTGACTAAAAACTATTGCCCATCTTTAATTCGATTCAGTCAAGTCAGATAGACTAAGATATTAAATCACAATTTTAGTAGCAGGAAACCAGATACAATCTTATGATAGAATCAATTGCCACCCATTTGTGACTTTTCAACTACAGTGAAGATGATGTTTTCCAAATATAACTGCAATAATGAGTATGCTTCTCTTAATTTTAAGTCCAAAGAAAAGCCATGAAAAGACTAGAAAAACAGCTTCCAACACATTTGACAGGAAATATTTAAATCATGACAGTCACAATTAACTGACTTATTTAATAGGATATTTTTTTAACATGAAATGGCATTTGTTGAAATTTTACTATTTTTGCTTTTCTGAGCAAAATAGTTAGAAAGAAATAGCCACAACTTTGAACTGTATGCTTTAGTATTTTTGTATACCATACCTCTACAGAACCTATCCTAGGCTTCACATGGAATTTGATCTCCAGGAAGGCAGAGCAATAAGATACAATCTTTTCTACTCTGAGGAAAAATGCTGATATGAAAATAAGATAAAGACCACAGATTCAAATTCAACCTCTTTCCCAGGCTGCTAAGAAAAATCACATTATATCATTATAGGTAACCCAAGCAACATTCCTGAGTTTAAAGAAATGTGTGGTACAGTTTATAAAAGGATATACCACAAGACTGGTGAATACTGGACCTGTGCCAGTGATGTCACCAGCAGTTGCTTTGTTACAGCATCTTTCAACAGCAAGGTTTTAGCAATGTATTATTTTGGCTATATATTATTCCTGGAAAGTATCTAGCTTTTGTTTCTAGAAAAAGTATATAGGAATAAATTTGGTATCTGATTTATTTTTAGTTAACAGTCAAGTAAGACAGACACTAAATGCACACTTTATCCACTTCAATAATTGTTCCACACAAAGAATTAATGGCCTCCTTCATTTGTTTGAATAAGAGTGGTATAGATATGGACCTGTATACCCTGAACTGGAATCATGCCAATCCCACAGTGATGATTTTGGTCCTGAAATGCTTTTGTATGCCTTTATTCTGCTAAATTTGTGTAGTACCCACAATTAATAAATATGGCAAAGCACTGAACAGCAGCACTTCCCATTTTTAAGATTTTTTTTGTTACATGAAATTTTTCAATGTTAGTTGTTTGGATAAGCCCATTCTAGCTATCTAAATTTTCTATATAGATTAATCCTTTGTTTCTAGTGGAAGAGACAGGGAAGTCAGTGTACTATAAGCTTAGTGAGAAGTGCTTTGCCATATGTTTGCCTGAAACGTGTCAAAAGGGAGCTTGTGTCGATCTTCTGAAAAGTCATCCAAAGTTTGACAAAACACTAAAACTTAAGATCAATGTTTGTGAGGGAGCTGGGTGAAAGTATTATCTTGTACACTCTCAGAGATAGTAACTCCTTTCTCAGTTCAGTTATGCCGTTAGTGTCTATCAACATAATATATGCCTTAGACCCAAATTAATTTGATTTTAAAAAAAAACTGTTCAACTGTTAACTCTAAACATGGTTCTCTTTTTCATGCACAGATTTAAATATCTAGATTTTAGACCATCCAAATGCTTCCTGTGTTTTCAAGGAACTGAAATACACTTTTCACCAAAGGCAATTCTGAGGTAAATATTCAAGGCTATCATTATGTTGTTATTTAGAATAAGGATTTAATTCTATCAGGAGTAAAACTTCCAGACAACTGAGTGAATTAAAATACAGCCAGTAAGCTTCTGAAATTACAGGATATCTAGCTCTGTTCATCCCTTCCTGACTGCCATTTATTAGTAAAAGCTGTACCGAGAGATATTTGTGCAGTCTGCATGAGACCATGAAATCAAAGCTTAGTGCTTCATACGTTAGGTGTGATGCTTTCAGATAAATGTATTCCTTCCACTGAAGCACATCTCCGTAGCTCCTTCAACCATGGAGTAGCTTCCAGATGGAGTGTTGGTTTCCAAGATAATGCAATAACTTTTCTGGTTAATAATAAAGTAAAGTGTAGATGAAAGCTCATTTTTTCCCAAGCCTACTATATATGATTCATTGCTCTTTTGCAAGTGAAGCTATCGTTTTTATGACCCCAAACCAGCAGTGATATTTCATAAATGTGTGAAGCTCATGACATTGACAATCTTTACTTTATCTGTCCTTGAATACTGTTATGTTTCCTGCATTTGTGTAACAGCTATTTTAATTTTTAAATAATGTAAGTTTAACTGTTATTATGAAAACACATTGGTTTATTTTTACAGCCTATATTTATTTTACTTTATTTTTTGATACATTTCTTTCTGAGAAGTCAAATAAAAATTTGAAAAATTTCTATGAAAAGATCATAATATACCCATCTTCTAGTAAAATAAGCAAAAGAGATTTATTCATGTCTGTTTTTCCCCTGTATTTTCTTATCTTTTTAAGTGTCATTATAAAACAAAGTAAATTAAAATAACAAGGGAAAAATCCATTTTCTTTCTGCAACAGCTTGTATGAATTTATTCTGCTATATTTTATGGTTTATAGTCCTGTTCTTACTTTGTTATCATTTTTCTCTCTGTTGCCAATTAGAGGTAAAAAAATTAAATTCACACAAAAGACTCGACTTTGAAAAACTTTATTTTTGAATTTAAATCTGAATCATAACACTGGCAATCCTGTAGATTGGTACAGCTGGTACATTTCACAGTACCTGAAAACTTATTTAGATCTCTTCAATGTCTACAGTTTTACCTATGCAAATATTCAGGCCTGACTGTTTTTTATAACATCAGCTCAACTCCTACGTTGTGTTTTTCTGGAGTAAAGATCAAGAGCTAAGGATATCTCTGTTATGCCCCCTGAAGTTTTGAGTAGTCCTCAAAATATAACAGATAACACTGATTCCTCAAAAAACAAAATAATTTTATTTATTTTGGTTTGGTTTCAGACACTGAAGGGAAAATTTTTTTGAATGGCCTCAGAGCTACAGGTATGATCTACAATGCCTATTGTCTCTCTAAATTTGATTCTTCCTTTTAATTAATAGATACATCACTTAAGTTTACCAAACTTAGTGGTTCTTGAAACATTTAGTAGTATTGAGTTTTTTTCTAGTTTTGCTTTCATTGCTTGCCAACAGGGTTTTCCTGAAAATTAGTGCATCAACTAGTATATTTTTAGACTTAATAACAAATTTTAACACAGAGACTGATTTTAAATGTAATAGAAACTTTGAAAATGTATTAAAACAATGAAAATTCACTTTGGTTGTTATGTGTTTAAAATTAGTAATCTAGGTATGTAGTTTAAATGATATGTTGGCTTAAGAGAGGCAATATGATGTATCTTGCAACTATTACAGCTAAGAGCAAACCTACTTTCAGATCCATGGAACAGTCTTTATTTGAATGCATTCACCTCAAAAGGCTGAGGAACCAGGTGAGAAGACCTTACTGTGCACAGTCTTTAAATTACAAAATATCCAGAAATATCTAATAGTTTTCATAGTAAGGGAGTGTAAAGGCTTGTTCATAACGCTCTAATAATTTCCTAAATAAAGTCAATACACCCTTGAATTACTTTGATAAACTAAAAATGAGACCTCTTGACACAGGTATGAATTGGGACTAAATTATTATTTTGTGGTGGATCATTACATTGTGTAGGGTTCATGTGAACCAATATCTACAGGCAAGACAAATCATCTCACCTGTGGCCTGAACCAGTGACTTCAAAGCTCAATCATTGATCCAGTATTCCAATTATCTTTCTAGGTGAGATAATCTTTTAATTCCAATTAGCTCTCAAGGTGGACGATCCTTCAACATCAGGACAAGCTTGGACTGTCTCAGCTTCTGTCACTTCATCACTGTCAACAGCTGCAGCCCAGCTCCTGTTCCTGCAGCAAACAGCTCCGGAAGCTATTAGTGTTTTTACAGATCTCAACAGACAGCATTGCTGTACATTTGCAAACAACTGCTACATGCAATTAGCGTCAAACCAACCTACTAAACCAAAATATTCTGAAAGGAAGATTTAAGACATGAGAATAATAGTGCCATTGCAAAATACTTGTAGACTTCTAAAGGGAATGCTGACTTTTACAAAATAACATTTTGATTTTTATCTTACTACAAAGTGGAAGTGTGTTTGGAAGGAGAAATTTTAAATGCCACACACAGATATTCAATACATCTGAACAAAGAGATAAATGTAAAGAGATCTATAAAATCAAATAATACTAGCAAAATAAGTGCTGCTATGCTCACTTTTCTACCATGATTTACATTTATCTTAAAAGATATTATGAAGAAAAATAAACCCCAGCCTACATTATTTTAAACATAACATTATAATCTTGATGTTTTTTAAATCTTTTTTTAATGCATCGTGCAGCTTAAAGTTGATATATTCAAAAAACCTTTTTTCATGAAAAGATACTACCATATAGAGCAGAGGTCCTAAAAAGCTGATGCAAAGGAAAATTCCCTAGCTACTTTAGGCTTAATATTAACATATTACAAAGTGAAACGAGGGCACCGGCAGGCATTTTATTTTGAGGACATCATTTAAGCTTGCATTCAAAAGCTGTGCTTTAAGTCTGAACTTTCACCCCTGAAATGATTTTTGCATTTGGCATAAACTATCAGGACAAGAGGCCTGAATCTTTAGTATTACAGTTCCAGCACTTGGGGCTAGATTAGAACCATAATTAGGATGCCTTAGGCAAAGTAGAATTTGAAAATTATAGCAAACCACATCAACAAACAGGTTTGGATTCCCCACAGTCATTCTGAACTTCTGTTTTGCTCTCATCCTCACCCCTTTTCTTCCCCCTGGAAGAATTCTTCTTTTGTTGCCTTGCACAGAAATGAGGACTGGCATGTTGTCTTCTATCATCTGACTGGCTCTGTCCTCTTGTCATGCACTTATGGAAAGAGGTGACATGTGCTGCTTTGCTTTTTTTCATGCACTCTCAACCAGCCTGAGCCTTCAAATAAGATGATTTTTGACTGTTTGAGGAGTGGTATTATTGAGCTCAGTAACTGGTTAATGCTTGTCTTCAGTATTCTTGGTCACTGCCTGATTATTATACGAATGCCTATATCCTACTATCAGTCAGGATATTATTCTTTAAATATCACATACTTTTTAGCTAAATGTTGCTTACTTCCTCGACAGCATAGTATCATTTTCATTTACTATGATATCAACTTTCTAGTTGTCCTAAGGTATTGCATTTAAGAAAAATAAACATTGCAGTTATTAAACTATGGGGTTTACATCGTAATGATTCAGAAAAAAAATAACCGAATTCAACTAACAGAGTGGCTGTGCCACAAGGGAGAAACAATCTCTAACAAGACATCAAATTGGTTTCAGGAATACAGCTGAGGAGCCCAAGCCAAAGAATGCTGCTGCTGCATTGTGTTTGCATTTCTGTGATGGGATTTACATAACTCAACATGACATTATATTGGCTAAGACACAAATCTAGTCTTTAATCCAACAAGATGCACAGAGCTTGCTGGGTTGTGTCACCACGATCCCCTCTGCCAGGCTTCTGTCTCTTGCTCAGCCAAACACAATCCTTACACATATTTAGCCATTTAATACCTGCTGGATGTTTCTCACTGCTTGCGTGCCCACCAAGTTACAGTATTCACATATAAAGTGCTCTCCTTGCAGACTGGTTATTTGCCAGTGATACATAAGTGCCCAAAGGGCAATTGAAATTTTGTTTACATAGTGAATGAAAATGCGTCTTTCCTCTATTGGATCATAATCGCCCCTTTAATCTTTCTGCTTTCTCTCATTCCACTCATATTTACCAGCCCTTAATGAGTTTTTAACATGGACACAGTTAGAATTGCAATTTTTCCATTAAGATACCTCCAAAAAACTTCTTTTGCAAACTGCTAATCAAGAATGCAATTGCAAGTCAGCACGGTAGACAGGGTGCCAGTTCTGGAGGCTGTGGAATAATTTTGAAAGAACATACTAAGTTGATACTTATTTAAACTGATAAAGTTTTGCTTAAATCTTTGCTAAATACTTTCTGTTGCAGTCCTTCCTTGGTTCTTTGCCAAAAAAGAAAAGCTTCAGTCTCCCTGAGGAAAAGCAGACACAGGAATAAGTTTATGAGTGCTATGAATACCAATATCAATAATACCATCAGGGTGGTCAGTGTCAGCTTACACTCAGCATAAGAGCAAAATGCAATTCTAGTAGTTTAGTGTTTAATCCTAAACTCATGTTTAGATTCAAGTTTTGACTTTTACAGACATAATTATCATGTAAAAATGACAACACTTTAGATATTTTTCTTATAATTCTGAGTACCTGAAATATTTCTCAATTGTCTGTAAAGAAAACAAGCTACTTTGACTTCTAATGTTTAAAGGCATCTAATTCTCAGCTCTCCCAATAATTTAAAAATTATCCTCAATTTATTCTGTCATCTCTCATCACTCCACGCTCATATTTTTGTGAATTTTGTTAGATTTTTTGTTCTTTTTAAGGCAATTTTCTATATTATAAAAAATGAGAGTTTTTTTCCATGCTGTCACTTTATTCATAAATTCAAATGTTATTTTCAGTCCCACAAAATTACCTGATCTTCCTCTTCAATCCATCAAATCCTATGATGCCTATATAGACATTTTAAATCTCTGTTTCCCACTTGCAGTCTATGAAGATTCTGAGACAGTTCTTTTGTTTTCCTTTCCTTAGAAACCCATCTTCAATTTCTCAGGGCAAATCTCAGAGTCAGAAAATCCTTTCCTGCTTCAGACACTTATACCTTTCTCTTTAAAGTTGGGGCTCTCTCAGCTGCTATATGCAATTCCCAGAGCTTAACTGAATTGAAAACTGCAGACAATACAGTGCTTGAGATGTAATCCACTTACTTGCCTGAAGAATTCTCTCAAGACAGTCTCCGTTGGCAATGCCATTTTTGCCAAAATCAGTGATCTAGCAATCCTAGGTTAGAGTGGAAAACACAAAACTGCAAAAAAAGAAATTAAAAAATCACCACTCTAATACATTTTTACAACTATCTGACTTTCATTTTTCCAACTTTTCTGCAGAGAGTTCCCAGCTTAGTCTATTTTGAGGCAACAGCTGGCTGTTGACTAGGCATAATTGGATTCAGGCAAAAATAAGCTGCAAGAAATGCATCATTTTCCTGTGCACTTATGGGTTCAGTTCCACTTGGTCGTGAAAATCCCTTAAAAGCATCCCTCTGCTATCAGAAAAAGGCTGAGGTCAGCTGGAGCACTCCAGTGAACACCGCCTGGATTTAAATTGCTTTGGTTAACAGTTTCATTCTAAAGATTTGTCAGTTAAGGATTCTCTTTCCCATATGCTCTGGCAGACTTCAAGTCTGTTGAGTATGGTACAGATTTCTATCCTCTCACACTTTTCACTGGAACCCTTCTGACTGTTGCCTTTGAACAAATTTTTTCTGGGGGAGTAAAAGTAGAAATATATATTATTAGATTTTATTTCTGTACTCAAATGCTTGTTAGAAAATGCAAATTTAAATAATAGGGTAGTTGAAAACATAGGAACATTCAAGAATCTTTATGAAGCAAAAATTCAACACATAAATTGGAACGATGGAAAAATAGGATTATTTTTCTTCAAACTGCATGAAATATACTATAAAGCTACAATAAAGAAAATATAAAAAAGTCTAAACTCATAAGCTCTTGTTAACATCTGTCACCACACAGTATCGCAGTAACTATACCTTTATAGTAGTTTAGTACATCTTCACTCTAACTCACCATCTGTTCCAATCTGTAAAACTGCATTTGTAGCATGGGATAAAAGGGTGTTTTTTTTAAGTCAGAAAATTAATTTGTGTATGAGTTGTGATAATAAAAAAATTCCATATTTAAAGTATTGTATTATTTTATAAGGAAAATAATCCTATTCGCTGAAAAGACGCTAAAATTATTTTTGATTGTTGCAGAACTTCCTGGTTTGGGAGTTTCTCATCAATAAGCTGTTGACAACTCACAGGCAGTTCCATAACATTCACAAATGCAAATATCTTTGCTTCAGCAGATCCAGTTTCCAAATGCATTGCAAGAAATTTCATTCTTTGGCAAACTCATAGCCAGAGACTTTTTTAAAACAGAGCTTTCAAAACAGTTCATTCTGTAACCAGTTCTGCCTAATACCTCTACTTGCCTATAGGCTTCCCATGAAATTACTGATGAAAAAACCAAAACCTAAGAATACAGGAAGGAAATTTATCTGTCAGCAGAACATTTCTCTTCCTTTGTTGCCTGTGATTATTACATTGGTGATGCCACACTCAAAAGTCAAGTTTCTTTGTGGTTTTAGATTCATCATACAGAACTCTTAAGTTAGTAGGAAACTCTATGATAACATAGAGATTTTGCTGAGATTTAACATTTTCTTCTGTTTCAGTAGACCCAAGTGGGCTACATCATAAGTGATGCTTTGATTAGTAGGCTTGGAAAAATAATTCAGTTTATACACTTGTGCACTCAAAAGATAAAGAAGCCAAGGGGGATTTTAAGATTTGGAATTCAAGAGAAATTAGAATTGTCATATGAGTGTTTACCTTTAAAAATGATAGCTCTTGGTCAATGACAACAGTTTTTTTTCTGTCTGAGGAAACAGTATTTCAGCCTTTGGACTTGCTAGACTACTGCCAGGAGAAAAAAAACTCAAATGTTCAGCAAGCAAAGCATCCCACAAGCATATGGCTGTAACATCAGCATGAAAAGTGGGTATTTAGGAGTCAGTACCTGCCACTATTTCTCACCCTGAACAATAATACCGGGGATTTAACTGTAAGTGCTCACACATAAGTAATATCTTGGCCACACTGTTCAAAGCAATTGAACCCCACACTACAGACTAAACTCTGAGGTGTTTCTCATCACTTTACAGTAACATTCCCTGCATTATCAACAGTTACAGCAGCTTCCAAGACTTTTTATGTGCCTGCCAAATGACCCTTACCCTTTATAGAACAGAGAACAACCTATGTAAGCGTGACTCTGTCCTGGACATAATTTTGTACTATGTAGATAATTATAAGAAAATATTTACTTTTCAAGTACTGAATGGAATACACAAATCAAAATAGCTTTATACATGTGGATATGTATACATATATGCACACATGTACAATTATACACAGATGTATATGCATGTATTTATGAACATAGATAAAAATGTTTGCAGAAGTTGTTTGAATTATAGTTATTAGAGATTGGCAAAGAATGTGATATTACTATGAGTGCCTTTAACCAGAAAATATCCAGCAATAACTGCAAGAAATTCCAATACTGGGATAACTTTTCTATGGTTAATAGTCACAACAAACCAAACGTGTGAGCAGCTGGTGGAGAAAATTGCTTATTGATGTTATGCTGGGAAAGAACATGAGTCTTGCAATCTGTGCAGCAACCAAATACAATAAGAACTGTAGATTTGATTTTGGATGAAATACTCATTTAAAATGTTTACAATTGTATTAAAGCCTTTATTCAATATTTCTTTCATTGCTCTAACTTTGTAGAAACAACTCTTGAGCAGTGGATAAGCTTCCAAAATAAAATAAATGATAGAGTAAGAGAGAAAATTTATAAAGCATAGGAGATGGAAGAACAGGTGCATCAGAAAGTTTTGTATTTTGGACAGATTTTAAAACAGATATTTGGATGTGACTGGGTTAAAAATTAGGTACGCAGAGGTAATGCAAGGAAACAGACATAAAGCAAAATGTTCCAGATTTGATAAGCATTATCATTCTGATTTGAAATTTTAGACATTATTTGTATGAGAGAGTGGAAATGTCTGAAAATACCCTCATTTAGTATTTTTACTCCTGCTTCTGTGCTTGTTTTTGTTAATATTACCTGTTTTATTACTCTATGTTATGAAAAATTATACCTACAAATATAGGTTAAAAAAAAAAAAAAAAAAAAAAAGGCTTCCTTAGATTTAAATCAAAATACCTGACTGAAAAAGATGCCATCTCATTTATCCCAGCCAAAATCGAAGCCCTGGCAACAGCTTGGTAATTGATACCAAGTTATTGTAAATCGCTAATTCAGGCACCCTCCAGACCTTATCTTCTGCATATTTCCCTATTTCTCCTTTACATCTTCAAAACCCCTTAAAACATTCATCTAAGTCCTAGTGCTCAATTTATGCTTCCCAGCAGATTTACTGTCCTAGCAGGGTAACTCAGGTGATTCACAGCAATGCTGGAGTGGCCATCACAAAGTCAGGATTGTCAGCTCAATGGGGCAGGGAGCTTTGAGTCAGATGTCCAGCTGTACAGTAATTTTCAGAGAGAATAAAAAATCCTCATCTATATACCTCAAGGCATCTCTAAAGTTCCATCTTTCCTAAAGAGTTTTTGTAATGCCTAGGTGTGTACTACTGTGACAGTAGCTGGAAACTACCACTGCACTTCCTACCTATTTCTTGCTTTGCAAACAAAAAATGTATGGGAATTCCTTTGGACTGGCTGTAGTCCCTTAGACTGCTACAAGTCTAGTGCCACAATCAGTTTCTCCTTTTGAAAACGCTTCGTGCTAGGCAAAAGAAGCAATACTTTTAATTGGCTTAATCCCATGAAGGGACTGAAATTTCTAAACATCTTTTAGCATTATTAGCTTAGTAAGAGTAGAAGATAGCTAGGAAAGGTATAAGAACTACTTAGCAGATGGAAGTATCTCTAAAAATTATCATGCCTAAAACAGTGTGCTCTAAATAGGCAGGGATGCTGGAAGATGCATGGTATTTCAGTGTGCATAGCACACTAATGCTTGTGCCTTCCTCAGTCACATCACTCATCTCACTAATTTAATGAGTTTTGATTACCCACCAGTGCTGCTACTTCTCTCTGAACTGTCTGCCTAAATTCTTGTCAATATTGTGGAAAAAGGTTGTCCTACATCTACAGGTTGTATGTGTTAACACATAAAGCAGACCTTTCATTATTTTCTTGATATTTCAAGTAAAATTAACTTGAAGACTTTACAAAGTCTTAAATGCTTAGATCTCCAAAGTTACAGTTACAATGTTTAAATCTCATATATTCATTAGCAGAGTATGTGTTTATCCTTACTATGTGCTACATATGAGTCTAATGAGAGAGCTGTGTAATGACTACTGGGATATCCTTGCAGCAAGTGACACATTTACTAATTACAGTAGTGGAGGAAATTTACTTGACTCATTCTTAAATCAAGAGAAATATTCCTGATAATTTGAGTCTTGTAAAGACTAGCTAGGAACTTGAGGATCTGTTCTGAAATAAATAGAAAAACAAACAGTCAAAGACAACAAAGAAATATTTTTTTTCCCTTTCCACTGGTGAGAACTAGGTCTGGCTTCAAATGCACAACCTTAAATAGAACACCTATCCAAGAACTATACCATACGTACTTTTTTAAACTGCACATAAATATATGCTGTACCATAAGCTTTTTTTGAATATTTTTAAAGAATATTTTAATTCATTTTATTAATGATTAGCATGTCTCTATATGCTGTGAGCTTTTAGCTTATTTTAAATTTTCCTCATATTTTATCATACGGTCTTAATTTTTTTGGAAGACATTTAAATTTTTTGCCATTTTAAAAGCATAGCGCTTTTAGTTATGCACAAAGAATGCAAGGTCAACACTTAAGAACTAATGCCCAATGAAAGTGTAAGTCAAATATTTCTTAGCTGGTTTAAGCATTAGGAGAAATGAAGTAATAGCTATTTGAATTAAACAGTGGCTTGAATTCATTTTCTAGGTTATAGAAATTGTGAAAAAGCCCCTTGTACTGTATTCTTAGTGTTAAATTTTACAAAAAAAAAAGATAACCCGAAGCTAGTATATTCACCATCAACAGACTACAAAACTGAGTTACCCTAATAGAAAAATCTTGATTTAAAGAAAATTATTAATTTGATATACTTTTACAGTATGGAGATAAATAATAAATTACAATTTTTTTCTTGTTAAAAACAAGTGTAAAATGATATGTCATAGAAAAGGAAAAAACAAATGGAATACATTTTACACAGTGTATGTACTTATTTATACTTGATCTTAAAGTTTGTATGTTTTATAAGACTTGTTAAATATAACTCACCACTTTTAATTTTTTAGATTAGAAATCCTGAGAAAAAGTTACCACAGAAAAAGATAATAACTTAAAATTTCCCTATTTTACTGAATTAACCTGTGTTCAACAACACTTCTATCCAACTGGAATGTAAGAGGTTTTCCAGGATTCTTATGGCCCTTGGCAACTAGTGGTTTCCCAATGAATTCAAAGATACATTATTTCAGCCAAAATGGTCCAGGCATGCTTGACAGACAGTTTGGATGCAGTCACCCCTCTTTGGTGGCTACAAGATTCCACATAACTCCCATGAGACTGTCATGTTGATAGCTAAAGATTTTAAAATCATAGAAAATTTGAGGAGTTAGAAAGTTAGGCTTGGCGAGCCCTGGGAAAAGTGTTAAAAGTAGGCCCTGGAAAATGTTAGGCCTCGTGCTTGCTAAGATCATGTGAAACTGCACTTGTGTAGTCAGTATATGATAAATGATATAACTGTTAGATGTGATTATATATAATTATTGTTTAAAGAATCATGAAAAACTATGTTAGTGGTTTGAGGGAGATCACGAGAAATCCATGCTTGGGTAAAATCAATGGATACCATAGAACAATGTAAGTTTAATAATTAAAATATAAGTTATATAATGATCGAGTATAAAAACATGTTTAGCTCAAAACCAAAGCGGGTCAGACTTGGTACCCCTGACACCTAGAGCTCTTTAATAAAAGCACCTTCATATACTCATTCTATGATTATGTGTTCCTGAGTGCTAACAATGTCAGGCAGCCTCTGCCCCCTAAGAGCTCTTCAAGACATGTCTAATTTAGCAGTAGAAACATACCTATACAGTAAGCTAAAGAAAAAGAGAATCAGATTTTAAATATTTCTGTGCATCTTAAAAAGGAAATGCTTTAATGGGATCAAAGCTTGGAGACCTCAAAGTGATTCATTGCAAGTAGAGTATTTGTCCTCTGAACCATTATTACACTATATGGCACAAAGAGCGTTTAAATGCTCTTCTTGGTATTTCACTGAAATCTGGCCTGAAGTATTGGGTCCTTCAGTTCTAATATCTCTTTTACAGTAATTATAAAGGAGTTATTTATCACTTCTTCATTGAAATAAATACTACAAGTTAAAAACTTTGATTTGAAATATGATTAATTTCATTGGTAAAGCAAAATGGGAGATGTCTTACATTTGTGTTTGAGATTTTTACTTTCTGTTTAATTACAATATAGTGCTGTCCTGTGATCACAACTCTAGTTAATTTTAATTAAACTTTAATGGTTTTCTACTTAAAAATACAGTCTGATGAATTTGATCCAACTTTTTGCCCAGGGCCAAATGTTTTAGATTTTAATATTTGCTTAAATCATGTAGACAAACAAATTTCAGCCAGTGAGTTCCCAATGAATTGTTATCTTTCCTATTCTCTCTTTATTATTGCTGTCTGTGCTATGAGATTGGATATCTAAATTAAAATATTTTAGAAGTAGAGCAAGAAGCAGAGCTATTATATTAAGAGAAGGATTAAAAAATAATTAGCATTGATCATTCATTCATTCACGTAAAAATATTACTTTCCCAATGTAAAAGTTATTATTGGTAATTGCCTCTTATATTTCACACAAACATTTGCACAAAAGAATCTGAAATATTATTATATGCATTTTACAATAATACGGGTCATTTGAGCAACTATTGTAAATGCTTTTTGTACTGTATTGTATTATATATTTGTATTGTAAATCTACTCTTGTGAAGCATGATTATTGGGTTTATAAAATTCTGTAGATATTTCTTAAATGTTTAGAATGTTGAAAATTCATCCTTTTTCTTTAGAAATAGTATTTAAAATACCTTCAGTGTTATAACTTTCTACAGATTGCGAGACTCTAAATAGTTTGATATGGTATCTAAAACTGTTACATCTGTGTGATTTGTTCTTTGTTTGCTATGTGATGGTATCTGTTAGGTCTTGTTTTCTTTCAGAAATTATTCCTGTCCTAGATTCATAACAAATCTGCAAGAATGGACTCTGCCACAGCTAATTTGTCCACAAAGTACTGTAGCTTCTCTGTAATTTAAAGTCATCATCTTTTTCCTCATACCTAATGAACTTGCTAAATTGTGTCAGTCCAAACATAATTGTAGATTCCTAAATTCATTGTTCCTGATTAAATGCAAGAGAGTAAGAACTGCAGGTGCCCTAATTTTAGGTACCTTCAGAGTCAACTGTCTTACTCCTATGTTCTTTAGTTCCTCTATGCTGAGCAAAACTCAAGATAACTGGAATACAGAAGTTTAAGGAAGGAGCTTAAAATTTAGAAGTATTTCTGTAAAGAAAATGTTAAAAGTGAAGTTTTTAAGGATTGCATTAATTTTTCTAACAAGCTTCTAAAACCATCAGAAGCAGAGTTCTGCTCCAGAAAAATCACAACATTAGAAGTCCTTTAATTTTTGAATTCCTGTCTGAAAAAGCACTTTTCTTACTTTGATTACCATGGCAACTCCTATTAGATACATTATTATCTAAGTTACAGCCAAGGAACAGATTACCCTGTTTTGTATAATCACATCTTGGGTAAGTAATGTCAAATAATCAATGCAGTGCCGTTTTTAATGAATTTAATTAAAAGCTTTCATGCATATTTTTTTCTGAAAAGTATAAATGGAGTTTTCAGTAATATTAAGGGCCACAAAAAGTCACCACATTCTTTTTCTAGTATAACAAAACTAATCATTTTTTAATGGTTCTAAATGACTGGAGTAAACCCCAAAATATTATAACCCTTCCCCTTTGGCAAGATACTGCTACTATTGCCAAAGAACATTGTATTCACAAAAAAAAAAAAAAACAAACAAAAAAATTCACTAAGCAGAAGTTAAAAAATACAGAAAACTAATTAACAAGAAGAATCATGTTCATTCAGATGTTATTTACAGTTATGTGATTTCTATGAGAAGCATGGAAAAGCCTGCTAAATGTCATTCATATTATCTGCCCAGGCTATGTAGGGAATTGCAAGAAAACAGTGAGGGGACATGTAATTAAAGATGATTTTAAAATAATTTGCCTGTTATAGATCTCTAGATTCTCTCCAACCCTAAGTAATGCTTCTTATGTGGTTTTTCCAAGTATTTACAGTGAAACTTGCTGCTTTCTTGTATCTCTAGTAAAACATGAGAGGAAAAGCATAGCCAGATATAATTGGTAGAAAGTGTAAGAGGCAGCACTAAATACAAAACCTGTATTTGGTGAAGCATAGAGACCAAGAGTAGCACGATTAATCTCTCCAGAAAGAAATAAACCTGAACCACTCCCAATCCAAATTTGTTAGTCTAGGGAATATGAAGTGTCCCTTTTTCAGCAGGCAGCAGTGATAAGCCTAAACATTCAGAGCAAGATGAATTTATATGTTCTACTGCAAGAAGCTTGGGAGAAAAATACAGAGTGCCAACACTCCATAGGCATTTGAAAGAGATCAATTTCTTTCCTTTAAAAAGACAGATACAAACTGTAGGACTGACAGAAGTTAGAAAGTGCTGTGTGAAGGCCCCTCCATTCTTCTCCATTATTCATTTTAAACATTACTTTTAATTAATGCAATTCATAACAATGTCTAAAGTGTAAGCATCTAATCTGATTACATAGTAACACCTACAAACTTTTCTGTAATTACAGGTGGAGATTATAGATTACTTTTCCTCTGAAGCAGGAAGCTGGGATCACCTCAGGTGCCCCCTATATTGGAGCATATATGGTCCCTACAGTCCCAATGCAACACTTTTTGATAAACTGACTTATGATCAAACCTACTGCTTTAAAACAAAGATACAGAGAAAAGTGGAATAAATGCTTCCAGAGAAAAGTTAAAATAGAGAGTACTGAGTTGACTCCAGAGCCAAGTGTGTAGTGGGAGGTAGCAACAGACATTTTACTAACTGAACAGCCATGTGAACTTAAAAATACAAAATTTTGTTAGCTGATAATTTGTCTGTCTCCATTAATTTTGTGGGTTTTTTGTACTCAGAGCTTCCCTGAAAAATGTAGATGGTTTCAATTTTGACCAGTTATCCTGATTTAAAATTACTTAAAACCAGATCTGGATCTTGCAGCAGGGAATTTCTCATCCTCTTAAATCATCTTGTTATAACTATTTGTATAAAATAAGCTTTAAAAATAAGACCCTTAAAATCACATGATTCACTTATCTAAAAGGAGAAAAAAACCAGGTTTTTTTCTCATTTTCGTAAGTCTGAATTATCTGAGCTGTCTTGGAAAAGTAAATAATAACATGCCTTAAGTCAAGTAATGTGGATCAAATAATAGAAAAATATCTTGTAGAAGGTAGGGTTACAATACTTAAAGAATTTAATTTGCCTGTAATCTTACATTTATTTCAAAAAATGTTACAGGATAAATGATTCTTGATATGAGGTAATTTGTGGGGATTGAGAACACGGACCCTGCTATGCCATCCAAGTAAAGCCAGTTTATTACACCAGTTTATCAGTATTTATAGGTCGCTACGTTCACACAAAATTTTCCACTCAAACCCCTTTGCCCTGGTACCCTTTAGAAACACAATCTTTTCAATCATCTCTTATGCTAGTTATGTCCTTCTTGTCTATTTCACCAGCAAAGTCCTTGCTGTATCTTCCCTCGTCAGAACAGTCAGCGTCAAAGGGTCAGAGTGACCAGACATGACGTCTGCATTTCTCTTCCTGCCTTGAGTTTACCTCTCCCACAGCTTCCACTGTACCAGGGCCAGAAGGTCGGCTACAACTCAGCTTCTGTAGCTGATCTTCTACAGTAATTCATTATGATCTTTGGATATTTAAATAAATTAAATAAAATAGATATTATTGCATTAGAAAACTTCTCAATGCCAACTTGAACACAAAGTTGTGGCAGCTTTTCATGTTACAGTATTATGTACTTTATTTTTTAATAACGGAGTGAAGAAAAGCTTCCAGAAACACTGATGTATCTGAGAAGAAATATATATCTAGGCTGATGGAAGTCAGAATCTCAGGAAAGAGTTTGTGGACCAAAGTATCACCAAATCAGAGCTTGGCATCCAACAATCTTGATACTGAAAGAGAAAGTACAATCAAGTGCAAGTACATGAATCATCATAACTTGTTCATCAGTTTCTTAAATTTAGTTACAGAAGTATTTCTAATGGAATACCACAAAAAAATGCCCCAAAATACTTAAACATAAATCCTACAATGTATTTTATGTCCTGAAAGATTTTAAAATTATTCTTTGGCATAACGAATTCTCTCTCTTTTTTTTTCTTTTTTATGAATTTTTATAAAGTATATGATGAGTATATAAGCAAACACATGAAATTAGGAACAAAATATTTGTGAGAAGCAGCAGAAGGATAAAAAATGTTATAGATCTCAGAGATAAAAGCTTGGAGTCAGAATATTATTAAATTGTTAAAAAGAACATAATGACAGTCTTTTTGTTATACTTTTCTGTGCAAATATTCATAAATTAAAACTCTGATTGTATACTAGCAGTTTATTCATTGGTTTAAGAGAATAAGATGGCTGCCCGCCAGGCATTCAATAATGGTGTTACTCTTGATGAATTTCTCTTTCCTTGGGAGATTCTGAGGATATGAAGTACTATGAGGCTTGATTTATGCCTGACATGAAGCTAAAGTCTAGAATACTTCTCCAGTAGACACAAAAGATATTTTACTTACTTCATTAGCCTGCAAAAATGAAAGCTGAAAAGAGAAATTTATAATAGTCATTGGGGCTCAGAGATCCTAATTACATTTAGTATTGAGATTCAATGAAGGGAAAAAACCATCAGTATAGTGAAATTGTTTATTGTTCTTGTTTTTCTTCTAATAATATGATGCCAGATGGAAACCTCTGTCTATATTAGCCACCTAATTTTAATTGTATTACATTGCTTCTTTTAACTGATAGACTCATTTGCAGAAAATAAGTTATTCCCTCCCCCAAATATTTAACAGCTTCTTCTTAACTTGGAAATCCTAAAACATTAAAAAGTCTCTTTGAAGCTCTTATTTCTTAGTCATACTGCTGCATTAGAGAAATTAGAGAAATCTCTTCTCCCTAAACGTTTCAGATGTTTTATATTAACTAGCCCTTGAAAACATAATTTACAATGAAAGATTTTCTACCAATGTATTGGAACAGAGAATGCCATGGATAATTTTAGGGTGCTCCATGACTCCATGAGTTAAAAAAGGCGATGAAAAAACTCAGAAGTCAACTAAAGGAAATATATATATATGTGTATATATATATTTTTTACATTTTTTGCATATACAATCTACATTTCCTAAACAAAACATTGGCCTTGTAGATAATAGGAAACCTACAAAGAAATAACAAATATCTCTTTGTAAAAGAGTCCCATTGAGATTAGAGGAAAAGGAAATAACCTCCAGCCTAAAAGTGGAAAATATACAGGAGAAAGCAGTAATGCATACAATGAAATTTAGCTGTGTCTGGGTATCCACACTGAGGAGATGCTCAGAGGACAAGTATAGCAGAAGCACTGCATCAATCTATTTAGCTCATCCTGTTGCCCAAAATGGCCTACCTGATTGCATTTGGATAGGGCAGGAGGCACTTTCAAACCAATTTCACAGAGTTATCTTTGAGCCCTTTTTATGGCACAGCTGAGGCTAAGCTATCAGATCTCTGTTCTTGCTTCTCTCAGGAATACAACACTCCACACTTATAAAGGTTTCTGTACTACTGTGTCATTCACCATCTTTCAACTGGTGCATGTAGAAGTTTGTTAAGCACTTATTTTGTTCTTTTCAGGGAAAGAGCAGTATCCTCCTCCCGTCACAGGCTTTCATACTTCACGGTACACAGAAAGCCCTCATAGTATAGATCAACAGACTTCTGCCTTATCTTCATCTGTGTTTTTTATATAAAATATAGAATTTAAACATTGGTGTATCATATTGTGAAATATCTATAAGCATCCATCCAAGTTTATGGATGTTCACCCAAAGTGTATCCAAAATTTATGCTTGGATTTCATGAGAAACTTAGTTGAAAGGAATAGCAATGAGGTAATATTTGTTATCACATTGTTGTAAATTCTAACAAAGCAAGAAAACATATTTTTAAGTGGTTTGTGATTATAAATTGACTTGCCATATCAGAATTACATTGTAGGTAAGGAACTGAGATTATTTACTGAAACTTGTTTTTTTAATGATAAAAACAGAAGCTTTAAAAAAATTTGAATTTAAAAATATCATACAGTTGATAGAGTGAAAGTACCTAGCAGAACACACTCTTTTGTCAGAAATATGACTTATACATACTCAAAAGTTAATAACCATTTATTGTTATTATTATTAACCATTTAAAGTCGTATTATGCTTCTCATTTAATATAATTCTATCTGGTGAGCACTATATTCTGGTGATTAGAGATAGATGGATAGATAGATAGATAGATAGATAGATAGATAGATAGATAGATAGATAGATGGAGTACATAACTGATGGTTGGAATGTGTAACATTGCTCAAAGTCAAAATTTTCAGTCATTTCAGATATATTGGATGAAGCCAAAATCTTAAAGTATGCTATAAACCCTTTTCATTAAATATGCATTAATATGTTCATTAAAATCATTCCATTTGTCAATACATTTATGTAAAGTGTAAAATATTTCAAAAAAGTTAAACATTTTAACATAAAAGTTCAACATTTTAAAGCCTGAGCAAGGAGTGGAATAGCATTGTATTTTTTCTAAATATCCAGAGGGATGATATGCTCAAAACCAAATTCTAGCAGTTACTGTTCAGAAGGATGAAACATTCAATCCAAAAGAGCACCACTGTCCCCTCTTTCCTAATTTCTTCCAGGTCCAAAGCTCTCTTTCTAGCAAATAAACATCACTTCGCTTTTTAAGAAGAACATGTCTCAGACACAACAAAATAATAGTTAAATTCTGTCCATGAAATAGGGCATTTAGAATATGGCTCTTGAAATGAAGATTAGAACAGACCCTTTTCAAAAAGAAAAATGGTGCAACAGATTGACTCAAAGGCTCCTCTATTCTTATAACAATTAGTATTTATTATTTTAATAGTCTGAAATGCAACACCATTACAATTGAAATTTATGGTTAATCTTAAAGAGATAAATAGATAAAATAAGCCCTAAGTTAATAGCAGAGTCACTTGGTCTCATTAAGCACTCCATGATTAGATTAGAAATCTTAGAGGGCAATGCAACAAAGGAGGAAAAACACATAGAAAATATTGTTAATATAGTTTTGAAAATAGAATTTTAAATAAAAATCAAAGAAACTTTGAGGCGTGCATATTAAATAACTTGTCCTGTAAATTGATGACTAAAAATATAAAATGCAGAGAGATTTCTTATCAATAAGAATAAAACCACCTTTTTGTGATATAATTCATTTTCTTACAGTTAAAAAGCAATAAAGCTGGAGTGACTTAAATGAACACTCTCTCAAAGGTTAAATAAATTGTAATGCCATAGAACTACTGGTGTTTAGAACATTTAAAGGTCAGTTCTGTGGGGATTTTTTTCATAAAGTGTGAGTTTATTTTGTTATTTACGAAAATTACAGTTCCCTCAACCAAGTTTTGGAAGGTCCATCATGTCACCATGTTTGTGGTGACAGAGCTGGAAAGGTTCTGCTAGATTGAACAATGAGGTTAGCACAGAGACAACATCTCTTCCGCCTCAATCTATAGCATCAGCACATCAGACATATAGCATGTGCACATGGAGACAGCATAGCATGCCAGGAAGAGCTAAATCTCTGCAAAGATTTAACAAAAAACGTTATGCCAGAGCTAATATGCATCTACTTCAGGTGTTTTCCTCCGACATTTTATAGGAATAATCTCAGCTAAATGCTTTGAAGTCAGAAAAACATGATGCATTGTATACTTGTACCCCCTTTTATCCACAAAGTATCCATAAACAATGAGATTTTAGAAGATTATGGGAATTAAAATTGAACATTTTTGATGATCTGAATGTACAAAGGATAGCTTATAAATTTGTGATAACCTGAGAAATTCCTCCTATGACTATGATGCAGCCTCCTATAGAAAGGGATTTCAGAGGCCAGTGAACCAGCATCTTCTGATAAAAAAAAAAAAAAGTAAAAAAAAAGTAAAAGCTTTGGGCATTTACATTTTTGCAAATCATTGCCTTAATTTCTAATTAATTACTTAAAATCTTACTCTTCCTTAAAGGAACAAAAAATGAGGGTGAAAAAACACACGAGTAAGAATACTTTTGTCTGACCAAAATAACAGTTTTTATCTCATCTGAAGTCATTCACCTATGAGTAAAGAGAAAAGTGACAATTTCATAAAAGAAATCTTAAAAATAAACCATCAACCTAACCTGTGCTATTAAAATTAGTTGTATCAACAGAGAAGTGGTACTCAGCTCAAAGCTATAGAACAACTAACTGGTCAATAACCACCCTCTGTTGATGCTTAACCCAATGGCCAATTTCTGCCTTGCTTTCTCACAATCAAAAGAAATTATAGTTATTCTGGGGCAGGGGGGAGGTAAATTTCCACAGGCCCTAGATTCCCATCTGTCCTTTGCCACCCACTCACTCCTTTAATACCTCCTTGAGTAATTTCACTTCCCCAGTAATTTTATAGAGCTGAAGCATTTGCAGGATTTGACCCTTTTGTGAATCATAGAATATTCTGAGTTGGAAGGGACCCACAAGGATCATCAAGTCTAACCCTTCAATGAATGGCCTGTTGAGATATTGAGGCTGTGACCCTGGCATTATTAATACCCTGCTCTAACCAAGTGATCTGGAGTAATTTCCATCTACTTCATAAATCCTTATGCTTTGAAAAGGCATCCTCAATTTCTTTGCATGTTAATATTGAGCCTTGAGCTGAATTGAAATGTGCTCTTCCCAACATTGTCACAGTTGCATTTTTTAATTTTAATCAGGCAGGTTTTCTCTTCTGAGCTACCATATTGGCCAATGGCTTTTGGGTTTTTTAATATTATTTTTCCTATACAGCTTCTGTATTACTGTTGCCATTCAAAGCCTTTCATTACCAAGTACAGTATGAAAATATCTCTGAGAACAAACTGATGATTTGAATAGACATTTCAGTGATAAGTTCAAATTTGTTTAATACCTTCAGCTTTCTTTCTTATCCTTAAAGGCATCACTTTCCATTTACGATCATATTCTTGTAAATACTTCATATTTTATTCCTATGGAACAAAGATAATGATTCTCACACTGCAAATCTTCAGATATTTTGGATATATACAAATATTCAACTTGATAGGTGGTTTTGTAAACATATTTACATTGAGAATGCAAGGAGTTAATATGATAAATTTCACTATAAATATAGGCAAGCTGAGATCTACGAACTTACATCACATACACCTTTGAGATTAAACTGAATGAGAGAGAACAAAAACTGTTGAAATAGGAGAGAGCACAAAATGACAAGTTTCTTTTTTATTGGATTTCTTAGCTGACCTTTTCTCTCTCAGCTTCCATTAGAGATCCTTATGACTGATCAATTTTCAGCCATTTTTTTCCCTCCTGTCTTCAAACTACTGCATTTTCACGTGCACTTACCACATTTCTTCAAGAACATTCCAGCTCATTTTTTCAGTAGATTCAAATTCAGAAGTTGTAGTTTAGGAATGGTGTTCCCCAGTTTAGTGTTCCCACTGAAACACCCCAGACTGGGCACTGCTTGCTCGGCCCACTTCCCCCTTGGCCCCTCTGTGGTGAGATGGACAGGAGAATTAACCCTATCCTGGCCAGAACAGTAACAGTAATGGTCAGGTATTTTACATCCTCCTAAAAACTACAATGTAAACAGCAAAAGTGGAATAAAAATCTTGCTCCATAGGGTTCCTTGGTAAGCCTTGCAAACTTACTAACTTATTCCAGCATGTGATGTAAACCAGGAATTTCCACACGGTGTTCTGGAGATTACAAAATCAAAATATTAAACCAAAATTGACAACCAACAGAGATCTTGGATTGACATCCTGTTAACATGTATAGGACATCAAACAAATGCATTTTACAACAGAGCACACTCCTTAGGGCACACTCCTGATGGGCATGGTTGTTCCATGTCAGTCTTCCAACTGCTCACATTTTCTTTTCTCAGTAATGTTGTCAGAGATTGGACATTCTCTTAGTGGAGTCAAGCATATTATAGTTCAGGTCTTTAAGGTTTGTGACAAAGCTTGCAGGAAACAAATCTCTAATCATCATCATCTCACTATCACTGTAATTCCTGTCAGCTGTCAAGTGTCTTTCCTACTTGTTTTGGGGCCTGAGCTTAAGCGAACCTATTTTGCTTGGAATTTGAACATATTGGAGATATTTATATAGTGAAGTATTGGCCTGGACTGAGAAATGACAATTAAGAGCAATGGCTCCAAGCAGAATCTGACATTTGCCTCCTCTCACCCAAAACCTGTTTGAGGACTTTTCAGTACTACTGCACTGAGAGTCAAAGAGTGCAACAGGGAAAAACTTTTCACATAGGCAGGTGCCAGAGTTGTTTGGGACCAGGTGCTCTCAGGTGAGACTTTGACTGTCAGTGTGAAGAGTTTCTCCTTGTCCCTCATTAAATTATAACAGCCTCTCTTGAAAGTGAATTGATGACTTGCTACTGAGCTTGTTGCTTGCCTTTGCTTTAAGCAAAAGAAAAAAAAAAGGTAGAACTAGGACCCAGAGCTGGACTTCTATTCAGCATCACAAATAAGTCATAGACTGTTTCTGATTAGGATAACCCAGGCCTAGATGGACACAGAAGGACTCAAAACTTTAGAAGCTAGTTATGTAACTTGAATGACCCCCTAGTTAGTAGCTATTCAGTGTTTTAAAATCTCACTTTTGAACTAAAATGACATGAAGAACACATAAAAGGCCTAGGTTCTCCAGACTGAGATCTGCAAAAGAGATTCACTTTCCTGGTACAGTAGGCTACATCCAGAACACTCTGAACACACAAACTGGAAAATTTTCCTCATAAAATGGAGTTCCAGCTGCTTTGTTTCGCAATGAATCCCACAGTACAGGGGGTTTTGTACAGGATCTTAATGGTTAGACAACAATATATTTCAAGGGTTAAAAGTCCAGGAATATCTAATGCCCCTCTCAGTCTTTTCTCTCAGCACTGTGCCATGAGCTCTACTTACCAGACTCATGGAATTTTACAGAGAAGGAAAGAAGGTCTCCACAGAAGTATAGCAGCATTCTTCAGCCTCTTACTTTTGCCAAAATGGAACTAAGAATGAGAGAATGGTTGGGCTGGAAAGAGAGGGAGTTGAACAATGGGCATGACTCTATAGTAGGGTGATTAGAGACCTAGTAAGGAGCTGGAGAGTACTGAGTTACAGTTCCTTCTTCTGGGATTATTTATTTACTTATTTTATCCAGCATTTGAAAAGAGAAAATAGACTGAGGAGCAAACATGGAAATTATATCATCAGGCAATTTTACTTTAATTGCAAGTTATTGTACTTCATTTTTATTTTCCCATTCTTTTATAATACAGAAATGATTTTAAGACATTTCAAAATAACTGCTTTGGAGTAATGTTATAACATAGAGTAACTACTGTGTATTTCTTTAGCAAACTGTTGCTTTTTTTATGGACTACTAAGGGCTTTTATACCACAGATAAAAAAAACAAAGACAGAAAACAACTTTTCCTAAAATAAATATTGAATTCTCATTCCAGGTCTTTTAATATATACACTTTTCATCTACATGAAAGCAGGTGAGCTCTGAGGCATTAGATTTCTCAGCCAGGCATTTCTAATGACCCAAGCCTTTCCCCTGTTCTGTTCACTCAGATCACTTGTCCAGGAGATGGGTGTTATGAGTTTCCACACACTGCTAATAAGTATAAGAATGCTTTTCTTTCCGTGAACAAAAATCCCTAAAATCCTTCTCTTGAAACAGTCTATGGTCTTAAACATTATATTCAACTATTAGAGTATCCTTGAAAATAAAATATTAGATTTTATATACTTTTTTTGGCAGCAGCCACTCAAATTTCATAAGATCTTACTTTGATTTTTTTTAACAGGATCAACTGTCCTCAAAACTTATCTGTATAAAATTAATGAAGAAATGTTTCTCACACTAAGATGGTGTTTCACAGACTAGGTCTGTAAGTGTAAGTTAGTTAAATCTATACAAGGATGTGAATAGCTAGAGGTTCTGCCTGTATGTTTGCTGAGAAAATAACTTTTCTTATTCATACTAGCTCCAACTTGGACCTGTGTCATCAAAACCTCATTATAAAAAAAAAAATATAAAGACCTGAGAAAACAATGATGGAATAGTATTGTCCATGTGATGAATGCTAAATAAGCGGCTTCCACAGGAGGAAGGGGATTATTTTCTGGCTTTTTGGGTTTCTTTTATTTATTTAGTTCTATAATTGGAGCAAAAGAAGGCCTGCAGGAGGAGTAAGTGTGTCTCTCTTTGCCTAATCAAACACCTGCCACCTGCCAAGAGCCTGGCTGTGAGGAGTTCTGTCCAGAGGTAAAGTGTGTTCAGGAATAGAAAACAGCACGGTTGGACCCCTCTGACAATAGCAGGGTGTGAATAACCCTACACTAAAAGGAACAAAGGCCAGACAGGAACTGGGAAATTCAGAAATTATTAGGAGCACCAATTTATGGGTGAATACAGCTGCTTTTACTATGTACAGCAGGTTTAAATCTGGTCTTATCTGTTCAGAATTATATTTGGATGACACAAATAAATGTAACCTGTACCTGGCTATCAGCACCAGCTCATGTAATCACAATGGACACATTCTCATTTCTTTCAAAAGACATCCTTGCTGGTTCATGACTTCTTTGTAGCTGTATTTTACCAGTAGACTATCTGAGATTTATTTTACTTGTTCAATAGTGATTACTTTTAGAATGAGTTTAAATGAAATCCTAAAACATATTGTTTGAGATGATTTCATTTTGAACTTTCTTGTATCACAGGCATCAAAGAGTGCACTTCCTTACAAAGTGCTGCACCAAGAATCCTCAGGCAAGCTTTGAACCTTCATGGGTGAGAAGCCAGGTAATTCTTATTTATTTGGTGATTTCTCTATAATTCTACTTTTGTTAGCACTGTTTGTTCTTGTTAATCCATGATAATGGAAAGCTGAGCTCCTACCAGATCATCTTATACAGGTTCTTCCTCCTTCCAAGTGTGAAGGATCTTCAAATGTGGAAGAAGAAAATAAAATATCTCAAACCTTCTCTTTTCTTCTTTCCTGCACATTCTGTTAGTCACTTTAAAGATATTTTTTATACATCTCTCCCAAAGCTGTCCCATTCCTTTTCTTCTTAGACAAGAAGAAAGAGCTTTTTACCCCATTAGTATGTGCTAAGGTAGATACAGACTGATATTTTTTTGTCCATGATATAGGATTTTATGCTCTTAGAGGCCATGAATTACATATTGAGTTTATGCTCACTCAATAAAGGTTATTTTCTCACTCTTCCTTCACATCTCTAAAAAGCACCTTTGATCATAAAATTCTCTTTGATCAACTAGAGCAAAATCTTCAGAGCTGTGCTAAATTGTTCACGTTGTGTAAAATCCTTACTTTACAGAGAGTCTCTTTTCTGCTCCTTAATAGTATTATTATCAGTGAACACTCTTGTTGATTCATTATTTATTAGCTGAACAGTCACCTTAATCATCATTATTTCCTCTACTAGAGAATGTAGTTCTCCCTGCTATCCCTTAATCCTGATTTGCTATTGAGGATTCTTTGCTGCATTTTTATTGAAAACTTTAGTCTCCCATGGCTGGCTTCAACTATCTTGCAGTATGTGTTCTTAGACATTAAAAGTTACTATTTCAGAATCAAACAGCTTCATGCACAAAGAACAAACAGGGTTTTGATCTGAATAACCTTTTTGCACCCAAATGACACCAAAGGAAGAAAAAAGCCCAGAAAGCAAACCTATGTTTCTTCACAGTAGCAGCATGTATAGCGTCCAACAAAAGTGAAAAGTAACTGCTTAGTTAAACCAGATACAGTGATGCTGAGAGTGATACGTTGCTTAAATTACTGAACTAGGCTTTGTAGTTTGTCAAGTAGAGAGAGCACAATCACAATACTCACTTACTAGTAGGTTACATAGCCCCAAATTGTTCAGATCAATCAAACCTTGATTTATGGGATGATCACAGTGAACTTCTGAAAAGGCTGAGCTGTAGAACACCACAGCTCAGTACACACTGCCTACAGTTTGCATTAAATTTCCAGGGTTTTCTATTAGCTTCACATTCTTTTGAGTTGGTTTTCAGGGAGTCCTACAAATTTCTTTGTAAGATATGTTTTTCTATTTACTATGCAAACAAAGAAAATAGTGTGTCCAAAATTTTCACTAAAATTTGTAATCTCTGTATGAAAAAGAGTTGGACAGAATTAACTACAATGTATTAATTAAATCTTTTTCATTTCTCATTAGCTTTTCCAGTTCTGTTAGAGATAGAATTCTTCCTGAGGACTTGCTGATTCATAACACATAGAAACACAAATATTATTTGATTTTTCATTTGTTAAATGTTCTCCCCTACAAAGTGCAGTACATTTTAATTGAATAACATATATTCACACTTAAATGCAATGAATGTTCTCCTAGGGAAAACTAAGTCATCAGTCTAATTATCAAAAGCATAATTAGAAGTTCTGATGCTCTTTTCCCTCCCCTATGCCTGGCCTTTTTCAGTCCAAAGAACCATATTTTCTGTAAAAAGGACATTATAAAATGTAAGTTAAAGTGCTGTGAATCATGCACTGAAAATTTCTATCACTTAGGAAAACCGCTGGAAATACCTACAACTTTTTCAGTAAATGGTTAAAAGCTGAATTCTGCAGTCATGCCTGTGTGTGAGTTAAGTTTTTATGAATCTCTTCCCCATGGTTTGGCCCTCTGCCTTCTAAGAGTTGTCTTAAATGATGACATCCTTAGGCAAATAAGAATCTTTCCAATGCTCAGAAATCCTAAGCATCAGCTGGTTGATATGAAAGTTAATGATTTATAATCTAGTTTCAGACTCACTGCAATGGCTGAGTTCAAAGAAATGAACACAGTATGTGGGTATCTAACTCAAAAAGTACTTCAGAGAATAATGTATTTTCTGAAAATGTATAAAATATATATTTTTTTTATAGTGGAAGTTCATAAATCCACCCCTTACATTTTAAAATCATGCAGTAGCCAGTGGCAAACTCAGGAACAGAAACAGAATCTCATCAAATGCTTCCTGTGGCTGCTTTAGGAAGTTTTCATCTAAAATCAAAGACTATATTACGTAATCTAGTATATGTAATAGTCATACCACAACTTACTAAATAAAATTGATTATGAATACACTCATTACCCTTTTTATTATTTCTACTCTCTTCATGGACTATTGCTGCTTTTGAAGTTCCAGTCTTTCTGAAGTAAGGTATTGACTGGTGCATACCTACTTTATCCTTGCATGGAGGGAAAGGAAGTTTTTTCCTCTGACAGGCTGATAGAGCTTACACTGAAGTGCAAAATGTGCCACTGATGACAAAGATATGGAAAACAGTCTCAGCACACAAATGAATCATTTGGCAGTTGTAATTTGAGATCAGTTTGAGAAAAAATTGTTTAAAATAAGCAGAGGGTGAAGAACTTTGTAGTAGCTGTAGAAATATATTTTTTTTCAGTTTTATCAACCCATAATAGGTATCATTTATTTTATATTGGTGCATCACAATTTATACCATTAAGAACTTAGTCTAGCTGGGGCTGGAATACTGCTTGTGAAATATACTAATGGTAAAAGGACTTAGAGACATACTTGGGATGAAATTGATAGTCGAAGCTGCACATTTTTGCAAACAACATCTTTGTGTACATGCAAAGCTTCTACCACAATAACAAAATACAGGATTTCAAGCTTCTGTATGAAATTGTATGTATCAAGAAGTTGTTGCATAACATGCTCACATCTACATGGAGAAGGAAATTTCAACACTGCCAATGAAAAGAAATAATTCTTCTATCTTTTCTAAGCATATAAGAATTTTAAAATCAGAAACTATAATGTATCTAAGATTTATTTCTATTGATTTTTTTTTTAGAAAACTGATTTATGCATAAATATTTCTAGTTTAATTTTCCCCTGATAATTATGAATGTTCTTTTCCCTGATTTTTACTTTTTTGGTTTTGTGCTACAATACTTTAAATTCTGTAATCACTCGTTTGGTTTAGCTCCCTTCCTACTATTTGAAATAAAATTTATTATTCCTTCCTTTAAGTGAACTCATTAAGTCTTTATTCCCAGGTCTTTCTTTTCAATCACTACTCTTTTCAAGCAGCAAAGACATCAGTCTTACCCTTAAAATGCTTATGTAGCAACATTGTAATATAAAACCAGAGAAGCAGATTTTCTTATTAGAAACAGCTTCTTAGTGAGGTTTTCTTATTAACAATTAGCTTCTTCAGCTGCTAAAAGAGACCACATTGCATAAGTCTCCAAACACTCTTGTGGAGATGGAAACCGGAAGATAAATGTTATGTCCTTAAAAAATAAAACTGCATAAAATAGGTGCCAATAGAAGGCTGCAGCAGAGAAACGGCATGTTCTTGTCTTCAGAATTATAGTTATAAAAGCTTGCACATCCTCTGTGGAGTTGTTCTATTCTATGCAAGCAATGCTGATTTAGTTTTGCTGGACTGGATCACTGGCAGCTCCATTCTGAATCATCAGAGAACACAGAACAGTTCTCCACTTCCTGTAAAGTGACCACACTGATTTCTTGCCCAGCCCACAGCATTCTTGTTTTCATCCACAGAAAACAACCTGCAAGTTGGTCAGAGGGATCAATGTTACAAGACATTTTGTCATACACTTACCAAATCTCCTGGGTTACTTAGTAAATTAATTACTCTTATCAGAATAAAATTTTTCTCCAGAAAGATATTTTATAAATACCTTTCAGGTCCCTGAAGACCTTTTGTTTTATTTATTCTCTGATTAAATCTTGTAATGCAATGTTTATTCTATCTTTTTTCCTTTTAAGTTTTTCACTAGAGAGTTTAAGCCTTCAAAAGGCAACTTCAGTTCCTTCAAGTATACTGTGGATAAAAATAACTCCCCCTACGTCTTCTCCCTATGTCATCAGACCTTTTTAACCATGTGAACATACCACCTTATATAGTATATTCAAAGGTTACTCCAAGCGCATTAGTCAAAACAGATTCTTTTCCCATTTTTTCTCTATGAAGATAACTTTTATTTACTTATTTTAGAAGTAGGTACATAGTTCTGGGATTTGTTGGGGGGTTTTGTTTGGTTGTTTTTTTCTTATTTCTATGTAGCTTACAAAAACTCCTACAGAGAAAAAAGCAATAAAAGTTTCCCTAAAAAAAAGTTTAAAAAGTTAGGTTTTTCTTGTGTTTTGTTTTGTTCCACTCCAACCCCCACCTCCTGTATAATGGAAAAATATCTCTTGTAAAAAACTTTTGAAAGGTTAATACGGAATATCACCCTTACATGCGTGTCATGGAGTAACTTTACCTTTAAGGTGGTTTTGAGAGCTAAGGAAGATAAAGTTGCTGGTGACTGATGGGAGTATTTTTCTCCTGACCAATTATCAGTCATTACTAAGAACTGACAGCAGTTTTAACCATTGAAAAGTGAGATCAGCTTGTGAACCCTACCTTAAGATGTAAAGCCAGAGCCCTCTTGTTCTCTTTGTTTTCTGGCTGTGAAAGGTAACAGAGCTCCAGCTGGCCTCCCGTTCCCTGCCCAGGCCATGCGGCCCAGGTCGGGGCTGGGCTGGGCCCAGCGGCTCCCGGCCGGGAGATGGGGCCTGCGGGGCTTGTCCCGGGCTCTGGCCGGGCCAGGCCGGTCCCTGGCTCGGCTGCAGTGACGGAGCTCATTGGAGACTGCCGAGTAAAGGAGAAAAAGCTCTGGACCTGCGGCGAGTTGAGACAGCGACTACACTTTCCAGAGCAGCCATGAAGAATCTTCTATCGCAGACAGCTCCAGCTCCTGCACCAGCAGAAGTCACAGAACCATCTACAAAAGCCTGGGCAAGATTTTAACTCTTTCATTACCCAGATGAGACTTGCAGATTAATCTTTTTATCCAGAGAGAGAAAAAGAGAGTGATCAACATGAAAAGAGACTTTATAAAACTACCAGTGACAGGAAAGAAAAGAAGCTTCAGAAAAGGTAGAGAATGAGAAGATGCTTTATAAGCTGAAATATTTTTCTGTTAAAGCTATGGAGATGGACAATAAAGTCCTGAAAGAACTCCTTTAATTCATGACAGTATATAGGGAGGAATAGAGTGTTCAAAGTGTAAATTTTGAGTAAAAAGTAGAGTGATTATGATATAGTGAAGTGCTGGAAACAGTGAAGCAAAAATTTGAAGCCTTGGGGGGCAATTCTGATGAAGCTCACAGAGACAGATGAAGAAGACTTTTGCCTTTGAATAACTCATCCTTAAAATGACATCCCTAGACCCATGGCCCATACACACCTCAGAGTGATGTGAAATGGGAGGAGTGAGCTCTGATAACAGCAGCTCTGGGCAGCTGACATCAGGGCAATGGAAAACTATAACAAAAATAGTTTTCTTGTGAGAAACTCCATAAATTAACAGGAAGAAACTTCTGTTTCTCTAAAAAGACTGGTGAAAAGACTGTAGCAGGAATTGGGACTGTTTCAACCACCGACGTTCCAAAGTTTTTGTCTCTGTTGTCATGTGAACAAGGGAATAGTGGGTAGTGGGAGATAAAAAGGGGTTTTCTGGAAGTTTATTCTGGTGTTCTTATTATTGTAGTTTGTTAATAAACTTTCTTTATTCCTTTTAAGTTTTATGCCTGTTTTGCTCTTGTTCTAATCCATATCTCACAGCAAGAAATAAGTAATTTTTTTTCAGTTACTGGTTTAAAACCATGACAATGTGTCTTAAAGTTTACTGGATTGCCTTAGTCATCATGCAAGTCCCTGTATAACAGGAAAAGTTAATTCACATAATATTTAGATTTAGGTAGTACTTTAATTGAGACGTTATGACAAACATCTTAAATTGTTTAAACACAGAAGATTAAAGGAAGGTAAGCCTCTGTGCAGATCAAACCCAGAAAGATTCTAAATATACCCAAAAACATGATTAAAACAAAACTAGGTTAGATGTTGGTGCCAAAAAAACCTCAATATATTTTATTTAATAGTAAAAGAGGGAAAGAGAGAGAGAGGGAGAGCGAGAAAACAAGAAGGAGGAAGGAAGGAAGGAACGAATGAACGAACGAACGAACGAACGACATGGGTTAGGTGGAAGCATATCACCCATCCGAGGGTCCCAACAACACTCACTGCTCCCCTCCATCTGGTCTTGGTGGTGAGGGTCCCCCATGGCAATGCCACACTGTGCCATGCAGAAGAGTATAGAGTACAGTGGATTAATAAACTTTTGGTGCAGGAGGGAATGCCCACATGCCTCCCCTGGGGAGGGCAAGCTTGAGACTGTCCCTTGCAATACTGTGGATGTGTTACAGTATGCTGCAGTGCTCTGGGGACCCCTTTGAGGGTGGCCTTTAATGACCATGACATCCCTTCTGTCGTCCTTCACAAAGATGAAGCTTTCTCTGGGATGAAAGGACCCCACAGCTGAGCTGGTCTGCACTGTGGAGGATGGGCATTCACTGACAAGAAGCTTTTTCACTACACACTGAAAACCTCTCCTCCTCGCCTAACTTTGGTGTGAGGGTCTGTGCCAGCCTGGAAGCTGATAGCCCCAGGTCTGTGGTCTCCACCCTGAGGTGCTAAGATTGATCCCCCTGTGAATGCTTTCTTATCTTCATCAACAAGTATTCCAGGGCTTTTGGTGGTTTTCTCTGCTGCTTTTGTACAGTTTTTGCTATAATAGGAAAAGGTCCTTCTTGAAGATGTTTAAGCCATGCACTATAGCATTCAGTCTCCAAAAGTAATTTACAAACATGGGGTGCATTTCATGTAATTTGTACATTTGTAACATTGTTTGCAAATGCAATTCAACTTCAAATCATTCTCAAGACAGAAAAGACAAATCCGTCTCTTCTTTCTTAGGAGTTCCATTGGTCAGGGTCAGATTTAATTTTCAATGGAGCCTCAACAGAAGCCCTTTTGGCAAAGACTGTTCAAAGGTATGCACTGACTGAGTACAAGTTTAAACTACTCTTGCTTTCCAGACAGTCTTGCCTTTTCCAATTTTTCTCTAGGTAGAGAAGCGTGCTACTTTTGACTCTTTCAGTCTTTCCCAGAGGACTTTCTGCAGGACCTTTCTGTAATCAGATTTATATCAGTATAGGGAAATTACAGAAAAAATGTGAAATATAAAACAACTTATAGCAAGAGGTGCTCCCAAATTAACAATAAATCTTTCAATTAAAGATTAGATATGTCATGAAACCCCTGAGCCAGCACCTTAATAAGAAAGTACATGGCCTAAATAGAAATGGTGATGGTTTATAGTTATTATCTGTGACCTCTTTGGCAACTGTTAAGGAAAAGTTATTGCTTATCTACTAATCTGTACTGAAACATTCTAAATGCTGAGCGCATACTCTCTGCATACTCTTCAGAAGCAACTTGCATTGACATCTCTTGGAAATGTGAAATAAATCTAGGTCAAAGAGCTAAAACATGTGCCAGAAATCAAGGACAAATTATTGTCTACTGTTGATTTTGAGGTTTTAAGTGTTCCAATTACAACAGTATCAAACCACTTCAAGTGCAATCACAGAGTGGTGAGATGATTAAAAGTACTGAGACTGAGAGGACAAGCTTGGCAACCCGGGATTTCAGCTCCTGTGCCAACTGCAGCACCACTGCCTTGCCAGCCCACCTCACTGTCTGGCTGTCCTGCTCTCAGCACAGCTGGTGCTGTGGTGGCACAGGACATGCACACACACATATCTGAATCCACTCCTTTACAGGGTTTAACTCGTTGCCAGGCAGCAGTTCTTCTGGAGTAACATCAGAACTGGGAGAGGCGCGCAAAGTGACAAATGTCAGGATAAGCTGTAGTTTAATACTAAGATGTGAATTAGGTGGAGAAGGAAAAAATAACCCTTTTGTATCCTACACAACTGATTCATTTCCAGTTATTGAACTATTAGATTTCTTACAGGCCTGTACTGCTACAGCTGAAAAACTTAGATGGTAATTAGTGTACTTAGAGGAAATTGTTCTGTTCTGGAAAATAAACACTTTCCAGAAAAACAAAAAATATCATTGATTAAAGATTTGTTCTGTGAGTGGAATGTTCTGCTTGCTTTGAGCTTTTCCAAGTTTTGATATAATACAATCAGAATATTCAGATTAAATCATCTTCTCTGAAACTACCTTATACACAAACAGCCGGATTAAATGCTTAAAACTGTACATAAGAAGCTTCTTATGTGTGTCTACAATTTTAATTCAGCTATACAGAATGACATAGATCATAGCAAATAATTTTTCTCAGGATTGAGAATCTTGGGGAGATACCTTCAAAAGCTTTGCAACAGCACTGGTGATGTCCCATAACAGCATCAAAAAAACTCTGTAACAAGAACAAGACTTAAAAATTCTTCCTGATCCATAATCTTTTCAATACAAGTAAAATTATGTATCAAAGAGATATTGAGAAACTCTAACCATAGAACTAGCACAAATTCAAACTTCACTGAAAAAAAAAATTAATATTTTTCTTGACATATTGATATTTTTAACAAGGTAGATTATGCAAATTTATATCTTATTATGAATATAACAGTGTGAAAATAGCTGAGGAGATATTTGGGAATCTGTCTATATACTATAAGATAAATTAATTCATTGAAACGTACTTTATTATCTATGAAAAACTTAATGTAGCTATTGAAAATAAGCCATACATAATAAAAGACTAGCAACCTTTAGGGTCTCCATTGACCATAAAACTAATTTCACACCTAGTCTATTATGTAATGTGCTATGAAAATACTCTTTGCTTCAAGATATGTTTATATTAGTTTGGACCATGTAAAAGTTGTGTTCAATGCTATACAAATCATCCATAGAATAATTTTATAAACAGTGAAACAGTGATGTATATCTTCTGTTTCAAAAACAGGAAGTTTACATGGTCAGTATAAAGAAAAAGGATCATAATAACTTTTTTCTCTAATATCCAAATATTTACCATAGCTGCCAATAGACATTGAAAATATCTGGACTCTTTTATGGTTTGCATGGTTTGATGAATATTTCTAAAACTTGATGAATGATTGCTTTACATTCTTTATTTAACATTTTTTCAAGCCAATAACAATATCTTTTAACACAATATTCAAAGGAGATAAGCATTTCTTCACAACTAAACCAATAAAAAATAACAAAGAAATGTAGAGTATATTTATAATACATTCAAAATCTATATTGAGTGTCTCAACAAGTATCACTTTTTCTTCTGTCATCCTAAAATCCTGATATTATACCAGCTGAATAAATTCTCTTATTCTTTTTTTTTCTACTTCAATTGTCCACTATTGAAATTCTTGCATTGTATACAGAAAATAAATAATTCAACAGCAAACTTTTTTTCAACAGCATCTAATGGAAAACAACATGTGTGGATAATAGAATAATTTTTTATTTTTAAGAACTGATCTTTATATATTCATACCATAAAAGAAATTATTTTGACTGACATGCAACTATAATGCCAAATTTACATTAGATACTTATATATCCAAATATTGTGTCTGAAGTATATAAAGAAGACAACAGACATTATCTTCTCTAAGCACTTCTACTATAAAGAAAAAACCTGCAAGATATAAAAAAATATGAATTTATATCATATTTTTCTATTTTGCAACAAAACCCTACTTTTTTAAGATTAGGAATCCCATGCCTTATCACAAATAATTTTTCAAAAGTTCTAGTAATACATATGGGACTCAAGTTATCTGGAATTGGGAACTATCCATGTTTTATATGATCTGTGATAAGATAAAATATACTGTAAAAGATGTCTTCTGTCTCTAATATCCAAACCCCCTTTACTTTTCATAAGACTTTATAAATACAAAAGTTACTCTATTTGGGGAATAAAAAAAAAAAAAAAGAGTATTTTCAGCATTTTTATATTATATTTTCATCAAATATAATATTATCAATATAATATACTCATTGAATATATATCAATCAAATATAATATTATTTTATATTATATTTTCAGCTGATTAACCTATCAGCTATATTTTAACATATTTATAACAGTATACACACAGAAGACACACTGAATATAAATGTTTCTGGTGATTAATGTACTGTAAGTCTAAGTTTTATTATCAGATTTTGAAAAGAAAATAGTTTGACAACAATCTTTATTCAGCAAACTTTCAACAACATTGCTGCAGACGCTGCCTCAGCTCTATGTCCTCTTTGAAGGTCATATGAAAATTATAAAGCATAAGCTCAAAGAGAATCAGAATTCTGACTAAAAAAAAAGTAAACACACACTATGAGAAGCATCACATGAACAATATTCAATAAAGAAATCTCTGCTTAGCTGAGAACTGCAACTTGAAACAAAGGCAAAGAATAAGATCTTCCTAGCAAAGTCTATAGAGAATGCAAGAAAATCATCCAACACTCTTGAGACAGATGCTTCTCACTGTAACTGGTGTCACATCAGAGTTTTTGAGAGGAATACAAGGCATATCTTTCAACATTTACCAAAATCAATTCTAAATTTTTCTTGGCACTGCCTGTTGACCTTCAGCATAGCTTTGTACTATTACCAGCAAGAAGAGAACTAGGAATTCACAAATGAATGATTTTGATTAGAGAACAAAGCACAAATGATGCCTTTATCTGTGATTTGCCAGCCACATTGGGAGCCCTTCAGGAAAATTAAACTTTCTGACTTCATGAACAGAAACATTTTTCTGATGTCACCACAGTGCCATGAAGATTGTTATCAAACTTGTAGTTTGGTCATGACTTTCACCTGAACTGGCTTGATACTTTAAAACTTTTACTTATTCAGGTACAGTAACATAAAAGCAACCATGATATGTAACTAAGTGCAAAAAAATTTTCACTGGAAAACATTTATGGACATACTGGTAAATTTTTATATGTTGGGCAGCCCACAAAAGTGAATGGCATTTCTAGTGCAATTAAATTAAACATAAACATACAAACTGATCTAAATGATTTTGTACTACCAAGAAAAAAAAAAATGGCATAAATTGTTGACAATTTGTGAATGATACAATAGAATCCATCAATGCTGGCCTTGTCATTCTTGACTGAATCATTTATTATTCTCTTCCTGCTAATAGCCAACTTCTTGGGAATACTCAGCTAAAATTCTCAGATTCTACATTTTGTCTTACAAACCAGAATATTTCAATCTTTCCAAGAGAGATTTCTTAAAAGTCTAATCACTAACTCTTCAAGAGAGAAAGAAATCAGACTGTTTTAAAGAATTTTTACTGGATACTAAAAATACAAAATCTGATTATTGTTGTAAATGTTGGCCTTTGACGAATAAGTGGTTATAAATATATGCCTTCTTAATTTCACATACTCTCATTGTGGTTTTTCAATATCATACTTAAAAAATCAAAAAGATTAAATAATTTTATTTCCCACATTTCATCACATTATCTAAATATATTAAAAAACATTTAATACATTGCTGCATAAGATCTACAAATGTGCCATTCTTCACTGTACATTTTAGTTTTTCTGTTTTGCATGGGTTTCTATCTTTTGACTTAAAACTAAATATATTATCTTTTGCAACATCTAATACAGTCCTTCTGTGAGTCCTTCTTAATTTTACAGTGTTTGTAAATATGTTTCAGCAATGCAGTTACAATACAGTGGAAACAGGTGGACTCAGAAATAATTGCAAGTCTCTCTACAGTGGGATTAAAAGGCAGTGGGAGACTGGATTTCTCATCCTAGTTTTATTTTCGGGTGAAGGCAGAAGTTTTTAGGACCACTTTTCTTGCAGCCAAAAACCTACTGCCATTGACAAAATATAGACTCTCAATTAATTCTATCATCACTAAAGAATTTTTTCTCTCAAATTTTGTAGAAGAAAAAATAAGAGACAGAACAAGATAAATTGAGTCTGGGGGATTGATCTATTCCTATAATCTCATTGTCTTCTTGATTTGGCACATAAAGAAGTCAGTTGTTCACTCAAGTACCCAATGAGTCACTGGTAGAGACAGGATTACATGCAAAAGTTCTAAAGATTCTCAGACTTCTTTACTTTCTTCCAGATAATGTTGACACCTTCTTTGAAGTACAGCAAAAATAGGTTTCAAAAGTATTACTACAATAAAAATAGGCATGGTAAAAAATAAACTGCAATTGGGAATAATTTTTACTGTATAAAACATGCTGAAGGGATTTAAGATCCTAAAGATACATGGAGGAATCATGTTTTTATTTCTATATTCTTTTGTGATTCACTGCTTCTGATGGGAATGAAAACTTCTTTTGGAATCCAAGAAATGCTGGTTCTATCTTTGCTGTAGTCAAACTCTATTTTTGTTCCTATCGTATAGAAAAAGACAGAAGCCATCACCAGCCAGCGGTGATGAAAATGTTCATCAAAATTTATGAAATGCTGCTGGCAAGAAGGTACAAAACACTACAGTCTTACTGATTATTGAATGACAGATGTTCACTCTTACTAAGATACTGCAACTTAGGATATTGTAGCCCTTTCCAACTTTATGATAATTTTTATCCAACATATAATAATTTTATATTGTTTTATGTATATTTTGTATTTTTATACTATTCTTGAAGAACTAATGCTTTCTTAGACATGTTAGCTATTAATGTCTAACATTCCTTAGACACTTAAGTAATTTTAACTGCTGTTCTTTCAAAAAAGAAAAGACAAAAATATCAAAGTACCTTTCAAATTTATAACGACTTTATGCAGACATTTAGGAAAAAAAAAATCCTCCTACTCTAGAAGAAAAATCCACCTACATTTTTTTGTTCATTTATCAATAGCAGAAAAAAATCATTATCATTATGCTGAAAAATAATTGGCAAAAAGTTAAACTGTTTATGAAAAAGAAGAACAGTCCCAACTGTCTCTTGTAACAGGACAAATTCTAGCTGTTAGATGCAGTAGTTTGGCAGATGGCTGCTAAATGAGTAAGAAACTCACACAAGTTCTGCAGCTTCCTAGAATAAAGCAGTTTCTTCACAAGGAAAGTGCTCTTGTCTGAATTACAGGGCTTTAGTAACATGTTACTGCATAAAAGAAAGCATCACAAGACTCCTCTCCTACCCCTTCTTCAAAGAGTCTGATATTGCATTGAAGCAGGTGGAGGTTTTCAAAATCTCAGTTTTGGCTTTTAGGTTATATAAGTGGTTTATATACTGGTATCACCTGTGCAGTCCTCATCTCCTCAGCTAAGCCCTTGGTGCAAGGACAGGCCAGCAGATGCTTTTCAAATTCTTTCTAGGACCACGTACATGTGCATATTACCTCCCTGCTGCAGCTTGGTTAACACACAAGAAAATGTCAGAGAACAAAATGCTGTGAAATACTGAGGAACAACATCATGCCTGCTGTTTTGGACATTTCCCATTCTCAGGGTTTTATAACCATCTACAACTTTAAGAGCACTTTAAAAGCCATGAGATTGCCACTATTGTTCTGGGTATCTTGAACAATTTAGAGAGGTTCCCTAAACCAATATTTTGAAAATTAAAAGCTATATAGTTACTAAATTTTGGCAGTTTTCTCACATACAACGCAATATATTCTTTAGAGTAGCTACTTTTTACTCTATAAAGAAGTCAAGCCATGTGTACTGAGGTATATGACTAGCAGATGCCTACAAAAATAATATATTCTTACTGTAATACCAAGAAAGCAGAAATTTCCATAAGTTGTAGCAAATCAATAATTTCTATCATAGATTCTAGTGTTGGTACATGTTTAATTTAAGTACTTCCTCAGAATTTGACCTTTATTAATGAAATAAAAAAATCCAGTAAAAACAACAATGGCATGATAGTCTGGAAAACAAAAATTCACAGAAATTTAAAATCAGAAGTATAAGCATCAAAATGCCAAAAATAGATTATAACATCCTTTTAAAGCATTAGAACAGTGTTTACTCATCTTAGTGCTGTATGTTTGGATAATGTTTCACATAATATTCTTATTTTTCTATTTATTAAGAAATGTATTTGAAGTTGTTATATGATACTTTTTCACACCTACTAGCAGATGTTATAGCAGCTGGAATCAATCAATTTAATTTTCATTTCCTCTTTCTGCATATTTCCTTTAATGCTTTGGTATTTTTCTTTTTTATGCATTTATAATGTTCTATTACAATTTAAGAACTTTTTCTTTTCATTTGTGTATTTTATTGTCATAGACCAGGCAAGATTTGCACTTACCTAAATCTGCTGTGTTTGCTTTTTAACATACAAAGAAAATATTCTTTTTTTCAAACAATGATTTCATACAACACTAATGATCTCCAGTGGCCAATTAGTTATGAAGTTGATTCTGCTAACAGTTTTGCTGAAGAATGACTTGAATAGTTATTTTAATTGTAATGATGTCTACTTAATAAAAATTCAGTCACAGCAAACAGAATTCAAGAGCTTGGGGATGAACACGTGGTGGTGATAAGAAATTAGTTTCTCCCACAGCCAGGTCCAGGTAAGACAATGTGCTAATAGACACATCTCTGCCATTCTCCAATGACACCTGGTAACTCACCGTAGTTATGAAGTATTGGAATAAATGTGCCTAATACATAATGAATAAAATAGGAGCTGACACTTAAGTCTGTGGAGTGTGAAATGGATATTCCAGGGAGAGTGGCAAACAGCAGCCATCAGAGGTCTTGCAAAGGTGTGTCTCATACATGAGCACTTGTATGGGTGGGAGAGAAATATAATGCCAGAACAGTCCCTTTGAGAAAAATTCTGTTATTTTTTACAACCACAACTTTCAAAACCAAGGGTGATAGAAATCATAGCAATTATTACTATGTTAGATGTTTCAAAAGGCAAAAAATAGAGGTTGAAAAAGATATCTATAACTGAGGAGATTGTAGCAGGGTTTCTGTATATGAAAATGAAATTATAGATTCTGAAAGCTTAAGGTAAAACTGAAGAATAAAAAAAAGAAAAAAAAAAAAAGAAAGAAGAAACCGAAGTAGTTTCTCTAGATCTACAGTAAGCCAAGACCATTACAGCCTATTCATATCTAGGATGACATGCTTTCCAGGCTTTCTTTAGGTTGTGAGCATTGCCTTGAAGAACACATTTTTTCAGGATTTCTGATGGCCCTAGGCCAAATATCCTCGATATTTTCTTTGTACTTGGGATGCAGATTGTGTGACCAAAGCCCAGTTATATAACTAACAAAGATGTTAGTGATATTTGTTTTATTTTTTTTTATTTTGTAACCTTTTGTTTTCAATTATGTAACTTGATTATTGATTTTAAACCCTACCATACATTCTTCTCCTTTTATATAAACTGTGTATTTTGCAAACAGATGAGGTCAGCAATATGGACATCTTAGTTTTCCATAGAGAGAGAAATTTCAAGAAATATCTGCTGTTGCTCTGAGGGATCTGTTTCAAGACCAGAGAATCCTACAAAATCCTTTAGGCCAAACTGCACATGGGCATGATGATGTTATGAATGTTATGTTATGTATGTTATGAATGCTGCTGATATGATGCTGATGCTGCTATTATGATGTGCAAACAGCACATGTCTACAGAGGGCTGCAAAGGCAGATCCCCAAAATATAACATCCCCCCTTGCTCATTTGAGACCCACAACAACTTTTTATTAACTGAAACTCTATTATTTACTGTGTTGAATTCGCCTCTCTTTTAGGGACTTTATGTCCCTCTGTCACTTTGCTCTTTCTTTCTGCAATTACTCTGTATTCTGTGTGCCTTTACATTATCCTCCTTTATCATTAATTAAAGGTGGAAAAAAAATCATAGAATAAATCAGGTTGTAAAAGACCTTTAACATCACTGAATCAAACTATCTTGTATTTTTTTTCAGCTGAGGCAAAACATATGAATGATGAGTTAACATCTGCTGTTCACTTCATTTGCAGAAAGCTCTGCAAATGATTTGTCTTCCCATTCTATGTTGTCCCATTATGTCTTTTTGAGAGATGGGTCATTCAATACATTAAATATTTGGTGAAACAGGAATAAATGTTACAGGAACAACACAACAGCTGATATCACTGTTGCAAGTGTTCTCCAAAGTGAAACTCTAGTAAGCCAAATTATGAGCTTCACATATTCTTCATATAACTCTCATCCCTCTCAGCTTTTTGACTTTTTCATCAAAATAACAAGATTGTGTTTACTATTGTTGGAATTCCAGAACAAATTCATTACCTTTAAAAAATGTTATGTTGGAATATAAACACAGAGCATATGAAGGAGGTTTTCTTCCATTATTCCCAAAAGTTATTATTTGACATAATATGTACCTAGCAATGAAATATTTTTTTTTCGGATCCACTACTTCTAAAACAGAGGTGGGAAGTAGAACTCCTTGACTTGACTGCAAATTTGTGAGGTCTGACAACGCAAAATATAATTGCTTTTGAGGCAGAGACATAAGGGTGTGAAAGCATGAGTCATATAATCTACTTCCAAATTATATTGAAGTACTAACTACTACTATTATTTCTGAAATACTTCTGGCTATCAATTTCTGAAAATTTCTAATCAAGTAAAAAATCCATTTCTGTATGTGGAAAAAACTATCCTACTATCAACCTAAACACAGATATGTGATGATCAAATTAGCTTTATCATTCTTTTTTTCTACATCTGGGAGGAATTGACCACTGAGCTTACAATAACTTCTTGAATTTTTGAAGAATTCAGCAGTACTTCTTAATTTAGAACTATTGGGTCTTCTGCTTCTGCTGTTCACTGAGCAAGTTCTATCATGACTAACAGACATGGCTGTTTCTTATTAGCTTTAACTTATTCCCCTCAAGGTGTTCAGAAACTGTTTCTCAGATTGGTTTGGAACCTTACTTGTTCACAAAATGCAGCTTTACAGGGCCTGTAATTCCCTCTGGCCTCACCTCTTTCTAAGGTAGTAATTTATCTTTTCCTATCTTCGCTTTCCTGGGACTCCCATTTTGTCCTGTAAAACCTCTGAGAGATAATTAGTAATGGCCCAGTCATTATTTCAGTTAAATGTTTATGTACTTTAGGAAGAATGTCAAGAAGTACTGCCTGTGTAAGTTACACACTTCATATTTCTTTATATTGCTTGGTTACACTTGTAAAAAACCCTGTGTAAGACAGTGAGAATGCATTTGCATCTCCAATGGAAATGAATGCACTACAAAACAGTCCATTGCAAATCCAGTAACTTGATTTATACTCTGCCATCTGTGTATACTATTTGACCCTGGGGTTTTTGGATAGCTCTGATAAGGTATTGATTCATGATGATATAGTACGTATTCACTTAACAGCATGATAACTAATCTTCACACTGCAAGTCCTATCAAAGATGGTTTGGGTTTGGGTTCTGTTTGTGTGTCTTTTTTTAAACGCTGAAGTATGTGCTGCAGAAAAGATTAGGTCTAGCAAAGCATAATAAGTCTTTCTATTTTCTGCTTATGTAGAGAAGCTGAGGGAAAAAGAAAGATACAGACTTTGTACAGGACAGTCAGCAATTACTTAAAAATATGGGGAATATTTGTCTGCGAGTAATATTACTTTCAATTGTGAGAAAGTCTCACATAAAAAGAAAGTAAAGCCTTGATATTTCCCCAGTCATTTATATTTTGAATTACGATGTGTTTGTATAAGGATAGTTAAATGATTATATATTTTTTTCATTTTTATGCCTTCTTGTTTATATGATTCTTATGGCTTCTTAATTTTTACACATTTGGAATAAAATGTTTAAAAGATTTCATTTCTGACTTGCTTTCTGCTTTCTTTTTCATTGTTCTCTAATTGCTGCTATAGTATCACCAGCACAGAAAACAAACAATATGTTTTAGGCTCTTTCAGAGGATCTACCAGTCTGCTGGGTTTTCTTTGGTGCTGAATCTCTAAGGATATGTTTCATCTTCACTGTTTTCCAGTAAATATTTCAAGATTTCCGGCACAGTTATTAGAATGTTTTGTTCACATGAATTGCTAATGTTTATGCTGTGGTCTTTCAAGGCTCTTCAAAGCAACCCAAAGTGGCCTTGGGGTGTATTACAATGAAATAATAGTAAGACTGAGAAAGAATTGTATGCAGGGGGAATAATAAAGCAACATCATAACTTTGACCAAATCCCTTTAGGGCAGCATACCTTAATTCGTAAGAATTGAGCAAGCACAGATGCAGCAAAGCAGATTGCAAGAGACAAGAAAATTTGGAAATTGAAGTTCACAAAGCTTTGCATATATGGATGACAGGCTATAAAAGCAAAGCCAGTTTAATGTCTCATTGCAACAGCATCTATCTAACTTGCCGAGAAGCAGAACAGACTGTAATAAAGGAAAAAAGGTCGCAGAGAGAGCAGCCCTGTACTGACTCTAATGCAAAGAACAACAATCTTCGTGAGAATTCAAGCCTCTGAGTCTCTCTGCTCCTCACATGCTAGATGATTTGTAAGGAACAGAATAAATAACCAATGAGGAAAGGCTAACAACAGGTTTCAAAACCCCATCAAGTCAAAAATCAAAACTTGAAGATAGACATGAAACATAGAGATAAAGCCAAGCATATTTAGAAACCAGCACAATAGTAGTGCATTACTGAAGATGATTCTGGCAAGAAAGTACTAACTATATTGCTATCTGAAATATGTGTGTTCACTCTAGGGTTATTTTATCATTCAAAGGCCTATGTACATACAGAAACAAACCATGTCTGTAGACATTTGCAGTCAAAGAAGAGGATGATTCCTTGATATTAATGTATGCTAGCTAACATAATGCTCCATGATCACGTAATGAAAGAGTATTTAGAAGAGGCAAATGGAAAAGGGCACAATACAACGAGCTGATAGAACTTAAATGAGGAGAAAATTCTCTGCTGGCAGAAGTTGGCACTATGCCTGGTACATCAAAGAAGCTGAATCAATCTGTAGAGAACCTGATCTTGAGTAACCCAATTTTAATTCTGCTAAACAGTCTGTGGGGGTTTAACAGCCTTCTACATATTTTATTCATAAATGAAAAACGTAAGAAACATGGAATAAACAGAGCAAACTATGTCAATACAGTCAAAATATTACAGAAATATCCAGAACAAATTTTAAAGGTACTATATTATCAATTTTAATACAATCAATACACAGAATGATCTACCACTTATAACAGTGCCTTAGTATCAGATGACATGTGCTGTTCTGAATTTCATAGTAGAGGGCACTGACACTTTTGACACTTACTGAAACATCTTATTCAGTTTTAAGAAACTGAATAAAAAGTGCTTTATGGAAACACATATATTTTTTTACATGTTTTCCATTATGACAAGAAAAAAGAGAACGTGTTCTGTTGCTAAATTCTGAATTGTGAAGAATCATGCCTTTTCCTGCCTTGAAATAAAACAAGTCCTCTTCTATGTCATCTCAGTCCTCTGAGTAAGTCTTAAGCAAATGTGGTTAGACTGTCTGTCACCCCAAAGAAACCCAGGGCACTGAAGACCAACTGGATGCTACTGGATTCATCTTCTCACAGTATCTCGCTCCTTTTGTGTCTGTTTCCAACCCTCTGCCTTCTGTGTACTCCGTGCTATAAAATCAAGTCAGTATGATTGAATTGGTGTTTGCTCTTGTTTGCATCCATATCACCTTCTTCAAGAGGAACTCAAACATAACCCCCAAGAGATCACACAAGAATCAAAACAGAACCTCAAAAATAGCAGAGTGCAACAGTCACCATTTCTATTCTTTTTTTCAGTTGGAAGATAGTTTTCAATATACTAGTTTTCATCCACTTATTTCCAATTGTTTGTTTCCTACTTTGCAAGGTAAAGAAAATTCCCTGGTGATACAATATTTTATTTCATTCAGAATGCAGTCTGTCTCTCTTTTACCATTTCCAGTCAATTTTTTTTTTCAGCTGATTGGAATGTTTGATCAGTCCTCATTTATTTTTCACAGATAAATAAAAATATTTAGTTCTGCAAGACAAAATTATTATTGTATTATTCTCTACCTTTTCAAATTAACTCACAGGAAAGTATCCAAACTATTACTCCAAGTTGTACCAGCACTATAACTCTGTCACCATCTTCTTTTATGATTATTTTAAAATTAATAAAGATCACCAAGTGAAATATTTTTCCGTAACTCTTTTTACCAGGAGCCCCAAATTGCCAATTATTTGTTTATGAGAAAAATTAAATGAGATATTATGTAAGCAGCATAAATTCTGAAAAACTGGAGTAGCTGTGGCATTTCAGAAGAGATTTGTTTGAATCACTTTTTAGAGACCTTGGAATTCATCAGCTGAATGTTCAGCATTTGGCAAAGCAGACAATGACATGCTGTACCTCAACATAGTAGATATTGAGAAAACCACAAAATTTTTCATTCTGTTGCCACATATAAAGACCAAATCTACATATGAACACTGTATGTGGCTCTGGTGTTCCATTTCTGGAAGAGTCTACTGGCATTAGAGAAGGAGATCAAAGGCATGGGGCAGCTGCTGTGCAAGACTTATATGGTTGGTGCTCCTTCATTTGGAGAGAAAATGCTGACCAATATTTGTAAAATGATGGCAAGAGCCATTTTATGCACAGTTGGTGCTTGCATACAAGATCTAGCGTGTTCTTGGTAAAAGTAGCAGGGGATCAGATGAACAGAGATAAAAGAAAATATTTCTTCATCATAGCAGGTGGTAGAATTTGTAGACACAAAGACACATGCACACAGCAAGTTAACATATGAATTAGATTATTGGACAACAGAAATACAAAAAGGATTAGTGTGACAGTTCCTCAAATATCCCTAACGCAACAGTTGTCAATGCTGACAGAGCATGAGGGCAAGAGAATCCCTGTGTTTCTTCTGGACATCAAATACTGTGCTGGATGGGTGAGTGGTCTGCCTAAGTGGAACATTCTCAATATGCCCATGTTGAACAAAAAAAAGTATCAGCACTTTTCTGTTTCTAGAACAGTTCCTTAAAATTAAATAAATGGTTCAGCCCTTTCAGAATATTACATTTTTGGCCTTAGAAGAGACCAAGAAATAGACCTGAAATCAAAACTTTTTGTGCAAGTTGTAGCAAAGCCATTGAATTAACAAAAAAAAACTTTAGATTACCTTCAAGGAGCTACAGACTGAATAATAAATTGGAAGATAGAGTCTCAGTCTGATTTTATATACCACCCAAGTTTCTTCAAGGCCAGAGCAATCCAGGAACTAACTGTAATCTGGAGGGATATTTCTATCTGGAAGAAACACCACTGACAGTAATTTGTCTTAAATTCTAGCCAAAACTAGGTACTTTGCTACCATCTTGAATTCAGGATTCATAGCAATGAACCCTCTACTGAAAATAGGCTTTGAAAGAATTCCATGTTGGGAGTGCAGAACTTTAAAAATATATCTGAAAACAGAATATTAATTTTCCTTCAGACTAATGGTTATAATACTCATCTGGAAAGCTGGAGAAATTCAGATTTTTCTATAGCCTTAGGGAAGAGTTTTAGAAGATACTTTATATATGCATATTTTCTTTCTAGGAATTTTTTTAAGATGTTAGCACAGTTTGTAGGTGACAAAGTGTTTGCAGCAGGGGTGATGCAAGGGTGGCCTCTGAGAGAAACTAAGCCATAATATATTACTGTATCCTTCCTACAGACATGTTTGGAAACATTCCTGAGGACAGCAAGAACATCCAGTTTGTCTTGCAAAAATAGAAGGATGTGATCAGTGTAATGATAGTATGGTTTCCTTTTGTGCAGGAGGTAGTGGTTGGTTGCTTTAAATGTCAGCTAAGATTTGAACAGAGTAAACAGCAGAAGGGTCCTGGAAGAACATATTCATAAACGAAAAAGAAAACCCAACACCTTTCTACCTCCAAAGTGATTAATTGTTTGGAACCAACTAAATTCCATGAGCATGGAATTCCACAGATGTACTAAATTCTGTTTCAGAGCAGACTGGAAAATTGTCTTGAATAAATTATAGTCCCTTGCAGCAAAAAATTTCTATTACTTGTATACAAAGTTATACATATGCATACACAAGTTCTCACATTAACACCCTAAAATAGAAAGTTCTTTATGATCTTCTGATTACCAAGTGAGCTTGGTCATGTTTTTTCTTTGGACAAAAGAAATCATGAGTAGAACAAAAGTAGATTTCTAAACAAACTGAAGGATTACAGAGAATATGAAATGTCATAACCATTTAAAATTTAGATAAGTATTTGTCAGTACCACCTGGTACTATAGGTGAAGAGAATAGTCCTATACATCTCTGTAACAACAAGGCAGACAATCTGGTTAATAATCTCTTTGTTCTTTCCTATTGTGATGGCTTTTTACAAAAGACTGGTATGAATCTTTTAAACTTGGTTATAAGATAAGTAAAAAACAACTTCACACAGCTTCAATTAGAAAGGAAACAAAAAAAAAACCCCAGCGGTTGTAATATGTTTGTGCAAAGCCTAGTTTGTCTTCATTTAGAGAAAGTCCTTTTATTCACAAAAATATGCTGACACTACACCAAGTCTCGCAATTCAACAGAAAACATTTGTCAGTAGATCATTTATAAATCAATTAACCTAAATTTAAAGATAACTCAGCTGGTTTAGTTGAATCAGGTGATAAAGTACTGCATTATATTCTTTGTAAATGAGAAAGATATATCTCCATAAAATGTAGAGATGATCTTACCTTACTGTAAAATATCTAAAGATCATACAGCACTGACTGCTCTATCAGAGCAGTGATTAATTGCACCTGGATTTTTAAGGGAATTCTACCTTCTATTGAATTAAGTGCTTACTTACTTATTCAGAATTAGTTTTAGGATATTCGCTTAGTAATTCTAAAATGCATACATAAAGAATGTTATGGTTGGGAATTAAGCCAAATTTAAACAAAACAATTACATGAAAATTTAAATAAATTGCTACTACTAAGAAACTTTACTGGAAAAGTATTGAGAGAGGTGTTGTACAAACTTTGATTCCATAGGCCGGGAAATGTTACCTCGCAGATATTTTGCCTTATATTATCAGAAAAGATACTATCATGGATTTGTGATATTTCAGCAAGTTATACCTCCATTGCCAAGGCAAATATTCCTAATATTCTGGAGCCACTAGTGAGAAATATAATTTAGCCAAATATTTGGCAAACTGGAGGTTATGAATGTGCTCTTTATTTATTACTAAATGGTCTTGTCAGAGTATGTGTATTGTGCATTTGGTTGCTGCAATTGAAACAAACTTCAATGAGATTAAAGTTCAACACTAAATAATTGAATGGAAATATTAATTTGAAATTTCATTAAATAAATCAATAAAAAAGATTAAGGCACTTTGTCTTATTGAATCTGCTTCAGTAAATGGAAACTGTTTCACATCACCCAAAAGTGTCAGAGAAGGTAGCCAAAATGAGCTGATCATGGAGCTGAAAATTCCACAGTTTAAGCAATCTATCAGGTACAAAATGATACAGCCATTTGTCTAACACATTCATATATCCAGAACAGAGCACCTCAGCTACTACTGCAACCCTGCTTAAATTTGCATTTCAACAAATTATGCCACCAAGTGGCTCAAGTCCACAAAGTAACACATTCATACTTCCTACTATCTCTGGTTCATAGGTTTCAGATGATGTGTTTATACTATATATGTGCCAAAGCCTTTCAATATTCCTGTGTACAGATATTAACCTTCCTCCCTCCCCCTGCTCCCAAATCAGGACAGAGCTTTGTGCAGGTCCCATGATGAACAACCATGACAATAAACACATTCTGAAAACTGCACTTTGCACTTGATACTTCAATGCACAGAGAAGAGATTAATAAGTCCTCAGATCCCACTGGAGGAGTCTGCCTTCATCACTTAACCTGCACTGATTAACCTTGCAGATACCTTGCAGTATTTCTCATGGCCACCATTTCAACAATATCCTTAAGAGTGTGTTGCTCCATTAGAAACAAAAGCTGTGCTCTTTTTGGAGAACATATTATCACCCATGTACATAAGATCTGCAAATTTATATTTGCAAAAGAATGGCTTATGATACCAACTTATGATACAACAAGGTTTTCCCTACCAGACAAGCAAGTTATCTCATTGCAAAATCAAAGAAACAGATATAAAACATGGGCAAAGGGAAAGTCCAAGATCAAAACTGAATCTTAGTGTAACCAGATAGCTGCAACTTAAGTCACATGATATTTTTATGATTTTATATGAAATAATATTTTTATAGTTATATTAAGATCAATGATAAAAATATGAAATAATTTATGATTAATAAATTTGTGGGAAGTACAGGTCAGCAATTAAGAATTTGGAGATCAGACCAAAGACAAAGAAAATTTTTCAAGATATTATTCTATTTCCATTCAGTGATGGACAGTGTCCCAGCATTTTTCTCCAGGATACTGTTTGATTTAAAACAAAACAAATGAAAAAAGCAGAAAAAGTATAGCCTTATAACTGTTACTCAATATTTGAGTCTGAAATGAAAATAAAATATGTAAAACTAATCAGACGGGGTTTAAAAGGGCCCTCTCTGACTTTTAGTTTTTTATTCAGGGCTTTCTTCAGTATTGACAATGGGTTCCCTTGGAATGCTTCATTCTATCCCTGAGAAAAATTAAAAGTTTTCACACCTCTCCCTTTATTTCCATTTTAAAAGCTAGCATCTTGCCTTATTAACCTTTTTATTCTCCCATATCTATCTGGCCTGTGTTTGTGAGTTCTGATATCCTGGAGCTGGTTTAAGTGTTGCTGAGGAGACTGCCTTCTCTAAGAGGGACTGAGCTGATTTCCCTCTGTTCTTGCTTCCTTTCTCCAGCATTCTCACCACAGAAACCATGTTCTGTTGAAGACTGTCAGCTTTACCAAGGCCAAGGGCCAAGTTTTGGGTATGATTGTAGGCAGCCTTAGCAGTGCATTCCTCCTTTGTTAATTTATTTTCTGAATAATTTCTCCAATGCTTTTATTTGTTCTTCCAGAATCAAGTAGTAATTTAGATAAATGTATGTTATATAACTGGATCTCTGAGCCTCCCACCTGCTTTTCTATCCCATTGGACTGGATAACAGGAAACAGTTCTTCACTGGGAGGATGGTCAAACACTGGATAAGCTCCCCAGATAGTTGTGGCCCTAGTCCTGGAATATTTGGACAACACTGGAGACAGGAGCTGGACTCAATGATTATCCCAAGGTTTTTCCAACTCAGGATATTCCATGATTCTACAACCACAAATACATACAAGAAAAATGTAACTCCTCCTTCCTTTCAGGTGAATCAGCTAAAACAGCTAAAATGAAATAATTTGTGAGATTTGAGCTCCAAGAGCTGATCTTTTCTGTGTCAGCTGATACTGTCAACATCAGAGTATACTGGCTTAAATCACATTAAACAGCTCCAATTCAGCTTTTCACCCCTGAATATAAAATTGGATTCTGATGGATACTGCTGGACAAGCACTGTATTACAAGGCTGTATGAAGAGTAAAGTCTAAGATGTTCTTAACATGCTCCAGGGAACATTTTGTTTATCCTCCAGCAGCTGAAATTTCAAGGTAGAAGAGATGATTACTTGTTTATTAGATCATTAATACCTTATCATCAGCACATCCTTCACAGCACATCACTCTAAATCGAAACAAGCCCAGAAACTTGTATAATTCTGACTATATTTCTTAGACTGTTTCCTCAGTCTCAGTTCATCGTTCATGCAAAAGAAATGCACTTTTCTTCTATTTTTTTTTTTTTTTTTCAATAGGAAAATTGTTTCTATTATTTCTTTGGAAGGAAGTTATCACTGGCATTAAGACTTTCTTCCTGCTTGAGTAGAAGGACTCAAATGTGGACTACGGAGGATTCATTGAGATTTTTTATTATCTCTTCCAGCTCTCATATTGCTTTCAGAAAATATTATGTCTATAATTTAAGTCTGATGGTTTAAATAGACAGTTTCTCTCTGGTTGAGGGTTCTCATGTATCTTATATGAAATATACAGGAACAGATACTGGTCCTTTTCCAGGTGTATATATACATTTTCACTGTTGATTTTAACTCTAATCAATGCTCATTTCACCACAGATGTAAGCACATATATTTAATTATCCCATCAGATGCAGGTTTTGTGACATTGAATCTTACTTTCTCAGCAGTTTAGGATGGTAGGAAGGTTTAAAATTGTATTTAATATTATATATATTTTTTGTCTTACTTCTGACAAATTTATTCTGATCAGTTATTATCCCTTCAAACTGAACAGAAACTGGCTCAGTTGTATTGAATTAAAATGTCATTATCTTTTGATGTGGAAGTTGAGCTATTTCATGTATAAATACGTGTACACATATGTTTAACATACGAGCACGTAATTGTCAGAGCTATTAAGTTCCATGTCATTTTAAAGTAAGAAAATTTGGTATAGCAACAAGAGCACAATAGATTTTAAATAGAACTACTCTGTTTCAGAAGTACTGAAGAAATTTTAAACCTGAGAGCCTTACCAATGACCTGTCAGAAGTCCCTGGTCTCTTGGTTCAAGATTCAGTCTTCCTTCTCCCTCTAACACTGTTCAATTCATATATCCTTTTAAAACAAGGAGATGATCACCACAGCATTTCATATTGATGAGGAGCTTGCTTGTAATATGACAATTAGATGCACAGAAAATACATATATATACTGGTTATGCATGAAACGCTCACTGAAAAAATATTACAACTACTGTAAAAAACCCTTCACACAAATAAAAAAACAGCCTAATTATGACATTTGGATGCCCAAGCTTGGAAAGTAGTGGTGTAAGTATTCTGTAATCATATCATCCTTAATTTTATTCCTCATAGAGCTGTCAGTAACTATTTTTGATAAAGGACCTGGTTTAGAAGGGAATGTTCATATGTATTGTACAACATCTCTCTAAAAACTTGTAGGGCTTAAGAAAGTCATATGCACCTCCCAGTTTCTGCTGAGTTTTCCTTTTGTTTCTAGGAGTTGAGGGAGTTGAGGGAGGAGGAGGAGGCCTCTTACTCCTTATCCAACTAATCATCAGTGACACAGACAAGTAAAACAGTGGAGATTTTCAGCAGAAAAAATCAGATTATTCATTCAGAAGCTTTCCTCAACAGTCTTTGTGCTAATGAGGAATGTTTCGTATGACCTAGGAGACAGCTAAAATGTTCATCATAGAGCTTGCTTAAAGAATAGCTCTGGAGGAGTACTCAGCACATTTTGTTCATCCCTTTATTGATAGATCCCACTATCCACTGTACAGCTCAGTGACCCCAGTTCCTTACAAGTGTATACTCCATCTTTTATTAACCTTTATATATTCCTAAAATCTCCAATCATATTAAGTGTATCAGTTCCAGAACAACAAAAGTTGCCCTTCAAAAGAGTTACAGCTTCAATTTTGGATAGAAGAATAGATAAGATTATATGAAGATCTTCAAAACTGCTTCTCATATCTACTAACAATTTACTAACTATTTACTAACAAAACCCTAATTCATAAACTACTAATCTTTCAGGTATGTTTTAAAAGAAAGCATGAATCAAGTACAAGCAGTTTGCCTTGTGAGTAAAAATAAACAGGTGTGAGAAAATTACACAAAAACTGTGTGTGATCCTATTGAAAACTGAAGCAAGTTGGTGATAGCTCAAATGATCAATACTAGCATTCCCACAATATGAGTGAAGGATAAAACAAAAACTCCCTGTTGATGGAGCAAAGGGTGTTGTGAAGGCTATAGAACCGTATCAGTGCTGAGAGGATCCAGGGAGGAACAGCTGAACTAATAATCTCTGGAACCCAAACGCAGAGACCATGCCCAGGCAATACCAATAACCTTGCACAATTTGCAGTTACAAAGTTAAGTAGTCCAGCAAAAAATCCCCAACAAACCAAATTCAAACTTGACCAAGCAGGATTTTGAAACCAGCACTATTACCATTATGTGGCAAGTTCAACAGTGCTGTCACTGGAACTGGAAAAAAACAAAAAACAAAAAACAAATTCTGCAGGGGAAATAAAAAGTTCAACAGCCTTCACTACAACACTGGCATAGATCCTGTGGCAGGCAAACTGCTCATCACAGATGACTTCAATGTGCTGCTTTGGCAGCTGACATCTGGTATGCAGCAATTGATTACAACAAAGCTGGCAAGATAAACAACAGTGAACTTATGTTGTTCAATAATTTTCTGGATTATAAGAAAGGGCTTGTACTCATCACCAATCTGACAAGTCATGTTGGGAACATCAATATTTATAAGCAGGTGGATTTCACTGTGAGTGACTTTGTGTCTCAGATCAAGACATGGCACCATATAGTAAAATCCACAGTATAATTACCTCAAGTTCTAGTCTTGACATGACTGTCAACATGCATTGTTGCTGTCACAAAAATCTTGCCAAATTTAATTTGCATAACTATGAAGAAAGCTCACCAACAAGAAAACATTTTTACATGGGAAACCCATGCTGGATTTTTGTTTTCTTTTGTTTCTGTTTTGTTGATTTTTTTTTTTTCTAGCGCACATCTCCACAGAGCAGAACACGTTGTTTATATAGACGCATGACATACTTTCCCAGAGAGATCAAACTGACTGGAAAAAAGGAAGTGTAATGGATTTACAATGATGAATTTGGAAGCTGCACAGTGTTGACTTCAAGAGAAGCCATTTTCAAGATAACATGCAAAATTGATATTAAATATAACAATGTCAAAGTAATAATCACACAAGTCCTGTATAAAAAGAAACAATGTCATCAATAATGCTATCGCTAATGACATGTCATGAACCTAGAAGCTGCAGAAGCATGTGATGATGTGTTAACATGTGAAATCATAGTTGATCCATATGAAAAAAAATTCCAAAGTTTTTTTTTTCACCCAAGGTAATCTGTGTTCTGGGGAGAAATCTCTCTCCCTCCCCTGTCAAGCTCACTGCCTTATAAACCATTTTATTCATATGGGTCAATAATATTTTTATATATGTGTATGTGTTTGTGTGTATCTTGTTGCTTTATATACTGTTACATGACTTGCTGTGTCTGAAATCTTCAGCAACTGGATCAGCTCATCCTCAGCAATCCAACAAGTTTGCTCATCAAAGCTTATTTTTTCATACTATAAAAATGTCATCTACAAAAATTCTGGTTTACTATGTGAAAGAAGAATGCTTCAAAATAAAAGATTTTCATGGCAGGTTTAATTTAAATCAATTCTGTTGTTTTCTCAGTTTCAGCACAGCCACTCAGTTTACTAAATTCATGTTATTATTGTCACAGATATACCCATAAAGAAAATGTTAAAAAATCTTTTTCTGTTAACTAAAGAAATAATATGCATGCAAAGACATTTAAGCAATATCAAAATTTAAATTATTTTTACTAGGCAGTTATTCAATATGTCTGAAAGACCTGAGGAAGTAAAAAGACCTTCAGGCAAAATTTATTTATCAGTCATTGCCTGAAACCAATATTAGGATTGTCATCTCTTGTTTTACAATACTATTTTCATAATTTTGGAGAAAATGCCATATAGTATCAGTTATAAGGTGATAAATTAGAACCTTTCAAACATTCTATTATGTTTTAGCCTTTTATACTATCCCCAGAACATATTCTTGTAAGAAAAACATTGCTAAGGATTTAAGGATGAAATGACAATGTGTTAAGTAACAGATTTAAAAATAGACAAGTAGTCTCAATTTCCTGTTTAAAAGTGAATGTCTGGTTGTAAAAGCCTAAACTTTCATGGTCTGTTAGTCCAGCTTTTGTTCAGATTCATAACCCTTATGGAAGAAACCCCTTGTATAGAGAGTCATAAATAAGATCCTTTGCAAGCCCATAGTTAACACTAAAACATCATTTTCTTGGTATTCATTACTCTTGTGCACCAGCACTTTTCATCAGAAAAAGGATCCCAAGAATTAATACAGAGCTATTATGTAGATAAAAAGATTGGGTCTCTTGAAAAGACAGTATCATGCAGAAGTAATTGGTACTTGCTTAAAAATTAAGGTTTTTTTCAAAAAGTTAATTTTCTCTGTGTGTAAGGTAGGACAAGAACCTAAACTAGTGCATCGTAGACAGGAAAGATGGAAAAATCTGAAAAGAAATTTGAAATTACCTCAAGATAGGATTTCCAGTTGAAACACCTAAAGAAAGTGAAGAAAACGCAGGGAATCCCAGTTTGTTTACCAGGTGACATTGATTGCCAATTTTTTTTTCCAGTTTCTGAAATCTGTAAGCCAAAGTCTGCAGTCCAGTCATATTCTTGTTTTAATTGACTGGTGGAATATGAAATAACTCCTCAGCTTCCAAAAGGTGGATCATACCTACAGATATTTTCCAGTCAGCTCATTGCCAGTCATTCAAAATCTACTTCAAGTGGTCAGGAATGATAGATTATTTTTTACAAGATTTCAGTATAGTCTTTAATTATTATTTTGGTCTCAGGGAGAAACGGAGTGTTTAATAGTACTTTAGAGACACTGCTTCCACTAGACTGCTTATTGCTAAAGTGTCTTGAGTGATATGCTCACAGTAAAACAGTAATCAAATCACATAACTGTTGGGACAATAAATTACTGTCAGAAGAGTTGGTAACACTGTATGTCACAATCCTTCAGCATGACTTCCTGGTGCATGTTATCTGCAAATGCAAGGAAGTTGAGACAAATTATTTCTAAGCTATCAAAGGGAGGATTGTGACATATAGTGTTCAGTTCACAATGAGCTTATTTAAAGAGTCCAAGTTTTTCCATAGGCAGAAGTAAAAAAAAACCAAACCATAGAAATAGTTTTCAAATAGTTTTCAAATTTTTTCAGATGTGTCTATCACATATCAAAAAATCAGGGACTTTTATAGTAAGAATTGGATGTGAAATCATTTTTATATCTTACTCATCTCAATAACCTTGTTGTTTGGAGTGCTACAAAAGAACATAGAATCTGATTTAACTCAGGTTTTATACCCCACACCACAATATCCAGATGATTTTTGATGTGCGTTTTCCTCACAGGCTGTCAAATGTAGGTGATGACCTACATCAAGGTTAATTATTCAAAGGGAAAAGAATAACAAAGGAAACCAAAAGCACAAAGACAGAAGAAAAGTAGCTTCTTTAAAACAATGTGTTTACCTTTCCTGTAGGAAGAAACTTCTTTGAAAATGTGCCTCCCTTTCTAATATTTCTGGGTCAAAATCATGAAGAACATGGCAGAATGCTAGGAAGGTCAGAGCACTGAAAATATATCAATATATACCAATATACCAATGATATTAAAGAAGGATGAATAATAATGCAAGAAAACAGAAAGGTCATATACTTTTTCAAAAGGATAAGTGAAGAATTTTAATACTTTATATCAAGATAAGCAGGGTTATCCAATCAAAATCAAATTAGAATGAAAAAGAGCACAGTCCAGTTGTGTTGCTAAAATTTAGCAGAAAACTTGAAAGAATATTGTGAGATTTTGTCTGTCAGATAAAATTTGGGCATGTTTATGTATAGTGAAAACCTATCATTCAGAATTTTAGAATTAGAAAGCTCACTCAAAAACAACAACAAAAAACAACAACAAACCTACTAGAAAATACATTTCTCCTAAAAATTCCCTTGAAGTTAGAGACAAAGCTGAACTTTTTACTGAACCTAATTATACTTCAGGGAAAATAGATTTCTTAACCATACTTGAGAGAAAATTAAGAATATGAAAACCTCAAACTAATTTTCACTAAATTAAAAAGTGGCAAGTTAGGAGAGAAATGTATATATTCATGTTGCCTTACCTTTTAAAACAAGTAAAGAGAGTCTCAGGACCTAAATGTATTTAATTTTTTTAGTGAGGGCCCAGCAAATTATATTAATTTGGAAGCTCTTTTAGCTTATAACTAATTTAGTGCAGTAGCTAATTTAGCTGGGAAAGGGAAAATTAAAATATCACCACATTCCTCTATTTTTGTATAACCAAAATTCAAAAGCATGCAAAATATAAGTAAAATTAACCAAAACTAAATTATTAAGATTTCCTTTTTTCTGGTTAAATGAACTTGAGTGTAAGTACAATTTCAATTCAAAGCAGTGTCAAAAGGGTATATATATATATACATACCTTTCCAGCTAATAGAAACTGAGGAAGTCAGTTAGCTCAAGAAAAATTTTTAAACTTGGTAGAGTTAGAGAATCAGGCATGTTTTCATGCTGTATTCACCAGAGAGCAGAAAGGGGGCTGCTTTTCTGGAAGCTCACCATTTAAAACCACGATCTGAAAGATCTTTATCTGTAGCACCATCTTATAAGCTAATTTCATAAACATCGAAGAAACCTTCCCTAAAACAATGCAATTCAAAATTTAAAGTCAAAATAATATTTTTAAATATGAAGTCAAAAAGCCACTTGAAAATTCAAAGACAGATTTATTGGAATTAATAGGAAAACAGAAGAAAAATTATTTGCCTACTAACAACATAAAGTAGTAATTTATGTAATAAGAGCCATGAATTTCAAAATTAATTCACTTGTTTCTACAAAAGATAATGAAGAATTTCACGGAAAATGCCCTTTCAGTTTTGATAATTTTTAATTTTAGAATACTAAAGATATCAGAGAAAGCCGTGTTATTCTAGTAATATTGTACTATTAGCTGTAACATACAGAAAGACTAAAATTAATTGACTAAGAATATGGTACAGCAAAGGAACAGCTGAAAAATTCTCACAGCCCCTTTTGCCAAAATGCATATCCAGCTTTTCAGCAAATAAAGAATAACAACTAATTACAATGAAGACAGCTAAATGTAACATTTCCCAAGCTGTAGAGTTTTGAGCATCTGCCTAAAAGCAAAAACACAGTATTTCTTTTCTGTTGGAATCTGAAATAAAATCCTCTCTGGGTCCCTCAGAGAAAGAAAAGAAATAAAATATATTAAACCATATAGACATGCAAGAAGAGCACAGGTTTTAGTTTTAAGTAAGTAGAAATATAGCTTAAGTGCCTTAAGAGTCTCTGTTAGCTAGTGAAAAGACCTAAGGCCTAGTTTAAAGTTCAGTAGTGATACCCTTCACAGATTCAATTTAGTCTCAGACACAATGAAAACATAGCTTGCATTTTTAGATAGAACAGACAGGAATACTCATGTAAACAGATAATGCTTTATACATAGAATTTAGGCAAAACTGACACTGCTTTTGTGAATTAAGAATTAAGCATAGCTTGGTGTAGAATGTTTTAGATTCATATTTTTAGCTGATTGGATGATTTATGAATTTAATCCCCTGTATTGGGTGACACATACGAAGAAGAGCAACAGCACCATCATCATGATCATCATCACCAGAAGAAGAACTACTGCAACTACTTCAGCTGTCCAGACCAACAGAACTCTACACCAGGAAGCTGCTGCTCAGAATTCTGGACTTTATACCGAACGCTTTTAGCAAGGACTTTAACTCTCTGAACTCTTTGTGTTTGAGATTGATGTACTCATATAATAAACTGTCCTGTCAGGACACTTGTGGTTGGGCTCTTTTTCCCCTTTGGACTGAGTGATGAGAGAGAGGTAGTTTTCTTTTGTTCAGACTTGGTTGTTTATTCTTCTCTAATCTGTATTACATATACACAGGGTACAAGTAGCTACATGCACTAAGATAGAAAGGTGCAAAATGGCTAGCAAAGAACTTCTTCAAGGTCTTTTATATGTCTATTTATCCAATTAAAAAATGCCAAGTAAATTATTTTTCTTAGTGACCCAATGACCCAACACCTGTGTGCTGCACTGCGGCATTCTCTATCCAATCACTTAATACTACCCAAAAACCTTTAGAAGAAGAAAATGAAGAAGGAAGAAGGAAAAGAGACAACGCCCTAATTACCCCATCTTCCCTCTTATTTTCTAAACTAGCTTAAACTTTATTTTTTTCACCCAGTGACTTAAGAAAACTCTCTAATTTACACACTCACATTTTCAGCTTCTTCTTCAACTTAACTTTTACAGTAGTCTGCATGGTGTTATGTGAAATTCACTGCTTTCTTGGGCATCAGAGTTAGGCATCACAGATAAAGGTATATATCTTGCATTTCTGACCCCAACAATAGATGTCTTTATAGCAACCAACAACTGCTCTTGTCTCCTTAATGACCTAGAGGCCCCCATGAGCAACTCGACACTTTTCCTACTTGTTTCTCCTGTCTCCATATAAGAAAGGGCCTGAGGTCACTGCTGTTTCTGATCACAGCCGAGGTCTTTAGCCCAATCCCTTGAGTGTTTTCTGAAGTCTTCGTAATTTTTGCAGTGTAGGCAATGGGCTGAGATTTAAATGATGGTGTCTGTACACATGTGCACACTGCCAACATGAACCAGGCATTTTTCTTCATGGCAAGGGCTACTCAGGGCTCCAAACCTTTGACTTTCCCTGATGCATGCAGGTTAACTAGACACCTCAAAGGGACTACAAAACTTTTGCAATAAATACCCTGTTACAAAAGATATTTTGCCCCCATTCATCTCACTGTCAGGGACCCACCCAGCTGCAGAGAAGCTTTCTGTTTAGCCACTTCTTCAGGCAAGAAGTAGTTCTGTGGTTGTTGCCAGAACTGTTCTGTAAGTCTGTGACCTCAGCCTGAGCTCCCTGCACCAAAACTGTGGGGTTCCTTGAGATGCTGATGCAACTCTTCAGGACCCCGGCAGTGCACCAGCTCCTGGATCCAGGCAGACCCACAAAGGAGGTGCCTAAGCCCAGAGCTCAGAGAGAGCTGTGGCTGAGAGACAGGGTTGGGGGCAGCAGCGGAAGTCACTGACCAGGCCTTGGGGCTGTGTCCATCTTCCAGTAGTAACACAAGGAGCAGCAAAATCAGCCTGTCTTACGGGTCTCTTCACAAAGGCACAGTGAGATGGAAATGTGTAGGTGATGCTTTTGACCTTTCTCAGCTGGCACCCCAGAGACCCCCATTTCTCTCAGGCATGTATGAACAGATTGGCAGGAACCAGCCCAGGTGCTGTGTCCTCTCCTTCCTCTCCACATGGTTGGAAGCCCCTGTCTCTGGCTACCCCATCCTCAGCACACCAGCCATAAGGCAGTGCCTGTGTCCTCATCTAAACTGGAAAAGCCTGTCCTTGGCACACCTCTGGAGGCCTACTTCAAGACACAGTATAATGAATTCTCTCAGTTTCATGCTATTGATCCCAGCCTGCTTTATATGTGTTGCTCTAACTCAAGACAATACCATTTATCATCAAGATGTTATGTGAAATAAGCTTCCCTTCAAAGCTGACTGTGAGAGCAGCTAAGCCTGTCATTTAAAGCCATGATCATGGAAATAGGTCCACAGCATTAGCAGTGCTATTATCCCTTGCTTTGTTGCACAGGTCCTTCACCTGTAGCCATTGAACAGTCAGACACTGAGGCCCCTCATGGAGAAAGCTGAACAGTGGGCAGAATCCATTCCCTGAGAGCTGGATGGTCTGGGCAAAGGGCATGTTCAGCCCTACCAACCATACCTACCTCAGAAAACCTGGATCTGGAAGCACTAAGGCAGCTCTCCAACAGTGAGCACTTTACTCATGATATAAAAAATGTGTTTGACAATATGAAACAGGGCCACCCAGGGAACCTCCTCATAACCATCTTAAGTATACCTCCATTTTAACAATCTTTCCTGTTCCTCCTTCCTTTCAGCTATTATCCTCAAGAATTTGAAGTTTCCTTGCTAGGAAAAGAAAGGAATATATTTCAGAGGCAGTACTTTTACTCCTGTTGCTACACTGTAGTCCAGTCTTCTTGTAAGATGGACTACGCATAAAGCCGAAAAGAGAATAAAAAAGTGGAAGATAAAAAGCTTTTACAGCCTTTTCCTGGAAAGTCACAGTTGCAGCTGACACCACAGACTATTAGCTGTACTAGGAGCTTTTCCTCCTAGTCCTGGTAAAGTACTTTATTCTCCTCCCAATTTCAGCTTTTGAAACAAAATTCTACGTTACTAACTAACATCAATACATGTGTTTACTTTGCTCTTCTACAGTTCTTATACCAAATTCTTGTAAACAGCAAATATTTGTGTGTCTTGGAAATAAGGAAATAAAGCGTATCAAGATGGAAGCAGGCTACCCACAAAAAGACAGGTAAAAGAAGATATTTTGCATAAATGTTACAAGACTTTTTTTCTCCCTTCTTCCTCCCTTCCAGTCTTCATTTCCTTGCTTTCTTTCAGTCTTTCTAGGACACAAAGAGTATAAGAATAAAGACACAAAAAAGGTGTTAAAAACTCTTTGAGGCTCTGATAGGAAAGGTTGAGCATACCTAATAAGGAACTACTCAATAGAGTTATTTTGTTCTTAATTCTACTGCAATTATCACTTTTGTAATCAAAGACTTAGATGTTTTAATTAACCTTGATTTCATCCTTTAGTGTAGTCAGTGTTTATCCTGTATTCAGGTTAATCTAAAATAATTAATACTTCTTTGGAAGGAAAATCCTAATGAAGTAAAGCCCACATCAAATTCTGTGGGCCTTTATATCCCAAGATTATTTTGAAACTTTCAATGTTAGGCTGTCTTTTCATGTATATGAGTGACTTTTCTTTCTCCACAAACCCAAAAACGCAGGTGTCTCCAGTGTCGTGGTTTTAAGGCAGTAACTAAAAAAATTACTACAAAACTTACTTATTTCTTGCTGTGAGATATGGATTAGAACAAGAGCAAAACAGGCTTAAAACTTAAAAGGAATAAAGTAAGTTTATTAACAAAACTACAAGAACACCAGAATAAACCTCCAGAAAACCCCTTTATCCCCCACTACTTAACCATTCTCTCGTTCACATGACAACATAGAGACAAAAAACTTTGGAACTTTGGTATTTAAAAACAGTCCCAATTCCTGCTAGAGTCTTTTCATCAGTCTTTGTAGAGAAACGGAAGTCTTTCTTCTGCTAATCTATGGAGTTTCTCACAAGAAAGCTATTTCTGTTATAGCTTTCTATTTTTCTGATGCCAGCTGCCTGGAAATCTTGTCATCAGTTCACTCCTCCCATTTCACATCACTCTGAGGTGTGTATGGGTCAATGAGTCTAGGGATGTCATTTTAAGGATGAGTTATTCAAAGGCAAAAGTTCTTTTCATCTGTCTCTGTGAGCTTCCCTGGAAAACAGAAGTTTTCTCTTTGCCTCAAGCGGCCCCAAATCTTCGACTATTACTTCTCTCCTTCTGTTCCAGCACCTCACTGTATCATAATTACTCCACCTTTTGCTCAAAATCCAAACTTTGAACACTCCATTCCTCCCTATATACTCTGTCATGAATTAAAGGAGTTTTTTCAGGACACTATTGTCCATCTGCATAGCTTTAACAGAAAAATATTTCAGCTTATAAAGCATCTCCTTATTCTCTACCTTTTCTGAAGCTTAATTCTTTTCTTTACTGTCTCTGATAGTTTATAAAGTCTCTTTACATGTTGATTACTCTCTTTTTCTTGCTCTGGAAAAAAAGGATTAATCTGCAAGTCTCATCTGGGTAATGAAAGGGTTAAAATCTTGCCCAGGCTTTTGTAGATGGTTCTGTGATCTCTGCCGGAGCAGCAGCTGGAGTTGTCTGCAATGGAAGATTCTTCATGGCTGCTCTGGAGAGTGTGGTCACTGTCTCAGCCTGCCGCAGGTCAAGAGCTTTTTTTCCTTTCTTTACTCGGCAGTCTCTGGTGAATTCAGTCACAGCAAAAACTGCAGCCGAGCCAGGGACCGGCCTGGCCTGGCCAGAGCCCGGGACAAGCCCCGCAGGCCCCATCTCCCGGCCGGGAGCCGCTGGGCCCAGCCCAGCCCCCGCCTGGGCCGCATGGCCTGGGCAGGGAACGGGAGGCCAGCTGGAGCTCTGTTACCTTTCACAGCCAGGAAACAAAGAGACAAAGAAATTCCCAGGCTTAGGTCTTAAGGTTGTGTTCACATGTTGATCTCGCTTTTCAATGGTTAAAACTGCTGTCAATTCTTAGAAATGGCCAGCTGTTGGCTAGGAGAAAAACTCCCATCAGCCTCCAGCAGTTTTAACTTCCTTAGGTGTTTTTCTTTGTTTTCTTAAATGCCAATCTATCACACTCCACTCTTCCCCCTACCCCATTCTTGCCTCTGTCCAGGAGAGACACATTGTTCACTGCTGTTCCCTGTAATCAGAATTATGCGGAGAAGGAAAGCCTGAAATTTCTAACAAACCCAGACCATTAATCAGAACTACATGGTTTCCCGATTTTTATTTTTTTTTCCCTACTTGCTTGTAAGGAAATATCTACAGAGACTGAAATCATGCTAATTTGATGAGGTTTGGTATGTTAGATGACTGAAGTAATGCACATGTTTATGCAGAAACAAATACCTAATTCTTCCTTTGTTTGAGGTACTGCTCTCGAGAGCTTGGCTCTTGTTTATAACACTCTTGTTCACAGCAGAAGTAAAATGAATTAGGGAAAATTTCAGAAGATATTTCTTTTCAGACCTTTTCTGGGTGGAAAATGTGGAAAGAGAAAAATCTCCTGTTTAATTTAAAGGAAAAGAAACATCAGTTTCAGAGTTCTTGGGCTTCCTAAGCCTAAGTAATGTAAATCTGATGTATGATCAAAAACATCTTTTGGAAAACATGATTTTACTACAGCTCTGATGAATCAAGATACATGCCTTTGAGAAATTATTCCATTGAGGGGCTATGTTCAGCGGCAGTGTTACAGGTGACCTCTGGCAATGTTAGAAAAAAAACATACAGAAAATTTGTCTTTTATTTTTTCAGGTATAAAATGGAGAATGCTAGAATCATTAAAAAGAGGAACTTCTTGTATATGCCCTTTATTCAACTTGGGACACTTGAAAGTCAGTCACTAAAAAGTGTTTATGAAACTCTTCAACTAGTTTAAATGTAAGAAATGGTTTTTCAATGTTCTCTTGCCCTTTGTTGCTTTAATATTTCTTCTAATACAAAATTTATCTGATTTGGGATTTTGTTGCTCTCTGCAAAGTATTGTCTTTATCATTTATGTTTCTCTAGTAAGTTCATACCTTTATACTGGGTGTTTATTTTCATATCTATGGTGAGATTTACAAGGTATATATCTTTTTCACTGTTCTGCTCACTGTAAAGAATTTTTTTTTTTTGCAGTAGTTTTATAAGTATCTGATGTGTTGTAATAAGGTAATTTTCCACAAAAATAAAAGTAATCTTTACTAGCTTTCTTAATATAACTTAGCTATCCAATGACTTACTGCTTTGAGATAGAGGAAAGTGAGGGAGAGATTTAACATATAAACATATAACATATTGTCCAAATCTCAAAAGGCATTGGTTTCTTTCTAAAAGCTGTAGTTTTATTTAAAAGGTGCAGGGAGTAAATACATGTAGTATTAAGGTGATTGTATTTTCCAATAAACAACACCAGTGCTAAGATACTTTGTGCTGACATTTTTAGGGTCATAAAGTAGTCACATTGAATTCTAAAAAAACATATTTTAGTAAGTTTCTGCTCCTGGCTTCTGACTCAGCAGTATGTAAACTTTTGGAATTAGCTGATTTCATTCTGTACTCTCTATAGGAGAAGGAATATTGCAGCAATGAACAGCACTGATGTATTTATATTTGTGGATGACTCTGTTATCAAAGTATGACAGAGATGTAAAAAAGAGATAAGCAATGTTATCACAGCAAACTGTAGTGTTCAGAAGTTCTCTCTCTCTGATTCAATCTGTGAATCAGCAGATTGACCATGAAAAAACAAGAGGTAAATATAATTTTAATATTCATTTGATTCAGTGCTCACATTGAAGATCACTCAGCGTTCATTCCAACAGTTTACTTATTTCTTGATAAAAAAGAAGTCTAGCTAAACTAGAGGTTTAGAACCAACATACTGGGAACACATAAAGAAAACCCCAGAGGAAACCCTCTGCTTATCCCAAAGGATATCCCAAAAGATGTCCAGCCCATTGAAGTTTACCACTTTGATATAGTTCTTATCTTCTCAGTATTTCAGTATCAATGTACAATGCTATGGATCCTCTCAGTCTCACAGTTAAGATCGGGTTTTGTAAGTAGTACAAAGTAGTAGTAATAGTAAGTAAGTACCAAGTAGCAGAAATGTTAGAATACTATTCATAAAAGATGTCTTACTCTCTATTGACAATTGGTACTAGCATTCCATATCCCCACAAATGCAACTTTTTACCAATACCAGACAGAATACGACCAAAGGAATGCACAATAAATGTGCAAACGATCCTCAAATTCTCTCCTAGGCATTGGACACCTGAGCTTGACTCAGACACAAATTTGTGAGTTTTATCCAAATAGTTTTCAAATGTGGCAATAAAAATTTACTCAAAAAATTGTCTCTGAGAAAATAATTTTATGTTTTCGAAAGGTTTGTCTACCTTCTTAACAACTTCCATGTCAGTGTGCACTTTGCTTTTCCCAGTTCATATCCAGCCAGCATCTTGCCATGAAATTGGGGCATACCAGCCTCCAACGAACCATTTCACCATAAATTTTGGCACTGCTGCCACCACGCTTTTCAACTCCCTAACAACTAGGAAAACCATCTTAACAGCTGTCACAAAGTCACTGGTCCCAACTTCCCTGGAACCAAGCACTTTTAATTTGGATTTAAGTGGGAACAAGTACTACTAACATTAATTACCTCAGCAATTAAAGTCATTGCAAATGCTCTGTGTCAGGGCTTTTGGAATTTTTATTTCTTCTTCTAAAAGTAGAAGAATTCATCATTCATCCTCTATAGGATGAATGAAAGTAATTTCTCCTTTAATGAGAATTATAACATCCAGGCATTGAAAGAGCTAAGAAAAGTTACTTTCAGCTTAGAATTAGGAGACAAAAATCTCTTTTAAAAGTTTATAAACATGCTATTTAAAAGTTTTACATAAAATGTATCACTCAAAAATTCTTATGGTTTATGATATAGGCGTTATGTACCTTGAGGAAAGAGCAATGGCATGCATGCACAGGAGTCTAAAAAAGGACTTAAAAGAAGAGTAATGGCATCAAGAAAATAGTCTGAAGCACATGTTGAGAACCACATTACTTACATTTCCTCTGTATTTAAAAGTTACTTTTTTCTAATTTTTATCACTCTTAGTTAGCCTTAGGAGTGGTAGTATTCAACATATTGAGTCATGTTGAATTTATAGGAAAAATGAGAATTTCATCAGAAATGTGAGAGACTTCAAGGTCATTTGCACTGCAGTAACTGCAAGTATTTTACCCAAGTAAAACATGAAAAAAATTCTAATTGTTCTATTTTTTTATTTGTCAACTGTGTTTACGAGTCTGAGCAGACTGATTAGCATTGATATTGCAAAGTTAAACAAAGAATGACAATAAATAAAGGATAAATAATCAAAATATAAGGATTAAATCATCCTTTCCATCATCAGTTTATGAGATGGGTTTTTTGAGATCTATCAAATTATTTTTATTTTATATTTTCTTTTTTTATTGGAGTAACAGATAGCCATTACATCTCGATAAACTGAGATGAAAACATTTCATCCAGTATATTAAGATACATGGAGGTGCATTATTTTTTCCTTGTCTTTGGTAAGCATCCCAAAGCGTCAGAAATAATTCAATCAAGTTATCTGCTACTTTACAAAAAAACCCACCAAAAGTATTTGACAGAAATTCATCTGAACTATCTCAAGTAAATAAGGCATCTCAATGATAAACCATTTAGTGAATGAAACATATTAGCAGATAATTTTGAAATTAAAAAACCCCAAGCTGGATGAAAAGCCATTTGTGTTTCTTCCAGCTCTCTCTGTCTGGCATGCTGCTTACTATTTACTGTTGCCCAGGCTTAACCGTACTGTGTCGCTCTATTTGGAACGGCGAGACGAACGACACAGACTCTCTTGGGAGTCGATCAGGAGAATTTCTCCCGGTTTATTACCTCAGGTCGTTTTTATAGACCGATACGTGAAAAGTACAGAAAAGAAACTCTTATTGGTTAGTAAACTAACACATCACCATCATTGGTCCGTGGGGTTCACCACCCCTCGACTTTGTCTTGCAAGAAAACAAGGAACAGACAAACAGCACCTGCAAGGCTGTTTTCTGTCTCTGAGGATTGTTTTAATTCCTCCCCATAATTTCCCAGGCCACTTTCTCAGGCAAGACTGAGAAAGCTATGCGGCCTGCAATTTCCACCGGCACCGTGCTCTCTGTTTCAGAGTTAGCATCCACAGTACTGGGACAAGGACTACACTCCTTAAATAGTACAGATGAAACCTACTCAAAAATAGAATATACAGAAGTGTCATAATAAAATTCTTACTGGTCTCGTGAGGTTCTCAAGTATGGTCTGCAGAAAAAGAATAAGAAAAATTGTGAAATGTTCATATTTTAAGACAATGAAAACCAATGAAGTCACTACCATGCAGGCACTAAGTCATCCCTCACCCATTTTTATGCTACAGTTCTGCTCTGAAAGCTATTTCAGCCAAGATTCAGGGTACCCTCCTCATGCAAATATGCAAGGCATATGACTCCACCTGTTCCAAAACCCACGAATGTCCTAAGTACCTAAGTAATTAGAAGACTAAATTTCCTAGTAGACATATTGCTGCTAATAAATGAGTGGGAGGTATATTTTACAAAACCCTTTTAAGCGGCTTTTTTTCTCTACTATTCTCACAGGGGCTTCAAAATTAACAACTTCAGCTCCTAGTATTAGAAGCCAAAAACTGCCTGAGGTGTGTTTCAGAAAACAAACAAACAAACAAACAAACAGTAAACAGTTTCATAGAATATCCCCCCACGTAGTCAACATCTCCTCAACAGCAGCATCTGGGTTGCCTATTTATATCCAGCAATCATGAAGGTGTGCACTACTCCAAGATCATCCCTGGAAAGAAACTGCTCCTCAGCGATTTACCCTGGGCAAGGTACAATCACAGGCTCCCTAACAAACATGTCAGAACTCATTAAGAAGGAGGCTCATAAATACCAGCTGATTATTTCAACCATAAAGTTACATTACAAAAAGCACATTATTTCTATGGTCTTTCAATCAGGTATTAATGGTGTGTATCCAGATCCCTAGGAGGTGTAAACCAGTGTAGATCCATTGACTTCAAAACAGAAAGACACTGATCTGCTTGAAAGAATCTCCCCTTGGGGAGCCGTTTTGAGTTGCAAAATTTGTATTCAGCTCTTTGCTTTTATTCTTTCCCATTCCTCTGTACATTCATCAATTTTTACACAGATCCAAATTAAACCCTTTGAGAATGAGATCCACGCAGAAATAATTTAAAAGCCCAGAAATATCAATTAAAATAAGGTAAAGCATTCATAAATTGAAAACAAAACTACCATTATAGGCAAATAAATCAGACTATGTAGAATTAAACCACCAAGGATTTGAGATTAAAAAAAACAAAAAGCAAACAAGTAGTTTAATGAAACTGTAGAACTGAAACTAATGAAGCCTGTCCTCTGATTTGTGCCCTGTGGTAAGATGTTTTCTGAGTCAAGAAATGTGTGAGCTCAAACTGAAACTTTTCCCGAAGTAGACTTACATATAAGATCTATCTTCTCTAAGGATTTGCTGAAATATCTAATAATGGGTGATTGTTGGGTTTTTGTTCACCTGAGACAATTTTATCATCTACGTTCGAATGTTATATTTTTCCATCTATATTTCATTAATGTATGGGTCTTAGCTTTCCCTGGAAACTCTCTACTTCTATCAGTTCAAGAGGGCTTCTCAGACATGAATAAAACCAGGATAGTTCTGTGTTTTTTCACAGGAAATTATCTACTTGATTCTAAATATATGTGAATTTGAGTTAGCAAAAAGACAAAGAACTAGTATCTTTATACTCTCTTAGAGAAGTTATACCTTATTTACTTTTATATTTGCATATCTGATTATCAAAATGGATTTTACTCAAACTAGGATTATAGAATGATTTCATGGCAAGGACCTCTTCAACTAGAACAGTTTGCACAAAGCCCCATCTAAGCTGGCCTTGAATGCTTCCAGGGATGGGGATCCATCAGGGATCCACCACTTCTCTAGACAGCTTGTGCCAATGCCCCACCACCCCCACAGTAAAGACTTTCTTCCATATATCTAACCTAAATTTCCCATTTCTGTTTGAACCCGTAAGTCTTTGTCCTATCACTAGAGTTCCTGATGAATAATATTTTACTTGTCGTAGGCAAAGCCCCCACAGTTACCTAGAGCTTAAAGTTTGATGTAGACAGCAAGATTTTGATCAAAAAGTATAAAAATAGCATTCAACAACCATGTATTTGCATCACTTTGGATACTAAATTTCTAAAATTCTCATGCATTTATAGTACATGACAGCTGGATGAACTTGTAAGTATATGGAAGACATTAATTATTCATTTCTAATTAATTATGCTGAATATTTTGCTTCTTGCACTGTTGCTCATTATATAAACTAAGCATTATCCTGCAGTTACTCAAGTGATGCAAAATCCCAAATGAAGTTGGTTAATGCATGTCACTAATAAGAGAGGTGCACCTCAGTTGAAAGGAAGAGAACTTTGATAGGTGTGCTGTGTTGGCTGGTAATAAATCTCTGATGATTCTGCACTATTGATTGCTTTTGGGAAAGTACCTACGTGATATTTAAATGCTGAAATGGTATTCATGATCTTCATTGACAAATACATATAAAAATTTCAAAAGCAAGCTTCTCACTTCTTTAGTAAAGTGAGTACAGGAAGTATTACACCAGCTTGGTAGTTTCTGTGAACATGTATTTATTCATATAGTCCAGCAACTCTTTAAATCTATTACTAAGCTAGAGATTATTGACAATGCTACCATTGTTATTAACAAATATTCATTACTCCTATGGGTAAGGAGTATATTCAAAAGCAGTTTTATCATAAAATAATATATTCCCAAGTTAATATGACTCTTTTCCAAAGTGCGAAAATGGAGATAATAGGCAGAATGTGGAAGTGTTACATAATTTAAACTAGTGAATTGCTCTGTACATCAGCTGAAAACTTTAAGCACAATTCAAGCTACCCCCAAGACCTAATTCAAGATTCTAACTGCAAGTTAAAAGAGGATTATGTAGAGCAGTGGAGCTTAGCCAGAGTAGCAGTGCACCAGACCTTCAGTAAAGACCACACAACAAATTTCAAAAAAGCCCTTCTATCTAGGAACCATGAAGATAATACCATTGATAAATAAATTGTTCTTACATTTCTTTTATACATTTATTAAGCAAAAGGACACCTGTCTGACACAATTTTTCATAATAAAATGGAAAAGCGAATAAGTTATTGTTGATTGTTTTCCCTATTTTAGGAAATGTCCTTAAAAGATTGTTCTGGAGTCCCTGAGAGCCCTACCAAGCAGACATCACAGACTCCAGTGCAGTGAAGTGCCTCATGCAAAGGAGTTGAGATTCCTAGGATATTCAGACCTAAGAAAAGCAGGAGGGTCTTTTCAGAGTTTGTATGTTTGGGGTTTTTTCCATTTATCCTTCCATGTCGGTTCTCAACAGTACAGTATGAACAGAAAGCTAGGAAGATAAATGTAAATCAAAAGTGGCAGAATTTAAGTACGAATAAAATAAGTTTCTGTCTAGCCTCCCCTGAAAATAAAATAAACTAAGGAAAAAACTCCTTGATTTCAATAGTGTTTGAAAATACTTTGCATGCTTTTTACAACTCAATGAATTTTGGTTCTCAAGTGCTTTATCATCTCAGTAAATCATTAATTTACCTGGTATAGTTCTGCTTTCTCATGTTTGGATATGGTCTTTTTCTCTATATCTCTTCTGAAACTTATTTTTCAACCAATCCTTCTAATTAAACAATGATTGTAGAGCATTGTTCTTCTATCATGACACTTTACCTCCAGAAATACAGCTCCTTGTTCTCTCACAAAAATATGTAGCTTTTTTTTAGATGCTCATTTATTTAATGGGGATCTAAATACCCTGTTTTATTAACCTCTCTGGATATTGTCATAATGTCAAGCTCATTTTGTGTTGACCTTCTCAAAACTAGATATCAAAAAGGGGTTAGAAAAACACGATGTTGCTATTCAGAATGGCATTCTCCAACTGGCTCCTCCAAATATTCCCTTGGGATCTCCAAGATACATTTCATCAGGGGTACCCATCCCAAATACCCCCACAATACCCCAGCCAAATTTCCCTAACCTCCAATCATCTAACTAAATACTTTTCTTCAAGATACAAATCAATTTTTAAAAAATTCATACTTCACCCTTCATTTTTAAGACTAAGATGATGATTATGGGTTTTTTTAAGAAATGAAAAAAAAAATTACATTTTTGGTTGTGTTTTTGAGCAAATATTTCTATTTTGTCAATTACAAAGGCAAGAACTAATATCTATCAATAATTTGTACTTTGTTAAAAGAAGTAATCTAATCTTGCAGTCTTCATCTGCTGTCAGTGAAAGCTGTATCTCAGGTCTAAATCAGTACAGGGACTGTTAACATGGTTAGTTTACATAATGAGCTGCTATAGAGGATGCAAAAATCAGCATAATTACTTACAAATGAATAATTAATATCTTGTATGCAAGTTAAGAGGTTCATCAGAGTGACACAAATTCATGAACATTTATGAGCAATTAATAACCAGAAATCTATTGATAGATGAGCCACATAGTGTATACCATATCTTCAAATGGGAAAAAATCACTTTTCCGAGCCATGAAGTTGCCAATGGTCTGAATCAGAGTGGTAGAAGGCTAAGCTTCAGGGACAAAGTGCCTGCTGTGAGGGAATGGAGGATCCTGGTGCTTGCACATTAATAGTTCATTTGTAAGGATTCATATGTGATATAAACCTTCAAAGAGAAAAATTGGTGTTAATGATTGACACACTGTAGAGAATGAAGCAAAAATGAAGGAAAGGAAAGAAGCAGGCAGAGAAAGAACAGATAAACATGGCTTTCTTAGAATCCATACTTTTTCAGAACTAAGTTCTAAACCACAGCACAGTAAATATCCTCTCTAATAGGTATAAGTAATAAAGGATTTTATGGGGTTTTCTTTTCTACCCAAAGGTGATTCATCACATCAAGAGCAAAGCAGAAATCCTAAGGTGCTGTGTAAGGTTTGCTGCAAATGTTCTGGTTTCCTACATCTTCTTAATGCCTTACAGAATTAAGTCCTGCTGACTGTAATGAAAGTCTGCAAAATTATTAGATACTTAATAACAATATATTGTATAAGGCAATGTCAGCAGGTTGGCATTAACAATAACGTAGATCTTACCTACAGAATTCTACTATAACAGCATTTGGATAATATTCATGCTAAGTTGAATTTAATATTATTAGACAGTGATGAGGTGGGCCTTTATTGTGTTTTAAGTGGAACCTTCTAGGGATTCAAAATTCACATTATATTTTAATCATTTTTAATAACAAAACCACTAAACAGTCATTGGGTAGGAAAGCTGTTTTAGCAAAATTTTAATGACTTGTATTTTCTCAGGGTTGCTGAATCATAAAAGTATAACACAAACTGCTGGGGTAGGTGTGTGTCTATGCTTAATGGCTATAAAGCAACAAGGAATCAACTGCTTCTGGAAAAGAGGAGACTAAGGAATGCCCTGATTTGTATTTTACTATGGTAGAAGTTAACCATGAGCAGTAAAGGAAGTGAGGATAAAGATGGAATATTCCCAAATTTAAAGGATAAAAACCCCTTTGTTTAAGCATCATGTCCATGGCTGAATGCTTTCTAAATAGCTTGAGTTTCATCTCATATTCTGAAAAATAACAGTTATCAATTAAATCAGGCATTAATCCTTTAATGGAAATAGAAATTTTCTCTCTTTAACCTGTTTTCAACTATTGTCCTCATGAACATCTGGTTTTTCTCTTTTCAAATCCCATCAGGTATTTTACATTGAAATGCCTCAGAAGACATTTTCTGACTTTGTGAGTGCTAGCAAAGGAGGGGAGTTTTTAGAAAAAAGGTGAGGGAAAGATCAGAGGCCAATAAAGAAGATCTCACAGGCCGTGACCATCTCATGAGGACATACACTTAAATTATCAGGCACAAGTTTCTCCCTGGCCTAAAGTTAAGAGGTTCTAAAATGAATCAGGATAAAAAAATCATCCTCAATGTCAGAGTGCCAGATTAATTGCCTAAAAAATTTGTTTTCATCTCTGAACAGAGAAGCAACTGGTTATTTTTGTACACCAGATACAGGAATACTGCTATTAGATTTTTCCTGTCTGTACTCTTGAGGCTACTTTAATATGCATTGGGTTGGTTTAAATTAAGCAAATAAAGTGTTCATAAATATTACCATGTTAAATAAATATACTTAAAAAAATCAGTTAATTAGATATGTACAAACATTTCTCCCTCCTTTTCACATCCTCCTCCCCTCAAAAAAAAAATCAATCCAACAACCCTTTATCAAAAAAAACAAAAAAGTCATCTGAAAATATTGTTTTGTTTTGCTATATATGGGTAATAATTTATAACTAAATCAAAAACTGGGGTTTTGGGGTTGATCATTTTTCTTTATTAGTATTTTTTAACAGAATTATTAGTAGTACTTATAATTGCTGATTTACATTCATGTGATTTGATAAGCTCTTATAGTTTCCTTATGTTGTACAGATTCCCTTTTATAAAAGCTTTGTTTTCTATATTGGATACACATCAACTTAAAAAGTTGTTTTCTACCTAAAAAGTTGAAATATGACAGAAAATATAATAAGCATAGTAAAATAATTATTTAAAAAACAATCATCTTGGATTAATATTGAATAATTTAAAAGACTTTACAATACATTTTTCCTCACTCAGAAGAAAATAAAAAAGTGGTTAATACCTTAATTGCTAAGCTTTAAATTTAGCAATTTAATTTAGCAGTGTATAAATCTCATTCTTAATTTGCTCTTCCTTTGTGATTTTCAGCAGTGAAGAAATGCCTTCTATACAGATAGGATGAAACTAAAGGCAAGCTCTGTGTGTACCACTTGGGCATAAAGCTGGTTCTAGTAGACTTTTTGCAAGCTCTAATTTAAAGGTGGTGAGAAAAACTAAATGTCTGAGGTTTGGTCAAAGCTAATAGAATTCCCAGGCAAGGCCATGTCATTTACTTAAATTACACTAAATGCTATTTTGTTGCCTAAACAGAGCCTTGCCCTTCCTCTTTACTGTGAACTCTGGTGTCATGTGCATAAAAAAATGTACCAACATAAACAGTGTGTCTTGATAAGTCATGTTTTTTCCAGGTTATTTATTTTTCAAGTAAAGATTGCATTCAACTAAATTTTCCTGCTTTTGGAGTAATATGATGACCATGGAAATTAAAAGGATTACAGCCCTAGGCTTTGCTTCCCACACTGAAATCCCATAAGGTGTATGTAGAAAAACTATTATTTGAGTCCAAGAAAAAGTACATAAAGTTTATAAAGCTTTCGTGGTCTTATGTTACTCCCAAGTTTTAGCAATGCATTCAAGCAAAACATTTTGACATTTCTTCATTACTCCATTTACAAGGATAATACAAAAAATACTCTTGTTCTGGTTTTTAAATGTTCTATTAAGGTTTTCTGGTTGTAATTTATCAAACTGCTCTTAAAATTCATGAAGATCTGAATAAAAATTCAGACAATGAAAATCAAAGTTTATAACTAAAAGGTACATATTGCAATGCATACCATTCAACAGATTCTTGTATATAACTTGTTCATAAAATATTTTTTTAATTCATTCTTTCTTATTAAAAAATGCATTGTTTTCATTTTCAGCATGGTGAGCATTTCAGTAGGCTTTATTACAGTGAGACAATTTCTTAATCTTGGGAAACCACCAAAGCAGCAACTACCACTAAGTTCCAGTAGGATTTATAGGTCTAACACTCAGTTTTCCCAAGCTGAGCTGAAACAAACTCCAGCCAGTAAAACAATAAGAACTCACTTTAATATAAACATTGCCAGAATGTGAGATGCAATGAGAATTCTTTTCACCAGTTCTCTAAATCAGTGTTATAAAATTATCAAGTTTGTCAAATAAATAGAAAAGGTTTTATTATTCATACATGCGTGTAACTCCACAAGCTGAGTAGACTTCATTGTGATATATACCAGTGCAAAGGAAAAATCAAATAAAAAACTGCAGATGAAGGAAACTAGAAAAAATGTTGAGATCAAAAGATCCTTTTAAAAGTTTGCAATAATTTCATTATTTTTTAAAGATATTAAAAATTATAACTAAATACAAATATTCCTTAAAGCAAATGCCTTTTATATTTTAATTGATAGATGGGAAAGAAGGTAAAATGGTTCAATGCTTTTCCACAGAACAGAGTAGAATGCTATTTAGCAAAAGAGTAGATATCCGCAATTTTAAGGTGATTTTTCAAATAGCTTCTTTATTAATGTAAAAATATCTTTTAGTTTTTGCATAGGCTTCCAAAACATGACCACAGCAGTTGACCTGATCTCTGCAAAATAAGGGAAACCCTTCCTCGGTAGACTTCATCTCCAGAAACACAGCCAGTTCCTTCAAAGATAACATAGGTTGCACTGATTATTCCATAGCATGGTTGGTAGGTCATCAATACCCTACACCTGAAAAGAGACTGTGTTTGGGGGGAATGTCTATGCAGCTAAACATCAGGGAAAGCAAACATTCTTGATTTTGGTTTCTAGCTCTTATTATATTAGATTTATGTGTCCTTCAGAATCCACGATCTTTTTTCCTAGAAAGTACTTGTGCAGAATAATCAAATTTCCTCTAAATCTTTTTAGACCTAAAGCTCTCACATTAAGACACGTCTACTACTCAATACTACTGAATAATGCATAGGTCTTTCCTGAAACCTACTCCAACTTTTTAACAGCCTTTAAAAATTTATCTGGCAGGAGAAAGTCCAGTGTATTTGACTCATTAACATTGTTAGTAATGCCACTAACAGCATGTAATTACAACTAACGTAATTAGTGAAATGCAAAGATACTGAAGAAAAGCCATATCCACTCACTACCACACTGATGAAATACCTTAGGATGCCTTCAGACCTTTATGCAAGGTATCACTCCTGGAACCTAGGATAAGGCACACAGACAGTAAGAGTTGCACTGCCTTCACTTACCTATTGGCTCTGTCAGGGCTGGCAAATAACTAAAGTATATAAGATTGTGAATTCCAATTCTTACCATTTCACCAACTTGGCATCACCAAATATTTTAATGTAATGCAATTCACATGTATTTTAATATTAATTTCCCCATCAATCATGAAAATGTTGAGACTAACAAATTCTAATGCAGATTGCTGCTGCCCCTGTCACCCTACTTATTTGCTATTACTTATTCTTTTTGTTAAAATATTTTCTCCATCTCTAAGTAGTCAAATTCAGTCTTTTTAAGAAGTGTTGTACTTACATCTTGTTGCATTTTTTAATCATCCTCCTTTTACCTGCTTAAGTGGCAATATAATAGTTTTCCCAAGTTACCTTAGCCAGATTCAGAAATTTTAAAAAATGTAGTAAATTCATCTTATTGTGATACACTTTCTAGTTAAAGAAATATATTCCTGCAACTAATTATACAATTTCATTTAATTGTTTGTAACCAGTATTTTAACTGAATGTTTACCATTATTTGCCCTGGATAACAGCAAAATGACCAACTTAATAAAACCATGGGCATTTGATCCACTTTTACTTGCATGTCTTCTGCTAAAGAACTACTTCTTTCTATTCAGAATTTTCTGGCATCCTCTCTTCAACTGTGCTTAAAATTCCTGTAGAAACTGCACCTCAACTTCACAGATAAAGACATAAGTGTATATAATACAGGTATATAGAGATGATATAGATATAGATATAGCTGATATAGATATGTAGATATAGATGATATAGATGATATAGAGGAAATGTAATATTATAGCAAGAAAGCCTTTTTTGCTATAATGCTGTTATCAGCTGATGATTTTTATTCTTCTGGCTATGCTAAGTTTACACTCCTTTATGCTATGGCATAAATTTTTGATGTTAGAAAGTTTTGTACTGTCTTTAGAAACACTAGTTAATTTTTGTTGATGCCTCTATGCATTATGCATTATCCAAAACAGAGCTTTCATTAAAATACAATTGCGCTTAATGCATTTCAGAAGTTTTTAAAGGATAGCTCAGGTATTCCTCTTGCTTGACTCAGTGCTCACTAACAAACCTACACCTGTATTCTCTCTGAGTTCTCTGTCCCCCTACAGATAATGAGATTATGTAACTCCTATCCAAATCTCTCATCCAGTAATTGTAGTAACTATTCTCTTTTAGCCAGATCGTTCATGCAGTACCCATCAGAAAATAAAAGACAATTTCTTTAGGTAATTCAGTAACAGCTGGATACATTTGAGCCTTTGATTTCTGACAAACAGATGACATTTTTCTCCAGAGGAAATATAGTTCAATAGTAAATTATTTTTCGTTTGGAAAGTGATTTAAAATATACTGGAATTAAAATATACTCTGATGAAAAAAATGATCCAGTTATACTCATCATAAAAAATTAAGATGGATGACAAACACTACGACATTCTAGTGCTAAAAAATACATAGAATGTTTAAATTTGCAGCTTTTTCTTCCTCATTTTTGGATTTTTTTTATTTGAAAATCACTTTGTTAAAATCACGCTTCCCAAAACTACATTTTAATCGACATTCATAGAAACCTAATAAAACCTAAAATCTTAGAACTGTGACAGCATAATGTTAAATAATGATTGAGATAGATGGAGAAAAGAAATCTTTTCTTAAAGACAAAGAAATATTTTCTTAAAGCTGTTGAAAATAGTAGTATTATACTATTATTTAAGGAGTAACTAAACATTTAAAAATGCTACTTAAAATACTTGGCAAAAGCAGCTTTTCTCCTGAACTTTTATAGTTTTGCCCAACTGTATACTAGTAAGACAAGATGTGATTGGCAATTCTGTTGTGACTGAAATTCATAGCTTATAGTTATAAACCCAGTTTAGCTTCATCCCACGCAGTCATGCTATCAACTGTTTTCTTAAAAACCCATGTTTCCATCTCTGGTGAGTATACATATCAATCCACTTCAGACCTACATCCAAACACCCACCTCCGAAAAAACACAATTTAAATACTAGTAATAAGACTTCAGTAGGAATTTAGACATTTACCTACATCTGAATTCTCTTAGAGGTAACACTTTTAGGCATTTTCACAGGTAAAAGTGACATGAGAGTCTCAGTTTTGACAAGCACCAAGATAATACTCACCTTTGAAACCAGATCCTCTTTACCTACTTGTTAGGCATATCTCAGGGAGGAAAGAGGAACAGAAGGTCAGGGAATGGATGACAGGTTCAGTTTGGCTCCATGCTATTCTTGACACTGCAGATAAAGAAGAGCAAAGAGTTGTGCAGTTTGACTCTGAAAAAGTCGTCCAGTCAAGCTGTTCAGAAACACAGAGATGCAGCAAAATCCTCTTCCTGTTTTTCCTTGGACAATTGACACTGTTTTGTAGATGAAGACTGTAGAGAAAAAGCTAAGGGAGTCTTGTATTCACTGAAAGACTTGATAACCCTTCAGAATAACCACTTTGGCGTGCAGAGCTTCAGGTACAATTATCTTTCTCTCCAGTTACCTCAAATTATTTGATATGACAACAAAACAGGTTAAGGTGAAACATTTAATCCTTCTTAAAGGTCAGAAGATCTAAACATGAACTGTTTGTTTGTAACAGATTAAACTAAACACTGTAGAATTGCACGTGTAGGGTCAGGCTTTGTTCTAGAGCCAACCTGGTAACATGAAACATTGATTTGCCTGTTTTGGGATATTTCAGTTACCCTATGTAATCCATATGAAGAATTATAGTTTCTCTGATGAGTTAAAGCAGTCTGTATGAAATAAAAACGCTCACTTATGAAGAAAACGTTAAATCTCCTTTCAACAGAGGCGTCAGAATCTGTACTGCAAAGAATGGACACCTATAGTTAGTAGGCATCACCCCTTTCTCTACTCTCTGGACTGCTTCTTTTCAAACACAACCAAAAAAGAAGGTGGAAACAGTTTTTCTGCCCAACTATTTGATTAAGTAGTTGTATATGAGAACTAAAGTACATTTAGGGATGTGAAAATAAAGCATAGCAATTATTTTCAGAGCACTTTATTTTGCTGTGAAATCCTTGATATCTTCTAATACAGGGTACAAGTGATTTTTTTCTGTCAAAGATACCTGTTTAAAGTTGACAACATATTTAAATTTCTCCTTATAATTAAAAATGTAATATGCAGCTTGTTGTATTTCATTCAGGAAAAAAAAAATATACTATTTCACAGATGCTCTGGCTTCTCAGTATTGAAACTTTCTTATTACTAGAGGAGACGTTTTCTCATAGTCACATTAAACATACTTTGTTGAAGGTATTAATCTAATCTTATTTCAAACAAGTCTTCTCTTTCATTCTCAGTTTTTAAAATAAAGGACAAAAATTAGGAGAAAAGGAAGGACAGGGTATAAGGAAACTAGAAAATCCTTATGTAAAATAATGGATCCTTAGAAACAAAAGAGGGTGACCAATTGCATTTTCTACTCTTTTAGTCATATTTCTCTAACTGAAAATCTAATTTCAATGTACTCACTAAATGCAATCTGTGATGACATGCATGTGTCTGAGGAAAACATTGTGTAGCTCTAACTTTTTTCAAACCTCTTTCTTCCTTTTGTGATATATAAGTACTCATCATCCTGCCATTTCCTTGTTACTCATAAACCTTGGCAAGTTTTGAAAGACAGAAGAATTAACAGAAATAATATGTTTTCATTTGCATTAATTTTTACAGACTTTGATTAGCCACCTTTCTTCCAGGAGTTTGTTGTTATGAAATTAGCAACTTTTCAATTAAACTTTTCCACTGAAAACTATACTGGTTACAGAATTACATACTAGCAGTATGCTTTTATGATAAATTACTAGTTTATATTTGAAAATATTATCAATGGTGCTTTGTTATGTTGTTTTTTTTTCTTTCTGACCTACTAAAGCAGCCCGTACAGTAGGAGTCGCACAAAATATAGGCACTGAAAAATTGCTTAGATATGGTATCTCCTCTAAAGTACGTATTGTAAAATCAAACTGATGTTCTGGTACACAATACATCCAGAAAGATTTTAATTTGAGGTATAGGGACCCAGATGCCCTTCAGCAGCTGTAGCTTCAGAGAAACCAGTAGCTACCAAGGAACAGACACCTCAGTTACAGTAAGCACATGGCTCCTCTGTCCTTTCAGGGAACCACCTCTGGCTGCCCCATGGATGGCCTGCAGCAATTGCCAAAATTTTAAGCTAAAGTTTAAAATCAATACAATTTTCTGCACCTGTAAGAATCTTTCAGTTTTCAGCTTTTCACTAGATTCAGTTAACGAAACACTTTTCAGATAATAAATTAATTCAATCTAATTTTGTATACTTTGATTTGGGAAATTTTATTTCATTCAGTTTTTCTGAAAAAAATTTAGTCAAAAGACCTGCAAGTTCCCAGGAAAATGTAATTTATTTTTTTCTATTTTTTTTTCTGTGACATCCTGTATATTCAAAACTGTAGTGGAAGCATGGACTATAATGAAATCTGTATTTGGACTTTGATTTTACATTCACTTCCCTGTAAAACTGGACAAATGTATGCTTTTGAGCTATGAAATCGTTACAAACTTCTCTGATGGAAAGTTTTGTTTCTGCTGCCCTCGGGTGACTTTATGATGCTTGTATCCCCAATTGTCTGTTCTGTTTTTGCTGGATATTAAGTTCTGCACCTTTAAGGCTGGTTCCGGGGGTGAAGGGAGGAAAGAAAAAGCTCTCAGTTTGTGTTCAGAAACTGCACTTCTCCTCCAGCTCCTGGGCTGTGCTGTCTGCAGCACGGACAATAGGAGAGCTCTCCTTTGCCTTTAGTTAGTTTTATTTAGCTAGCTGAGGCACAGAAGTTTCCCGGACTGTGGCTTTTCTTTTACTTGAACTGTTCAGCCATGATTTGGACTGCAAACCCAGAAGAACGCCCGGAGGTCATGCCTGTGGCCCACAAGGGCCCGGGAAACCGCATTCCGGCAATGGAGGGACTGAGAGATAGTGACCCGAAAAACGCCCACAGAGGTATGTCTCTGAGCTACATGATAAAAACAGGGCCAGGAGACCTTCTTCTCCTGTTTTAAAGCCTTTATTAGAATCAGCTTGGGGTGGGGGCCCGACGGGGCGCACGCACACCGCCGTTGCTCCCTGAAGCGGCTCGGAGGAGGAGGAATGCGGCTCTTCCTACGGAGTGCAATGTAGGCAAAGCCGGGATCTCCGTCCTCGCGGGTAAACCCGGAATCCCCTTTGGCTCGAAAGTCCAGGGGTGTCATCCCTAGCGAGTCTCTTCCCAGTCATGGCGAGGAAAGCGGAGTTGGTGGGTAGTGTCCCTTGATCCCGACCTTAGGGCATCGCTCTCAGTTTCTTTATTTAGTGTTCCGATGCTTCATAGATCGGGTTTTTTGTCCGAGGTGGTGTTTTTTGGTAGCTGATTTGCATAAGCCCCGATCGCCACCTTGGGAAGTCCTCAACCCTGGCCGCCGTTTTGGGAAATCTCCGGTTGCCATGTTGGGAAGTCTCTTAACTCCGGTCGTCATAGGACAAGGGTAACAAGGAACAGTTCGTCATGGAACCCAGAATCGGTATGCTTTGGAACCTGGAATAGAGGCTGGAGAGAACACTTGCGAAACATGGACTGCAGGTAGGACTTATTTATATCACTACAGAGGGACTTTTTGAAGGACTTTTCCATCTCTTCATAACAGCGAGAGGTTCCATTCTTTAATATTACTAATTTTTTTCATGTTTGTGAGTACTTTGCTTGTAAATAAACAGCTTTTTTCTACTTTTCTCGAAGGAGTCTTATCTCCCGAACAGGTGGGGGGAAGGGCAGCTGAATTTTGTCCTTTAGGGAATCATCCCTTTGGAAGTACCTTTCCAGATTTATCCCAAACCAGGTCACCTTCTGTCTTTCTTTGTCTTCTTTCTATTTCTTTATGTTTTATGCTTATCGGGAATTTGAGCTCTTTTTGACACCATGGTTGTTAGAACAGTGACATAAATATTAACATTATTCATTCCGGTGCTTGGTGTTTTGTTTGGCCAGAAGCCACTACAGAAACCCTTAAGAAGGAGTCAGCTTATCGTTCTTTACTAGGTAACTAAGTGGTAATGTCCTGTTTATTTCCATGTTATTATCAAGTTTCAATGTGATCATATTTTTAGCCTAAATACTACAAAGAAAAGTATAATTTCATTAGAGTTAGTTTTCCAGCACCCTTTCATATTTTGGCAAGAGAGAAAATGGCACTAATAGATCATATTTATTCTGTGCATTATATTAGAAGCATGGGTAAATTAATGGTTTCAATATTCTTAAGAAATAAAATTAAATACATTGTTTCTCTAATTGAGAAAACAATACTTCATATATATCATATATATCAGTCAGCATGTGGGGACACAGTTATAACTGAGAAATAGAACAGAGTCTTGAAGTGTAGCAGCCAGGCCTTGGACGCAGCTGCAACAGAGAAATCTATATTTTTTAAAGGATTTAGATCTGCACAGTTTGGTTGGCATGTGGCAAATTAAATTTAATGTTAATTCATGTCAATTTATTAGCCTCTTTCTTTAGAGTCCCCCCATGCTTTCATTGTACATTGTGCTTCAGTACAGATGATAATAAACTCATGCAGATGCCACCAGTCATCAGTGCAACATTAATTACTGACTTGTTCAGAAAGTATTTACAGCCAGAGCTGGGACTGGCTGTGCAGAGCTGGCAGTGCTGTTACCATCACCTGGAAAAACAGAGAGTTGTTCAGCGAGTGCTACTTCAAGTAACTTAGGAGGGGACAGAGGGGAAGGAAAAGGAGAGAGTAGAGAGGGTGAGAAGGTCACCTTAGAAGTGCTCTCTGAAATTTGAATTACCAGCTCTAAACTGCAAAGTTGACAAATGTTATCTCTGGACTCAAAACTTGCATTCCAAATGCAAATAGGGCCCAGAAAAGGTCTGATATTTTAAAAAACTATTTTGTGATGTCAGCTCGAAGTCATTCATATTAACCCACCACATCAGATCTCACTGGGAAGAGCAAATATAAATATTTATGCTTAGAATGCAGGTGAGAATAGCAAAATGTAGGAAGGATAAAAGTATCTAACATACAACAAAGCTGCCCCTCACTTAGGACTGTGGAACAAATGACTAATGGCTTGTGTTGTCAGAGGACACTAGCAGAGATATATCTTATTTTATAAAATTGTTGAGAGATCACCATTTGATAGGCACAGGCAATGGAACAGGCAAATCTGCTCAAATGGAAATCTGAGTTCCAGGTTGCTCCAGGTTCCAATCCTCAGCCTAAGGATATTCAAATATAGAAGAGATTTCGAAGTGGCCACCTGTCTGTAAAATGTGTTAGGTCCTTTTGCATCCTTCTCATTAAGTTGGTGTGAGGTAATCAAGAATTATTATAAACAAACTTACCATTTTTTCCCAGACATGATTCAAACCATAGTGGAACATCATTATTATATACAGCAAGTCTCTCTGTTTATATATATATAGATCCATAGATACATATATGATCTACAGAAATGAGATTATCATGTCCCCCCATTTTATCAGTAATGATGGTTACCTTGCAGAACAAGGAAAAGGAAAGAGCTGAATACAATACTTAAGTCAATAAACCATCCGATTTCCCTTTAGGGCATTAAATAGCAATTGAAATGTTGCACTTCAGCATCTTGATTCTTAACTTAATGGACATCTACATCATAAAAATATATTTTATCTCAAATTTTATTGTCAGCTTACTGTGTTTTCTCAGAAGAAGAAAACAAGGATTAGAAATATATTATTCAATTATTCTAGTGCGGGAACCTGACTGTATGCATATTAGGAAATGCAAAAATCTGTGTTACATTTGTCTTCCTGGAGATCTCTGTTGCTTGGACAGAATGTCTGTCCTTATATTGAACCCATCAGGCTGACAACAGATATATTTTTAAACTTGTTTATTGCTTCTATGCAAAATAATCACCTGGAATTTTTCTATACTTCAATTACAATATTAAGTATTCTCACATCCATGTGTACTAAGTGATCATGGCATCAATATGATTGATTTATAAATACAACATTCCACACTCTTTCCCTCATGGAAGAATAAGTTTAAGAAAAGTAATGGAGCAAACTGGGATAGTAAGGAATGCCACTGTCTGATAAAAGCCCCTACTATCAAGATATTATTAATTCCCATGTCTGCCTAATTAGTCATAACATCTGTCAAATTTCTATTTTCAAATGAAGTAGAATAATGATTATATGTTGAAATAGCAATACTATTTAAATTGTATATTTCAAACAAATAAAAAACAAAGCGACAAACAAACCACACAAAAATCTGTTATTTTATCACTTTCTGCTTCATAACAAACTGAAGAATTTTAAGTCACTTTCTCTTGTTGTTGCACATATTCCACAGCTGTCAGTTTGTAGAGTGGCGCTGTTGTGTTCTTTGTGATACGCAAATTTGGAAGTACCTTTGGACCTGGTGAATTAAACTCAACTTGAATGCAGTCATAAAGGATTTGCCATTTACTTTTGGAAAGAGAAGCTGTCCAGACAAGGTAACTCTACTTCAAAATGATAACTGAAGACATCTTAAGCTTTCCTCCTCTTCCAGCAGGAATAAAGCCCAGAAATCTGCAGCCATACCTGCCTTTAAAAACATAGCAGAACACAAAGGTTTGACACAAATATGCCACAAAACACCCACAGAATTACAACTCCACTTATGCATTTTTCCTCTCCCATTGGAGCTCTGTGGCTACAAGAAGTTAATGTTCTATAAAAGGTTAAGAAATCAGAGAAGTTAGTTAGTTTACTATTTTGTAAAAAGACCAAATGAAAATGAACCAGATACGTGGGAGACAGCGAGCCAGCCCACGGTACACCCATCACTCTGTAGAGGGAAGAGAGATTTTAGAGGCCACCTGTCCCTATCCCGTTTCATGTTATGTTTCTCACTGGTTATCTCCTTGGAACCACTCTGACCTACAGGGCATAAAAAGTCAACTTCTCTGTTGACATTCGTTTACAGATTTCTTGGGGCAAAGAGATGGATTAAAAGCCTCCAAGAGATCAGATACAAAGTCCCACCTCTCTTCCCTCTGTGTCACTCTGAAGAGCTGATTTTCACTCACAACAGCCTTTATAAAGCCTCAGAGCAGAAATCACAATCACAGCTAGGGAGAGTTGCAGGATCTCTGCGTCCCACCAACCCCTCAGCCACGATAAAGGTCCCTTTGACAATGTACCCATACCAGGAAGGTATATGCTGCAGAATCAGAAAGGATATGTTTTACTAACAAATTATAAGTTTATATAATTTTCATTGTGTCACTTCAATCACATGTCATATGACTGTAGACTTTAGGAATATATACAGTCTTATTTGACTTAAATGGATGTCATAAGAAATAGGATATTAAATCATTTATGACATAATTTATATTTTAAAAAAGTTAAATGAGAATTTAAGACTCATTTTCTTAAAAAAAACAATTTGTTTGTAGTTAATGAAATAACTGTAAGAGGATTTTATACAAATTTTATAAAGTTTCAGGGAGCTACCTAGGGCTGGAAAGGGAACAAGTCTTTCACGTCATAATAATTTTCAGAACTTGTTTACATTTATCAGAAGTACAATAAAATCAGTTTGTCTCTTTGAACCTTTTTTACGCCAAGAAGATCATACGCAGAAGGGTAACAGAATTCCCAACTGGTCCTCTAAGCTTGTGTTCTAATCACAGCTACTGCCTTTTTTCAGCTATATTATAATTTTTCTCTTTAGAACCTTCAGCTTTGACATGATCCAGTTTTAAAGTTACTAGAAAGGCTTCTGCTTGAATTCAGATGCAAACAAGACCATACACCAATGTCTATAGTATAGGTTTTATTTGATAGTAAATATATGAGAGAGAGAGAAGAAAGAAATAGAAAACAGATAAGGGGACAGAAAGATAGTGAGAGAGAATAAAAATATCACCTTTCCATGGATCCCACTGATGTCCCAATGAACCTCTCCAGCTGGTCTTCTTGGTGGTGAGGGCTCCCCAAAAAGCATAGCATGGAATAATACACACTCAGGCCAGGTGGGATTGCCCAGGTACCTCTCTCTGGCAGGGGCAGTTTGACACAGTCTTTTGCAGCAGACTCTGGATCTATTGCATCATTTTGCATCATGTGCAGGGCTCTGCTGCAAGGCCTGTGGGGAGTGCTTTGGGGTCTTTGATGGATTATGGCACCCCTTCAGCTGCCTCCCACATCATGTGGGAGGCATCCATGTCTCATGGATGTGGCCTGTGGGGTTAGGGGTTTCACAGCTGGGCTGGTTTGTGTAAGGGAGGATGGGTGTTTACTGCCTTTTATGCCACACACCTGAAACCTCCTCCTCCCTCCTCATTTTGGGGGCATCTCTGCAAATATGGCCACTGTGGGCTGTTGTCTCTCTCACCCCAAACCCAGACAAGGAAGAATCTCTGCTGCATTTGCTGTCTTGTGGATATATTCCTTTCCTTCAGCCTTGATTGTTTCATCCTGAACTTGATATATAATTGAACAACAGTGTCCACTTTATTTTATTTAGCTGGCTTAACTCACAGCCCAAAGTTCCAAGGAAGCTTTTGTGGTTGTGACCTCTTTATACAGTTTTTGCTATAATGGACAAAATTTTGTAACAATGATTAAGGCATGAACTCTTCCAATCCCTGACAACCTTTTACCATCCTGTTTTATCCATATGATGCTCTGCAATCCAAGATGTTGTTTTACCCAATTTAACACAAATTTTTAGCTTTTTACCTTTTCTGTCACTAAGTAAACTGGAATTTTAGATGTCATGGTTATATGATGAAGTTGAGAACAGAAATTATAAACATAGATTATATTATGACATTAGTTTTTCATTTGTTTACATTGGAGACCTATAAAATTAGAAGCATGTTAGACAGCTATATATATAGCACCAGCTGAAATCTATTCAACTTCCTTATACCCATGGTAATAAAATATTATTTTTGTAACTTACCAAACTGCTTAAAAGTAAGGAAGACCAATGGGGCTTTCATTGCAGTTGCTTTTTATATTCTTACATTGTTACAATAAACAAACACAGGTGCTCAAATATCAAATAATAATTGTAAATAAGATGGCAATCACAATCTAATGGAGAGTGCCTGAGACAGTGTGCAGCCAAAGCTTTTACAGTTGGATCAATAACTGTTCAGCAAAGCCTTTTCTGTCCACGTTCCATCTCTACTAAGCATGACTTGGTTAAACAGTTTGATTTTTGCTCTGTTGTCACAGAGCATGATGAGGTATTTCTAATAAAGAGCCATTCAAATAAAATCTGGTTAAGGATGTCTACAGAAATTTAAACATGAGAGCACAAGATAGAAACATGAAGTAATGAAAAAAATAATTGCATTAAAACTATGAGAATCTTTTCTGTCAGATATTTCAAGCAGATGTCCAGTAAAACTGTTATATTTTCAGGAAAAGTGGAAATGGGTGGCAAAAGAATGGCTACATCGACTGTTTAGCATTCATAAGTATTATCATTAGCATTAATATGAATAATCTTAGAATGGGTGAAGAAGCTGATTTCTAGTGCAAATTTATTGACATAAATAACTTAAATGAAACTAATAGACCTAAAATTTGATTCATCTCTAAGCTATTTATAAGTAACTTTTAAAAAAAGAAACAATACAATTCTGCAGTTTACCCCCAAGTGCATTAATTAAAATGAATGTTGACAATTAAGTTAAAACTTTTATTTGTTATCCGGAGGAAACTTATATTCCTTTAAAAAATTTTAAAAACCAATCAAATTTACTTACAGTTGCTCACATTCTGCAAATGAAAGCATGTGCTTTCTCCTTTTGTGGCTGAGTCAGTTAGTAGATGGATCATCACTGTGTTAGTAACTATTTGAAGGGATCAAAGACTTTTTGGGATGTACTCAGGTTAGGTTGTCCAGTTCTGATATGCAGTATAGCAGAACCAGGTATGGATGACAAAGATGTGTCTTAATTCCCAGGGAGAAAAGCAAATAAAATAATCTTTCCCCTAGCTGATGATATACACCTGACAACATTTTAAAAAGTCAATGATATATCACATTTATATACAGTAGATAACCATGTTCTTCATACTTGGCCCTTAAAACAAGCTAGAAGTTACCTTTATAGCCTTATATAAATCGGCCTTCAGCTAATGTTTTTGTTCTTGTGAGCCCCTACCCAAGTCATGGGTGAGTTATTGAGAAGCACAAAACAATATATCTGACATTCTTAGGGGCACACAAATAAGAGAGAAAAACCTTTTCCAGGAATCTATTATTCACCATTTTAGAGGACCTGTCCGGATATATTTCTGAGCTCTAGAGAAACTTCATAATGCACCACTTTTATCTTTAATAATTCATTTCTTTCTACAGACTAAGAGTCTGATTGGGCAGTATCCCCCCATTGGGCTACACAGCGGGGCTACTGTTGGATACCTTGATTCATCTTTAAGGCACCATTATGCATTTTTACGTGGAAAATTCTCATTGATATCAGTTTAAATTTTGTCTAAAAAATTGCACAAAGAGGCCATGAAATGTTGATATTTTAAAAGTCACCATTATTTATGCAAAACCTGAAAAAAATAACAGCTCATTTAATTGCATAATACAACCATTTATTGGGGGTGTAAACTAATTTTTCATGAAAATGGATGCAAAATAGAAAAAGATGGACGTGAGAAAGAAGTCACAGGACTGTTCTTAACATTGACGTTTGCAGAAGACCTCTATAAATAAGTAAATAAATAAATACAAAAATACTAACAACTTTTCAAAAGGGGGTTTCTATATTGAACTTTTCCTACAACTGGCATTCAATATTCTAAGCAAGAATCCTTAACTTGTTCAACTATAGTAATATAGAATACACTGAAATTTGTTCGAATTAGCTCTGGCTCTGTACTATTTGGAGATTCATATTGTGAAGCAAGAGCTATTGCCATATGCTTCAGTATTATGGGAAAGTGTATAAAGTTTTCAGTCAGCCCTTCAAATATTTTTAAATATATGACAATCATAGAATAGTCATTTACTACCAAATTGTTTCCTCTGATCTACCCAGTTTGATACTTTTTCATCTCTGCTTCAAATAATCATTTATAATTGTTTAGAGAAATTCAGAGCTTTAGATCACAACTGTAGTTTTTAATGGTAAAATGGTAAAAATATAGAGAATTTCAACTGTTTAGCACGAAGCAGTTCCCAGTGTTAGCTGCTAAAGGGGAAGATAAGAAAATTTAACATCCCTAAAAAACCCAAGTAAAAGCAAAAAGCACATGTAAGACATTTTCAAAATATAATAATAAAAATAATAAATACAAAGTTGTGGATTTTGACTGCCTTTATTTGGTGAGTACAGTGATGAACTCTGAAAGTCGGTTGACTGCATCAAATGTGCAGCAGTTCCACTAAGGGAACTTGTAGATGCAACCAAAGTTACTCTTCCATGTATGAGCAATTGATGTTACAAAGTCAGCATTAGGATGAAAGCTCTGGACTAGTAAAAGACATCAATAAAAGCCATGGCTCCCTCACAGACCAAAATTTTACAGGGAGTCTTAGAATATAGACTATCTTCATTTCTCACATCTATATGGAAGATAATACTTCTTCATGAAAATGATCAGAGGATTAAAAGACTGAGTGAGAGAAGAGGAAATAAATTAATTTTAGCAGATGGTTCATAACCCAGGGTTTAAGATGCATAAGGACATGGTTGCCTTGAAGTTAAGGCACTTATCCAGGAGCTGGACTATGTTTTGGCTTCTACACCAAGGCCTGTAAAATATTTTTTTAGCAAACTGCTTCATGTGAATGCTGTTATTGTTGTGCCTCACACTCTGATGTGCCCAACTCCCCAGGCTTCACACAAGGAAATCAGTTCTTCTGTGGGAGCCAGGGAAAAACATTGTGAATCTCTAAAACCATTTTATGGGCCTGTGGCCAAAATTCTTAAGCTGTATCAGCTAGGCCTTGTAACTGAATCGACATTTTAGTAATGGTTTAGAAGGCTGTGTCCAGAAGTACTGAAAACGCCAAAACGCAAACTGCAGTAATGATATTTCTTCTATACTATGCTTGATTCTCTCAGTAACTTTGTTGTATTCAAACCAAAACTGGAAAACAAACAGAAAAGTGTAATGGTATGGTTATGACAGGAAGGGAAGGCATGCGTCCAGGTAGATCTAGCGTCCAGGTAGATCCAGTGTGATACAATTCAATAGCATTTGTGGTTTTTGTCTCCAACTTTTGATTTATGGTGTGCCTCTTTGTTGCCAAACTTATCTTTCTAAAATCAGTTTCTGTGAGTATCCAAGTGAAATGGTTCAATGATTCTATTAAATCTATTTGCTTAATAATGAAAAAGAAGTTGATTACATTTTCTCTGGAAACTTCTTTTTAACTTAATTAATACATGTGAAATAAGAAATGTATTTTATATAAATGTATTTTATATAAAATATTTTTCCTTTGTCCAGATATGCTCTGCTAAAGTGCAAAAATAGTAGCTCATCATCTTGTTTTGAAAAACAGATGCCTACCAAGGAAGGTTGGAACCTCCCTTGAGATGGAAAATATGATCCCCTGTCCTAGTTTAGGGCAAATTTGGGAGAAAACCTCCAAATGGTGTTCCCCCAGAAAAGAAAAATTCAAACGGCCCCTCCCCTGCCACTGGTTCAGGGGGAAAAAAAAAAATTCCCTGGAGACAAATGGAAAAAACCTGTTTATTTAACAGAAATTGAATAATATTAAGCAATAACACCTCTCACTGTTTGATGAGATGGCAAATCAAGGAAGAAAAGTCCTTTTCATGTGGTGTAGCTCGGCTCGCTCAGGTTCTTATCAGTCTCTCCGGCACTGGCAAGTGCTGAGGCCCAGGCCCCGGTGGGCCACAGGCGTGAGCTCCCGGGGTTTGGCTGGGTGTTCAGTCCAGAGCAGGTTTGAACAGATCCAAGAAAAAAAGTAAAAAAAAAGTCCAGGAAACTCCTCTGCCTCAGCTAGCTAAAACTAACTAACTGTAAAAGAGAAGCTCTGTCCCGCTGTCTATCTGTGCTGCAGACACCACAGTCCAGGAGCAGGATGCGGGGGAGTGATGTTTTCCTTTAACATGAACTGCATGCTGCTTCTTCTCCCCCTTTGCTCTCAGAGCCAGTCTGAAAGGTGCAGAACTTAATATATAACATAAACCAGGCAACTGGGGATACCAGTATCATAAAGTCACCCCAGGACACTCCCTTTCCTTGTAATTATTATAACTATGAAATTAAGGGGTTTTCAAGCAAGGGTATGGAAAAAGGAGTAACAGTTCATTACTCAGGGAAAGAAATAAATATATAAAGCCAATGAAAATAAAGCCAACAACAACAGCAGCACAGCAAACAGAGCAGAGCCAGAAACCCAACCGCAGCCTTCTCTGGGCTGTCAGGCACTTTCCCCTTCGGTGCAGTTCCGGGCACAGCCGGCAGGGGCGCTGGTGGCTCCCGGCCGGGCGCGATGATTCCCCCGCGCCGGCAGGGGGCGCTGTGGCGCGGGCTCAGCAGCCTCTCCACACGGTCATGGTGGCTGGGCTGGCGGGAGAGGGGAGAGAAGGGACTTTCCTTTGCAAACTCATAGGAGCAGTCAGTTCCAGTGCCCCTCTGGATGGTGAAATGGGTTGTAGCAGGAACCTTGGAACAGCAGCTGGAATGGCAGAGGTGAGCACACCTCGGAGTGTCGGAGTGTCAAACAAAGTGTAGCAAAAACTCCGGAGCTGTGCTAGGACCCACAAGGATATTGGTGTGGGCACAGGATGTCAGGTTAGTGTAGCAAAAAGCCCTGAAGCATCTGCAGAAAACGGCACGGTTGGGTGGGGGTTCGCTCTTCTGGATAGCTCACCAGTGATGGCTGGTCCCAGGGTAAGGCCACCCTGCAGAAGGAGCGGCCTGGCGGGGGACAGCATGCTCCTGGCTCCCAGCACAGCACGCACCAGCCCTGAGCTCCCAAGCAAGTGGAGGAGCAGAGAGGCAAGCCTGAGTCACAGTGCTGAAGGAAAGAGAGAAAAAAAAGAAACAACAGACTAAAAACACAAGAAAACAGTATTTCCAGTCAGACACTGACACCACGTGGCTGCCAAATTTTTCACCCCACCGGAAGGAAACTATTTCACCTCTGGTCCTGAGAGGGAGAGAGAGCGAGGGCAGAGCCCAGTCCCCTGTTCCCTCAGCCAAAATCTCAGGGTATTTCTGTACTTCCCAAGAGAAAGTTCCCCAGCTAAAAGATTGCAGCCAGCTGCACCCCTTCCCCCCCCCCCATCTTGGTCACATTAGCTGTCTGTCTTAAGTATTCATTGTTCTGGTCTCTTAAGCAACAAATGGCAGAAAAAATCCCAAAGAGAAAAACAGAACAAATCCTAACCTCCAACACTCATTCACCTGTTTAGGTTTGGCTCCACACACAACTCTAGAGCTGTGAAAGGGATGTGCCCAATATTTTCAAACCATGCAGAAATGTGTTATGTACAACATGTGTCAAGCTGCAGACATTTGCAGACATTCTCTTGTCTCTTTGTAGAGTATCTGTTGATGACAGATGACATTTTTTATCATAAGGTCAACAGTTTAGTCTGAAAACATTCACCATGACTTAGGGAATTGATCTTGATAAGAGGACACTGGTAGGCTGAGTCTGGCTTTCTAATTTAAAAACAAATGTGTTGAAAAAGAGGAGAGGGAGGAGAGTGTAGGGGAAAGGAGAAAAAAAGCCTGTTTACCTTGTAGGCAGTTTTGTTGTCTTGCTGACCACATTGCTACTCGCAGCTGATCATCAAGGTAGGCAGGTTTCTTACAGAGCAAGAAAGCTGCTTTTGCAAAACTTTTGAATGTTTTTTTCCTATAAAATGTTCATGGAGAGAGGACATGAAAAGCTGTCATTGTGCAGCCTTGGAAAGTTATTTTCCATAACTTTAGGTATGCGTTCTTAGAGATAGTAGTGTAACGTTCAAGGAAACCCACTCATGTTTCAGATATTCTGCTTGATTGGGTATTCAGTATTTGGTTTACATTGCCTCTGTTTTCAATTAATCTTTTGTTGATGACTACATACTATTTTTGAAATATGATATACCCCTATAGTCCAATTCACACAAAGATTGAATTAGTATTCATTTTAAAATGTGTTTTATGGGGTTTCATTAATTCATGAGGAGACAAAGGTTATGCTAAGAATGAATAATATTTGCATAGTAACAACCACTTAGTTCCTGTTCTTGCAGTCATTCAAATAAGGGTCCAGGACAGAGTACTACCGTCTCTAGCCTGCATGTTTGACTTTTCAATCCATTTTTCTCAGTCCATTTTGACACTGGTGTACATGTGCCGAGTACTTAAAAGTCCAATTCTTGTATCCAGAATTTAGACAAGTGGATGAAGAATAGATTTCATAGAATATTCCACACTTGTGGAGAATGTACAGTGAAAGATAAATTCTGAAGGAAATTATAATCTGAAAATAATTAATATAGAATAGCATGGAATTAATTTGGTCTCATTGAATTTTTGTGTAATACTCAAAACAAATCATTTTGCATATGGACGGAGCAAAGCAGGAAGAGGGAAGGAACAACCACTTGCTATGGTTCTACCCTTAAAATATCTTGGAAATCACCAGCACTCGACTGGTCTGAGCTCCATCACTCAGCCTCTAGGACCTTTGGAGGGCTCACAGTGTGGCAGACTATTTTCCATGCCACTACACTGCTGAGCTTTGTCACATTGTCCCACTATAAAACACAATGTTCCCTCCTTTCATTTCAGATGAACTTGTTTGGGTATTAAACAGGTTACAAATAAAGTCACAGTAGTTACCAACATGTAAGGTGACTATACATGAATATAGGATTTTGGTGCAGAGAAAATCCAAAGGGAGTGTCACAAAAGCATCTCCAGATAATTACCAGTGCCAGATACTTCTGACTGGTAGATTGGTTTAGTTCAAAAGCACAAGGTGACCTGGGTACCAAAATAGCTGGAGCTGTGTAAAAAACCTGAAAATACTGGTACTCGTATGCATGCCTGTCTTTGAAACAGCACAGTTTCAATTGAGTACTATATTAAAATACAGAAATAACTTTTAAAATTTCTTCTAGTTTAATACCCAACTATGGAAACTCTTAGCTGAACTTCCAAACTTAGACAGAGACAATTTGAGAGCAAGCTTTAGAAATCACAGTCCTTAGACACTCTTAAGGGACTTTTCTGCAACCGGGAGGCAAAACCTACAATATGTTTAGATGGTAAAAGTTTTCCTGTTGATAAAAAAAAAAGATAAGAAGGGCAGAGGTTTCCAGAGGCAAAGACAGATGTCTTTTTTTATTTCTTTCTTCCTTACCCCTAGAGGACTTGCACCAATTTTCCTCTGAGCAACAAGAATTAGGAATAGCTGGACTCCAGAGACTGACATTGACAGAGGCTGGGATGAGTAAACTAAGAGTCACTTATTGCCCCTGAAGAATGGAGACACCAGCTACAGGCATTAAAAATTTTTATCACCACATTCTCTGTTCAGATGCAGCAGACATTGTGTTTGATGGAATATTCAGACTCAAGTAAGATACAGTTTTACATTGTCTCATACAGAAAACAGCATGAGTAGATACCATAAATTCAATGTACCTACACTTCTGTTATTTATATAAGCCCTAAGATAACTTAGTTATTGTGGAATTTTTTTTTAAGAAATAATCAGAAGACATGACTTTTACTTTCACTGACTTTAAAAAGGTATAGTTTTTTGGGGTTTTTTTTGTGTAGAAACCAATTCCTTAACTTTTCTCAGCAGATAATTATTTCAGGGAATGTCCTCATAGAAGTAACTTAAGAAACTTTTGATTATGGAACCTGAGCAGACTTGAAACAAACTTATGGCAAACAGGATATAATCACTGACCTGCAAAACCTTCCTAAGATTCTTAAAGAGAAGATAGCAGAGCAGCAATACAGATGATTTTTGCTGCTTAAGTGCAAGTTAGATACGGGTACTGCTTCATCAGTAGCTACAAGTACTTTTTAAGAATCTAAATGTCATTTACTTTCTTTTCTCTGCCTAGATCTGGATAGGCTTTAATTCTCAGGAAGGAAAAGTTTATATCTTCCCTAATGAGTTGTGACAAGCTCTGTTCTTCTTTCAGCTTCTTTTTTTCTAGTATGTTGAAGCCTAATGGTTTACATTTATTATATATAAAAAAAAACCAAAACAAAACAGTGAGACCTTAAGATCTACTGCACAAGAATTATCTCTCATCATCATTTGTCCATTTATGCCTTGCACACAAGATTTTCCAAAGGTAGATGGGCTAATGGACACTTTGAATTCTCTTTGCAGCTCTGGTGCTGACCTGCTGCCTATGCCTATTATTCTTTTGTTCATCTCATCTCTTTAGATCAGAAGCTCTTCAGAGCAAATGAATGATGTCATTATGGCTGTCGAAGAGATAAGGTGCTCTATCTTCTCACTTTTCACTAGGCCTTTTCAAGGAAGACACCTTCCCCTTAGTCAAAAATTCATATTAAAATTGGTTTACCGTATCAAATTTCTCCAGCAGTATCTATGAACCATTATCTCACAAATAATTTTGTACAAGCTTAACTTCCTTCTCTATGAAAATTCAGTTAATGCTGGGAACATTTCAAGAGAAAGCTGTTCCATTTCTATCTGAAATGAATTGAAAGTTTTTCTAGGATATCTCCTATTGCATAGTCTATGAAGAAATAGTCAATCTTTGTGAATTTGCTGTGTTTTATGAAGTTTCCATAACAAAAGCTTATGCAACAATTTGGTGTTTTGAAAAGAGTACTGTTCTAAATACAAAATATATGTAAAAATGAAAAATAAAGTGACAATTTTATGTATTGTTCATTAATGCATATTTACACAGAATCATGTAGACAAGATTGTTATTGTGCTTCAGGAGAATACTTGCAGTATTTGCATGGTGGCAAAACTGAGCAAACTATAGCGAGAATATACCCAGGAGCATCACTGGTTGCTGAGATGTAGAGAGCTGTTTATCAAGAGAGTATTTATTTATACTGAGAAAACTTACCTCTATCTTACTGATGATGATGTGCCAAGCCAACAAAATTCAATTCTTATGGGCACTGTTATGAATTCCGCTTTAATTTGCCACCTGCCCTTTAATTTTTACAGTATACAAAAAGCATGCAATGACACAGAAAATGTAAATCTACTTCCATCTACTACTTTGTATGTTGTTACCATAAATCTCCTAAACTGACAAAGGAAACATGAAAGATTCTAAGTGCAATATAGAAGGTAATGAGAGAAACAACCCAAATTATAATAACGTAGTCCAAAAAAGTTACAATGAAATTGTCCCTTTTATGAAATAGGCATTTACCTTATGTCTGGACATATTTTAATTATGAATATTTCTACTCCTCCTATTTCTTGGAACATTTGTAGGAACATTTAGCTGATTTCAGGTGCTTTTAATGATCATTCTACGGAACATGATAGATTTCCAGATTTTTCTTTAAATTTTAATATTTGAACAGTTGTTGAGGATGATATGAGTTTGCCTCCTGAAGGCAGCAGGATTAGAAAAAGAAGTAAAGGTTCTTGGTTTTTTGATTTTGTTGCTGGGTTTTTTGTTTTGATTTGGATTTGGTGGGGTTTTTTGGGTTTTTTGGTTTTTGTGGGGGTTTTTTTTGCTATTTTTTTCTTTAGTAGAGTCTCTTGCAGCATGAAAGGTAATGATTCCTCTATTTTTCATAGATTAAAAAAAAGTGGAATTAAAAAAATAGGGATGTAGAATAGGTCAAAACATTAAAGATAATTTCAAATTTCATACTTTTATAATTAGTAGCAAAAACGGTTTTGAACATAAACTCAAGTTTCCTACATACAGCCCTGAGAAAATCTGGAATTTTCAGTTGCATCCATCTCATTAAGAAATTTATCTAGTCAGCCTCATTTTCAGAAGGGATGTTATCAGCTCCACTCTTTATGCACTTTGATATCTCCTTCTCCCAAGCAGATCAGGTTTCAGTAGAATTTGGAGCAATCCTGTAGCCTGACCTTATCTCGTTCTTCAGACACCATGTGCATTTGAATAGGGATTTCTGGCATGCACAAATAGGTAGAGCAGCAAGAGATTCTCAGAGAACTTCAGACTCATTTAACAGCCACTGCAGCAGATACCAAAGATCACATTCCTGTGCAGTAGTATTGACTCAGTATTGCCTTATTGCCTCACTCACCTCTGCTTTACACTGTTATGGTCCAGTTTTTAAAGTTACTAGAAATGTCTCTGCCCCAAATTAAGATGCAAACAAGACCATACACCATTGTCAATTAGTATGGGTTTTATTTGATAGCAAATATACGAGAGAGAGAGAATGAGAGAGAGAAAGAGAGAAAAGGAAGTGAAAGAAATAGAAAACAGATGGTGGACAGAAAAAAAGTGACAGAATAAAAAAATACCACTCCATGGATCCCACTGATGTCCCAATGAACCTCTCCAGCTGGTCTTCTTGGTGTGGTGAGGATTCCCCAAAAAGCATAAAATGGATTAATACACACTCAGGCCAGGTGGGATTGCCCAGATTTTGTAGCAGACTCTGTATCTTTTGCATCATTTTGCATCATGTGCAGTGCTCTGCTGCAAGGCCCGAGAGGGGTGCTTTGGGGGTCTTTGATGGATTATGGCACATCTTCAGCTGCCTCCCACATGAATGTCTCATGGATGTGGCCTGTGGGGTTAGGGGTTTCACAGCTGGGCTGGTTTGTGTAAGGAAGGATGGATGTTCACTGCCTCTAACCAGAGGTTATGCCACACACCTGAAAACTCCTCTCCTCATTTTGAGTGCTTCTCTGCAAACCTGGCCTCTGTGGGCTGTTGTTTCTCTCACCCCAAACCCAGCCAGGGATGATTCTTTGCTGTGTTTGGCTTTCTTGTGGATGCATTCCTTTCCCTCAGCCTTGTTTGTTTTTCCCTAGACCTGAGATGATTGAACAATAGTGTCACCTTTATCTTATCTAGGCAGCTTAACTCACAATTCAAAGTTCCAGCCAGGCATCTTCAAGGGCGTCAGTCATTGCATCTTGTTTATACAGTTTTGCCATAATGGTCAAAACTCCTTCACAACAATGTTTGAGGCATGAACCATTTCTTTCCCACACACCCAGATTTTTAAGTCAATAGGGAAAATAATTGTTTCTACTGAGGCTGATGGAGACACCAATAGCTTTAAAACTAATTCATCCTAGATTCTTTGCCAGTATTCCATTATCTTGCTGTGTTGTTTGTAACTCTTTCTGCTTATTATTTTCAATTATTTTCGCTATGGCCAAATTAATTGCTTAAAGATAAGGTGATATACAACGCACAAAGCTTGATGTTTGGTAACAATTATGACCAGCAGGAAAAGGTGTTCAATTATCTTTTTTAATTACTTTATCAACCATAATGAAAAGTTACAACAGTTTTGATTTTGTTAATTTTACTTAATCTTCCTAAATTCTTAGTTGAATGTTTCTCCTTCTCATATGATGATGTCAATGGGATGATTTTTCACTACATCTTGAAAATTAACATCCTGGGCATATATCTGAAAACCTATCTCTGACGTGAAAACTTCACTAAGGATTCAATTATGCACAAATTAATGTAATTTAATGGACCCATCCCTACCAAGAAAGAAAAATCCAGACATGAATTGTGTTGAGAGTATTTTCTTTAATGATGTTTTTCATATATAAAAATGTGTGAACACTTACCTCTAAGCTCTATAATTCAATTGATAATATGATTAAAGGTTGAAAACATATCACTGATTTTAAAATTTAATTTTAAAAAAACATAACCAGAGGGGATGTATGATTTTTTAAAGGAAAACTCTAACTTTTTTTTGCCTTATATATATTGAAAGCCTTAATTAAGTACTATATTTTTCTTTTTGTACTGTTCTCATAACCTGTCTCTCCTTATGAAGTTTACAAACTATGCACATGCAGGAAATAGGATTTTGAATCTTCAGGGAATGAAAACTGGATTCTGAAATAATTATGCTGGTTAATTTTCTTGTCAAAAAAATATGGAGTGGAAGTACATAGAGAACTTTTTCTGCTTCAGAACAAAAACTCTAAATCTTAACAAAGAAATATCCAAGTGAATCAATACAAATCAAGAGAGAAAAGTTTCAGTAAAGTGCTAGCAGGAAATAATAGACGGAGGTTGGAATAGGAGAGTAGGAGAGGATAGACATGGGATTCAGTTAACTGAGAAACACTTGAGAATCTTTGGGTAGTGCTAGAACTACCATTATTAGGTATTATTTATTTATTATTCTTATTTTGTATTGCAACAAAACCCTAAAACTTCAACCTAAATTTAATCATCCTCTACACATAATAAATCAGTGAATTCAAGCCAAACCAAACCAAAAAAAAAAAACAAACCGAAAAAACACAAACCCACAAAAAAAAAAAAACCTCCAAACAACAACAAAAAAACCCAACCAAAAAAAAAGGAAAATGATGGTGCAAAAATGTAAAAGAACAGAAAGGCAACTTTAAATTTCTGTTTTAAGTGAACTGTTCAAGCTGTACAGTTTGCAAACATGACCATGTCTTACTGCTTTGACACCCTAAATGCCTGTCACTCTGAGTTAGAAAATGTCTTAGCACAATAAAAGTTAATTAAACGTTAAAACATTTAAGTCAGTGAGTCTTCTAAATATCATAAAGAATCTACTGTTGCATGTTGAGAGCTCTCAATGGGGAGAGCAGAGAATACAAGAACTAATCCATGGAGAGACTTACTGGAATCTCTTGGCTTGTAAAATATTTTTATATTTTTTGTGATTTTTCTGATGTTTTATCCAGGAATTCTAAGGCATGAGGCATGGCTACAGAATCATATCACTGCAATTTATTGCAGCAGCATTGTAACTGTGTTGTGGTATCTGTCCAATTGCATAGGCAGGATCACTTTAACTGTGTTAATTTTCCAAGGATAACAGTGTGACATCTGCTGCAGGATAAGCTCATTCCTGAGAAGTTAATAATAAGAAAATAATGAAGAAATTACCTATCACTCCTTTCTTATATTTCTTTTTTCAGTTCATATTTCTGGATAGAAATGTAAATTCACATAAGCATTTTATTGTTGTATGTTATTTTTCTGTCTTGTGTTTCGATAACATGTTAATTATGGATGTAAATATAATTTTCAAGTAAGCTTTAGGCTTCTTTTAACCATTTAAATGTTATCGGCTTCAAAATGTTGTATTGGATTTGCATTGTACAACGTTTGTCCCCTTGTACTTGGTGTTGGAACCAATATTTAAAGGGAGGGAGTTTCAAGGGTATAAGAAGAATGATGCTTTCCTTTGAGATTTGGGACATCTAAATTTTAGAATACAGTACAAATTTCCTCATGTCTATCCCATTCTTCTGAGATGCAGTTTGATTACAGCATGTGATAGGGAGATGACACTGGCTGCAAACAACAAGCCAAGCAAACACACACTAGAGAAATTTCCTAAATAATTTCTCTATGGGACTCTCACAAGGCTTCAAAATAAAAATCAGTCTCTGACTGTAAACTTGGACAAAAACACATATCTTTTGAGATTGTAGATAAAGTGAAAATTATCATGAAACCCATCCTCTCTTCTTCGTCCTGACATCACATTAATGTTCCTGAGGCAGCACACTTCTTTCCATAGCAGCACCTTTCAATACCCTGGTAAGCAAAATGGTACCTTTGCTGTTGCTTGAAATGAAAAAGAAAAAAAATCTAAAACAACAGATATGTTGCCAAAACACAGGTATCAGAATTTGAAAAATTGAATAGATTAATAAATAAATATTCCAGTATAAGTCCAATATCTAAATATTCTCACATCTAAAATATGATCGATTATGTAAGTTCTCTGTTAAAAAAAAGTCTACCTGAATGAAATTGCGTTCTGAAAACTTCCTTAAACAGATCTTCACCAATGTATCAATAGCTAATGTTGTGATAACTGTCATTTAAAATAATATTACAACATTCCGTCTTGATTCGATTTCAGTTTATCCACCTGTGAACTCTTGTGCTGTTTACCTGTATAGAAAAAATGACCTTCAGTTATTCAAATTCTGTTTTATAGACATAACATCAAGGAATAGGTGTACTTTTGCTATTAGACAAATATGCAGTTACAGATTTTTTTACTGCTCTTGTTTATTTTGACTTCACAGTCCTCAGTTACAAGATGCAGGTTATACAAGTCTCCTGTGCTAGTACTCTATTCAGAACGCAAAAAAGAACTGGTAGCAATTCTTTCTAGTGAAAACTGCCAAATTTAGTATAAAGGTGTCGCTGCCCGCTCGGCCCTTCACGCCTCGGCTAGCTCTGGCCGACGTCAGCGTCAGGAGTGGGGAACAAGGTGAGCACTGCGTGACTCGACCTGGAACCTCTAGAGCTCCCCTGGGCTCAGGCTCTATGATTCGCAGGGCGACGCAGGGTGCGGTAAAGGGAGAGAGAGTGCTCGGAGTCCTCCAATTTCCCAGGAACAAGTTTATTCTAGCAGGTGCAGGGAGAAAGCGACGAGGGACAGGGCTGGGATCACGAGGGGAAGGTCCAAGCCGAGACCCCAGGCACCTCCGTGCGCCAGGTTTTAAAGTTCGTGGGCGGCTCATACAACAACCAATAGGACGGCAGCAGGGGAGGTGTTGTGGGAAGGGTTTACAACATACAGAACCAATGGTAGGGACCCGGGGGAGGGAAGACAATTGTACAACCCATAGGGCATCAGGTAAGGGGTGATAAGCAGGGAAGAAACCAGAACAAAAGGTGTGGTGTACATAGATTGATAGGGCTCAGGGCAGGACCAAAGTGATGGATGGGGAACAATCTGGAAAAAGGGGAGGGGTTTACAATGATAAGCAACTGGGGACAAACCATATTGGGGTAGCGGGGGAGTCACTGGGGCAGACCAACTTTAAACTTAATGAAAGTGAACAAGCAGACTTAATGAAAGTGAACAAACAGGCGGCAACATAAAGGTATGAGGTAGGTACTGATATAAAAGTGAAACTTTCAAGCCTTTATATTCTCAAAGGAACCTTTATCTTAAGTTTTGTCTGAAACAAGATAGCATAAGAAACCAAATCTGATAAACACAGCTGTGCCTTGCCATTTGTATACAGTAATGGAACTTGAAGAACAATGGGAAGAAAAAACACCGAGTTATCTGGAGTTAGGAAACTGTGTACAAAAGACAAGCCTTAAATCTGTATCATATAAATATTGCACTCATACTGACTTTAAATGTATTCAGTTAGAGTGCTGTGAGCTGAATTCACATTTTTTAATTTCTACTTGAAATACAACTCCAAATATTTTACCCACTCTTCCCAAAAAGAGGAGGGTGGGGGGAAAGTCCTATTTCCAGCTCTTGTTTTGAATCAGAAGAGCTAGACAGAAAAGCATTAGCTGTGTTTTTTTAAATTCTTAATTAAATTCTTTGCCCCTCTAAATTGCAAGACGTAGCAGGAAAAATGGAAAGCGGTAGGGAAGAAAAAGAATATTAGATCTGCATGCTGTTGCTGCAGGTGCACCCTACTTCACCCACCATCTGTACTGCAATATTCTAATAGTCACAGGCTCTTAGCTCTTCTAGACTAAGCATCTTATTCCATTACACTACTCTTCTGGGAATACACTTCTTTAATCTGTAAAAAATAATATTTCTAATCTCAGTAGCTATAGGCTAGCATCTCCTTAGTTCAGGTAGGTGAATGTTTTCATTCTTCAGAAAATCCTGCTAGATGAAGTCAACACTGAGTTAATTTTAATTTTTTTTTTTCTTTTTAAAAGACAGGCGTGAATATTTCAGGTACCTGAATAGGTAGACTACACTATAGAGCAACAGGATGATGTTCCTAGTGCCATAAAATCATTAGGCCATCACAAGACTCAGTCATTGTATTGATATAAGAAAAGGTCTCACTAACACCCCAAATATCAGCCACCCTAGGCACAATCAAATCAGAACTCAGAAGGCAGTTTTCAGTCTAAAAGCTTAACAAAACAAGAAAGGGGAAAGGTCCCAGGGGTTTTCATCCCTCCCAGAGAATATTTTTCCTACTTTCATCTTCCATAATAAGCCAAATGATGACTCTTGGAGCTGTGATCAGGAGATGGGAAGACTCATTTGTACAAAAGCGTCTCTGGCTTTAAATCTCCTTTCAGCTGTAACACTCAGTGAAGTTGTCATATTGTACAAATTCAAGTAACACAGAAACCAATCACAAAGGATTATTTCTTTAAACGTCCCTATGTATTTACCATCCAAGCTTTTAAAGCAGGGATTCTGCAAGGAAATTTACAAAGCCTAATGGTATCAAATAATTTTTGTACTGCATTTAGAAAATGAATGAAAAAAGCCTCAGTTACTGGAATACTACAAATTGTAAGAGTAGACCAATAGTATGTTTCATAAGCTGCTCTTATCTAAACATGGCAATAGAAATTGAAGGTCACACATACAAGTTTACAGTGTTTTGGAAAGTAATGACTTGAGAAAAAGGCTGAAATGTTACAAGAAAAAAAATAACTGAACATTAGTTCCACATAGAGTGCAGTGCTCACAAGCAGTAGGCAGTCCATGTATTTCCAACTCAAATTACAATGTTGTTTTAAACTTCATCTTAAAACATTCACAGCCGGGATATATGAACCCCCCAGCCTTGGAAAAAATGCATTTTTGTGCTTGCATTTGCACACTGCCTGACGTTGCTTATACCTGGATTTAAATTTAACTTCAACATTAATATATCATGTGCTATTTTGAACTGTCTTGTCTAATGTAATCAATGGCATGGGTCTTTTATCATTGTCACTTTGTCTTCAGCATGCAGGAGCTGCTCAGCAGACTTCTGGAAACTTTCTTATTGTGTATCACCTCTGACTCTAGCTTCTCATAAAGCAGAGAGACATTATAAATTTGCAATGTTTTTTTATTTATATATTTATCACCAAAAAAGTCAAAATCTCCAGTGTATTCATACTGCAATTTCTATATCTTCTGTGATTTACAGATTGAAATAAGCTCCAAGAATGACTCTTAAGAGAGATAACACAAACTTTTCTGTTTGTGTTGGATAATGATTCTATTGCTATATCAATCATCTATAGAAAGTTTATACCCAAATATTATGGCACACTGTCATCACTGTAGAATATTAGAATAGAATCAGTTCCTTAGAATATGGATGAAAAAATACACTAACAATGCATATCACATATCAAAGTCATCACTTAACTATTTTGGGTGAAACCCTAAACCCACTTAAAGTCAATGGCAAAAACACCCACTGACCTCAGAAGTCAGATCCTGTCCTGCATTTCTGCCTATATTCATTTTTGTCAGCCATATGTCAAATTATTAATAAAAGCACAGGATATTACTTAGTCTCAGCAGAGATGGTAAGAACCAGAAAAGAGTTTCAAATACATTATACATGAATCAAGCTGTTATATTTTGAACAATTTGTTCAATGAGTTGGCATTCAACGACAGAGAGAGATGGTCAAATACTGCAAAAGACTGTTCTTGAATAATTTATTTAATGAATAATAGCTACTTTGGGAGGATAATGTATTCTGTGAGTATATTTAGCAGTTTACAGCCAAAAGTGTTTTATCCAACATTAATTACTGTTTTTTTGTTTTGCGGAAGCATAGAAGCACTGTGAGATTTTTGTTTGTTTTCTTTTGATCTTCTATCACTCCACAGTTGCCAGCACTCATGATAGAGTACACAAATAACAGCCACCTGACTTCTGTTAAATTTGGTTTCACATTACTTCAGCATGTAGGATTTGTTAACTTTCATCTAAAGAATTGAAGTGACATTTTAACAGTCTGTGTATCACCTATTCAAAAAGAATGTTTTATGAGACTTAAAGGAAAAACAAAACAAAAACTAGGAAAAAGCCTCCAGCTTCCAAGCAGCTTGAATTTAGATAATATTGCCATGTTCATGCTTTCTTCAACAGCTGTCTATTAAGTCCATATTATGATTTTCTAAAAATGCAGATTTTTTTTTAAACTTGTCTTGGTTAACATAAACAGCTGTTTTGTTTAATTTCCAAACCTAGGAGAATTTCATTCTTGACACAAAGTCATGGAAATAAACTGTGTGTAGTTTTAAGCACTGTTTTCTCCCTTAGAGAAAGTTTAAACAAATATTCACATCTCTAAGTCAGTCTATGCTGTTGGAAGTTCCTTAATATCACGGCATCCACGCCCTTGAGATCTCGTCTCCACTGGACACATGCAAGAATGTTGTGATTCACATAACTGAGATGTACCCCAAGATATTCATTCCAACCTCCTTTCTGATTCTCACAGCTAGCCTTAATGCGCTTAGCTTCTTACACAATGACTCTAACACATTGTATAAATACTACTCTCAAAACACATACTTCATCAAAACCATAAGGAAACTGCAGGGAAATGTGAAAAAGGAAAACAAAAGAGGAGTCTATGTACTTTGTTGCTCTGGTGTACTTTAAGAAATTTTTATACAGCAGCAGGATAACCATGTGTAATGAGGTACTGGCATAACTTCTGTTACATTTTATATATGCAGTACTTTTTAGGCTGAGGGTATACATCATATCCACTGGGTTCAGGCTGGAAATATAATATGTGCTTAGTGAGGATCCTTATGAGTACATCAGCACTGGCCACAAACAATACTACATTTTAAATAAAAGGAAACTTTTGATTTGGAAACATGGCCTCTCACTGTTTTAGTAGAAAGTTTAGTCTACTGTGGAGTGTCTCCAAATGAGCAAGTGTACCTGGAGAGTCAATGTCAATCTCACAGGTGCTGTCCCTGTCCTACCTGGGTGTGCAGCCACTTCTTTGCTGGAGAGAGGGAAATACTGGAGCTGCTGCCCTCCCTCACTAGGAAGTTACCTCATCCAGCTGTTCTGTAAATGAACCACAGAATCACAGCCCATTACTACATCTCTACACCCTCCCTTCTGTGGCCGAAGATGATCCATCTTCCCTCGGCTCCTGGTAGGCAGGTTGTGATTTCAGCTGTGATGTTCAGCACCACTGGGCATCTACAGCATGAACCTGGGAGGAAGGAGAGGAAGAAAACCATCAGTAAGTCACGAGCCGAGACAGTGTCTCACCTCCCCTGCCACAGCTCAGGTCAAATGAAGCTTGTGGCACAACAAATAGACTTCCAGCTGCAGAGTTGGGGTGGATCTGGCAGTGCTACTCTGCAGCTGAAATTCTTTTTCATGGTAAAACTATCTGATATTATTTCATAGCATCAATTCACCCTTTATTTATTTATTTTTTAAACAATGATTTTTCTTGTAAAGAATTTAGGAAAAAATCAAATTTGTATCCCTGCTACAAAATCATCTAATGCATTATGATATTATTCAATATCTGTAAACTTTAAAGCTTTTCAATAATCTAACTGCAAGCATCACTTATTATCTTCAGTAAAAATATTATTTTTGTTATTTTAGAAACTTCTTGTAGTATACAGCTTACAGTAAATATTTTTTTCTCTTTAAATACATTTTTAAATTTATTGTGTCAATACATTCTCTGTAAGTGGAATCTAAAAATTTCAAATACAAAATATTATTCAGAGGCTTTTTAGATATTCTAGAGTAAAACTATTTTAAATGAGCTCTTGAGAAATATTCGTTATGATGCAATTTTCAATAATACCAATTTGTGGTCTTTTTTTTTCCTCAGAGGCTTCTATCTCTTTCAATGTACTGCTTAAATATAGAAGGTACTAAGTAGTGTGCAAAGTACTGTATTTCTAATGAAAATTGTCTTGAATAGTCATGTAGAAATAGTTTTGAATAGTCTTGAACTTTTCAGGTAGAAAAAATAAAGAATAAGAAGCTAAATATTATTCAAAATGGTCTTTATGAGTTTTAACTCCCTTTGTCTTAGTCACTACAGTGCCCCACTCTTGTTTCCAAGGCACACATTAAACTAGGATTTTCTGATTTTTATTATTAAAAGAAACATAAAACAGTAAATGTAACATGTTTCCATCACAATCTCCAGAATAAATGTCTCTTCTTGAAAGAAATTAGAAAAATTATTCTTAGATTATTTCTTGATATAGCACATTTCTTCTGATAATCCAGATCTATATATTTATATAAAATGAGCTCTCTTTTGGTCAATAAATCAACTGAAGTTACCCATGAAAGAATAATTTAGAATAAAGATGGAAAAATGATGAATAATTTTTGTATTTCACAGATAACTTGCTTATGAACAAATATAACTAAGTAAAGAGCATAGCCTTGGAAAGGGGAAGAATTACTGAGAAATTTACTAGAGAGAGGCAAAATAATTGAAATCACCTTAAATATACTATTTTGTTTAGTCCTTTGAGTTATATGTGTATCTCATCTTCACAAGCAGTCAGTCTAAATGATTTTGATATTTGACACGAGAAACCATTACTATCTTATTCTGCAATAGTTTGGAATAAATAAACCTCAAAGCAATCCCTGTCAAATTTCTTTTTTCCCCCAAGGCTGAAGTGCCAGTAATGTCATTACAAACTGTAGAAGGAGTGATCTGCCCTATAGACAGTAAAGATAGAAGAATTTGAAAAGGTCCTCTTTTCTTGGGGATAAATTACTGCTTCTAATTTCCTTACAGGTGTTTATTCTGGGAAGGGATGAGATACCATCCTGAGATAAAATGCAAGTTCTGGATTCAGGTTTTTGATGAAGAGAGATTGGAGTAGTGGATTTCATAATGTAGAGATGACAGAACTCTTTAAAATGCTTTTATATTTGAGAGTGTTTATATAAGCAATAATTAAGATAAGTAAATTATTATTCCTTGAAGATCATATAGGATTATTTATATTTTTTATAGATATTTCTTTGGATATTTAATTTGTTCAGTAGTCCATGAAACAACTGAGGGCTGTATGGAATGCATGAATAAGTGTCTTGTTTAGTCACGTTCCTAAAATTAACATGAAGTTTAGGGTCATATTTTTTTCTTATTTGACCCCGTGTTCCATGTACTACATAGTGAGCCTACGTAGTTTCACAACAGAGTTCTCCTCTGGGGATTTTTCAAGAGCATGATCTGAATCATAACTCACGAATATTTCAAATTAATTTTGTAATTTTCAGGGACAAAAAGACATTTTCATTTTCATTATGGAAATAGGTGGCGCAAGAAAAAATTAACAGAACCTGGTCATCAGACTTTCTGATTAACCTTGCTGTCTCTCTTGAGGGAGGACCCAACACCTCTCTCACTCTGGTTTTATTAGTGACTGATCTGATCTGTGCAGGAATAAAAAAATGTAGAATTAAGGAATTCACACCTTTCAATGAAATATTTCATAAAAGTTTTAAATCTAACCTCTATAAAGTGCTGACTTTTCAAACCTGTTTTTTGTTCTACTAATCCAATATCAAATTCTTAGTTTACTTAAGGGCACCCTGATTTTAATCTTCATATGTTCAAAAGTATGGATGCAAACAGCTTCATCTTCCTAGTTAGTCTAACAGACTTGTTTTGTTAATGATCAATTAAATATTTTAGCTTAGAATCAACAATAGAAGAAATTATTTATTTATCTAAACTGCTACTGAAAGCAGTTTTCAAGGTTTTTTCCATGAATATTGAAAAATACCACAAGTTTAAAAAAAATGGGAAAAAGGGAGAAGAAAACCACAATACTTTATGGGATAAAGTGTTATACCAATTATAACAGTAAGAGAACATTCTATCATAAGCAGAACTAATGATGTGCATTCCAGTTTATAAAAGTATCTTCAAGTGGTGCTTACAAGTTTCTTTTATCAAAGATGCTGGTCAATACTTTATAGCTTCTCTGAGCTTATTTGCTCTGATCAAAGTATGGAATATAAAAGATTAAAGTCTTCTACTAATTACATGCCTGAAGGCACATTAACAACATAAGTGTCAAAGCTCTGCCGAAAATTCATTTTGCATTTTTAATAAAAACTGATAGCAAGGTTTTGAATGCATCTAACTGGAAAAAAGTAATTTTTGTTTCAGCAGCTTCTTTATGAGGAGAGTGTAGAAGTCCTGAAACCTCACAAACACAAGGGTATAAGCAATTTGTGCTCTGAAAACCGAGTCCTAGAAATCTTCCTGTCAAGCAAGTCACTGTGAGTTTCTCCTTAATAATTCTTGATGGTACCAAAAAAGAACCCAGCACTGGAAATGAACATTAAATTTTTGATCAAAACCATCAATTTAATAACTTCAATCAATCAAATATCCAAAGTGTTCCTCTTACCTGTATGGAACAAAACCCAGCTACTAATAATTTGAAATTTGTAGATTTTATTCATCCCTTAAATAGCTCTCTTTGGTTTCTACAATATTCTTTTTGATACATCTCTTCTCTCCTCTTGTAGCAGCCAGTAATTTCCTTAACTGTACAAAGTGAAAACATGAAATAAAAGCATTTTATAAAGATCCTGAGGATCTATGTAGTGTAATAAGCTCCTGTGGACATCTGACTGTTAGCATGTTCCAAAGATGTTTTTCATTTTTCCATAGCTATAATTTATTGTGATTGCCTATCAACTTGTGTTTTTAGGGAACTGGGATTGTTGGACTTTGCCATCAATGAAAAGCAAGCCTTGTGTCTCAAACTCAGCCTTGCCAGGGATACCAGTTCCATATTCCCTCTGCGCAAAGAAGCAGCCAACGTGTAAGTCATGGGACAGCCTGTGATATTGCTTGTTGATCCAAGTAATACAGAAGAAGTCTATTGTTTCCATTATTTACCAAAGTCAATCCTGAGAAATTAAGCCATGTTAGAGAAAAGATCACATAAAACCTATTAAAGTTCCCAATTAGCTCTATCTGAACTACATTTGTAAATAATTAAACGACTGGAGTAAATCTGATATTTTGAATCGGAAGTACAGTCCTTTTGGATACACAGTAATGCAAACCTTGATTTTCCTAGATTATGAATATTTTAGCAAGTTTTTCCATCAATATTTGTTATCTGCATGTGAACGCATTATTCCCAATTGACTTGAGATAATTTGCTTCTTTGACTTTAACAAGACTTTATTCTAAACATATTAACTTTAGTTCAGCAGGTAATTGTGTGACCTCTAAAGATGACAATTTATGAGTGACCTATGAAAATCATCAAGAACAGTAATTTACAAGAAATTGTGTTTTGTGTGCTGGTAATGGATGTCCAGGCAAGACCTTAGAATTTCTCTTAGATCACACAGAATAATAAACAGCTTAATTAATTTGCTCTGTGAACATTCCTGACAAAAGCAAGAAAATAAAAAAAAAAAAATGAAAGAAATAAATAAAAAGCTAGCAAGTAGTACAATTATGTGCACTACTTTCAATTCAGTGATTTTCTGACCCATCTGCCCCTGTAATGAATCTCAACAACAGTTTAACAGTTTTCTTAAAAGATTTAATCTTTTTTTTCCTAGAGAGAAAAGAAAACTATTCTCAATTGTCTCTGCATCTTTAATTTTGAGAGCTAGAATAAGAGAATGCAGAAAAGCAGTATGAAAAATGGCAGATGTTTTCTTAAATAAGAGTTATGTACTAAAAATGTCCCTTAAGGGAATTGCCAGCTCTACCAGTTTTGTCAAGCACTGTCACAGAGCCAAAGTGCACCTCAACATGTCTAATCAGCCTGCAGCCTAGGAAACTGAGAAAATCACTTTACACTTTCCTTCCACAAATCTCCTCAGATGTGACAAAACAAAGGGGTGGGGGTACGGAGTGGTGAGGGTGGTGAAGCCACAAGAAAAATACCAAGATGATGACTTTTTCTGTAAGTCATCACACACACATGTTCTTTCTTCAGATAGCTAAAGAAAATTTCTAAATAAATGTACTTCATATTGTAGCAAACCCTGAAAATGTCAAGCCTGATAAAACTTTTGAAACATAAAATTGTATAGAAGAAACCATTTTGGAGCTTGCATGAAGAAAATTGTACATGCAACACCCATTCCCATGGAGAACTCGGAGGAGGAATAGGGCCTAAAGACAGTGTAGTTTCCCCTTTGACTACAAAAGAAAACAAAATCTAGAATCTTTGATATAGCTATAAAACAAAATAATAAATACCTGTCATGATGACCCAAGATGTCCCTATGTGTGTGTATCTAAGTCACAGCTTTCGTTAAAAAAAAATACAAAAAAACCTGTTAAATAACAGTTCAGCTTTCTTGAGCATAGCTGGGAGGTTTATCATCAACCTTTTTCTCTTCCTGTTAGGTCAAACTGTGGTATCAGTGTATATCATTCTATTTAATTCAAATGATGAAGACTAAGATAAGCAGCAAATAGAAATTGAGGTATTCAGGATCTAGAATATGTGTTTTCTTTCGTCTGATTATGTGACTTTTTGACCTTGAGGATAAGAAAATTAAGGAAAGTATTCTCTGTGTAACAAAATACAGTTGGGGCATTGTTCCATGCTTCCCACACCACTTGCAATGTGTTTACTCAAGTGGCTCAAGCTGACAGTGAGCAAGAGGCAGTCAGATCATCTGCCTTGCAGACATAGACAGCATGGCATACACTGCCACTGGTTGTCTAAGACTCATCTCACATGAAAAATCGGTGGAAAATTACTAGAAAATGCTAACACTTGCATTTATGGCAAAATATTTGTGAAGAGAATGTTAACAAAGGAAGACACCATGAAGAAACCACAGGTAGGACAGACTCATGGCATGAAGTGAAGTTGGTTTTAATGAAGGGCTATAACTGAGGATCCCTGGTCAGGACAAGCAATAACATTGTTTTATGCAACTATGCACATTTTCACAGGCAGGATAACTCCCCAACAGTGCATTCTGCTCATCTCACCATGATGTGATGTGATGTTCTGCAGCCTACTTTCTCAACTTATCTCAAAATACTTCTCTTCATACTCACCAAGTTTTAAATGCATATTTCCATAGGAGTTGCACATTGCAGCAATACATGACTTCAGTGAGACACACTTTCATGTGCTTAAGTCGCATTTTTCTAAATGCTGTTGTAAATTCTTTGTGTTCTTATGGTAAACACCATGCCATGATAATCAACATATCTGGTAATACTGTACAAAAAGAGTTTTTTGATCAACTGATTAAGCAGCAGTTGGCATTTCTAATGCAGTTGTAGCCTAAAATATATTTATTGATTCATATAGCAAAACATATTTCACAAAATATTCTAACCAGCATTAAATTTTATATGTAAAACAAACAGGGATAGAAAATAGTAAGAGAAGTTACAGTACTGTTGAGTAAGACAACGGGATTTTAAATTCCTGCCTTAGTAAAGAATTGTCTGATATATCCATATATATTTTGAGCTATTCTGCTTAATTTGCAGTTTCCAGAAAAACAGAGAATTTGTATAAGGCAACTAAGGGAGGGAAATGTAAGATAAAATGCAAGTATTTGGAAAATCTTCAATTATGTAATATTTGTACTAAAATTCTTGTCTTAGGGCTGAGATTTTAAATGCTTTTGATTTAGACACTGAGGTTCAGGAGGGAAATAATTTACTCTAAGATATATCATCAGATTTTATCCCTTTCTAGTTCTAAACTTCTGGGTTCTGTAGAATGCAGGAAATACCAATTAAAAATATATTATCAATCTAGTAAATTTTAAAGGGACAAAATTTAAATAATTTAGGGTTAGCTTTCAAGTTCCCAATCTTCATTTTCATTTTGACTCTCAGTATTGTCAAGTCTTAATGAACCTCAAAAAGTCTCTCTTTAAAATTGTAAAATGAAAAAAATTCCAACCCTTGTTTCTTTTTTGTGGAAATACCATGATTAGGTGTTGCAGTAGTGTCACAGTGCAGCTGGTCTGGACTGGACAAAGTAAATCTAGACATAACAGAAATGTAATCTAGCCATAACACAAATCTAGTTTGGCTAGCTTAATTCATGTCTGAACCACTGCACATTGCTGGCCAGGAAGCTGGGCAGGGAGAGAAGTATCAGCCAATGGCTGTCTAACCTGGGAAATTTGAAATTTAAGTGAATTCTGAATAATAAATGAAGCTGTTTGTCTCATGAGCACCTGGCTCACGAGTTGTGGATCTTTGTCTCCCACCCACAACCAACACACTACAATTAGGATGTAAAGTGTGCTGACGCAAACAACTCCATTAGGGTTTATTTGGAATAAAAATTTGCAACTTAAATGAGAAAATAAAGACAGCATCTTAGTGATAATAACTCAGAAATTCAATCCACACATTTCTCTGGCTATCCAAGCAAGTTTGGGGCAAACGATTATGAAGCATGCTTTGAATTGTGCTCTACACTTGTGTGAACTGATGCACTGATATATCTGCTAATTTGCATACTGCTAATGTTTTAGTTTCAGAACAAGAAGAGTTTGAGGGTTTTTTTCAGTTAAAACAATTATGTGCAGACTGCAAAAATAAAGATGACTAGGACTGAATAGTTCAATTTACATTTCCTAATTCTCCTGGTCTTCTTTTATTTAAAAACTGATCATATAATTGAAGTTGGTTTTGGAATCACTGAAGTGAAATTACTACAGCAGCAGTTTGCAAAGGTCCTGAAACCAACAAAAAGGTTTTTCTGCACATATTAAAGCTCAAGGCAAGCAGTAGCAATAGCAATCATATCTGCAAATTGTCTGTTCAATCATCCTGTCTATCTGATTTGGAAATAGCATCTCATAGAGAAGCTTCCCTGGAGGTTCTGCCTGCCCTGTATAATTTTAGAAAAAAATTAGGCAAATCTTGAGTGTTATTTTGAACATGGATCAATAGGACAATGACTCATCCCATTAAGCTGGCACTAGTTCATTAAGATACATCAGCTGGGAAGGTATACAAGAAGTATCTGTTTTAAACATTAATAGCAACACTGCATTATTCAAATAAGAGAAAAGTGCTTAAAACATGCCAGCTAAGTGGTTCACTGCAGCTATAAAATGCTTTGCAAGAACACTGAATATACTCTCAAAATGTTTATTTTAATTCAATTCCCTAGGAGATCTGGTATCTGAATTTAAAGATTGCCCATGTTCTGTTGCAGAGTTTGCCCTTTTCTTTTAAAAATGGTGCTGTAGAAACTGTAAACTCCTGGATGTCCAGACTGTTACTGAGTGGGCCATGCTGGCACCTTCTTTGAGATAGAATGATGCTAAACAAGCCAGGCCAAGCTTCAAACTGAATGTATTTAGCAAAATAAATTTTAAAAAAATCAATAAATTTGAGGTAATTTCTAGGGCTAAATAGAGCAAAAGAGGTTCATTTTCTGGAATATATTTGTGAGAGGGCCCCAGGTGGTCAGTGCAGAGGGCTGTTTCCACCACTGCTCACTCTGGGAAGGAAAGGGAAGGCAGCACAAGAGTCAGGCCCCTTTTACCATCGGTCATTATAGAAACTGCTTCACTTCCCTCAAGTAACAATCTCATCATCATTTCACAAGTGTCAGGACCAGTGATGTGATCTCAAGGATAGTTTATGCAGCCCAAGAAAAAGGATGGAATGTGATGAAAGCTGTACCTGGTTTCCCTGTTGACCGCACATTATGTTCTCTTGAAAGGTAGGATGAGATGGTCCATCTACCCTTCTCAAGCTGCTGCATCCTGAGCCTGGTGCATCCTCTGGTAGCAGGGGCAATTTAACCATTTCCTATACATAGATGTAGGCTGGGTCTGAAAATCTCACCAGTTCTTATTACCAAGATTTGCCCATGTCTAAAAAGAGAATATTTGGTAACATCTGTTTCATATATTTTCAATGGTGTATTGCATCCCTTTTGGGAGGTATTATTTATACCAAATTATTTATTTGCTACACCAAAACCCATTCCTTGCTTTTTAAGGTAGCTTTGGAGCTAGGTTGGAAATAGTAGACAATGTAAAAGGTGTTTCAGAAGAAAATTACTATTATTGAAGCATTAAGATAACAGACAAAGGACCCTCTATTTAAAGTTAGAGAGGGTAAGTTTATTACAGCTGGGTGACACTCCTGAGTCATCTCCCAAAGATGTGTCCCTCCCCACTGCCCCTTATTCTTTATTTATTCCTCAAAGTATTAAATATGCATTGGATTACACAATAGACATATTCATTGCTTGACTCCACCTGCTCTCCTCACACATGGTAGTGAGCTCCATACTCTGCTGGGCATGCTCAGTTCTTCTTTTAAAATGGGTCTGGGGTCTTTTTAATGAAATCCTTCTTTTTCTCAGGCTCGAACTTTACAACTGTATCGTGTTGGCAGCTCTCCTGGTTCTCTTGGACACAGTTCAGATCCCTTGTTTGCAGGTGAAGACATGGCCCTCTTCTTTTCCACAATAGTCTAGTTCATGTTTCCTTTTACAAACACAAGACAAGTAAATGATATATATCCTTGGGCTATTAATTTCATTTTGGCAGATGTTGACGACTTTACATTTTTTTTCTACAAGCAAAAGGTATGTAGCCTTGCTTTTAACTAACTGATTAACTATCTATATTGCTCCTACCTTAAATTTTCACATTTCTTTTACCTTGAATTTTTTAAGTTGCTCCTATTCTAGTTAAAATCTTAATTTTATAATTTTCTTAACTCATTATCTTTGGAAATTTATCATTACTTGCTGTTAAGATAATACTAGTGAAAATATGGGAGACACTCATTTCTGGAAATTATTGAAAGATAAGACTATACATATATATTCTAGTTAATTGCCTTCTCACATATCACTGATCAAAATTTAATATAAATAATTTGGAATTTTGGGAGTTTTGTGTTTATAAACCACTTAAAATCAGTTTTCCTACTCTATAAAAGGAGCAGAAGAACTATCAGAAGAGACAGTTGACTGGAGGTGTATCAGTCACCACAACACTACAACTGTTTTGTTGAAAGCTCTTAAAATCTTCAGCTGTTGGAACCTCTGGATGATAGATGCAGATTGCTCTAGGTGTGAGCAGATATTCCTTAGTGATTACGAAGATGAGGATGGTGAAAACAAAACTCAGTTCCTGATTACTCCTTTGCTTTTATCTCCCTCATAAATAATAGTCTACAATGTTATTTTAAAGAGATCTCTGCAAAACAAATATATGGGGAAGGGTTGTCATGGGGAGCTGTAAATTAATTCTCAAAGGTATATATCACTACAAAAGAAAAAACCATTATGTTGTAATCTTCATGAAAAATAGTTGGTTTTTAACAAATCATAAGCATTACTTTCATCTAGAAAATTCCTCTACGCATATTTGTGTTATGTAATTCTATACAGTCAAATGTCACTGAATGAATCTTCATAGCCTTTCCCTTCTAAAGTTCCTGTAATCTGAACATTTTGAATTAATTATGATAGACATTATGTCAGATCTTATAGTCCAAATGAAAATGGCATTTTCATCCAGCAATCAGATTTTGAGATTTTTAGTATTTTAATTTTTTATTTATTTCATTTTTAATATGACAGATACAAAAATTAACTTTGTAGAATGTAGGTAAATCTTTATGAGTAATTTTTTTAAAAAAATAATTTAGCTGGAAAGCTTTTTTGAATGGAAATGGAAGCTGAGGATATCTGATTTGTACAGTTGCACAAGTCAGTAACAACATATACTTCAGGAAAACCACAGTATTTTCCTTTCAAATCTTTAAATCATTGCCATTCATGGAAAAAGGACAAGATTTTCTCCCACAGCAATGAGATCAGGCAATATTAAAAGGATCATTTGTGCTTCCAAAATACATAAAGCTATTAAAATATATCACTCTGAAATTTCAAATATTTCAGTAGCAATCATCTAATAGCATTCATATCTCTAAAAGATACAACTACATCTTGGTACATTTTTATATGTCACTCAGCTAGCTCTATTCTTAGCGATTAAGTTTTAGCAGAAGAAAAACCCTAGCATAATTTTGCTATTAGCTGGTTTTACTGTGTTGTTTCAACTTCTTTCTCATAATGATAATGACAATAACTTAAAAAAAAAACCATCCTCCACTATATTTGCAGAAGACATTAAGAGTGTTGTATATTTTCTAGTAACACAGCCACATTATTGCTACTTTCATAAACATCTGTAGAAAGCATATAAATTGTTGAAATTCTTGAAAAATATTTCCACCTTTTTATACTGTCATTTTTTGAAGGATATGGAATATTTCTTCTCTTTCCTTTCTGTACCTTTATGTACAGAAGTGACATACCAAACTATCAGGTTTGGGAATGGGCTTCTTCCCTGTCTTGAATGTTGCCGTAGGTATTCCCTGCTGTGGAAACCTTCAGAAAGATCTTTGATAAAATCCTTTTGCAAGACTCTTTTAAAGTATTCTGTCCTGATTTAAAGAAAAAAAAAGAAGCAAAAAATCCTCAAAAGTTCAATGAAATTCTTCAGCTTGTTTTAGGAGAGGTTATGGCATTGCTTTGCATTACCATTAAATAAGCTTTTCACTCATCTTGCAAATTCAGTGACATTTTTCCCAAGAAAGGAGTCAGGCCATAAGGCATTTCTCTATGGAAAGTCTCAAGCTCCTAAGCACAGCATCCACCTTCATGGTCTTCATAAAAAGTTGGAGGAAACCAGACCCTTCAAAAGACAGCAGTAAATTCTGCTCAGTTCCTTTGAGAATGAAGAACCCTGTGCTGGTATAGGTAACTCTGGATGGGGGATCCTATGGAGCCTGGCTCTTAACTTTCAGTCTAAGCCCTGGCAAGACATCTGCGTCTGCAGATGCAGCTGTTGCTTGATCCTTGGTGCCCAGAGTGCCCTTTTGTTGTTCCCTGTCTCCAGGCAGTGAAACTTTGTAACTTGAGAGTTTTCTTGACCATTTTTCCATTAAGCATTTGGATGGTAATGGGAGAGCTAAAACACACACTTGACTTACCTTTTTTTTTTTTTTTCTCTTGGATCCAAATTAAAGTCTAAAAAATTGAGACAAATTCTGTTCTATCATAAAACTATTGTCCACCCTCCTATGAGTCAGCATATTATTCAGTATTAGTCAAAATAGCATTTTGAATTACAAGAATATTTCTGCATGCCATTAGGCTCGCACCAAACAATAATCTTGAATTCTGCAATCTTTGTTCTTTCACACTTGGATTATTAAAGCTCTTTGGTTCTCTGCTGCAGGATCATGACATGACATTTTAACACACATAGTCTGCTTCCGGCATTTTAATTGGTTTAAAACTGTTGGTAGCACCATTTACTGTATTAATTTATTGCTTCAGTGTTAGTCAACTGAAACCTTTGCCAGATGGCAATACAGGCCCTGAATACTGACAAGGAGAAAGCAAATATTTAGATGATGCAAATGTTTGCTCACTCATTAAGTATTCATGAATTGTTTTTTAGAGTTTGTTTCATTGGGTTTTTTCCTCCCTTTTTTATTTCAGTTGCAATGCCAAAGGAGCCTAAATGTTGAAATTTACATCTCATGGTGGCATAATTATTAATAATCTAGCTCTCTATTATCTGCCTAAAAAAAAGGGAAAAATTATTTGAAAATTTAGCACAACTCTTTTTTGCCTATACTGGATAGCAAAACAAGTGAAATATTCTGAAACTTCCAGAAATATTACTGTGTCATCCCTTCCCTTCCCTAGTGCCAAAAGAGCAACAGGGAAGAATAAATAGAGATAACCTTCTTGCTTCACTTCTAAGTATTGCCTTCTCAACAGAACTCATTAATATTACTCCCAAAAAGCACAGGGAGCACTAAAATTTGATGCTTAGTATGCTATGTCAGGAAATTTGCTCCCTCTACTACAGATCCTTCTGGAAGTCACCTGCATTTAGTTCTATTTCTAATCATAATACCATCTATAATGTTCAGAAATCACTTGAGCTATCTGCCAAACCTGTGTGTTTCTCCCTATTTCTGGTAGAAGTCACAAGAAAACTAAATACACAGAAAGGAAGGGAATTTGGGATATGCTATGACTTATATTGATCACAGCTGAAAGTACCTTTGTTGGTCCAGTGATTTCCTGCTTTGACCATTAGTTTTCTGACTGTCTTACTAAAAAATCTATTCCTTGCTCTGTGGTATATAACTTGAAAAAAAGAAGTCTAAATTCAGGCATCCTCTTGGCTCTGAATATTTGAAACCCATGATTTTTTATTTTTTTTTCAGCTATTTCCTAATCACAGCCTGTCAGAGCTACAGTACTTGGCAAAATGTACCCTCAGTTTTCTGATCCTTGGTCTTGACTAAGATTCCCCAGAAAGTCCAACCCTATGAACTAAACTAATAATCTCCTGACCAGGAAGTTCCCATCCTTTCTGGAGCATGGCCTTTGGGTTTCAAGCCTTTCAGTAGATTAAGAGCAGTATTGAGCAGATCTGCCTCTAAAGCTTGCTTGTCTCACCTGCCATTTATTGCACAATATACATTGCTGTGCAATGCTCTCAGTTGACTGTTCCTGCCAGGACATTTCAAGCACATGGTTATTTAATGGTGTCAGTTCTTAAATCCTTCTACTTCAGTAATTTTTAAACAAACTAGATATAAAATAAATTAATTAAATTATAATAAATTTAAGTAATTAATTTAATACCTGAATTTTGCACAATCTTCATGGTGCAATAGGTGTAATCTCCTGTACCACTGGGTTCTGGCCATCCTCACCACCTGATCCTCTTTAGTGCCTTGCTGATTGCATGGAGCCTCTCAGATGCAAAGGTAACTTAGAATGTGGACGGACTTTCTCTCTTGTTCCACAGTGCCACCTGTGCTGTGCTCAGGAAAGTACACTGTGTTGCTTGACTGCCACCTATAGTGACATTCCTAGGCAGAGCTCAATTTTCACATCACAGGCTGGAATCTAAATAAAGCACACTGTCATCATGAGGATGCAGGCTGCTTCATGGTATCAATACCCTGGATCCAGGCTCTAACATTCAGTTTGTGCCAAAAGATGTGCCAATCCATGTTTCCAAAATCCCACTGCCAGCAGCTCATTGTCTCTAAGAATGTACCACTCCTGAATCTTCTGGTGCTCCACTGGAAAGCACTGCGAGGCGCTGGGTCTTGCTCCTGTGCTCTCATGTGGCCTTTGCTTTATGGAGCACTGAAATTCTTTAAATCAGGCTCATTTATGGTTTCTAATTACTTGTTTAAGAGGCTCTTGCCAAATCCATCCTGCAAACTCGGTTTTTTCAAATGAACCGAGAGGTGAACATCTTCTACATTGCCAATTTTCTTTTGAATTACTTGCTCTAAGAATATCCTTGAAGGCTCTCAGGCTCCAAACACAAATTAGAGATCAAAGCTAGATGCATTTCTGGTTTTAACAGGTCCAATAAATTTCATTATTTGTGGAGAAGTTGTCATAATTTGCTGGACTGTATCTTGTCACATAAAATGTTGTCACCAACACTGCAACTTACCTGGTACCTCAGCAAGTATATGGGGTGGGATACATTTCTGCTTCATCACATTGCTGTTTTTCTGTCTAGCTAGATATCTTGTCTGTCTTTTCTGTCTAGACCAATGCATTCTGCTTTCTGAAAATGACACTGTAGAGACATGAAAATCAAGACATTCAAAGTCTAACTTTTAGATTCATTAAGACCATGATACAGTCTATCAGGTTGTATCACCAAGGGAAGGCCTTGGACTTGATAGCACTTGATTCTGAAGATACTATGAACTATAAAGTTCCTACTATACATATGAAGTATAAACATTTCACACATTTGAAAATACTACAAAATAAATCATACTCTGCTGAATTTCTTCAGAGATATGAATGGATATGTTCTTCTGCACACCTGAATGTAAGCAAAATAAAAAAAATAATTGTCAAGACACAATTTTAGAAGAGTTGAATTAAAAATATTAGTATGGTAGATGTGTATTAATTATTTTTTTTACGTATTAGTATTTTAGTATTTTAGTATTTTAGTATTTAGTAGGGAATAAGCATTTGCTGTAGGAATTCATGGATAAACTACTTGGAGATTATTCTGAAATTTCCATACTCACTACACTTGGTCTGTGAATGAGCATATTCTTGAGTCTGGAATTCATATGAATTGACTATCAGTTGATTTCATCTTGTAATTATATTCTTGGCTCTATCAAATTTATAACACCTGGTTGCTGGATGTTATAATTTCAGTTAATCAACTGACTAAGTTTGGTTTGGTAATTGTATTATCTGATATAATTCAGCTCAACAAAAACTGGAATAGGGCTGTTTCTTTTCATGTTTATTTGTTCTTCTTTATGTTCTTCATCCCTCACCTATAATTTGGATGTGGGAGGTTCTTTCAAAACAGCAACACAAATCCAGAGAATTAAAACAGAACAGTTACAATTCTTGAGACATGTAAACACTGTCCCTTGTCAAAACTAAAACTGAAAAATCAGATTTTCTTAAATTTTGAATTTTGTAATATCTCAGTTTTAATATTTGTAATTTGCTTGCAAAAGTTGATCAATTTAAAAAAGCAACCAAACAACAAACCCAGAAAAAAATGGCACTCTGTCTTTTTTACAACCATGCTGTCTACAATGACAATGACAATACTAATTCAAAAAAAATTATCAGACTTTTTAACGTTGGACTTCATTCCTGGCACTGTTTCTTCATCCTCCACTTTCTCTCTTTCAATGAGATTGCTTAGAAAAATAACTCACACATTAAATAGAAAAAAAGTTAACTTCTTTTTCATATCTTTTATAACCAAAGTTAGTTCTTCCATCTACAGTTCCTGTGATGCCTTTCTGTGTCCAGAAAGTTTTAGTTTTTGTCCTTGAAAATTTTGTGTTCCCAGTGGTCTGAGTTCTATCACCATCCTAAACTTCTATTGCTTTCAGTCTACTTTTGTTACACACTGCCTTGCTTAGTAAGAATCTCCTACACCAGCAGTCATCTTTTCATGTACTGCACTCTGGGTAACAAAACATGCTTGTAAAGACAGTCTTGTAAAACTAACTAAAAAAAAACAAAAAAAAACAAGATACTCTCACACTTGTAAACCTAAAGGGCCTCTTTGTAAAGGAAATTACTTCCTGAGATGCTTCATTCAGCCACCATCATGTGCTTTTCAGTCAGGGTTTCCAGCATCTCTGCACTTCCCTTTAAGTTCTGAGGGGGATGATGGAAGGTGTGAGTGCCTTCACAGAAATAAAATGAGAGACTAAAAAGCTAATTTTTCGTCTCTAATGTTAACCTTAACAAAAAACCAAAAAACCAAATAGCTTTAGGAGAATAAATAGCACATATTAAGTACATTCAAAACTTGGGCTTTTTTGTGCTCTTCTTAACTTCTGACCCTGTGAGAATATAATAAATAGACTGTTGCAACAATACTGAATTGAGTTTTTTAATTTAGAAAATACTCTAAAATTATTATTCAGAAAATAATTGCCACTTGAAAAAGTCTGTTTCATCAATGACAAACTCAGATTTTTCACTTCCGTTTTAATAACCCTACTGACACAATTATGTGTGCAGCTAACAGGGCCATGAATGTCAATAAAGAAAAGCAGGAGCTCACCTGAATCTTGCCTTGAGCTTGCACATTTTGGAAAGGAAAGGTACAGATCCCCACCTCATCCTTCATATTTTGGCAGGATGAGTAAGAAAAGTCAAGTGCCATAACGTAAGCATCTATATTCACACTGCAATTTTAATTGGAAGCATTCAGGAATGCAGCCTAAGCCTCAGAGCTGCCCAGCACGTGCACTTTCTGCATAAATCGGAAGAGGCACCATGGGCACTTCTGGAGTTCAGAGTAGCTGGTCTGAACGCTTATGATTTGTCAAAATAACTCACTCGTAATTCAGCTTCCCCCTGGTTCAAGCATTTGGAATGGATGCTGTTTTTTCCTACCATGGAAGAGAACAGAAGGTTTTGTGTATTACAACAAGATAAAAGTATAAACACACATAAGATCACAGTAAAAAAGTACAGAAGTACAAATACTTATACAGTTTTTCTGATAACTGGAAACAGCTTTCATTTTTTTAAACTTCCAATATAATAATAAAAAATTACCATTTAATTGTCACAGTAATGAATAAAATCACATTTATTATTAGTCAAGTATTTGGAAGATTTTTAAGTGCTGATTAAAAAGTCTAATTTTAATTTTAATTTTAATGACAATTTTTGAACTTTTCAGATTTCCCTGTCGAATGTTTGCATCCGGATAAATGAAAGTTAAACAAAAAACACACTTCTCTGATTTGCATAGTTGATGAAAATTGCATAGCTTATTTTCAGTTATCTTCCTTCAAAATGCAAATAATTCTATTAATTATTTTTTTCAGGAACACATAGCACAACAGTGTAAACTGATATAAATCTATATACTAAGTTTAATTTTATGAAGTAGGAATATGGCAGCAAGTACCTTCCTATCTCTTATTTTCAGTAACTTATAGTACAAATATTACAGATGTATCTCATTATATGGTCACACCATGCTAGGTTCATGCCATATTGAACAATATACAAACTACTTTTCTAAATATCATGCAAAATTCTTTGGAATGAATGGTTTTGTTTTCTTTCTTTTTTTTCTCCCTTTTAAAAATATCTAGATGTAGATTGAAAAATGAAAGGACTTTTTCTATTTTATAAATAAGATATCAGATCTCCTTAATATAATTTGAGAAAAAAATTCTATTTTAAATTAACATAATTCATATATTTTTGCTTCTAGTTATAATAACTGCCAGGCTGTACACTAGTATTAGGACATCCAGTTAATCTCCTGGTCAGTGTAGCGTTTTCCCATTTACCTAGGTTTGATGTATAAGACTCTTAAGCTTCACTGCAATATAACAAGAATAACATTCTTGCACAGGCAAAAATTTTCTTGCAGCGCATTGGAGACAAACAGAAACAGTTCCTTTACATAAAGATCAGGAAATACTGTAAATCACACATAGAGCACCTGTGTATTCTGTAACATGAGAACAACACCTCTGCCAACTTATAATGGCAAAATGTACAAAACAAGTAGAGCAGGAAAATACACATTGTTGTAATAGAAATACCACAATGTACAAGTTGGCAAAAATTAAAGAGAGTAGTACAAAATCACAGTCATGTTCCATGGCATCTCAGCTATACTTATGCTCATTTAAAAGAATGGAAAGCTAAGTATTTAATTTATCTTCAGGATAAAAACAAGTTCCTTGTGGCAAACTTGATTGCCACAAGAATACCTGTAGTTACTTTTCCTGTAAAAAACATGGAAGGGGGATGTGTGTTTTTTCTCGTGGTTATTTTGCTGTGGTGTTGTTTAATTGATTGATCAATTGATGGATTTTAAGGAAAATTCCTAATACTGTAGTGGAGGTTTGGACTCTTCTCACAGTAATAAAAAACCTACCAACTAGTACTCTTCCTGTTTTTTGTTTATCTCCTGTTATCATATGCCCAGATCTTTACCTTTTCATGCACCAGATTAAATAATTTTCCTTCAGTTCACCTACTTTGATTTACTTTCAACTTTAAGATTTGCTAAATTGAGTGATGCTGGTCAGGGTATATTACACAGATTTCAGCAGTGTTTAACATAGAGTTTATTTTTATTATATTTTCTATTATTATTAATGCATTTTAAATTGTGTGTTTTAGATGAGCAAGTTTAGAGGTCTTTAGAAATAATCTAGATGTGCTTGACATAGAAATCTTCAATGGTCACATCTTTAGACAGTTCTGGTACAGATTACACAGATTATACTTTACCCACTACAATTCTATAGCTCTGCCAATTTTATTTGATGTCCAGCTCCAGAATGCCAAGATAATATAGCTGTTTCTAATGCCTGCAAGCAATTTCCTGTCTTTTTCTGACAAATTGCTGGAAAAATATGTCCATGTCCCTTCAGAGTAGCAGCCAGCAATGGTTCTCACTCTTTCTCCATCCAAAGGTTCAGCTGGCTTATTATTTCAAACTAAGCATAATCAATTTTCCAAGGTGATTCTTCTTCAAAGCTTACTGCTCTCTGACTTGGTCAATTTAACAAATCATCTGTATAAGCATTTCTCTTGTGTTACCATAGCAAGAAAAGTGATGCTGGATTCCATACTCAATTCTCAAGAGAAAATTGTCCATCTTTTCTATACCACGTTTTTATAAATTGCTGAAGATAGAATTATGTTGTTAAGGATAAAGTGTGTTCTTTATGTTATAGTTCCAATTCTTTCACACATATCAACTTTTCTAGCTAAACTAAGCTGAAAAATTTCTGTTCATCCATATCCCTTAGAAGAATGCATATTATGACACCTAAGAAGAAAATGCTACTAAAAGATGTTTTTAGGTAGCTAGGTAATTTGTTGCTTCTGTACCTAAATTTTGTCATCCTCTCCATCTGCTCACTTGCTCCATGCTACCACCTGAAGTCTACAACCATCAATCCCATGTTAGATTATGTAGAAAAGCAGGGATATACCTCCAAAAATACATCTATGGGTAGACTTGAAAACAGCAGATGAAATGGTGATGAAAGCTTTTCTATCAGATTCTCTTTACATTCTACACTTCCCTTTTACATTTCTGAAGGCTTTCTCTCCAAAGGCAGTCATATGCAAACAAAATTGTAAAAGAGATGCCATTTACAAAATTAGTTTAATCTGCCTTAAATTTTCCAACCCTTACAACAGTACCTCACTGTTATACAGGCATCTGGCTTTCATGACAACTGTATAGAACTTTCAAAGCAGGGTTGTTTTTTTTCAAAGTTGACATTCTTTTTACTCTTAGTTCTTTAAGGCAAAAAGCTTGTTTACTTCTCTGCCATAGTAATTAAAAGGTTTATTTTCTTGTCAAATTAACCAAAAACATTAATTTTTTTAGTTCTTGAGTCCCTGTGAATTGATAATTGATTTATCAACAGTGTAACACATATTTCCTTAGGAGAATAATTTCTTCTCACACATTGTATAAAATGTTTCATTTTTCTCCATGTAGGAATGGATATTTCTCCTAGTGTAGCTATTAGGGAAATCTTACTGTCCTTGTGGATTTAGTACTTTCCTTTGTTAGTTTTCATCTGCTAATTTTTCTTGTATTTGCTAGTTTTTGCTTCCCATTCCACAGATATTGAGTCAATGATACAGTGATGACATCAGTCTCAAAAAATCCATATCTCTAAAATCCCACTTCAACCTATGAATTCATACTGTGGGTGACAAAATGTTTGACGTTTAGACATACTTCCTGGGCAACGTTGTATCCCTTTCAAATATAACAACATCTGCAAGTGCCATCCAAATGAATTCCTTTGACAAAACTTTGTCAGTTGTTCTTTTAAGACTTAAAAAATGTATATAGCCTTTTTAATACAACACTCTTGATGTATGTATCAGTTAGACTATTGAAATAGATCTAAATCTAACATCAGTCGGCAAATCCCACAATTAATCTGATGAAATTTTCAAAAGTTTTCCTCCTTTTATTAACTGAAAATATATTTCATTCAGAAAAGGGAACATAAGCTCCAGACTTGTTCAGGTGCTGGTAAGCGTATTTATTACCTTGGGATGGCCATATTATAAATTTATGTTAATCCTAGTGGCACTGCCTGTTAAAGTAATGCCTTTACTTTGCAGTTTTGGAGGGTGTTAGTACAATTTAGTTTATTTTAGCTGTTTTCAGAGATTCTAGTGAAACTGATGTTTCCATATTTGAAAAATCTTAAGATATATTAGATTTGCACACAACAAAAACTGCACAAGCCTCATCTATTCTGGAAAGCAGAGGCTTAAAAAATGCTACAAAACAGATTGCAGGTTTGAAAAGCTTAAAGTATTTTTCTGAAAAAATATTATTTTTTTTAAAAAAAGTTATATAAAGGAAGACTTGACATGTATAATCCATTACAGATAAACCAGTCACATGGTTAGATACCCCCATAACTCATAAAATAGGTCCCCAAGGATGAGTGTTTAACAACGTTATACTTTGAAATAGGTAATTCCTACTTACATTTTTTTTTTATACTCATATTTCTTCCATGTAAAGTGGATTAACACAAATTAATTTTCACACTAATCTCTCTGTCACACTAGAATGTCTCATTAAGATTTTCCAGCTTCAGACAATTTACAAAACTAGTGAAATTGCCATAGCAATTATACTGGATTTTACAGTATAAAGTTCTAACATGGCAATTTCACCTACAGAAATTTATGACAAGCATTTTAACCAAGAATAAAAATATTCACTATAGAAGTTATGACGAATTAGAATATTTTACCAGTGAAAATTTAATTTGAGCAGAATACCCCGAATATAATTTCAAATGTGTTTGTAAGGAGCAACTTTGTGGTTAATGTTCATACAGAAGTGTGAAGATACTATAGCTTTTTTGCACAAAATTTAGCTTTTACAACATCCTCATTGTAGTCATCTAGTTACAAATCTTTTGCACTAAACTGAGTAATTTCTGATATATGAAATTAATTAAATTTAAATTATCAGAGTTTCTAGAAAGAAAACATCACTTTTGTATTGGAATTAAAATGAAAATTATGTACAACTGTCATTTGAAGTCAATGAAGCATCTATATCTTTGACTCTACCTTTTCTACTGCTTCTCTCTTTCAAAGTTCTGACAGAAACGTAGAACAGAAACAGGAGATACCCAGCTTTTTCATTTACATTATTTTCCTACATAAGTCAATTAAGCTATTGGAGCTAAAATAAAAATATGAACCAAAAAAATAGAAAAGACTGTTAGGAGACAGGGAGATGATTAAGTCATTAACCCTCTTGGATAGAAAGAAAAAGCTAAATATTGATTTTGGAACATTGATGGCTTAGTTGGATGTTATGTGTGAGGAAATTTGTCGTTATGTCAGAAAACTAATATGTCTGCTGAGTCTGTGATTTGTAATTTGTTAATCTTTTTTAGATTTATGACTCCAGAGGCAATTTCTGAAGGTTGTTTGTTGGTTTCTCTTAGGAGTCAGGACTAAGGGAATAGAAGAGGAGTGGTTTTGTAAGTAATGTTACAAATTACAAAATGGTTTTGTTTTCCTTTACTTACCATGAGTAAGTGTTTTCTGCTACTTCACAGCTGAGTGCTTTGGCTTGCAGAATTTCTGGTACAACATTTGGTTTTTGGGGTAAAATTAATCTTCTGTTTGGATGTAGTCTATCTGTTCACAATGTTTGCCATTTATTGCACTGTTATTGGAGATTAACTGATAATATTAAATTTATTATTTTGCCAAGAGCAGTTACCATGTTAGAAAGCACAGATGACAGAAAACTAGAGAGTGGGAACAAATGTCTTAAGGTCAAGTCTTCTGGCATTTACTGAAAGAGCCTAATTATTTTCCATACAGATTTCAATAAACAGGGATTATGACAATTACACATATTTTATCAGTTTATATCTGAAATATAATTTAATAACTTCATGTACCTTACTACTTAACAGTTTGCAGCATATGATTTAGTTTGTATAAAGCCAAGCACTGAGATTTTCTTTTAAATTTTCTATAACAATTCAAATCTAAATTATCAGCAGTTAAAATTCCCTTCCCCTTGGCTATCATGCTTACTACAAGCACAAAGATTTTATTTGCTTTATCATGTTTAAAATGTAGATAGTCATGACCAGCATATGCTAAATGCTTGTCTTACTTAAGATTAGACCAGCTTTTTATCACTCTTTTGATTTGTGATCCCAGTTACCTTGGTGATCTTCATTCCTCTTCATTAATTCTTTAAATCTATGTGTTCAATGACTGAGCATACAGTACAGTCTAAAATCAACTCAGTTTTGGTGACACAATCAGGGAATAAAACAGAAAATAAGAAAAGACCACTTGGGGTTGTTAGAGAGTTATAGACTTACCCTGTGTTTCAAGTCCATATTAATAGTTCAGCCAGGAATGTAAATGAAGGACAAGAAAAATTATTGCAGCACTGGAACAGAACAACAGTATGGGACACAACAGAGAAATAGCTCAACTATGTATTAAAAAAATAATATAGATGGGGCTTTCCTATCAGCTGAAGAAAACCAGAAGTCCATTCACACTCACCATGATTTAAATAAATTTTTTAAATGTCTAAGACCTAAATATTCCTTAAATATCTGGAATGGCTAATATCCCCACAATCCAGAAACTCAGGTTCCACTGCCAAAGGGACTTGAAATTTCCCACATACATCCCTTACCAATTTTAAACTCTTCTTTCCAAATTGTCATAAGCAAAGGTGGCACTGGTAACATTTAGACACATGTAGATATGAAGAGACATATGGTGACCATCTCTCATCCAGCAGTCATCTAAAGAATGCCTTGGAAACAAGGAAAAGGTGATATGGGTTTTTTTGAAAAAGAACATGCTAAGACCTTCCTAGAAGCTGAAAAATTACCAAAATAATAAAATGAAGTGTAATGAACAGCCATACTGCTGTTTACTTTAATAATTACTTTGAACTTACACAGTAAAAGTTAATGAATTCCTGGGATAATACAGTAAATTAAAGTTTTAGCATATACGCATCTGGTACAGCACTCTTTTCAGGTCCAGCCAGACTGCATCCTTCAGATAAACTCCAGTTTTCCAAGTTGTGTGTTGCTTTGTGTTGATATCCATTATATTTGTTTCTCACACCATTAAACACACATTTAAGACAATAAGCACGTCATATAAGCATTGAAACCTGTTATCATCTACACAAAAAAAACTTCTTGATGGTTTTGGTACATTTTCAGATTGCTGTCAACTTGAACAACATGTAACAGCATCTGGTTTTACTGCATATATAAGATATCTGAGAACAGAGTACAAGATATTTTCAATTAAAAGAGGAAGAAAAGTTTGGTGTAGTGAGGCACTTGTGTTTGCCATCAATAAAATATATTGCTAAATTTAACACCTTTGAAAATAAACCTTATATGTCAAGTCCTTCTTTACTAAAGAGTGTTACAATCTTTTAAAGTATCTCAGAGAGCAAATAAAAAAATAGCATATTCAGAAAAACTTTCCAGGGGACAATTATCTTCCCTCATCCTTTCCCTCCAGCCCTCTTTTTTTCTTCTTAGAAATCTTCTTAGAATATTATGCTGGGCAATTTCACTCAATTAAAGAAGACATACAAGAGTTTACAAAGATACATTTGTTGGTAATATTGTATTGACACATGGTAAACTTTTCAACTTTTTCTTTTTTTTTTTGAAAGACCTAACCTGAAGAGAAGGGAATGACATGTTAAAATTAGGAAATAAAATATACATGTCTTTTTTCTGTCTTGTCTATTTTTCCCTGTTTCAATGTTGAAAGCAGTTCAACTTCCTTTGGACCAGAATTGTTCTATAAAAACAAGGTCTCCACTGCACTGAGAGAAAAAAAGTAATACATTCCAAAACACTTCAATAGCAAAAAGCATTTGAAATAAGGTAATTTCACTGTACTGAATTTAAACTGTACTGAAGTGTGTTTATAATCCCCAGCTACGCTGCCTCTTGAGGCTGCTGCATATTTCAGTTCATCCCTTATACTAATCTTGTACAGATTAACATTTTGCAGCAGAAGCTGATTGCAAAACTTTGTAGGACTCTTATGGAATGCTACACTACCCTCATGTAATTCCTTGGACCAAAGAACTGCTTCGAAGTTAGTGTGTTTAATACTTTTACTTTCTTTATCTAATTGGGAAATTATTCTTGTAGCTGGTCACTATTTGGAGTGCTATGTTGACTTTACTCTCTCTAATTTGGTGCTAGGAGCCCACAGAGAGTATTTGTTTTATGGCTGTATTTATATTTTTAAAAAAACAAACCTGGGAAGATATGGTAAATATGGCGTCTTCATCCATCATTTCTACAAAAGAAGAGACATAAATCCTTTTAGAGATGGCATCCATAGGCACTGCTTATCCATGTAAAAATGTGCACAGCCAGTATCAGAATTTCTTCCACTGCACCACATTTAATACAAATGCTCTTTTCCACCATCACAAGGGTTTTTCTTCAAAACAGCATAAAATCCAATGTGCTAAGAAACAAGTAGCATAGTGAAAGCAAGTGAACTGTTAAAATACACAGACAATTATTGCTTCAGGCTAAAAAGGAGATCATTGGTCAGATACTTGAATGGAAGCACCCTTTGTCATTATTCACTGCATACTTTGACTATTCAGAGTCTAAAGCTAACACTCTCTCAACCATATTTAAATGGGGATCCAAAGTCTGCCTTTGCACAGGAAAGCAAGCTGGGAAAAAGCTGAGCACTTTCATCACACATGTAATTTCTGCAGGTAATAAAAAAATAAACCAACTAGCAGACACCTAATTTCACACTTTCACCTAATATCACTTTCATCTGAGTTTAATGTACAGTTGTGTTTAAGAATTCTTATCTCTTGTCACATATAGGTAAAAATTTACAAAAGACAGGCCTTGTAAAATCATGGTTCAGGCCTTGTTACTTTGGCTAGGTATAGGTAGCAGCTAGCCTGATAAGTTCCCATGCAAAAACATCTTGAGAATGAAAAGTTTGTTAACATAACAAACTATTCTTGGGGGGAAAAAACAAGTGCATCTGTAATAACAAGGGATCTGTCCCATGAGAATCAGCAAAAAAAGTACGTAGATATTGTTAGAGAGAAAAGTTTTCATTGACATGTTCACTTACCATTGCCAACCAGTGAACTGAGTTCCAGTGAACTGAGTTCCTAACCAATTGGAATGAAGCACAATGCCCTCTGATAACCATATAAATATAAGCTGTGTGCAATAAAGATTGGGCAATGGTGGAAGAAGAAACAGGTGCCATTTTCTGTCTCTACTACAACATTCCCCCACCCAAACATGCTTCTCAAACAACTGACAGTTATAACTTTCTAATATTAGACATAATTCTAAACAAAACCCTTGTGTCTAAATGCTTGTTCTAAATTTGTTAAACATGCACAGGGAAGTGTTTTGCATCCTGTTCTAGGGTAATTCTTAAACACAAAATATAAATTAAGCTGAAGTACTTCATTTAGAAATACTTCATTCAGAAGGGCCACAGAATGATAAATAGATCATGCATAGAGTTAATTTCTGTAATAATCCACCTTCTTGGGAGGTGAGTGATTAACAAAAAAATCTATATAAATAGCTGGCATCTTCTAAAATTATCTCTGTGTATGTTATGCATGTGTTATAATTTCTTAATTTCAAACACAGTTATCTCAAATGTTTAAATCAAGTATGTCATGTATCAAAAGTATTTTGTATTAAGAAAAAAGGGTATGGGAAGGAAAATTTGTTATGAATCTACCTAAAATGGGATTACTTTAAAACATCTACCTGACTCAGATGATATGTGAGTTTTTATTGAAGCCTTCAAGAGCAAATAATTTTTCTGAAACCTAGAAATCCAGGCTCTGAATTCAAGGGTCTTTTGAAATTATTTAGACCAGCTTGAAGTGAAAGGAGATGACTGGTAGCAATTAGAAGGTATTTCTGCTAGCTCAAGACACAAGAAGAATCGTATTTATAATTAACATTTTTGAGCATTTTTCTTTGGTTATTTCCCACCAGCACAGTCTTCTCATAAATCTGAAACCAATTTGAAAATGTCACTAATTTGAAAACATACTTTTATTACAATGGCATCTTTACTATGAAAAATTACAATTAAAAATATCTACATTGCTTGAGTTTCATTCACTATATGTACAGAACACTAGGTCTTTATTACAGATTTATTTCTTCTGCTTCTCAGGTGCTCTTTGAGTTTTGTTCTTGAAAGTTTGTCAAGAACTGTGTTATAGTGAAGAAACAAAACTAAATCTTATAGATATACAGATTATACAAATTATGTTTTAAAATACATTGTAACAACACACTATTCTGTGGAAAGTGATATTCTATAATTCTTTGACCCTATTAGATGAAATTATTTTAGAAACTTAGAGATAGTCACACCGAATTTTTCATTAATAAATACTTGGAATCCATGGGGAAAAAAAAACCCACCAGTATACAGAATCATAGTAGACAGAAGTTTCATCAGCTTAAGCATGTATTATAATAGCACATAACATTATTTTGGAAGAGTAGAAACAAGACATCATTATTTTGGAAGAGTAGAAACAAGACATCACGTTTACAGTCCTAGAGTCCTTGTGTTGGGGTTTTTTATTATAATGGTGTTTTCAGCTGCAGAATGTTTTTCATAGGACAAATTGTATTCAGTTACTTTGGTTTCTAAGCCGTATTTGTGAAAGAAATACTGTGTTAAGTTTGAAGACCTTTGCCTGCATCTTTCCTGATGGCCACCAAAGGCACCATGTGGGAGCACAGACCATGGTCTGTAGCTGTGCACTCAAGCTGAACAGGAAAGCTGAGAGGACACAAAGAATTGTACTTCTCTGTCCTCTCATTCATCTTTTTCCTTGCCAGACAGCACAAGTACAGATCACTGACAAACACTGTTAATCGCCAAGGAATTGAAAAGATGAGATGGCAGCCGTCTCTGACTTTGCAATGATATACAAAGCAAGACCAACGAGAAGAGGACCACTGGACATAAATAACTGTGAACTCAGGAAATTCATATGGGACTTGTTTGGAGAGCTTCCTGTAGTGTTGTACTTTCCTGCATCACCTTACAGTACAAGTTCCCAGCTCCCTTGGTAGGTCTGAGCAAATAAGCATGTGAGGACACACCACAGACTCTTCCAAAGGGATACTTCACAGAAAATTGCTCTTCATTTGATAATAACATTTTGGTGCTGGGGAAGGAAACATTGAATTTCATTCCCTTCTCAAACAGATGGTCACAAAGCCCCAAAGTCACAAAATAGATTGAGAATATTGCCCACTATAACTGTAGGCAGCAGCAGTTCAGGTTTCCCAGAATCATTAGCAATTCAGTTTCTCAAACAACACAAGGGTGAGGGGGTGAATGAGGCCAGAATTTAACTACTGGTTTTGAGAATTTATACCAGGTAGGGAATGTCTATTTAGTCTCTGGCTGCAGATGAACTTCTCTGAACAGAGCAGGAGGAAGAAAGAGAAGGGAATGTAAGATGTTCCTGTCAATACAAAGAGTTAACAGGAGAACGAGAAGAGATGAGAAGGAAGAAGTAAAGCCTATCTCCAGAGGAGCTGAGTTGCTGAGCTGCTGCCAGCTCATGAGGTTATTAATTCCTGAGTCAAACCAGCATTGTGTCCTCATAGCCTTTAAGGAATGGATGAAATGGTGAGTCTGACAGTCATCTTCCAGCTGTTTCTCATTGTTTCAATTTAGAGACAAGTTTGGGAGAAAACACTCTGGAATAAGGTTCCAATAATCCATTACTGACAACAGAAAATGAATACTAGTGGATGAAAGTGAAAAAAACCCAACTGTTTATTGACAAACAGAATGGGAAAAAGGTAAATAAATGCTAGATATTGAACTCTCAGACTTTACGTGTATATATATATATATATGAAACAAACAGCAACAAGGGCAGCAGCTACAAACAAAATAAGAAGCCTTTCCCCTTCGATGCAGTTCCGGGCACAGCCAGCAGGGGCGCTGGTGGCTCCCGGCCAGGCGCAATGATTCCCCCGCGCCGGCAGGGGGCGCTGTGGCGCGAGCTCAGCAGCCTCACCTCTGGCAATGGCGGTTCAGGCGACAAGGAAAGAGAGGAGGTGGCTCCTTTCCAAAACTCGTGGGGAGCAGCTGGTCTCAGTGCCACTCCACGTGGTGAGCTGGACTGTAGCAGTGCTCTCAGAGCAGCGTGCTGGTGCAGCAAAGATGAGCAGACTCCCAGGGGCGGGAAATCAAAGTGTAGCACTAACCCCAAAGCAGTGGCAGGAGCAGTGGGATCCTGGTGGATGTGGGGTGTTGGGTTAAAGCATAGCAAAACTCCTGAAGCGGTGACAGGAAACAGGGAAGAGCTGGGTGGGGGATTGCTCCTTTGCACAGCTTACCCATGACAGCTGGTCCTGAGGTTGGGCTGCCACACAGAGGGAACAGCCCAGCAGGGAGTGCTCCTGGCTCTGAGTCTTGACACACTCAGGCTCTGGGCTCCCAAGTGGCAGAGGAGCAGCGAAACAAGCTGGTAGGCCCTGCTCACAGAGTCCAAAGAAGAGGAAAAAAATCCATAAGAAAAAAACCCAAAAATCACAGGGCAACAGGACCCCAGGTCAGACCCACTGTGCCACATGGCAGCAGTGTTGATCACCCCACCAGAAGGAAGAGCAGCCCCTGGCTCCAACCTCCGCAGGATCCTGGGCCACCCTTCACCCATTGCGACATTCCCGAGCTGGAAGTGGGGGAAGTGGGGGCTATGGCACTTCTGGACACACAACAAAATTATTATGGGATATGAACCATTCCCAACACACTCATTAAAAAGAAACCATAGAATACAGCATATGCTGAGTTGGAAGGGATCCATCAGGACCATTGATTCCAACTCCTGACCCTGCAAAGGAACCATCCCCAAGAGTTACACCCTGTGCCTGAGAGCACTGTCCAAACACTTCTCGAACTCTGTCAGGCTTGGTGCTGTGACAGCTTTCCTGAGGAAACTATCCTCTTGGTGAAGAGGTGAATGCTTTCTGCTTTTTGGTGAATGCTTTCTGCATTATGACTATTTCACCAATGTTTGTAGCTTTATTAAGCTACAAGAAGAGGTCACGTGGCTTTTGGTTGTCACTATTGACAATAATAAGCATTCATTTTATCAAAGAATGAAAATAATGTAAACAATGAGTTTCTGCTAAAAATACAATTCTTACTTGCTGTTTCTCTGTTATTACTTTCCCAAACAGCAAACAACATCAGTCATTGAAGACAAACTGCTGTGCTATGACAGAAAATATATGCTTGCCTTACAGTCATGTTTTTCTTCTTTTATAATGGACATTATTCATAATGGAAATAATAAATCTTAATGACTAGTTTCAAAAAATTTGGTATCAGACAAGTTCATATTTTATTCAATGTTTTAAGAAATGTTTTTTAGAAAGAAATGGTATAGTAAATCAGACCCCAAGAAAATTATTCATCCATATAGGTTCCCAAGCTGTTCAGAGATGATCATTGAGATAATAAAGTTTGGTCTCATGTATGCCACAGGCTGCTGAATTTTTCCATTACCAAATTATAAAGTGGAAGTATTAAATATCTAGAACTAAATCAGTTAATCAGGCCAATGTTAAAACAATCTATTTCATATGGGTTTTTTTTAAATGTTGAACCAAGACTCATTAAATCATGGCATTGTTATTATACAGTCATGGGCTGTGATACCCTTATTCTCCTTTCCCCTTTTATTAACAACAATTATAACTATAATGTCAAAATGGAACCTGGTACCTGTTGCAAAAAAAAATGGACTATCTAATACAAAGAACATAGGACTATTCTGTAGCAGTGTTGCAGGTGTGTTGACAAGATTTACTTGTCGCTTGGACTGCGTAAGTACATAGTATTTTTTAAGTCAATAAATATATAAAATTAGAAATCATATAAAGAGGGTTTAGACTTTTCCCCTAAGGGCTTTTTAACCCAACATGTTAATCCTTCTGTTCTACTCCCTGTGCCCAATATTGATCTAAACAGAGTATAAATGTCAGAATGAAAATTATATTTTTCTCATGAAAAGAACATTATTGATAACCAGGGATAAATGATTATATTTCTTGTCACATTAGATCACTGAAAGAAAACAAAAATATGAAGCACATAATAATCTAGTAGGCCAGTTTTAGGCCCTCAAACAAGAGGAAAATATAAGATGACTGGAGTCTGGAGAAAGATTTTCTTAAAATTAGGGTAGTGTTAATAATCAAAGAGAGAGGAGAGGTAGAACTACCAAAACAACATCCGTTATATGAGCCTGACCCCTGTAAAATATTCACATCCTTAAATTAGCCTTAGGTTTCTTACTTATTGGAAGAGTTGATCACCTCAAAAGAATATTAACAAGAATGAACAGAGTTGCTGAACCCAATACACCCGGATAGGTAATTGTTCAAACTGAATACCTCTTTAGCAAGGTTATACACAGAAACCTTCTTAAACTTATGGCTCAGAGCTGGAATTTGATGTACGTGGAAGAGGCACGAGTGATTTTTATTCCAAAGATGGTCAGTTACACATATAAACATTTCCTTTTTAATCAAGTATTTTTATAGTCAAAGCATTTAGAAGTTATTTTGAAATCACAGTTGAATTATTTTCTCTAAGAGGATTTAAAACCTTTTGCCTTCTACAAACAAGCTGGGTACTGGGGTGGAGATGACCTGGCTCATCCTCCTGAAACTCTTCCATATTCCATTAAATATCTGCTCATGCAAGAATAGTGCTGCCAAGACTAACAGCAAGATGCTCATCAGAGAATGCAGACTGCTGATCCTATCCAACAACACACAACAAATCTATAAATAAAGATCATAGAAATAACAATGCAATAAAATATGAAAGACAAACAACAATTAAAAGAAAATATTTATTTTGAATGTTCTGCTGAATGGTTTGGTTTGGTATTTTTCATGATATGGGATAAGTTGACAAATAAAATTCCAATTTGTTTAACTGTTTGTCCTGGTTTAAGACAAAATTTGAGAGGAAACTTCCCAAAGGGTCTCCTAAAAAAATTATTCCAGCAGGCCCTCTTCAACCAGTTCAGGAGATAATCTCCTTGAAGACAAGTGGAAAACCTGTTTATTTCACAAGCAAAGTCCTCACAAACATGAAAAAATTAATAACATGAAAGAATGAAACCTCTTGTTGCCCTGAAGAGATGACAGAGTCCTTCTGTAGTTCAGAGTCCATTCGTGGGTGTCTCTTGGCTCGCTCAGTCTCTCTCAGTCCCTCTGGGGCTCGGGCCCAGCATCCAGGCCACAGAGCAGCTTGGGGGTCTCTTGGGCGATTGTCCTGGTGTTCCAGACTGGAGAAAAAAGCTGAACAGTCACAGAAAAAACACAGTCGTGGGAAAACTTTTCTTGCCATAGCTAACAAGGAAAACCAGCAGGGGGAAAAAAAAACAAAACAAAAAACTGCAAAAAAAAAAACCCAAAAGCAAAACCAAAAAAACCCAAACAAAAACAAAAACAACAAACCATAAATAAAAAAAACCAAAAAACCAAAAACCTCCCAGTCTCTCTCACTTTACAACTCCTGCAAGCTCAGAAAGAACTGAACTCTTATCTCTATGTTTTGAATACAAGCACCTCAAGCATCCCATCGCTTCTCTCCCCCTCTCTCTGGGCCTAGGTTAAAACTGTAGGACCCTTTTTTTTAACAGAAGAAAACAGACAATGGGATACCAGACCATACAGTCACTCCTGGACACTATTGTTTTTGCAGGAAATTATATTAATAAATTATACTTAATATTTGATTTCATTGAGGTGGTTAAAAAAAGAAAAAAATAGCTTTTGGGTAAATACCAAACCAAACAAAGTTTAAAATAAATAAAAATTGGTAGAATACTTATTTACTTCTTTAGCCAAAACAAGGACTGATGCTGATGCTAAGAAAGTTAAGCAGTGATTAAAACAATATAGGAGTCGAATGTGAGGAAGAAACAAACTGTAAAATTTAATTTTATTTTCCATCCTGTAGATTATTTTATCTTTTTAGGTATCTGTTTCTCTGCAACCAATGTCTGGAAGTATTCTAATTGCCTGAATGAGGATCAAGGTTCCAAAAAGAATTAAAATGCTTGAGAAAACAATTGGAACAGAGCTTGCGACTTAGAAATTATAAAATCATTCACAATTCCTTTTTCTTTTTTTTTTTTGCCAGTTAATAAAGCAGCCTAATAATTTAAAAACTAGTTACCACATGTTTCCTCTGAACACATTTATTCATCATGAACATTATTTGCTTTAAAAAGATGATTAATAATATGATTTACTTTTCTGTGAAAATGAAATTTGCTCTGGGTGGGAAACACAACAGGCATCTTTGTACATGAGCCTGACAATTCAAGACCACTTATGTCTACCTTTCTGTATAAAGTGATTTACCAAATCCTTTCTTCACCCTTCAGTGATCTCTCACTTGATGGAAATCCTTCTGCTGAAACCAGCAGAAAATATTTGCCTGCAGCTTGTTGTGTGAGCAGGTCTTCTACCTAATTAAAAGAGCTTGATAAGCCATGGAAATGTACCATACAATACCTCTTATATTGAGGAGTAATGCATCAGCATTGATAATCAGTTTTTGGTCCAAAATTATCTTGACCAATGATCATGACAAGTCTAAGTAAAGCCTCAATTTAAATTTGAAACAACTGTTAAACTGCCAACCTTTACAAAGACCACCATAACATTGTTACTTTGCAGAAATATAACCTTGTGACAACTAGGAAAAAAACCTTTCTTTTTGTCACATAATGAACATAATTCACACAAATGTGCTGCTTATTCTTTTTAGCAAGTTGTTAATACTGAATAAAAATAATAATGACAAGCCAAAACCATCATCATTTATTTGGCATCATTTACAGATGCATTTTCAGCAGTATTTATGTATTTCCTGAATATAAGACCTGTGTGGAAGATAACTATATTAAACAAATGTCCTGCAATGTTTGACAATATTGAAAGCTTTCAGGACTGCAGAGACTGTTCATAGAAGAGGCTTTTTTCCCCCATCAAGAGCTATGGAAAGCAACAATTAATTTTGAAAACAGGGAGCATACAACCCCTTGAATCAACAAACAAAACAGCAAAATATTCAGCAGGCAGCCAAATCACTCCTGGTTTTTATCACCAGAAGAGCAGAGGGAGCCTGAGGGATTACTGGTGATCACATTGGGTTTCACAGAACAGCAGGGAATTTCACCCAGTTTATGGTTAGCAGGAAAACATTTTGTAGTTTGAAAAATCCTTGCTTAATTTGGTGCTAACTTTTCCATATCAAAGTGATATGGAGATGAAAGAGCAGAAAAGGCTTCCTGTGAAGGGAACATGTACAAAAATCATATGGTTTGGTATTTTCGTTCTTTTGGTTTTGTTTCTTTTTATAAGCATCAGCTATGGATACAAATCTGCTGGGCTTTGAGTAATGAAATAGAATTTTAGAAAACACTTGTGCAACCTCTAGTATTGAGGGATTTTGCACAAAAATGGCATCAAATCTGCTCAGCCTGCCCTTTGAAACAGATAAGCTCATCCTAAGTATCCCCAGCTGAGAAAACAAATCTTCCATTGCTTTTCCAGGAGGCAGAGGTAAAAAAAAAACCAAAAAACTATGTTCTTTAGTCCTGTTTCAGCCCCACTTTGGTAAGTTTTTTGGTTAGCTGTTTATGATCACAAAAAATAGTTTTGAGGTAATGATACCTAAATTTCAGTTGAGATTATAAATCACTGAATGATGCAAAAGCTGTAAGCTTGGGTTTTTTAATTAATTTAATTAATTTAAGTTTTCTGAGGTGACCTATCCTAACAGTAAAATAATGTTAATAGTTTTTCATCTAGTGGATTTGAATTCAGGAAGGAATCTTTAGTTGTAACCCTTATATAACTGAAGATTAAATTTTTCTTTTCTTTTTTTTTTTTTCTTTTATTATAGATAGGAGAGAAATAATTATCAGTATATTCTTTATCACTTAGAAAGAGCTCTGCTCATTATGGAAATCCCTTTGATTGATTTTTAACATGAAAATAGAGAAGAAAGGAGCAGAAAAGTACTGTGAAGTCCTATTAGCAGGTGTGTAAAGATTCAGAAGACAAGACAAATGAAGAGCTGTCTTTCAAGACTTATTTTGAGACATTCTGAATTTGCACTACATGCATCAGTTTTGTTCCTATTCTGAAAAAAATTCACACACCAATTATGAATAAACCATTCTTAAAAGCAGTAAATTCTTGGAAGAATAAGATTTTTAAAGTATTGTTATGAATGGGCAAAACAGGAACCACATAAAACAAACAAATAAGAAACACCAGAAATTGCTTTGAGGAGTCATTACAGTCCTGACATATGTAGGCTGAAGTTTATAATTTTCCACAGACATTTATTTGTTTAAAATGGAAATGGAAGAATTAAATATAGAAATGTAAAAATCATTACTTTATGACAAAATTAAATAAATTAGAAACACAGAAATCGATACTGACTTTCTGTCTTGAATGCATTCCAGTTCATCTTATTTCATGATACACCTTAGATAAAATATTAGCTTAATTTTGAATTTATCAGTTTAAATAGTTTTCACTGGGGTCTTTTCATGAGTTAAACAGAATTTCTCTTTCAATTATCACTGTATCTGAAACACCTTTTTAGCAAACTCCAAGGCAGTAAGCAAATTTCAATAATTTATGTGAGTGTCTAACCACAGCAGAACCATAGGCTGTGCTGTTTCTGTAGGAGACTCTGTTATACCATGCCGTGCATTGTTAAATGAAGCCAAAGTACATCAACCTAATGGAGAGTAAAGATGATCATGTGCTAATCCTTACCCTTTTCTCACTCTGTAACCACCAGCAGTCCCCTTGTTAAAGAAGGAGCTGAAGTCAACACTGTAAAATGAGCTTACTCATACCTCGATATGACATTGTTCCGTGAATAATTTATGTATCAGACACAGATCTTGGAGCTGTTAATCTTTCATAAAGCAGCAGTCAGAGCCCACATGGAGACTGCAATCACCATCTCGAGAGCCACATGGCACAGCTGCCCCACTGACACCACAGAGAACAAAGCAAGGAGGCGGTCTTGCTGCCAGAGTTTTCCTGGCACGGGAAGATGAAGAGGGCTGAGAGCTGTATTTAGACAAATGGATTCCCCAGTTCTGGCTTAGGTGTCGCACAAGCTGCCTCCTCTGCTCATGGCACAGTTAAGATGCCATGTTACTTTTCCTCTTCATCACAATGAGACAATTGCTTATGGTAAGTCATATACAGATAGTTAAAAATCAATTGTCAGCTTCACTCTAAGAATATTGCTGAATCAATGATGCTACAGTTTACATTAAAACTGTGTCTGGCCACACACCTCTCTGGGGAAACTTTCCAGGATTCATGTATTTTTATCTGGAAATGGAATCACACATATAGTAATTTACTGCAATAAATAACATTCCAAATAATATTCCCAAAAAAAATCCTTTCTCCTGTCTTTTTTTGTTTGGGATGGTGTTTTGGGTTTTTTTGATTGGTTGGTTGTATTATTTTTGTTTTCCAGGACTGCTTTAATCAGTTGTTAATAATCACATAATAAAAGAAATTAATAGGTTTCAGTAACTGTGAAAATACACTACATGTTGTCAGTCCTTAAGAGAAGGATTTTCAGGTACCAAGTATTTAAAAATTGGTAATAGCTCAATGATACCTAATACTTATATTAATTTAGTGCCACTATATAATTATTGTGTAGATATTTGATTACATATCACATGAATAATTTACGAGGAAATATTTTCCCTAGTTGCATGCCATGCTGCAAAAAGCATACAATTTGTATGTAATAAGGGCATGTTTCCAGGATGCAATGCTTATATGTTAGAAGGAAATAGGTAGGACCATTACACTTCTGACCTGGAAGAAGAATAGAGAATAGCTAATTCTTCAATTATTCTTATGCAGTAATTTTAAGGTTGTGAGTTTCTATTGAGAGTTTTGATGACACATATTACAGTCATACTAATTTACAAATTAAGAAATTGTAACAGAGCTAGATAAAATTGTGGCAATTATATGCTTATTGTTTGTTGTAAAATTATAAGTCTTTATACTAAGGGTGATGAAAAAGCAGGAAATAGAGTGAGAAAAAAAAGCAAACATTAAAATACTCTAACTGGATAGAAAAAAGTTATTGAAGTGTGTGACAGTATGAGAGTACCGGCCTAATGAAGTACAGCAAGCTGCAATTATCTCTCACCTTAAAGAGCACCTTGATTTATGTTATCAAAAAGGTGTATTATTTTTGAGCTTAAATTTAGAAATACAATGTTACAGAAAGAAAGTGACCTTTATAAAGCAGGAACAGTTGGGCACAGCAAAAGAATATTATTTTATATAGTGCTCATCTGTTCTTTATATTTAATAATCTCACCCTCACTTAAACAAATTTATGAACGGATTTTCATTGAAGTCATCCCCACTGAACATAATCAGTAATTGAACTGGAAATTGTATAATTAAAATACTCTTAATTAGACCCCTTTATGATGAAAACAGAGTACTGAACACACATTAGTTTATTAATCCTTACTAAAGTAGAGACTGGAACATAAGATCTAAAAACCACACCTTCTTCTTCTTCTTCTTCTTCTTCTTCTTCTTCTTCTTCTTCTTCTTCTTGTCAATGCATGTTTGGGAGAACTGTTACATTTCTTGAAACAACATTCTATGAATAAACGTATCTTTAAGTGACACTAGATTAACATTTAATTACTAGCTTAATCTTATTAGTCTTATGAAGCTGTGGGCATACATCTTCTCCGTTAAAAAGATATTCACTAACTTCTGGGTTTATGTTTGCTTCCATTTATGAAACACTGAAATTAAAAAAAAAAATTAAAAATTAAAAATAGCAGTATGTGTTGAAAAGTACCAAAATGAAACTTTCATGTTATGTAGGTAGGTATGAACAATTGGGCATATAAAATCAAAAGTAATAAAAGTGATATTCAGCATCTGAATCTTCTCATTTCAGCAGACGTATTTTTAAAAGTAGTAATGTGCAAAGATGATGATTTTCCCTCTATTTCTTCTGGGAAAAAAAGCATCTGATTTAAATGTTTTCACCTTAAATAGCTTCATCTTCCATTAAGACTCAAAGGATGTTTGAAACCCATCAAAGCCAGCAAAGCTGATTACCTAAAATAAGCATTATGCTCAACAAACTCTATCTGAGGGCACAACAGGTATAACTTTTATACCAGAACAAAGTTTCATCTGTACTTAAAATCTAGCTTCTGGTTATCTGTAACTCCTTCTCTGGAACCATGTGCTACAATATGCCTCCCCTCCCCGTGTTTTTCAGCATAAGAAGTATGAAGAGAAATTAATATACTCGTTAAACTTCTTAATTCAATGATGGACAAATAGAACTCTGTGTGACCATGAGGGAATAGTCTGTGCAAGACTCCTGTGGAGTAAAATACACACAAACAATTAAATAATGTGGGAGATTATATAAAAGAAATGGGATGAGTGAACTTTTATATAAGTATTTATTTAAAGCATTAAATAATATAAAATTATTATATATTCTATCAGGTCTTGATTAACAAATAATAAAAATATATTAAGCCTTTTAATGCTTTCAAAATCCACTAAAATGTGTATAAAATATCTAACTAGAATAAAAACATAGAGATAAAACCAATCTGAAATTAAATTCCAACTTGACATTTTTATTTATTCAGTTAATTTGCCTGTGTAAGGGAGACATTATTCAAATTTGCAGGTTTGCATATTTCAGGGGCAATTTGCATTAACAGCCCAAAACCCATTTTTAACCAAAAATTAAAATGTATTCTCCATAAGCAACTATAACCAAGTTACCACAGTCATAACATTTCTTTCTAAGAAAAATTCCTAAGAATTTATTTCATTACAATAAATTGTTATGCTGAAAATAGAGTATTTAATGTATTTGAATAATTTCATTTAGAACCAGATATCTAAAATAAAATAAAATAAATTAAAATAAAATAAAATAAAATAAAATAAAATAAAATAAAATAAAATAAAATAAAATAAAATAGGCAGATTTATTTGGACCTCAAGTCAATATTTCCAAACACTTTTCTTGAAAAGCACTCATAAGGATCACTTCTGCAACCTCAGGCTTTTTCTTGCGAGAATCTGTTAGAGGATTGATTTTTTAAGTGTTTATTTCCTTTCCAAGTGGAGCATGATCATCCAACCATACAGATTATGAGCTCACTTTTCATGGAGTAGTGATTCAACTGAGCTGCTACTCTGTGTTTGGATGCCAAATGCACAAGAGTAGAATTTATTGCTGGATGCTGAAATTTATTTACTTGGAAGTTTTTTACTTGGAAGTTTTATTAAATCTTTTTGAATGTCTTGGTTACCTGGAGATGGGACATTTTGCCAAGCTCATGAAACTCAAAAAACTTTATATAGCTCCATAAAATAGCTTTTATAACCATCTATTAAAAAAAAAAATCACACTTTTGAGTAAAACAAGAAGAGAGTTACTTAATCCATCAAAAGGAAACATTTATTAATTACTATACACCAGATAATTTTCTCCAAAGAAAATTGGCCAGATTCAGAACTATAGTACACACATGCAGGTCAGGCAGTAAACAGCATGATACAAGCTTAAGTGAACTCTGAAGCTGCTGCATTTTCAGCTAAACATGGTTTTTATAAAAGGAAAAGCAGCTCTCACCTAATTATGATCACATCTTGATGTCTCCAGTGAGTTGGCTGGTGGGTTGTCCTACACCTGCGCTACCAAAAAGCTTTTCTCTAAATAATAATATCTGCTAAATTAACTTTCTCCTTATCACTGGCCAGAGAACACATCTTCCATCATGAATATTTCTGTGCATTATCCAATTGACAATCATCATAAATCCATATCAGTCACTGGACATGAAAAGACAAGTTTAAAAATGCCCTATTAAGTGGACCTCGTAGAATCACGTCTTAAGCAAGTATCTTAACTCAGTCTCAGAACAAAGACTTTTATTAGCACAAAACTTCTTGCAGTTAGTGATGTGCTTTTGCCCTGTCTTTTGAAACAATATTGCCCTCTAGCTTTCAAGGAATGAAAATAAAACAGAACAGTTTAAGAAAACACATTATGTGACTTAGAGGAGACCAATCCAACTTGGAATCTGTCTGTATATTTCTTATTCATCTGAAATCTTTGACCTCACTGAGAGTTTTTAGCTCCAACAAATCAGCATTTCAGTCAAAAGCCTGAACAGGAGGATGAATGAAATAAATTATTGAAGTCTTCACCAAAACAAAAGAGATATTATAGAATGGTGTCTGCCTTCACTACTTCTCCAACCAGATTTTTTTCTTCTAAAAGATTGTATTTCAGCTATGAGATACATACATGCTGGGTTGTCACCCGTGGTATGAAAACTCAAGTTATAAAGTACCTAAAGTACTCAAATATTTAAAATTCAATTTCTTCATAAGTACCTTTGAATTTCAATGAATTTTATTATAATCAAAAAGGATGCCTCATTGGAAATTACAAATAAGAAAACTTGTCAGAATTATTTTCCAGTTCCAAGGGGAATATATTCTCCTTCACTGATTGATCAAAAGTGTCACATCAGGGAAAAAATTGGTGTTAAACTTTATAGAAAGAAAATGCCAAGTTATCCTACTGCTAATTTACATTCCTTAATTCAAGAATAGTGTTCTGTAAATGCAAGAATGAGAATTACCTAGACCACATTTTGGTTTCCACCCAATATTTGAGCCTTGTTGAAAGCAGAGCAATTTCTTTAGCAATTTTCTGTCTCATCCCTGAATATCTTCTCAGAAAATTGTTACTGATGACTTAGAAATCTTTTCTTGAACAGATGTAAGAGCTTGTTCCAGAGAATGTATAGGACAGAAGGAACTCAAAAGTCTGAAATGTAAGGCACTTTTTCAAGTAATTGTCCTAAAGGCATTTGTGGTAGTGCCCAAGCCTCTGGAACTCAGTGGGGAGAAGAGGAAAGGAGCCCTGTTCCATGGGTAGGCAGTGCAGGGCTGGTGGTTCAGGATAATCTTTTCCCCATGAGGAGTAGGGAAATCATGATGGAAGAGAATTTGTTTATTCCCTGACTCTACAGGGAATGGGCCTTCAGATCAAATACCATTTTTCATGAAAACTTGATTTTTTTTGTTAAGAATTTGGCTAAATATACACACATATAATTTCCAGCTTATGAACTCATTAAATTGGATAGATCAGTTGGTTTTTATTTAAGCTAAGTCAGGAGAAATTTTTGTGTTAAGAGATAAATTGCAAGTTGTTCTAGAATGAAATCTAGAAAGAGTCCTAGTTCAGATTTTAATTCCATTTTGCTTTAAGTACAAAAGATTTTCTCATTTGATGTGAATGTTTATTGTTGTCAAAGATAATTAAAACTTACATAGGTTGTTAATATATCCATATTCAACAAAAAAAAAATAGTGCTAATATTTATTGTCAAATAGGAAGAGAACCTTCTATTAGGTTCTCATCTTGTCATGTCAGCTTCTTCCTCCTGTTAAGAGAGAAAAGCTCCTTGCTCCTTTGGTCTTTAAAACAAAAATAAATATAGTAAAATTGTAATATTAAAAATCATTCTGCAAGAATAGATTTCTAGATAACTTGTGAAGTAAAATATTTTTTGCTCTTTCTTGTAAGAAATCAGTATGTGCATTTTGGAAGCAAGAATAAAAACTATTTTTTTATCATTTTTATATGCTTTATTAGTCTGCCTATCAAAACCAGACCGATAAATGAATATATTTTAGCTGACTCCACTTTGTTTTGAGGGTGCAGTTTGGTAGCTTTTAGTTTATCCATGTATTTTTACTTTTTAAAAATAAACTTGTTTAAACATTTTCCTGACTTCTGTAAATCCCCAAAGTCTGTATCATCATGAAACAGGCTGTAAAGGGTAAGAGTTTATTAACTGTACTTGGTGTATAAGTGAATATAAAGGGAATTTTTATGTTAAGACAATTCTTACATTCACACAAAAAAAAATTAATGGTGAAAAGGGTGAGATTATTTTTTAAAATTATCCAGGAGTACTAATGGAGGTCTTTATTACAATAACTCAAGGCCACAATTTTAATTTTCTCTAAGCAGTTTCTATAGTCACAGACTTGACCCAAGAACTCTGCATCAGTTTACTGTCTCAATTGCCTTTATATAGATTTTCATATCTTTATATCTACAAAAGATTATTTCTCTTGCTTATTTGCACACAAGGGTTTTCCCCTCCCCCATGGATAGCTGAATAAATGTAGGGTTTACATTTCCAATGTCTTACTCATGTAAGTAAGGGAATGCAATAAAAATATGAGGCATGCTTTTTTTCTCTAATTGCCCCTCAGATTTATGTAAATTTGCATCTCTACATAGTCATTCATTGAGCATCTGGGAAAAGCCAAGGAAATTTGTTAACAGGTATAAAATCAGAGATTTTCCCTTTTATTTTCTCTCTCCAACATCATATACTTCATAAAATCCTCCAAAATTTGCTGGAGGCTAGTAAATTTATACACAGCTGTTCTTTTCCCAGTAAAATGGAATACAGCAACAAAGAAAAATCAACCAGAAAGGATCTTGTTTACAGGGAATGAAAGAAAAAAAATATTGCAGTTAAAGCAACAGGCTTTGAACAAAGAGCAAGTAGCTCAATATAATAACAGAAATCATGAGAAATTATGAAAGAAAAAATAAACCAACGAAGACAACAAAACAAAACAAACAAAAAAACCCCAAAAAAACCCAAAAAACCCAAAGGAAAGGAAAAACACTTTTCTTAGCCACAATGACCTAAGGAGACACACAGTACAAACTTTTAAAATAGTAATTTTACATTTGGGTAATAGCACATCAAATAAAAATACATTCAGTAAGAACCATTTCCTCTACAAGAAATTATACACTGGCTTTTTTTTTCTTGCCAATCATCTGCTATTGTTCTTTCAGAGATAATACTACCAAAAACTATCAACAAAGTGAAGTCTCCAGGCAAATATTATACAAGCACATTGTTAAGTTGATTTCTGTGAATAAATCACCCACCAAGTTGGAGAAAGTGATACTACACTACCTGAGTCACACTCCACCGCCTGTCCCTGAGATTTTTCACAGGAGCTGTTCATAAATCATGATAAAATAAACAAGTGCCTGCATTAGCTATGGAATTTTTACAGAGATGCTACATTTGAGTATGTTTTGTTATGAATTCCGCATTCCTACAAGAGTTTCTTTCATTAAATTTGTAGGCAATATTAATTTTTTTTTTCTGCCAGTAGTATTTACTGAATCTTGTTTAATCATTATTTCCAAACTTGTGATGAATTCTGTCAGAAAGACAAATTACCACTCCTTATTTGTCACTTATAAACAATCTCTGCCCTTTTATGTGTGTACACAGCCTCAAGTATAGTTATAGAGAAACTTCTCAGCACTCTGAATTCTTAAAATTTAAAGATGAAACACATGAATGTGGTTTATTTGTCAACATTTTTCTAGGGCTGAACAACAGCAAAAATGCCCCTTCTGGAATAAAATATGCAGAATTGAGTGAGTGACAAGTGGTTTGGAGTGTTTCAGAGGAAACAATAAATTGGGGAATACCATTCTTAAACCACAACAATAAAGAGTAGCAGAAATTTCTGCTCTCCAGAAAATTCTGGTATTAAAAGAAAAAGCAAAAATCACAAGAGTGAAAGTTTGATATTCTTGAGAAAAAAAAAGAGAATTTAGAAGTGTGCGAAGAAGCAAATTTAATTCAGCATAGCAATAACATAAAAAGTTAAAATTCACTTGTACTTTCTATAGTATAATAAATGCTTTATATTTAAATACATAAAGGAACATATTGAATACCTAAATTTGGACAATAAGCTATCAAATATACATTAGCATAAAGTCAATTAAAAACAAAATAGTTGAAAAACCACCACTGAATAAAAATACTTGCATAGCTTTGAAACTAGCTTTTGAAATTTTTATCTAAGGAAAATATTTTTAAGTGGAAATTTTCCTGATATATTTACTGGTTTTGACAAAGAGTTTTCATTGTCTGGCCCCAGACAACAGTTCTGTTTCATTTTGCTACGCAAAACAGGTATTAGATAATCATAGTTAATATCTCACCTTTAAGAAACGTAGCTAGAGATGACTTATTGATAATGATGCAAATAAAAGTTCACTGCATCCCAAATGGAGACATTTACAAAGTTCTCAAACACAGCTCCAAAAAAGCTGTGATGAGAATGGAGACCAAATTTCTTGAACTGTTTCATAGGAAACTATTTAAAATATGCTGAGTGTCCCTGCTTTAGTGAAACACAATAAATTGTGACATTACAGATTGAGAGGTCTAGAATCATCAAAAAAATTTAAGATACTGTCATAATAAGGAAGTCTCACATATATAGAAAGAAGTTTTTTGCATAATATTATATTGTTCAGAAAGTTTCCACACTAATTTAATTTTAGGAAGAGAAATAGAAAGTTGGTACACATGAGAGAAAATCTACTTACATTAGCAAAACTAGTTTAAGTTCAGGAGATTGTTCTGCAATAAAATATTATTTTTTTTCTCCTATGAAATAACACATAAAATAAACCACAAGAAAATCCTAAATTAAGATGTTGCTCAGATTTTGTAAATGTAGCTTGTTTTGCCTTTTTTTTTCTTCCTTTTGGTTTTTTTTTTTTGGTACCTTGTTATCCTGTGAGGTAATTTTCGCTTTTACAGATGTGCCTTATACAATATCTCATTGATGAAACTATATAAATTACTTCAAATATAAAAGATGTATTCTCTTTCTTGATTTCTGCTTTAATGATAAGCAGAATTATAATTTAAGTATAATATTTTTCTCAGTAATTGTATCTTAGTGGAACTTCAAGAGAGGTAAATGACTGAAACATGTTAAAAGACAGTGACCTATAGCTCAATAGCATATCTCAATGCATGCACATATCAATATAGGTATTTTTAGCTTATACAGTTCTAATTAAATTCAACCCAGTTTTTACCAGTATGCATTTTTGAGTTTGCTGATTCTGTTTCTATTTTAAATTTTATCATCAAAGTAATTCCCAATGGAATAAGTGCAGTATAAAATGCAAATTATCCTGCAAACCAGCCAATATAAATGAGAATTAACAGACAATCATTACTTTATATAATGTATCTATGACCACAGGATCTGAAAGTTATGTCTCTCTTATTCTATTTTTTTATGTATTTATATTTGATAGAAAAGTATAAGTAAATATTTCCTAAAACAAAACAAATGCATAGTACCCAAAATCTTAACTGGTTCTGAATGACTAATCTATTCCTGTGGAGTTAATATTAATGGCATAATACAGAAGTTATTGAGCACTTCAAAGTCTCATGCAGCTTGTTGAGAGCATTTAATGCTTCACATCCCTTAGGAACTATAAAGTGGAAGTCAGTTCTTCCAGTGTATACCTTCACGCTGTGAGCTGAAATCAAATATATGTGGTGACATTCAGACCCAGTCACGATGCAGGTACAGAGTCTTGCTCTAGGTAAATCTTGCTTAGAGATTCAAAATAAAGATTTAAACAAGACATCTCCGTGTTCTTGGCTCTAGAAACTGGCCTCTGCGAAGGATTAATGCCATACCATTGATCCTAGGAGTTCTCTTGCAGTACTGATTCAGCAAGCTCACTAATGGTGCAGAAAAGCTACACTTGTCAAAAATGACATAGGATACCAATCTCAAGATATCCAGTATGGATATATAGAGGCTGACATGCTGACATGCAGACATGAACACATCCTGCCCATGTTCTGAGTAAACCAGACAGCAGTCTTGAAATCAAAACCACTTAATCCCAGTACGCACATTAAAGTAATAAATTGATATTTGAGGTTAGGTATAACTTTTGAATGCCTTAGTGGAAAGCTTTTTCTGCAATCTATCCCCATTCTCAAGCTCCTTTTCACCATTTATTGAAAGAAAAGTGTTTGAATCTAGACTTGTATACTGATTAGATGGCCCTACTCTATTAGTTTACAGTAATTCAAGAGAAGATAGCTCAATCTCAGTCTTGTGAGTACAGATGAATGCTGAAATTCTTCAAGGCAGAAAGACAGTCCTTTCCTCTCTGTTTCCTTTCTAAACTACCATGTATACAGAAGTATAGAATAGCTTGGAATTTGTAAGTGACCCTAAAGATCATCTTGTTCCAACTCTTCTGCCATGGGCAGGGATACCTTCCAGCAGACCAGGCTGCTCAGAGCCCCATCCAGCCCAGCCTTGAACTCTCCCAGGGATGGGGCATTGTCAGAGACTGAAATAGTTCATGCCTCAAACATTGATATAAAGTTTAGTTCGTTTTAACAAAAACTGTATAAAGAAGCTACAACCAAAGAAGCCTCCCTGAAAATACCTGACTGGGACTTAGGACTGAAAGTCAAACTGCTGAGATTAGATAAAGGGAAAACCCATTCTTCAATCAACTGAAGCAAACAAGTAAACAAGGAGAAGAGTGTGAGCCAAACCCGTCTGCCCTGCTAAGAATCATCTCTGGCTTGCTTTGGGGTGGGGGAGGCCATAGCCCACAGACCCATTTGCTGGGAGCAGGTTTGCACAGATCTCCCCCCCAGCCGAGGTGAGGGGAGGAAATTTCAGTGTGTTGTAACCTCTGCTCAGGGACAGTAAACCCATCTTCCCTTACCCAGACTGGCTATGGAGCCCCCAACCCTGGGAAGGCCACATCCACGGGACATTCATGTGAGAGGCAGCTGAGCAGGTGCCTTAATCCATCAAACACCCCAGAAGTGACCCCCAGAGTAATTCCTGAGGCCTTGCACCACAGGACTGCACCTGATGCAACAAACCCAGAATCTGTTGTAAGAGACAATGGCAAACTCCACCCCCACCCAGGGGGTGCCCGCATTTTCCTACCTGGCCTGAGTGTATATTAACCCATTGGGTTCTGTATTTTTTGGGGGGACCTTCACCACCAAGAAGACCAACTGGAGAGGATCAATGGAGCATTGTTGGGATCCTTGGAGTGGTGATATTTTCCTTATTCTGTCTCTGGCAACCCCTTCCTGTCCCCCCCAACCATTTTTTATTTCATTCTCTCTCTCTCTCTCATATTTACTATCAAATAAAACCCATACTATTGTCATATGGTCTTGTTTGCACCTTAATTTGGGCAGAGGAATTTCTAAGAACCTTAGTAATCGGATCTTGACAGGTATCCACAATTCTCTAGGAAACCTGTGCCAGGGCCTCACTACCCTCCTAGTAAAGAATTTCTTCCTAATATCTGATGTAAACCTGCCCTCTGTAACTTCTATGCCATTTCCCCTCTCCCTGTCACTACATGCCCCTCTCCCTCTCCAGCCCTCTTGTAGCCCCTGAGAACACTGAAGAGTGCTATAAGGTCTCTTCAGAAAACCACACCCTAATAAATTGATCTTGTCTCAACAGTCAAATGATACCCCAAAAATCTTTTTCATTAAAGTCAGAGTGAAAGTAGGTCTGTAGGAGATAAAACTTAGTTCCTCTTTCCAGCTGAAGAAGTCAGCTGAAACTTGTTTTTGAGGCTACTAAATAATTCTGAAAAATGTGATGTACAAATTTATCAACATTAATAAAAATCAAAGGAAATGGTCAGAAGTGAGACAAAGGCATCTATATATTTCCTTATGTTTTTCTTCAAAATGCGATAACAAATGCAGTAAGTAGTTTGAGCTCCCTAATAGAAGTTGTGCTCAGATGACGAATTATTTTCACTATGGCAATTATGAATTGAAGACCTGCTGTTTCACCCATCATATTATGATTTACTTAAGAGAACAAGGAAACAGATTGTGTGCTTCAGTACACAGACCACCCTACTTGAGGAAAAAAAAAGAAAAAGGCTTTATTTCTCTGAAGATCTTCACATTTCAAAGATCTTCATATTTCAAATATGCTTGAAAGAAAGAATAGCAACTAGATATTTATTCTAATAAAACATTTCAAACAAAAACTTGTATTACAGCTATTTAATTTAATATGTTATGCATAAATTTACAGGAGTGTCTGACCCCTAAACAATTTTTCTACAGATATTTCAGACTGGGTCCTGAATTACTAATTATCTGGATAAGTCTGATGAAGCATCCCATAAACCTCCTTCTAGATTTAGGACTATGGTATTTGACTAATTTTCTAATGTCATCACTCTGAGTTTTTCTCCTTGCCCAATTTTGGCTTGTATGGTAAATTATTTTATTTTTCACAAGTACATCTGCTGGTTTAGATATCAATTCCCTCCAGGAAAAGGGCTACTCTCAGGGGACTGTTGTTTATTCTGTGAGATGCTCTTGATGTGATGTCCTTGAAAGTAGAATCAAGAACATAAATTGATTGGTGTTTACTAACATGCATATGGTTGTCTGCCATCTGTTTTGTTATCATAACTACTCTAAAGACCTCATTTTTTATGGTTCTCTTTTAGTTTAATATTTATTATTTAGTATTTTTTCCCTAGCTCAGAAATGTTACCGTATACAGCTTTATATCTTAGTAATATGATTTTAATGCTTATGAAATTAGTTGTGCTTTTTCTGCTGATAAATGTGAGCCATTATCAATTAACTTTCTTAGATTGTATCTATTGCCTAATATCTATTATTTAGTAGTTCAGGCTAAATCTATGGGGAACTTTTCCTTTCTTTTCTGTTTTTTTTTAAACATCATTTTTCCACGTAACTGAAATTAATACTGAATAAAATTGTGATTCAATAAGCAAGTAGTACCTTTTCTTTTTCTATTAATATAAAACAGTTATTGAATATTCTTCTAACTGTATTTATATGACCAATTAAATGATGTTATTATCTCAACAGAGATTAACTTCATAGCTGATACTCCCATCTCTTGGTATTCTCAGAAAAGTCTAGCCTTGATAAACAATCAGCAATACTAATAAATGTATGCAGAGCTGGTGTCCCTCAATGCTAGAAAAGGAAATCCTACCTTATTTTATAACCAGAGATTATAAAGTTAAAAAGTTATTTTATTCTTTCAGAAAATGTCTCATTCCTACTACAAAAAAAACTCCACATCACCTTATTTAATCCAAAGACATGCATAAAGGTGTCGTAGTTTATAATCAGGGAAGTGTTCATTTTAAAGCTATTAAGAAGATTAAAAACATACATAAAATTACAGTAGTAGAGATGTAATTCAGAGGCCTTAGAAGCTAAAATTCTATTAGAACATTTTCAGATTTAAATGACATTAACATGTTAGGTTGTGTTAAAATGTATTGCTAAATGCAGTTGTGCATATGCACTCCAATTCCCACTTATATGTTAAGAAAACATGGTTCAAAATACTTTTCCCCCACCCCATTCCTCTTACAAAAGAGATCAGCTCATCTCTGCAGCTTTTGAGAGAGAGGAGACAAAACACTGATCAGGAAAGAGAATTTCTGAGAATTTTGGGTTCATCTTCTGTCTGAGACCCTCATTCTGTAAATGTGAACTACAGCAGGTGAGAAGTCTCAGGAAAGTGGGCTGGCTCATTCCAGAAGCAGGATTCAGTTGCAAGGAGGAGACTCAGGAGCGGGGAGATTCATTTGGGATATCACAAATTCGAAAAAAGAATGGAAATTACGGGACAGCCATCATGGTCCAGGGAATGTGTATTAAAACTACTCTGGGTTGATATATGGAAAGACACTTACTTTCTGTATATGTCATCTAAATGGAAAAGCAAACATCTTTGTATATTTAGGGATTTTACCAACAGTATTAATCTGAATTTATTATCTTCATTCTTCATCTAGACACTCTACATGTCCTACTAGCCTATTTCTGATTTCCTGAAAATGTCTCTTAATAGTAGCTGTAGCTATAATTAGAGAAAGTAAATTCTTTAGAGGTAGAAAATAATCATGGATGGTACTCATTTATTTATATTTGTATATCCTTTTCAGGATTAGACTCCTAAAAAATTATAAAGTGACTTTGGAAAAATTTTCATTACAAATTGCTGAGTCAGGTGAAGGAGAATTTGTTCTAAAAATAATTTTTAAAATATTGAGAGGGAATTTTTCAAGAACAAAGTAAAATCTGTTTTGGGATTCAGCAAAAAGCAGGAATTCTTTCACAATGAGAACAGAATTAATATACTAGAGAAATTAAAATTCACCACATGTAAAGTTTACTTACTTCCTATAGGGGTTACACATAAATATATTTTCATTTCCACAGCATTAGCCTCTGGTCTTATTGCCTTCGCTGCTTCCCAAATTTTCATTGTTTTTCAGTTGGATATTCTTTTAACGTTGCTATTGTTTTTTCACTCTATACACACTTAAAACTTGCACTCACTTCAGGAGGAAATCTTGCATACCAAGAGTGAAAAAGTAGATCTTCCAAATCCCTCTTTCAGGGAACACCTCCTTTCTTCTAGGTGTCTCTAGAAGGGATATTTTCTAGTTGTGCCTTAAGCACAAAAGTCAGCTCAAGTCCTAGCTTGTTCTCTTAGGGTAGGGAGAAATTGCAAGTGACTCACAAGTTATTCTATAAAAGACTTCTAATATTTAAACTTATTTTCTCAAACCCCAATGATTTGGTGTGCCTCCCAACAGAAAAAGTCTCCCAAATGTTCTTAGGCTGATAAACAGATTTGTGACAGCTTGAAGTTTGTATTTATCTAGAGATTAAAATAAAGAAAAAAAAGTAAAGGGGATTCATAATAATTCACATTTTCTGTGTTCAAACAGTACATGTATAAATAGAACAGTTCTACTATTCAGCAGGCATTCCTTTTTGTTGGGATACACTCTCACTTTGTCAACCTCCTCCTTATTAAAATCCTTATAGAATATGACTTCAGAGTCACACATCATCAAGGTTTAGAAAAAAGTGTTGCATCATATAACTCAAGCATAAAGTTAAAAAAAATACGGCATTTCAAAAACTAGTGATATGTTAGTTTTTTAAATAAAATAATGACTTAATCATTAAAACAGAAACATTCTCTAGGCTCTAAAGACCTGATTCAGTTTTCATGATCTAAATGCAGGGATGGAAATAGAAAAGGTCAAACGATATTAGCAGAATAACAGCACAGTAAATTTCAGTGTTAGATAAATGTTACTCAGCAATGTTTCTGGGCTTCTTATATCTTCTATAAAGCTTTGAGAATTGTACCCATGAGCCTGTTTTGAAGTTCTTCATATTAATGAAGTAGAGCAGAATGGAAGGCAGTATAGAAATTCAATTAATAGCAAGAAATTCTCAGGCAGAAGAAACTGGAGGAGAGAAAAAAGAAAAAAGCTGAGGATTTGATCTCATTGAAATCTTTTTTTTTTTTACATGGCCTCTTACTGATTTCTGCCTCTAAAATAGTCTGTGTTTTTCTACTGGTTTTATTATATGATATTACTCTAATGGAGAAGAATAGAGTATCAAGAGATTAATGAGCTATTAAAAATGCATTTTAGTGAGTTATCTAGCGTAACACAGAAATACAATCCATGAATTATTTTCTTCAACACTGTATACATGAAAGACAATATTAAATTGTTAAAGATGGCAATTACCAATTCTCTTTACTATTATTTATATGATAAATTGTTTATTAGGTCAGAAAAATTTAAAAAAAAAAAGTGATTTCTCTCAGGAACAGCTTTTACTTGGACCAGTATCCCAGTCCATCCAACATACCTGTGTCCTAAATTGTATTAACGATGGAGCTTTATCACAACTTTTTAGTAAAAAGAGCACAAAAACACCATTCTGAAAAGTAGAAAATATATATGTTCCTATTCTTTCTGATGTAGACAATTGTTACATACTTAGAATAATTCTGAGGCATTTTGAAATTATATTTCAAGCATATATAAATGTCTGTTCTAAAGATTAACTGACTGATATTTCAGTTATTGTTTAGATATCCAGTAAAAGACTTTATATAAGTAAACTGTTTCTCTCTGTCCTGCCAAAGTCACTGCCATTAGAAAAAATACTTGAAAACTTGCAGAAAAGGGGGATATTATTGATTGTATTATTATATATAATATATTATTATATATTGATCACCATGCAGCTACGCATATACAGCTATAATTCTGAATATTGTTAAAAGTGATTACATTCCATTTGTAAAGACATCATGGGTTAGTTAAACCATCAAAGGAAGAAAACTATTGTCAGGAGTCATTTCAAAACTTAAGCCTATCCTGGAAAAAAATAGATACATATGCCTACATGAACTATATAAATAAATATCAATAGCTACCAGGAAGGCTTTTCCCCTCCTCCCCTCATCAGATTCTCTTTACACAATTGTCTTTCCTATTACTTAAAATGCTAATGAGGTGAGATAAGCAAACCATTGCTCCATGTATAGGGTAATAAAAGCGTCTCAGTCTCTAACAAGACTTTCTATATTAAAATTGCTGAATCTTTGGAAGCATATTGAATCATTATTCTCTTAAACTCCAGATGGCTACCGTCCCATTTAGGAATTTTTCTTTATCACTATTATGCCACCACACGTACTGGCAGGTAATGACTATTTACCTTTCTCCCTTTTTATTTTTTTCAACTTACATTTATAGGATTTCCACTGGTTCTGCTGATAAAAATCTAAATCAATGTCACCTCATTTAATAGTTACTCTAATGTTTATTGTCTCAAATTTCATCCAATGAAGATGGAAACTAATCATGAAGACTTTTTCTTGAAGAGATAACACTCCCTCAAAGTCATAATAATATTCTCTACGCAAACAATAGCATAGTTATCCCTCCTGATGTCTGTTTTTAATTCCTAACATAATTTTTGATGTACTTTCAAGCTTTATTTGGTTTTTTTTATGTTTCAAGGGGGAAAAAAATAAGTTCCATGTCACATAAGTTATGTATTATTTCAGACCTAATGTGGAACTAAGTCCACCACAGTCAGAATGCAATCTCTCCCGTTTTAGAGGAAAACAACAACTTTAGCCAACCATTCCCACCTCCCACAAAATCTTTCTACTCCCAAAATAAAAGTCACAATGTGCCCTTATAGCCTCTCTCAACTGTAAGGCAGAGGTGTTATTCGACATTTCCTGGGGAAAAAAAAAACAAACCAAAACAAACAAACAAACAAAACCAAAAAAACAAAACAAAACAAAAAAACAAAAAAACAAAGAAATTTCAGAAGAAGGTCTTGCAATACTATGTAATAGCACCACCTGGTGACTTCAATCTTGATGACTGGAAAAAAACAATTACGTTTTCAGCTGCATAGATACAGATGCTTCTTTTTCAGCTGCTAATCCCAGCAATCTTTGTTTTAAATAAAAGAGCTAATCATCATTTGTGTAAAATGAATCCAGATAAAAACGAGATTGGAATGTTATAAAAATCACATAACGAAACTCTGTAATGTGTGTGCTCTTCCCCAAGAACCTTCTACAGGCACGTACCAAGGGACAAGACCTTTAGCAAAAAAATAGATTCTTATGCTTAATGCTATGACATTTTACTCACTTGATCTTTGAAAAGAATTCAAGTGATTTATCTGACATAAATTAAATGCACTAAAAAGATTAGTAAATAAAAATACATCAATTCAAGTATCAATCTTTCACTTCTTTCCTTGCTTTGATTCAAATGACTAAAACTCTGGGATATGTCCTTGTAATGACTTAGCTGGCAACCTGCATGTGGAATTTTAAGAAGGTTCAAATGAGAGGAAGAACTGACTTAATGCTGAAGAGCTTGGCCTTGTTGCTAAAGATGTTACATTATGGGATGTTACAGGTTAAGTTCAGCAGGATGAGTATCTTCTATTATCACATATTTGTATTGCAGAAGCGCTTTCATAATCAAGCCAAAGACCAGGACACATTGTGCTAGGCTGGTGCAAGCCATTAACAAGAAACAAACCTTGTCAAATTACCTTATTAAGAAGGCATTCAGAGATTTAAAATACAGGCACACATTCAGCTCCCATCTTATGCAGATATGCTACATCAAAATATATTTCTAACTTTCGTTTTATCTCTTGGAAATAAATTTGAGCCAGGCTTTACAAGACAGAAATGTTGAAAATAAATGACTGCAATTAGTAAGACAGAAATACTCACTATATGAATTCCATGCTATGCAGAACTGAAAAGTAGAATTTCAGAATGACCCTGAACCTTTACTTGCCAAAATGCACAAAATATGCTTGAAAGAACAAATAATATTGGAAAGTACAAAGTGATATATGAAAGTACAAAATGATGTATGAAATATCATCAAAACAATGCCTAGTCCAGACTGTGCCTGGTTCATTCATTTTCCTTTATATTAAGTAAAAAATATATAAGACAGCACATACTTTCTTATTAGGAGAATTCAGAACTTAATTTTTAACAAGATTTAAAAGTTCACGAAGGAAAACTTTTGGTACAAGACAAGTTCTCTTTAAAATATTTGCTCTAAAAAATAGAACAGGATAAAAAAGTGTGTTAAAATCATCTGTGAACAGCTTTTATAGTATCACCTGCTAGGTTTTAACAAGACCAGAATGCTCATAGAAAAAAGACTTGAGCATAGTAATGGAAATCCTGCAAAAAGAAATTATATTCAGGTTTTTTGAAAAAAATGAAGTATTGGTAGCCATCTGTTGACTTGTAAAAACCTAGAAGTTCATAATAGCTAAAACTTCAGACCTGTGATAGCACATTCTTCTGTGGTTTTCAAAGGAAAATGTCTTTCATGATATATTTTCTTTGATTCTGAAATTTATGGAATCTTGAACATCCTATGTAGGGCTGGGAGAAGCCCAGAGTTTGTTGGCTTTGGTGCTTTGATTTTTTGTGAAACTTAAGACTTTAATTTTGTGCACAGAGAAATAGAGACCTTATGAAAATGGAAAAGATGTAGGAAAAAAAACACAGAGAATAGGATAAAAATTTTTAAACCAACCTATATATTTTATATGAAGCCAGGAAATATTCGTGGTTGATTTTGGTATCATAGAGTGCATTCCACTTGGGGTCTATTGTATTCTGCTTAAGGATGCTTGTCAGCCCTGTGATACTTTGGCCAGACTGACATGGATGTCTTGGGCACCCCAGGACACCTACCATGTCACTCACTGCTCACCTTTGCCTAAGCAACAGCATTCCATTCTAAAAATACTCAAGCTAAGAAACACTTTCCTCCCAAATTCTTATAAATCGTGTTTGTTCAGACTGAACAGCCACAGGAAAATATCCATATCATTGGCAGTAGCCAGTCATGCTTCCATTAGTGGGAACATATCCACCTGAGTGGGCTATCAGTGGGCTAATATGAGTGGGCTAACATATCAGGAGTGGGCTCCAGTGCAGTCAGGGAAATTTCAATGACAATATATATATGAGGCATTAAAAATCCACCAGGGATATCTAATCCTTAATTATTTAGTCTCTAAAGACATAAGAATTTTTCCTGAACTGATGACATCTCTCAGCTTGTATGATGGCAACATTCAAAAAATGGGAGACAATTTTAGGCATGATCTCACAGTACACTGTGTGCAGGGTTTAACAAGCACAGGAAAACCTCTGAGCATGAATAAAACAGTTGGGAGTATAAAATTAACACCAATAGCAGGAAAAGTTGATATTTAAGATATATATGAAATATAAAGACATTTTAATCTAGAATAATTTATGTTAGAGTAAGGAAAAATCAGAAACATAATATGGCAACACGAAAAACAGAGATAACGTGCAAGTTTTCATATCATTAATTTTTCACAGATAAATATAAGAAGCATCAGCTACTGTGCATGAGATCCATGGTGCTACCATGTAATCAGTACTCACTGAATTTTATATCCTCTAGTGTGAGAGCAGGAGGGATGACCCATTGAAAGAAGTCTAGTGTTGGGATCCTCTACTAAGTTCCTTATTCAGAAAGCACAATGAAAAACTGCTGAGAATCCTCGACTGCTGAAGGCAGGGGCTGTTAGCTTTGTAATGAAGCTGGTATAGGTTGGGGTAGAGAGGTCTTCTTGCAGATCTTTGCTCTGACCACGGGGCTGGTTTGGGAGTCATTGCCATCTGTGAAGCTTCTGATTCTGCAGATAAATTAAAATGTTTCACAATAAAACATAAAGGGAATAGCAATATGAACAGTAATAGGTGTAACAGTGAGGCCAGTATTAATAGATCAAAACAAAGGCAGTGATTGCTGCTCTTTTCATTCATGAAATGATGAAAAACTGTGAAAGACTGCTTAAATTCAATGGTGTACAGACTCACTTCTTTTAGTGAGTGGCACTCGAACAGTCAGCAATTGAGGGACAAAGCTCCATGAGGAAAATCTCACCTGCATTTTATAGGGACTTTTCCCAGTTTCAGGGTACAGCTAATGCAAGTACAATATCTTTTCTGTTTTGTTTTTTTTTTTTTTTTAAGGAAGATGATGTGTTGAATTAGTTGAATTTCACTTATGAAATCAGGGAGATTTAACCCTGATTGATTTCCTGTCAATTCAAATCATCAGTGCCTCAGAGACAAGTATATGGGCTTTGGTCTGCTGCTGTAGAGTTGGCAGCCTCATCTTGCAGTACCCTTCTATGCTGTGGGACTACATACTGCTCCTCTGAGGGGCTCCAAATAGGATCTTGTTCTTTATTCTCTAAGACTACCAGGGACAAGCATTGATGGAAAAAATGTAAGAGTCTGTGAATGCATTTTTTATATTACTTGTCTCAAGCAATTTTCCATTTTAAAAACTTCAGTTGTTATTTATTTCTGTCAAATCAAAATGCCAGGATATGTAAGTACCAAAGACTTTTTGTATAAATAGCTTTATCAAACAACAAGCTGAAAATTAAGAGAACCCTTCAAGGAAGCAAAAATACATTTCAAGTTCAAAAACACTTGCTCATTGCAAAATATAATTTACTACTAACCTAGAGCATGCCATTCTTACTTCCTTTCCAGATTTATGGACTGGAGGGTTTTTGTTCTCAGTACAATTTTGGTTCTGAAGTTGTACTTTATGCTTCTAAGGTACTTCTTTCATTGTTTTTCAAAGTTCATGAGAAAAACAGAAGCCTATTATATCGTTTTTACCTTCTGAATATATCTTCTTATGTAATGTTTTCAGAAAATTGCATGATGGGGTTTTGTGGTGTTTATTTTACCATCAGAATAAAAATCAATCGGTACCTGAAAATCTTAACATCACTCAGGTGCATTACACAACATTTTCTAGATAACTGACAATTTCTATTTTACCTTGAGACTATATTTTAGAAATAATCTAGGTCTTGAAGCGTTTAAAAAGTTCCAACAAAATTCTGGTTTCTTCTGGACTAGTCTTTCTTACTGTGGATAAATAATTGTTGATTTCTGCTTTTAATGTAGCTAGTGTCATCTCCCAAAAAGTAAATTATCCAGACCTTGCTAAGTCTTTCATTACTGTGCCTTCCATCCCTTGATTGTCAGAAACTTCTTCAAGAAATTTCCACCCAAAAAGATGTCAATATATGTATTTGTTGATCAAGGCTAAATATAACCCTTTGAAATTATAAACAGATCTGAACAAAAGCATTAAGACCATTTTCTTTTTCTCGCCAGACTTTGAAGGTTTCTCCTATAATTCTCTTTTTAATTTTGCAATCTCATTTCAAGACTACAGATGTTGGTCCTTCATGAACCCTTTAGTAATTTTCTTATCTGTCATGTACAATAAAATATCTTTATCTCTTGTTTTCCACATGACAAGCCCCTCTTTGTACTCCCAGAGGCTGTCAGGGTTAACTACATCTTATTTCATTAAATATATATAAGATGATTACTCACATACACAAATATACATAAATACAAAATATCTCACTTGCTTTTATAACTATCCCTATACACGAAAATGACTGCTTATAATTTTTTTTAAGATACTTGGGTTTTGATCATTGTGCTTGTTTTGCATTGATTGGTATTTGGGGAAGAATTAAGAAACCATCCAAGGAAGTGATTTCTCTGAGAGAAGCTGCTGGGAGCTTCCTCTGTGCCTAGACCAGGCCAATAGCTGGCTAGTTCTGAGAACTGACAACATTTTGCACCATTTAGAAATTAGATCTGCCCCTGTGAGATCCACATTTTAAAAACATTTAGCTTGGGAACTCTCTCTCTTTGCTTCCAGCCTCAGAAAGTAGCAGAACCCTGGTGGCTCCGGCCCTGTTACCCACAGCCTGTGTGGCCTGGGGGAGGCCAGGCCAGGCCAGGCCCCAGTAGCTCCGGGGCCGGGGATGGAGGCTGTGGGCCCCTCCAGGCTGGGCCGGGTCACAGCTGCTGACATCTCATTGTCACTAAACCCCCCCAGCCCGAACCAACAGCTCCAGGCCAAGCCAGGACTGCCCCCCTGCAGCGGCTGCCAGGCAGAGGGAGGGGCCCAGCGTGGCCTGAAATCCAACACTGTGACTGCTGTGGCCACTGGGCGAGATATTAACCCTTCCACTGCACAGATGAGACCTTCAGACCCTGTCCCTCTCTCCAGGTAGAGAAAAAGAGTGACCACACGTAAAAACACAACATGAAAACACCAAGGTCAGTACAGTCAGGCCTTAGATAGAAGACAGAAGAAAATCCTTAGATAGAAGGAAAATGAAGAAATGCCTAATGGGGCTGAAATATTCTTTTGATAAGGCCATGAAGATAGACAATGATATACTAAAATATCCCCTTTAATTCATGAGAGAGTATGGTGGGATGAAGCATTCAAACTGTAGATGTGAGCAGAGGCATCCATTGATGAAGCCAAGCAGATGTTGGAGCAGATGTGATCGCATGAGAAGCTTGAACAGAGAGAGAGATGAGAGTGATAAAGACTCTTTGCCCCCAAGGAGGGGAGAAGAAAACCTCTGTTCCCAGAGGTGATCACAGAGACAGATGAAGAGAATATTTGCCTTTGAACAACTCAGCATTAAAATAATACCCCATAAGTTCATGGCCCATGGACACACCTCTAGGAGGGCTGTGAAAGTGGGAGGAATTTCATGATGGCAGAACTTTTCCCGAAAAGCTGCTATTCATAAAAATGAAAAGCCATGGGAAAAGTGTTTCATGTAGAAAAGCCTCCATGGCATGGTAAGAGAAAATTCCTCTCCCTAGTAGAAGTGATAAAATACTATTGTATAGTTGGTACTGCTTTAACATCCCAGGTTTTGTCTCTACCTTGTGAGCTGGGAAAGGAAAGTGGTTGGGCAGGGAGAGGAAAGGTGTTCTGGAGGTTTTATTCTGATATTTCCTATTCTTGTAGTCCTGTTAATAAAGTTTCTTTATACTTTTTTAAGTTTTAAGCCTGTTTTGCCCTTCTTCTAATCCATATCTCGCAGCAAAAAATTAGTAAATGCACTAGTCATTTTAGCCAGCTCTAAACCCACCACACTATTTAGTATGTTGGTTGCGAAATTGAAATTGGTGAATCTAAACCACTACAATCATATTGTCTAATTGTATCTATATTACCAAATAATATAGTTCAGCTGGTACACACTTAATTTTATTCATTGTGCCATCAATTTCAGTGTGATGAATAAACATTACCTGTAATTAATTATATATTTATATTCTTAAATCAGTGTGGAAGGTGCATATAATGGGTCTAAGAATAGGATAAAGTTAGATCAAAGGATCTAACTGAAAACACATTCTTGGAGGAAGATTTCCTGTTAAAATCCCTATGCTGAATGAACTTAAGGTAGATTTATATTTATTTTATTGTGGTAATTTTTGATCTAAATCTCATGGAAGAGTACCATAAATCTCAAATGTTTTGCAGAAGTTACCATCGATATTTGTGTTGAGACAAGATCATAAAAAATCCTAACAAATGTGTTAAACATAATTCACCTCTCCAAACCATGACAGATATTAATCACACTTATTTCCTTTACTTATTAAACCTCATGCTTTCCAACAATTCAAGTTATCTGTCCAATCTTTATCAAGATGATCATGTTCAAGCTTTTCTAGTGTATGTTAGCACAACAGTGCTTTTGCTTTCTCCTCTGGAATTTTCCTCTGTGTTTCAAGTTTTGATAACTATCTAATTGATGCTCAATGGTTTTAATCCACTTGGAAACAGTGTGCCTATGCACAAAGATTTAAAATTATAAGATAAAATAATTTAAACCTCTTTAAAGTTACCAATGGAATACAATGAAAACTTTGAAATTATGGTTGTACATTTGAAATCCAACTTAAGTGTGAAGAAAAGATAAATTCTCTTAATGAGTTTCAGACAACATATGAACCAACCTTTTGGTATGCATATGGCATATAACCTGTATCAGATTTTTAACTATCTGCTTTTTTATTTTCCTGTTATGCTAATATTTATTTACTGCTTTTTGCTTTTATTTGGGAAATACTGAACTTCACATTATGAAAGATCAGTGCAAATATATATTAAAATTTGACAAGGTTTTTGCCCAGTATAAGGACAAAAGTATTCACTTTAAATTTTTGGTATATGTTTAATTTTATATATACTGTGTTTATATTGTTGCATATTTTCTTATAATATCCCATTCCACATTTTATTTTTATTCATACATCAACAAGAAAAATGCAATAAAATTTTCATGCAATAAAAATAAACACAAATCCTAGCCCATAACTTGAAACAAATCCAAACTGAACCCTAAAAACTTTCAAGAAAACAAGAAAATCAAAAGACCTACCTTTTGTCAGCCAATTTCCATTTTGCACATACATACTCCCTGATCCAAACTGAGATTGGAAGCAAAAGTGTTGAAATACATAGTGAATAGTCATCTAACCTAACCCAGTTCTAACAGCTAACTAGTAACCAACCAGAGGAAGAAGAGGAAAAAGATTAAAAAAACATAAAACCTACAGCCAGTACAGAATGAAAATTCTCCATCTATCTTCTTAAGTATTTTGTGAATGACAGTGTTCATCTTTTCATCATATCCACAATTAGTAAAATAACAAGTCTGTAAGAGATGAGATGCACAAGCAGATGCTCTTGCAGTACCCTGTACTGATTGTCTGAACTGAGCTGAACTGAAAGCTGCCCCAAATCTTATAATATATTTAAATACTTTTCCACTGTGATTTTGCCTTTTCACACTATCTGAATCAGCTTAAATTATCTCATGACAGGGGAGAAAAATTACATTCTCAAGACCATTCAGGACTTGTCCCATTTGGGACTCTCTGCTCACCACAAATTTTAATCACATGGAATCTTGTTAACATCTAACCCTGTTAATTATCTACTCTTCCTGAAAGCAGGAAGAGTAGATGGTAAAATTGTTCAAGAGTGCAGCATGTTCAAAGCAACTTAAAGAGCACAACTTAGACGGAAACTCTTGAAGGGCAGAGGAGTCAGGAAAAAAGGGTAATGTATTGGATTTGCATAGCCAGATTTTGGTACCAGTGAGGCTATAGGGATGACTTCTGTGAGAAGCTGTTGGAAGCTTCCTCCATGTCTAACAGAGCCAATCCCTGGCATCTCCAAGATGGTACCTCTACTGGTAAAGGCCGAGCCAGTCAGAAATAGTGATAATGCCTCTGTGATAACATGTTTAAGGGGGAAAAAACAGTTATTGCACAGCTGTAATTGAGACCAGACAAGAGTGGGGTGAGAATATGTGAAAGAAACAACTCTGCAGACACCGAGGTTAGTGGAGAAGGAAGTAGAGGAGGTGCTCCAGGTATAGGAGCAGAGCTTGCCCTGCAGTCCCTGGTGCAGCCCATGGTGAAGCAGCTGTATCTCTGCTGACCATGGAGATCCACAGGGATGCAGAGATCAAACCTGTCTGTGGAGGAGACCCAAACTGGAGCAGGTGGATGCCTCAGAGGAGGCTGTGGACCAATAGGAAGCCCATGCTGGAAAAAGTTTCTGAGTTTCTGACAGTGTCCTGCAGAGCCCTGGAGAGAGGAGCCCACATTAGAGAATGTCCCCTAGAAGAATTGGTGACCATGTGGAGGACCCACACTGGAGCAGGCTGTGTCTGCAGAAAGACTGCAGAAAGACTGCACATGGAAAGGAGGATGAGTTGAAGAAGGTTGTGAAAATCTGTAGCCTGTGGGATGGACTCATGCTGGAGAAGCTCATACAGAACACTTTCCTGTGGGAGGGACCCCATGATGGAGAGAGGAGGTAGAGTTTGGAAGTAGGACGGGGTTGGGAGAAAGTTTTTTTTAAGATTTATTTTACTTCTCATTATCGTGTTTGCATTTTGATTGGTAATAAATTCAATTAATTTCCCCAAATTGAGTGTTTTTCCCATGACAGTAGACAGTGATCTCTCTTGGTCCTTTTCTGACCCCTTTGTTATCTTTTCTCTCCTCTGTCTAGTTGCAGAGGGAGCAGGACATTGGCTTTGATGGGTGCCAGGAATCCAGCCAGGCAACCCACCACAGCTAGAAAAAATGGGTAGAGAAAGATTGTAAGCGGCCTTCAGGTCACTTCATGTTTTTTTAGAATAGCTGAGAGCTACATGTCCTCCCAGTTTCACTGATAATATTCTATTTTTAATGGAATTAAAGTAGGCATAATAGGAAGGTGGGACAAGAGAAGATGTTTGTCAGATTATTTTCTTTGAGATAGCCAAGACCTTTTCTAAATGGAGAAATTACTGAAATATATTGTAAAGGTCTGATATTGAATTGCATTAAGTATCCCTAACAACCTTCCTACCTAGATGCTCTTAATCTGCACATAGGTCGAATCAGAGTATTACATGGTGCATGCTCATGGCTTGGAGACATGGCTGAAGCCCTTCTGAGGAGGAAGGGAGAAGGACCACATTTGACCTTTGGGGAGGCAGAACACCACTGTGTCACAAACGCCTCTGCTGCAGCCCTCCCTTCTGGCACAGCCCCATCTGGTAGCATGATGCCAAAATGTTTTAAATTGTGTAAGAATATTAAAATTATTTATTTATTTGCAATATGTGTAATTATTGAATTAATTATTAAAACTTTTGCATTATTTATTTATTTAAAAATAAATAACCTTACTTGTATTACTTGTATTAGTCACACACAAAATTCAGAAATACTATTGATGTGAAAGAACTGCACACCAAAAAAAGTTAGTAAAGAATAGTTATTTCAGCCATATTTACTCACTAGAACAAAATCTGCAAAGTTGAGACAAGTAATTAGAAAATAAAACATATAAATTTACAAGCTCTCAGAATATGAATAAACTAATATCTAAACCATAATGGACAAACTTATTTACTAAAAGTTAAATGACTCAGAAAATAAACAACCTATATGTAATACACAGCACAGAAAGAAATACACACTTTCACAAGCTGAATTCACTTAATGAGAAATGACTATGAGTTTGGAAGACACAGGGAAGAAAGAGAGCAGTTATTGGGTGTTCAAGGCATTACCTGTCAGCTAAAAGTAAAATAAACTTGCTTTGGGAACATTTCTAAATTAATGAAGTGAGCTTTTGTAGTTTATTTAAATATAAAAAATTTAAATTTATAAAAAAATCTAGTTTCTTCCTCAAACCCATCTGCAATATAATTAAATTCTGTGGTCACACACGCAGATTCTGTAAAAAAAAAGTACAGATGGTGGTTTATTACAAAATAACATAGGAGGCTTAGAATAGATGATACATTTGGTCATTTTTGCACATAAACTCCCTGATTAAGTGTGAAAAATGTGAACATTTGTTTGTCTTGGAAAAACTGCTATTACTTGTCAAGCATGACCAATTAGGTATTACTAAACTGTTATCCATATAATTAAGAAAAACAGCCATCTGTAGTCAGAAATTTGCATCTCTGGTTTCTGTGTGTTTGGTTCATGGCTGTTTCCCCACAACCACCACTCCCTGGCTTATAAATGTGATTTTTCTAGTTTGTTTTACTTATAAAATAGTAACAGAATAAACACAGAGACTGCTGACTGCAACAGGTCTTTGAAAATTCCTCAATTCTTCCTTCTTCCTTTCTTGTGTCTTGTTTTTGTTTTCTCTCCTTTTAGTAACAGATGTAAGCTGGAAATAAGGACAGAAAATGAGGCAGGTTCTAAGAACTATTTAAATTTTTCATCTTCTACTGCATTTAATGGATGTCCAAGATGCAGATAACAAGAAAAAAAAATGAAAGCTTTTAATTTTTCTCTCTGTTGTTTAATAGTTTGAGATTTTAAATTGAGAAAAAAAGAAATGCCATTTACTTCTAGATTCTCTATAGTTAAAGCAAAACTTTGTCATAGATATATAGCAAGCAAGACTGATTGCAGCTTAGGTTGATATGACAGTGTTTGCAGAAAGCAGGAAGGGTCAGTAAAGATGTTTTAACATGGCATTCACAAGGAATGGACTGAGGATGTTCTCCCAGTATACAGTTCTACCAGCTCACAATTTCTCTGTGAACCAGTTATAGTGCTAGATAGCTTTGATGCCTTTTTTACTTATGCTTATGCTCAGAGAAGAGCTGAGAGATGTAGAGAAGTATTGAGAGACCGACAGCTATTCACAACCCTTCACAGAAGTAAAAGTGAACGCCGTTTATTTCTATCTTTAGCACACTTATATGGGGTTTTACAGGGTCCGCGGGCTAAGCAAGCTACTATTGGCTAACACACACAGGTTTACATTTTTTCTCCTGTACACAAGAATATTGTTCTGCTTTACTCTCTCTTCTGCATGAAAGTTTCAAAGACTTTAGCCTTTAATATCACGACTTGTTCCAAAGGCTGGTTTGTGCAGACAGGCCTTTACTAATATATAAAATATTCTCTACAGAGAAGGCCTTCTGATGAAAACAAATACCAGAGACTATGCCTTGCATGCAGAAAAAAATATATATTCAAGATAGCATTCTTGAGTTTTGAATGTTTCTTGCTGAAATCCATGCATTGTTTTCAATTACTGTCTTCATTTGTCACACAGGACTGCTGCATACATTGGCATGCCCAATGCAAGATGCATTTTGACTTTATCATCAGTATTGTGCAGTTTAAAGTGAAGAATAAAAGCAGCAAGGTTGTATGGCATGCCTAAAATATCTCCTTAAGAGAAAAAAATTACAGTCACTGTATAGCATCAGAACATGGCAATTTTGTCATGCATTGTCAAAAACAATATTGATAACACCATTCTCTCCAGGATTCTTCTAAATAGTGTAAGAAAGGGTCTCAAATTCCTGTGCTTCATTAGCACAGAAAATCCTACAATGCTATAGAATTTTGGAGCGAGATGTCTTTAAAAATCTCTCCCTTGTTGCTCAATAAAATGAGATACAGAGGTTAGCATTTACTATGTATTAAAAGCAGTTCATTAAACAATCCAGAGTAAAAACTTGGAGTTTAGTTGGTAGCTATTAGCATTATTGTCTCTGAAACAGCTGCTTGATTTAATTGGCAAATACAAGTTCCTTTCATTTACAGTCAAAATTGAGAGCTCTCTGCTTTCTAAGAAGGACAATACCCATTCTAAAACAGACCCTATTTAACCTGCCTTATAATTAATGCAGAAAAATCCCAGTTTACAGTCAGCTCAACCTCTTTGCATTAAAAAAATTATCACCCGACAATCTTGGCTAACATAAATCACTTTTAAAGTGATTTTTTTCTTATGCCTCAAATTTCTGCTGTATAAAAACACAAAACGTTGAGTCAAATGTTGACGATGGTAGGCTAGATGGGGTTAATCAATCGTGGATTATTAGGTAACAGGGATGTGCATGGTGACTGCAATTTTTCTGAATGGTGAGACGCACAGCCCAAATTTCTTTGTGAGTTTATTAATGGCCTTCCATCCTGCACTTTGCTGTTCTTATAAGTCATTGCTTTCCTCACTAAAAAAGTGTTTCTTTCTGCTTTGGCAGACAATGCAGTCGCCATGGCCACTGTTTAAAATGTAGTCTCTGAAGGAAAGAAATTTTATATAAAACTTGAGCTAAAATACATAAACTTCTAAACTATATTGGTGACTTTAGAATATTTGAGATAAAAAAATACCTATCTACAATACTTTTAGGAATATTAACTCAATATTGTCATTAATAAATAATGATGTAAAAAATTGTAAAGAAACATTCCTTTAAAAGATGAAAGATAGAAACACTTCTAACTATATGTCTTGGTTCTAGAAGACAGGTGTCTGCTAGGGAGGACAGGAGCCTCCCTTGGAATGAAAGAATGTAGACCCCCTCCCTCCGAATTACTATAATTTTGAAATCAAGGAGATTTCAGGCAGAGATCTGGGGATAGGAATAACAGTTCTTTACCAGTATAACCAGGCAAACAAACAATCACTACAGCAATAACAAGAACACAGAACCAGGGACCCCGGGACAGCTCTCTCAGCTGAGATGGGATGGAGGAGAGGTTTTGTTTTCACAAACCCCCTCGGGCAGTCAGTCCCGGGTGCTCCTGCAGGGCTCCGAGGAACAGTCGGCTGGAACAGCAGGGACGAGCTGAGATCCTGGGCTGGTGGATGAGGTGGATCAGCAGCTCCGCGGCGGTGGCTGGCACTGCCACACGTCCCGGCAGGACAGGGGATGTGAGGCCACCAACAAAGAGGGAAGAAGGAGAAGCAGTAGCAGCTCCATATGGGTGATGGCGAAATTCCCTTCTCCCCACCACAACAGCTCTGCACACAACGTGTCCTTCTCCGAAGCTGAAGAAAGCCTGCCAAACTGTCCCCAGCCTCCTTTTTTTCCTGCCCCCTTCTCCCCGTCTGGGCCCAGCCGAATTCTTTGTCTTTTGTCAAGCACCCACCAAGTACCCACAGTTAGGTTGTCCCCACAACTAATGGGTAAAAATTCCACGGGCAAGCCAGAACAACAACAACAACAACAACAAAAAAAAAAAGGACACCTAACCCCCAACACTATGTAATTAGATTTCCATGCTTTTTAACTATATAAGTACATATTATTCTATGTACATCTTTGCTGTGACCTTGAGAAGCAAATAAAAATTCTTACATACACACCCAACTAGCACGAGCTGCTTGGAGTAAGAACACAAGAACAGAGCGAGGTTTTAGTGATACTTTCCCACAATGGTGGCCACAAAGCTAATGGGCTTTCTGAGATGGGTGTCCCATTCATTCATCTTTAGTCTAAAAACAGACATAAAAACACCAAACGTCATCTTTCGTCCACTTCGTTCACAACTCTTAAAAACGAGATTCACTTAATAAATTATAAAAAGAATTTAATATAAACAAAAGACAATTAGGAGACAAAAGAAATAAAGCAAAGGGTTAAAACGGCCAGGTGCCCTGGCGCCTTGCCAGGAACACACCTGGTATCTCAGGGATACCCTTTTTATCCCCTCCTGCTGTGAAGGTTTAATGCATATTCAAAGCGTCCCCTCCCTGGTTCCGCCTTCTTGGATCATGCTCTTCACAATTTTATTTTCTGCTGGTCAGCATATATTTTTGCTGGTCATCATTATTCTTGCTGGTCATCATTATTTTGGAGTTTGGTTTCCTTTCTTTTTGCAAATGGTCAGGGCAGATAACAGTCCGGGCCCGTCATCCTTCCCCTGAGGGATGGTTTCATATCTTCCGCTGATAACAGTTTGGCCTCTATTGTTCTCCTGATAACAGCTTGGGCCCCACTGTCCTTGCCCTCTGGGGTTTCCTTGCCTTGTACCTAGGAAATTCTTTTAAACTTAAGACTTGTTAGCAAGAAAAAAAGTACATACATAGCTAAAAGGTATTTAATATATAATATTCATCTGCGAAAGCCAATATCACAATACAAATTTATAACACAACCGAGCAGCAGAAATTAAAATTCTTCATCCAATTAACACACAGCTAATATGCAACATACAAAAAAGAAATGTAGATTATACTTTTGGTATTACAACACATTGAAAGTCTGGCATCACCACTACAACCTGCAGAGATAAAAGTTTTGTGCTCTCTTTGTACTCCTGTGCAAGGAGGCAAGCGTCCTGGATATTCACTAGGGCAAAGTGCAGAATAATCCTCACTATTATGAAAACTTCCTCACATACACCTATCGGAAATCTAAAGTTTAACAAGTTTAGCCTCTAGGATTCATGCCATTTTAAATATCCTTCTTGAATTATATTTACTTTCACATACTTAGTGTCCCAATCTTTTGAACATTTCTGGGGTCAGTGTTTTTCACCTGCGCTCATTGATAGCAGCCTCCAGCTAGGAGGTTTTCAGAACAGCCTGGCATGTCAGGAACAAAATAGAAATTTAATTTCAAAAGTGAAAATGGACTGCAATATTTTCTTTTGAACAGAATTTATCATGTAATTGTAGAAGTAAATTCTGTGGCTTCAGTTAACTTTCGTATAGTTCCCAGTCTTCCATGTGACAGGAGAGACAGCTAAATCTCCTGCAGAGTTGACTACAATCAGAATATGTCAAAAAGACAACCAGGGATCGTTTAAACATTGCATTTTCGTTAAAACAGCATTACAGTCAAATGTACAAAGAGGCATCTGTCTTTCAGTCCTTTCAAGATCTCTACAGGCCTCAGACTCACACTTCTTCAGAATAGCACTGTCCCCCCTGAGGGCTATTATATTCTTCAAAATCTACAAAGCAAGACATAGGTCAGGAAAACAATAATTATTTTAACAAAAATTGTTGTCTTTCCTCCCTCCAACATTTTGGACTACTTCAGTGAAAGGCTAGAGCTAAAAATATTTTGTTGACATCATAATTATTGCAATTAGATTCAATTTTCTCTTACTGTTATCCTGTCAAGCCATGTTTCTTCCTTTAGGAGTTTCAGGCTATTACCTATTCATGCAGACATTTATTATACTCCTGAGTAAGTTACAGACTATTTACAGAGAAAATTCTGATATTGATTACAAACATTGATACAGTAAATTCTAAATCAAGTGTAACAAATTGTTTAAAATATGACTTAAAATAAAACCAACTCCCAATGTAACTGTGCTGATGGACTACACAGCACTTGCACCTTGCTATGAGCACATTCGGTTCTAGATGAAAGCCTGCAGGGATCCATGAAAAAATTACCAGGGCTTTCATTTAAACTATAATTTTACTGGACAGCCAGGTCAGTTAATGTGCTTCAAAGGCAGAATTAAAAAGTGGAAAAATAATTCAAATGCACATAGAAGGACATAAAATATAAACCTTTTCTCTTTTTAATACATGTAGGTTTTCAAAGTGTTATGAAAAATGCAAGAATTACAGATTTTTTTTGAAAAGAATAAAAAATATCCCACCTTATGCCCAAATCTCTCTGACATGTCCTGTACTGATGCTCCCAACAGTACCACAACTGTGCATGTAGGTGTGTTTTTCTTGGATTAGAAACTCCTCTGAAATCTCAGCCATCTGACCACAGTCTCCAACAATGTTTATTACAGATTCCATACTGATAGACATTCATAAAATTCCACTTTACTATAATACTCTTGTAAACAAAGCAGGAATTACCTTCCTGCCTTTGTCTATATATTCATATACTGTCACATATACCATTAACTTTGAGTCTGGTCCTACCCCTGCCAGAGCCTTTTGAAGTCAGAGTCGGACTGCACACCTGACATGCATCATCATGGTCAGATTTAAATATCAGAGGTCAGAGGAAAGTAATTTTAAAATTAATAGCCTTAATTAATTAATTAATACTATTAATACAATTAATACAAATAAAATTAATAGTCTTAGGTGTTAGGGAGCAGAACAGAAATTCAGGACTTGAGTAGACTCACAGAGTTTAGACTACCTAGAACTGGAATAAGAGGAAGAAATGACAATATACAGAAAATCTGGAATATATACTACAGCTATGAGAGTGCAATTTCTTATCAGCAAATACTAGAAATACAAGAAAATACCTGCCATATCTTTATTTTGTGACTGATTTTCATGGAAGGTGACAATTTGCAAATTCCACTGCTTATAAATCTTGTTAGCAGAATGGAAATGGTCTGGGCTGTTGACTTTACCACTCTAAATTGCCCTGCATGGGCCTCTGTGCTGTCCTCCCCAACAGCCAAGCTGAGTTGCTTTCAATTTACTTTTAAACAAACATAGAATGTTAGACGTAAAAATTCTGTTAAAATATCATTAATCTGCAAAGTCAAGGACTAAAAAATGAAGAAATGCAAGAATTAACACTGATTTTGCATTTTTAGTTCCCTGTACCCCTCCTGCCTGTATGCATTTTGATACACTTTTAAATTACTCAATTGCATTTTGATATACTTTTAAATTACTTAATTGCATTTTGTGTAGGATGGGCAGTGCTCAAGGGATAAATTAGGGTTAGATAGTGAATGAAGCTGTCATCTGTGGGACTTCTGCCTTAGCTGATACAAAAATTTTGCGCTGTAAACTGAATATACATTTAGTCATTTTCTAGGAGCACAGGTTTGATACGTTATTTAGCATTTGGACAGGCATAATTTTTGTCTCTCTGATATGGACTCTACTGATATGGACAATGCAGCAGTGAGTAATCTGTCATTGCAGTCTCTCATCTTCTTAATAAAAAAGAATGTAACAAGAATAAAATTAATGGATTAAGGTGAAAGATTAAAATGTGGACAGATGTTAAGCAATGAAAAAAATGATCATAAGACTATTATAATATTTATTTTCATGCAGATAATCATGGGTTTTTTTCCTGTAAGAAAATAAAAGTATAGGTTTCTAGCACTCTAGCACTATTTTGTTTAATATGTTCAATTTCAGCATAAATGCTAGGAAGTGGGTTTTTTGAAGGGTGGGTTTGGAGTAAAATAAGGTATTTTAACAGCATATTTTGACTTCCGAAAACAAGTCTATGTGTTCATAGAGGAGAACTGAAATTACTTGGAGGGTAAATACCATTAATTTTAACATGTATTCTGAAATCAGAATCAACCTTTGCAAGGTTCACAAGAGATTTTTACCTCTCTATTTAATAGATTCTATGGGAGTACCTGAAGAAGTGCTGCATATATAACTTTGAACCTCATTTTACAAAACTGGCAGAAAATCTGGTGGTAAATAGGATTGTAATGGCTTCCCATTTCAAAAATCACCAGTGAATTTCAAAGACAGAGGCAGAACTTCCAATATGTGGGTGAAACACAAAATTGAAAGAACTAATATTAATCTCCCAGACTGCCAAAAAAACAGTAATTGAAGCTGAAAATAATTTGTGCCATCTTTATTATTATTGAGCAATTGCAGGACCTCCCAGGGTACTCTGCTACTCTTATTCTACCACAATTTTTTCTGAGAGATACAACAGGAGATGTCCCTGTCTTAGTTTAGGGCAAATTAGGAAGGAAAACTCTAAATGAGGATTTCTCTAGGGAAATGCCCTTCTCCACCAACTGGTCTGGGAAAAGGAAAAAAAAAAAATTCTTTGGAGAGAAGTGGAAAAAGCTGTTTATTTAACAGAAATTGAGTAATATTAAATAATAAAACCTCTTGCTGTTCGATGGGATGGCAAATCTAGGAAGAAAAGTCCTTTTCATGTGGTGTAGCTCGGCTCGCTCAGGTTCTTATCAGTCCCTCCGGCGCTGGAAAGTGCCGAGGCCCAGGCCCCGGTGGGCCACAGGCGTGAGCTCCCGGGGTTTGGCTGGGTGTTCAGTCCAGAGCAGGCTTGCACAGATCCAAGAAAATTGGGAAAAAAACAAAGGTCCAGGGAACTCCTCTGCCTCAGCTAGCTAAAACTAACTAAAAGCCAGAGAGAAGCTCTGTCCCGCTGTCTGTCCGTGCTGCAGACACCACAGTCCAGGAGCGGGATGTGTGGGAGTGATGTTTTTCTTTAACACAAACTGTGCACTTCTTCTTCCCCCTCTCTTGCTCTCAAAGCCAGTCTCAAAGGTGCAGAACTTAATATATAACATAAACCAGACAACTGGGGATACCAGTATCATAAAGTCAGCCCAGGACAGTCCCAGACACCTAATGTTTGTTTACTCCACCGAGATGACAGTGTGGGATGGTAGAGCTGAAAAAGTTAAGGTGGATTTCATGGGTATTGTCAAAATCAAATCCAAACAATTCCTCCAAACCCAGTTATGGCAAGACTAGATGCCTTTCCTCTTTCCAACTTTTTTACTTGTAGTAAAGCCCAAGTCAAAATTGAGCTATGTAAAAGTGAGGGTAAGATTTTAGTTTGGCACTAATGTGACATTCAGATAACTGAGATGTATCTAGAAGATACATCTAGAAGATACAAGATGCTCTGAAATGTCTTATTTGTCCCATTAGTTACTTTCAGCAAATAGTGAGTTGCCTCTTGGGTATGTTATTTTTCTTCACAATTTTCTCACACTATATGTCAATATATCCAATATATCTCCCAATAATTTAAACCACTTTATTGTAAGAATAAAATATCTGAATAATTAGAAAATTTTTATTTTTTAAAAAGCATTAGAGCCCCTGCTTCTTTAAAGGTTACAATATTCTGAAATTCTGGAAAAATGAGTCATCTGAGTATTGATCTTACAGTTTTTTATAAAACCTGTGGTAGAAACTTCTTAGGTAAATTATACACCCAGAGCAAAGTTCTTTAGGGTCAATTATCGGAAATGTGGCTGAGCCTGTAATATGCAAACTTCTGTGGCAGCACTATTATTGGGCAGAGATTGTGAGAAGTATAAAAATTATTTTGATTTTTTTGCAGGTGACAAAGGTTAATGGCATATATTTTGTACAACATATAAGGTACTGAACTCAGTTCAAACTGGCACTAAAAGAAAAAATGTTTTGGGTAAATGTTAACATTACTTTCATCATATTTAGGAAAAATACAAAAATCATTAATCTCCTTGATCAACCATCTAGCAGTGGTTTTCCATTCTCCTTAAATAACTTATACAATGCTATTTTTTAGTGCACTTATTATTGCACAGTATTTATTCTTCACTGATAACTCCTTCAAGAGTATCTCCTCCCTGATGAGTAATTTAGGCTTTTATTATCTTCATATATAGATGTTGTTTTGGGTTTTGTCCCTCCCTACTCCCCAAGAAATAGCTTTAACTTGAAGGAGAAATGATAAACTTCAGACAAAGACTGTGGAGCTGAATCTAATGTAGCTTTGGAGGATTTGTTTTGTGGATTCTTAACTAGTACAGTTTTGCTCCTTCAAACAATTACTGAAATTCATGGTGTTAGAAGAATGCAGTTATTATGTCAAAGATACTTGATTGATAAATTGATACATTGATACTTTCTGTGCCAGACAGGTGTAGAAAACAGGAAAAAGACATCGGTAGTGATAGGAAAAAAACCCCACATCTGTACTAACTGTAATGCTGGGATGGTGAATTACTGTTTAGAAACCAGCTAAACTTTAAAAGGCCTTGTTAAAGCCTAATCTGAGTGTTTGCAGCATATCTGCATAATGATGCCAGTGGGATTTATCTATTCTGAAATATAAACCATGGCTTTTTTTTCTTTTTTACAATGGGAATATGAGATACAAGTATATGATATAGTAATAACTGTAATGCAATTGTTATTACTATAAAGAAAACTGGGAAGTGGGGGAAGTGAAAGAAGCCCAGTTAATTTTTTTGATTTACTGAGAAGTTAAGAATTTATACAGAATTATAATTTCTCAGTTTGTAATATGAGAGAAACAACAATTTATTGTAAAATGATAATTTTCAAAAATTAAAATGGTTATTTTACATCAAGTTTATTTTAGCAGATGCATAACAGATGCGAAATAATTTCAGAAAAAGAGGCAATTTTTGATCAGACAAAAACACAATTATTTTAATTTCAGAACTAGTGACATAAACAACTTATTTTTTCTTTTCTTAAGGAAACAAAATAAACCTAATTGACACTGGGATGCAGTTTTCATTTTTGTATCATCTGCATCTTTTCCTAGAAAATTATTCATATTTATATCTCTGCTTTGAGTATTAATCTCCAATACCTTCTGAAGTTGCTACTGCTTGAAGTTGAAATTTTGTTTCTTGAATTTACATTCCTAAGCATTTCACTATCAGAATTTGTTCCCAGAACCAAGTAAGAAACCTGTAGAAAATGAATGACTAATGAGGAAGAGACTTGCGTCTCCCCTAGAGAATGTGGTACCTTACCTGCTACACAGAGCACACGTAAAACACTCTGACATTGTTGTTCCCATTTTGAAATCAATAGATATATACCTATATCATCAAGGACAGATGCTGGGGCCTCATCCCTTCTCACATTAGCCCTCATCAAGCTGCTTATGTCTGCAAAGATGCCAATCAGTTTCTGAAAGGGAAATTCACTGTGTGCCCATAATAGCTTCACACACCAAGTCTGCCAATCGATACTGACATCGCCTTGTGCATTTCATTTATGCTGATACATGGATAAGATCACTAACAGAGTCTGGAAAGAAATAATCTGAACAAAATATATTATAATATATATATAATATGATATGACATGACATGACATGACATGACATGACATGACATGACATGACATGACATGACATGACATGACATAATATAATATAATATATATATAATATAATTAATATAATATTCTGAAAAGAAATCATCTAACAAATAGATGATTTTATCAACTGAACGTTACCAGCTCCTTAGGATCAGTTTGAATTTTATTAAAAGTCCTGTTTACTAAAGCTTAGATGCCCTCTTCATACTTAAAAAGTTTTGAGAAATCCTACTTCTTCTACTTAAAATAGAAGCATATAAAAGTAAAAGCCTAAGTTTTGCATTCCTTAAACCACAGTTAAATAATTAACTGAGAAATAACTGAGAAATTGAGTCTTGGCAAATATGACCCCACATCTGAGCACACTTAAAAACTGAGCAAGCTTATTTAGCAAAGACTTTATGAAGCAGCACACAGATGAAAAACCTAATTTGTCACCGAAGGTCTTGCTGGCACTTGTGCAAAGTGAAAAGCAAACATTCCCAAAACACAGTATATCGGACACTTGCAGAAGGCTATTTCTTGGTGGTCACATCTTGAGTATAGAATGGGAAAACTGGGTTTCAGGTGTTTTCATATGCTCCTTTTTTTGTTGATTCAGAAATACTACCATCCTGTTTGCTACACAATAGGTAGCTTTTAATGCCATAGGCTATGAATAGCAGTTGAGATTCAGGTTTTAAAAAGAAAAGATTGTGGATTTATATTACTTTTATTTTTGAGTGCTGAAAAAGCAATAAAGTGTAGAAAATGTGAGCATACCCCCAAAAAAATATATATAAAGAGATCTGTTTTCAAACTCTTTTGCCATCTGTCACCTGACAATGATTAATTGTGCGCAGGCTGTGATTAGGAATAATCACTCTTTTAGAAACAACAGATAAAGAAAAAGCAATAACACAGCATTTCAATCACATAGGTATACCATGGGCTGTGATTTTCAGCACTCTTTCTCAGTTACACTAAGTGTAACTTTCTGAGTTACACTAGGAGAGCACATATCACCTACAGGCTCTTTTTCCTCGGAAATTTGTCTTTCCCCTTGTCTTCTAGTGACACACAATGTATTTTTACAATTGACTAAGGAACCAGCAGGATTCTATTGTTTGTCATAGAGCTTGTCTGCTGAGAGAAAAAAGCTCAAGTGCATCTATTTTTCTTTTTTAATGATTCAAAAGAACATGTTACAAGACCATCTGTTAGCTGCATTGGCTATCCAGTCAGCATCTATTTTCTACCTACATCTATTTACTACTTGTCTGGCAGAAGATATCACAAATACTCTCCTTGTTCATGTTGCATATCAAAAGCAAAGATTAAAGCAGCAGATAGCTCTGTTAAAAAATATAACTGAATTTAAAAAAAATCAACTCTAAAAGTTGGTGATGGACTAGATGTAGAGCATTAAAAAGACAACATCCACAACCGTACTAGCCTACATGGGATCTTTTAATAGCGATGGGCTCTGCAGCAGGATGTGGTACACCATGATTTGGGTTTCTCTTCTGGTGGCTGATACAGTCAACTAAAGAGACTACAGATCACATTCAGAGTGTAGAAAGTTATCTGAAAAAATGAACAGTTTCACCTAAAATAATGTGTGTAATAGTAGCAATTTCTATAAAGCATCTAGAACGGAGAAAAAAAACAACAAAAACACCACTTTTTTTCTTTTGCAGGAATGAGAACCCTAATTATAGAAATCAATAGACCTTATTTGTTTTTACAACTAATTTGTTTTTTACACTTTATTTGTAATTTGTGGGACAAAAGGTTGACTAGCTGCTGTATTTTTGTCAAATCATTTTGAAGACTACCTAAAAATTACTCCTCCACTCTAATAGTTAAAATTAAACCCTAAAGTACAGTGTTAGATAATGCCTTTTACTGTATATATATGATGTTGTTAGAGCACAATACAGGTAGATACACTCTATATCCTACACAGTTCACTAACAGTGTATCTTTTACACATTTATTTTCTAAAACATTAATATTATTTGAACTGCAGTTATATTCAGTTACAAATATAAAATTCTTTCTGTCTGCTTTATTCTGCTTCATGTATTTCTTTATTTAAGTAACATATTTTTCATTGCTTACCACAGCATCTTTCTAGGTATTTTCATATTTTTCATAAGTTCACTATTTGTACCCTTTAGGCAAATATTCAGTGCACAAATATTCAGTGACAGCTACACATGAAATATTGATGTTTTCTGTTTCTTATCTAAACTGTTTTCTGAGAAGATTACAATACAAAATTATTCTGTACAGCTGAACACGTTGCTAAAAACCACAAACCAAACAACCCCAAACAAATGCATCCAGAATTTCTGTGTCAAAGTGAAATGCTGTGAGCTTCTCTTTATCTAAACATATTTTTAAAAATAGGAATATTTTGTCTCCCCTGCACACTTTGAAGGATTTTCCCATTTTATTTATCAGTTCATCAGTGTTTCTGCCCTATAGTCCTGAAAGCTACAAGTGCCAGAGCAGCACACTGACTTCTGGTGGTTAAAAAACAGAATTCAGCTCTGTGAGTCAGAACACGCTTTAACTGCACATTACAGTTTGTAGCCTCATGATATTACATTCAACAAGAGAATTAGAATAGCTGTAGTAAGGGAGGAAAAAAACCCAAAAGAACAGAAGAGAGCTTAAATAAAGTTCATCAAAGTACAATTTTTGAGACATGGATTGAATCCTGCAAATGCTCTCCATAATATCAGAGAAAATTATAGGCAACTGTCCTGGTTTAGGGCAAATTTGGGAGAAAATCTCCGAATGGGTCCCTCCAGAGAGCAAATTCAAGCAGACCCTCCCCCAACTGGTTCGGGAAAAGATTTCCTTGGAGAAAAGTGGAAAATACTGTTCATTTAACAGAAATTGAATAATATTAAACAATAAAACCTCTCGCTGTTCGATGAGATGGCAAATCCAGGAAAAGTCCTTTTCATGTGGTGTAGCTCAGCTCGCTCAGGTTCTTATCAGTCCCTCCGGCGCTGGAAAGTGCCGAGGCCTAGGTCCCAGTGGGTCACAGGCGTGAGCTCCCAGGGTTTGTCTGGGTTTTCAGTCCAGAGCAGGTTTGAACAGATCCAAGGAAAAAGAAAAAAGAAAAACAGTCCAAGGAACTTCTCTGCCTCAGCTAGCTAAAAACTAACTAAAAGCAAAGGAGAGCTCTGTCCTGCTGTCTGTCTGTGCTGCAGACATCACAGGAGCAGGATGTGGGGCAGTGAGGGCTCTATCTGATCACAAATGTGGCTTCTTCTTTCCCCACTTTGCTCTCAGAGCCAGTCTGAAAGGTGCAGAACTTAATATGTAACACAAACAAGGCAACTGGAGATACAAGCATCATAAGTCACCCCAGGGCAGAAACACCGGCCATTTCTAAATCAGGAGATCCAAAACCATTACCAGACATTATGCCTTTTCACTGTTCCTTGGCAGTTATACACTTATTATGGCTCCCAGGCTGTGGGGCCCAACAGATTAGAATAGGTCTGCTATGTACTGTTCAGCATGACATATATTTTGAGCTTTATTCTACCATCCATGTGTTCTTGAAATTTCTGTGTATTCAGCTGTTCTCCCAAACAGAGAAATCTTTCAGGATTGATAGTCTTTGTTACTTTAGAGAGCTTTCCTAATCTTAATATGCTTTTTTCAAGGAAATCTTGAAAAGTGATGGACTTGATCAAAAAGCATCTATGCTGCTGTTCTGGTTTTGACTGGCATAAAGTTAATTTTCTTCAAAGTAGCTGCTGTCTGTGTTTTGCATTTGTGACCCAAAGAGTCCTGATAACACAAGAGATGTTTTCATTATTGCTGATCAGGACTTACGTGGAGTTAAGGACTTTTCTGCCTCTCCCTCCACCCCAAGGATGGCTGGGGCGATACAAGGAATTGGGAGGGGACACAGCTGGAACATGGAACTCCTACTGGTCCATGGGATCTCCCGTTCCATATGGTGTGATGCTCAGCATATAAAACTGAAGAATAGAGAGGAAGAGGGGCACATTTTGGAGCGATGGCCTTTTGTCTTTCTAAGTCACCAGTACATGTGAAGGAGTTCTGCCCTTCTGGGATGGCTGAATGCCTGCCTGTGCGTGGGAAGTGGTGAATAAAATTCCTTGTTTTTGTTTTGCCCGCATGCTTTACCTGTTAAACTGTCTTTATCTCAACACACAGTTTATCTCACTTTTTCTCTTAAAGTTAAGGTGTTTACATTTGTCAATAGCTACTTTATAATAATTCCCAGATGAATGAGGCTGAATTCCTGTAATCTGTATTCTGTAGTATATGATATAATGACCTTGGTTCATAGCATTCTACTCTGCCTACAGGAAACTAGAAATGGAAATACATCTCCTGGTCATTATTAGCTAAAAGATGACTACCTACATGCTAAAGAACAGTTTCTGACCTCTTCACAAAATACTCCTACTGTAAAATGCACATATCACCATCTCTAATTTTTCAACTCTTTTTGCTTGTAATACCACTCATTAATCAAATAAACTGCTTCTATGTCAGCAGGTTTAAGAGATTTTGTTGTAAAATTATGCAGAAATTGCCTCTGGATTTTTGCAGAAGGACAGATATTCAATGTGCATTTTTATTACTTTACCATATCATACAGGATCAATCAGGTTTGAGAGGGAGTTTCTTTAAACCTGTTATGCATACACATACCCAAAATTTCAAATATTGTTTCCATCACTGAAACATTTGTCTGGAAAACAGACACTCACATGATCCCTTCCTTGTCTTTTAATGACATATATTATGAATACTCGGTATTTGATTGTTACTAGTGCATTAGCTAAGGTTAATACTTTGCAGTATATTTAGGATTCAGTACTTTGCCAAGCTATTCCCTCTTACTCATCCATTTTCCTACAAATACACACATTTTGAATGTTGAGTGGTTTGCTTCTGGGTTTCTCACCCTTTGAATACTTCTCTTTCCTGGTGCAGGTGTTACCTTGACCAGAGATATCTAGAAGGAAATGCATTTAAACAATAAAGGAAGAAAATGGCCCTGAGGTCTAAATTATAATAGGAGTATCCCAGTAATGAGTAGAAAATGAAAATACAGCTATTTGAAAGGCAGTGCCTGCTGCTCCTCCTCTTGATTTGACTTCTGAAGTACACAAATGCAAGAACCCACATGTACAACGTTTGTTGGCAAGCCCATTACTCTCTGCCCATACCTGGAGAAGCATGTAAATTTTGAGTAATTTTAAAATTTTAGCTTAATGCACAACGAAAAAGAACAAATAGAAAGGAGAAACTGGGAAAAAATTTAAAGGAAACAGGGAGAGCAGCAAGTATGACAGAACAGAAGCATCCTACTATACTTCACAAAGTTTGTCCTAAGTGAAAACTTTGCAAATCACATCTCCTTGACCTAAAAGAACACCAGTTTTTCCTAAACTCTACACAGTGAAAAGACTGAAGCTGTGCAGAACAAACTTTGCTTTTTACAAATCTCTACACACAAGTTATTATATATTTGACAACCCAAAATAGCCTTTATTTGCCATGTCTAGGTACAGGGGCTATATCAGCAAAGAGTTTTCTTGATACATTTGCTGTCCTCTGAGAAACAGCTGTTTCAGCTTCTTTTACTGACACACGAGTGATAGGTCAGGGGACACTACTGAGTTTCTCACTCTAAAAGCCAGTAATGCACAGTCTGTGTCTTCAGTGGATGGAAGAGCTGCTGCGGAAGGCTGCTAATTGCCCCCTGCTCTCACAGCACTGAAGCTGTGAATGGGGAGAAAGAGGAAAAAAACCAGTAATCTGCAAGCCTCTGACCTCTTCTGAATCTGTGTTCACTGCCTCTGACCAGAGATTATGACCTGGAATATTTAATATTTAAAATGCATCTGCCTGAATTAAGGTGTAAACGAGTCCACATGCAAATGTAAATAGTATGGGTTTTATTTGATAGTAAATATGAGGGACAGAGAGAGAGAGAGAAAAGAAAGAAAATAGGGGGGACAGAAAGGGGTTGCCAGAGACAGAATAAGGAAATTATCACCACTCCAAGGATCCCAACAATGCTCCATTGATCCTCTCCAGTTGGTCTTCTTGGTGGTGAAGGTCCCCCCAAAAAGCACAGAACCCAATGGGTTAATATACACTCAGGCCAGGTAGGAAAATGCAGGCACCCCCTGGGTGGGGGTGGAGTTTGCCATTGTCTCTTACAACAGATTCTGGGTTTGTTGCATCAGGTGCAGTCCTGTGGTGCAAGGCTCTGGAGGGCACTTTGGGGGTCTTTGATGGATTAAGGCACCCCCTCAGCTGCCTCTCACGTGAATGTCTCATGGATGTGGCCTTCCCAGGGTTGGGGGTTCCACAGCTGGGCTGGTTTGTGTAAGGGAGGATGGGTGTTCACTGCCTCTGACCAGAGATTATGCTATGAACCCAAAACCTCCTCCCCTCACCCTCAGCTGGTGGGGGTCGTCTATGTAAACCTGTCCCATGTGGGCTGTGGTCTTCCCCACCCCAAACCAGACAGGAAGGAGTCTCTGTTGCTTTTGGCTCTCACGTGGATTCATTCCTTTCCTTTAGCCTTGTTTCTTCTCTGGCCTGAGGTGACTGAAGAATAGATTTCTCTTTATGTAACCTTTGCAGTCTGACTTACAGTCCAAAGTTCTTTAAGGATGTTTCTGTGGTTGTAGCTTCTTTATGCAGTTGTTGCTATAATGAGCAAAACTTTTTATCAACGTTTGAGACATGAACTATTTCAGTCTCTGGTAACAGCTAATAATAGGGCTAAGGAATTTCTGTGAAATATTTCATAAAGTTTTATGGACTGATATTGACTTTAAAACACTACTGAAAATGAAATCTTGAAGAAAATTTTCTCAAGATTCAGACACAGCAAATTATTTTCCAAATATTATCTGTTACATTTAATCTTTCTCAAAGGTACATTGTTTCTTCATATCACATATCTGAGAAAAAGCATTTTTTTAATTAATGTGCTTAAATATTCTAAAAATTCTTTTCTTCTTATTTACATCTATATTTCTGTTTCTACTGCATCTGATGGCAGAAAACTAGCTGAATTCTACCAAGAAAATAAAATTTGCCTCTTATAATAATTCTGTTCTGTTCTGAGTACACCTGAAAAAGTTTAAATGCTTAACTACAGGTCTTCTGAACTAAATGACATTTGTGGTCTTGCAGCACAAGATTAATTTATCCTTTCTCCTCGATTGATTGTTTTTGTTTTGCTCTAAATATAATGCTTCATCAAATTTTGCTAATGTGAGACACATCCCATCAGTCCCTTTTCCTTTAATGACAACAGAGGTAAACGCATTGCTTGCTTGTTTAGCTAGCAATGGCTTCAAAATGACCCACAATCCTCATTTGGCCTATAGAGCTATAAAATACTGCCCAGCATTTCTAAAATTTATGGTCCATCTCCTCCAAAATCCCTGTATAAAAATCACCCAGCCCTGTCAGGGAAACCATTTTTATTTAATAACATTTAGGAAATACAGCATAAGGCTTTTCATGAGCAGTCTCTGTGTGCGTAGAGGGATAAGGGGCCATTCGACCTTGTTCCACAAATTTACTCAGTGGGTCATTTTATCCAGCCTTCTCACACCCACAGATCCTCTGGCAAACTGGATCCCAGCCTTCCTGTGCTTTCCTTTGCCACATGGCCTCTACACTGCAAGAGGGAACACCATATTTTAGTGGCAGTTCTTTAATTATTTTCTTCTTTGTCCATCTACTGCAAATGTAGAAGTTTTGTTCTTTTTATATAGCAGAATTTCTGTCCTTTGGTATCGCATCTCGTGGGAGCTTATCTGGCTCTATCACTTCGGCCTGCCCCAGGAGTGGGTCACACCCCAGGAGCAGGATGATCTGAGATACCACTAGAGTACTTGCTCTATGGCCAAAAAGCTGTCAGTCTGCGCTTTGAGGAGACAAGGACGAGAGGGAGGTCTTTTGCATGGGATAATAGAGGATTTATTGCTCTGGGGAATCTTGGGGGCAAAAGACAGCAAATGCGAGCGTGCAACAGCTGAAATAGGAAGGAGGTTCAAAGGGAGGGTACAAAGCATCAGCTAATCAGAGATATCCTGGGGAGGGTTCACAAAATTATCATCCAATGAGGGAAGTAGTGGGGGAAAGTTTCGTCACAAGGACTAATCAAGCATCAAAATTTAGGGGATTTCCAAAGTGGAATGCCGAGCATGCTGTGGGCGTAAGACAGATTGACAGGAGACTCAGGGTAGATTGACAGCATGGGGTGAGAGGGTCTCATTTGGACTAAAACATTAACTTAGGCAATAACAGAATATACCATTAACAAGAAACACACTGCAACACTTTGGCAGTAAGGAAACTGAGTTTTATTAATTTAACTTAAATAGTTCTAATACACACTTAGGCTATGAGCAAGGCTGGTGCCACTCTCGTGTCTTCTGTATATTCTTTTCCAGAGAGACGGTAAACTAGCAGTTTTTAAAAACTGTTATTCCCTGAATTCTATAGTAAGTACTCATATAATCAGAACATTTTTCATTAAAAAATCCTTAGCTTCCTAGAAGTGCAGTTCCTTCTAATTATGTATTTGTTTTGCCCATGCAATTCTAAATTACTTAGATTGCAACTAGATTAATCTCTCTCTTACTTGCTAAACGCAATAATTGCTCTTGCAGCAATCAATACACATTTAATTAATAAGAAAATAATTTGCTTATTAAATTAAAGCTACTTTCCTATGTTTTGCTGTATTTGCATTGAAATGCTATATTTCATCTTCTGCAGTAAACTCAAATTTGGGGATAAGGAAGCTAAATCCCATGGCTATTTCCCAGATTTTGAAATCAGCAAGAATTTTACACATACATGAAAATAAAAACTAGGCCAGGATATAAGACATTCTGTCACACTACTCAGATGTAAATCAGTCTTTCCGCATCTTTCTGTTCTCAAATCACTGCTACACTTAAGTCTAATTTGAGAGAAAAGAGTTAGTTTTCAAAAGATCTCAATTTCTGAAATTTCAGATTTCTGAAACAGGCAAAGGCATTTTTTCTGGTTTGTTTATCAAAGGAGAAGAGCTAACAAAGAAACTATAAATTTCGTACATAGAGAATTTTCAGTTGCAGTTTAGAGCACAGTAAACACCATAGGACTTGGTCACGAGGCAAAAATCCACAGGAACTTGATTTCTCTAGATTCTTTTCTTGGGGAATTATTCTCAATAAGGAAGTCAACAAATATAAGGAATGTATGCATTCTATGAAGTAATCATATCTTAGACAGAATAGATTCAGATTATATATTAGAAAAAAATTCATTTTTAGGGTGCCTAGGCATTGGAATATGTTGCCCAGGGAGGAGTTGAAGTCACCATCCCTGGAGGTGTTAAAAAAGAATCTGGATGTGGCACTGGGTGATGTGGTTTAGGGGTTACAGTTGCAGTGGATAGATGGTTGGACTTTATGATCTTAAAGGTCTCTTGCAATAATGATGATGCTATGCTTTTTTATTTCAGGGGAAGCAGGGTATGGAAAATAGTAATCTATGACTACATTACAGATCTGAGGACTTCAGTTAGCAGAAAGTTGTAGGAACCCTGTAAGAACAAGGCAAAGTGTTAGAGAAAGGTTCCTGGTAGTAGGGGCAAGATTTTCAGCTGACGTGAAACACTTCTGCTCCTCCCTGGCTCTGGGATGCCACACACAAAGTAGAATTGACCTTTGATCTGCAGATATTTTGAACCATTCAGCTAGACAGAAGCTTTGATTGCATTTAAATACACACACACATAGAACACCCTACTCTTTTTTTAGTTCTCTTTAATATCTCCATTTCTGCTGTTCCTCTTCTTGCTGAGATATTCCTATACAATTGCTAAATAAGCTAAAAGTAAAACAATTTACTTTCAGAAGCTCCTGAAACTACCTCCAGAAGTTCCCATTTCCAAGCGAGAGATTGCTATGCTCTCTGTCACAGATAGGTTTCCATAACACACAATGATTTATCCTTCCAGGTTTCTTCTTTCAAAACAGACTTTGGAACTTAAGATCTGACTGCTACCAGTTCTCACTGACTGCAAAAGTAGGCATCAGCTGAAATGTTACCACTGGGTCCATCAAGGTCAAAGCAAACAGGCCACACAGGCTGAGTCCAGGCAAAACTCATGGAAAGCATTTTGTGCAAGTCAAGAGACAATAAAATGCATGTGTTGTATTTGTGAACAGCAGTGCAGTGGTAATTGCCATGAGGTGTTAGAAACACCCTTGTTTTCCCTATTAATCTTATTTTGAATAGGTATAATTCTTGAGGGTTTTTTTATTTAAATATTTGGGGTTTTTTTGAATGAAGAGTATTTTTTACTAGGAGATGGTGCAGCTTTCTGTACTTTTAGACTTAATATTTATTTTCTCAAATAGATATATTTTTCCTGAGATTTATATAAAAGTTTTTTTTTTAAATGTCTCCATTTATCATTCCTTCATGACGGATAAATGCTTTAATTAAGCATCCTCTATTGTCATCTGCTGAGAGGCAATGTCACTCAAGGTTCTCATATATATATAAATAAAATTAAATATTCATATACAGTATATTTTGCAGACATTCATTTCTACAAAGTAAATGCTTGAATTAACGAAACCTGCATCATTTTTTTTCTTACTCGTGGTTTTGCTCTTACATGCATTTGCAGTTTCCATATTTCTCAAGCTGCTTATAGTCAGTGCTATTCAATAGAAAAAATTATATTGACCAACTCAGAAGAAAAACTCAGCCTAAGATTTTATAGATTATGATCAGTTATGCATAATATTAGAGAACTCACATTTAAGGAAATGTCCTCAGTGACTGCAGTTGTAACTTCATATACCTATAAATAGCTCATTATAGTCTGTATGGTTGTGCAAGAACTTAGTCATTATCAGAAAGGAAATAGAAACATACTCCCTAAAGTATTTGTCTTTTACTGAAAACTGTGACAACATCATCTGACTTTCTTCAGAATTCATCATTTTCCTTGGACATCTGGTAACTGAAGAGAAAACATATTCTGCTGTTTGGTGCTACAATGTTTTATTAATAAAGCCAAAATTTAGACACTCAGCTTTAATTCTTTGTGGTGTCATCTGTGTGCTGAATTCTTTGACATGTAATAAAGTTTATAGATACTTGCATTTTAAGAAATTAAAGTAGATATAGTTTAGCAATATCTGGTATTTCAATTTATGGATTGTAGTCTGGAATAACTATAAACAATTTTTTTAAAACTTGAATATATTCATATTTTGCAGGCAAAGAAAATTAATCAGAAACATCATGTCCAAGGCCAAAGCTTTTAATTAGTTCCTAAAGCTTTACATCTCACAGATCAAACAGGACAGATGTAATCACTTGTATGATAAACAAAATGGAGTTGTTTATCTTAGGAATATATTAAATGCTGGCACTTGCATAAATTGGTGGAAGAAGTAAATTATTAGATTCTTTTCTCATGTATCATTCTTAATAATTTAATATTGATTTTACACCAACTCAGAATAGGACCAAATGTTTTTAAAATTATGAATTACAGTTCAATTGTTAAAATGGGTTCTTTTAAACAAAATAGCATTTCACTTCAAACAAATGGACAAAGCTTTCTTTTTTGTGGAACAAAAGAAAAGCCTCAATTAAAATGTTCAGAACTGCAGGTACCAACAAGGAAGCTTGAAACTGTTAAGTCTAGTTTTATCTCAAAAAGGCATTTATTCTGCAGCAGTTCAGTTTTTCCTGGTATTCCAGAAACAAATTGTCTCACTTTGGTTTCAATGGAATGGCACCTTTCCAATTCATACAGGCACAGTGATTATTTTCTCCTACCATCCAAGGGGTTTAAAATTAATAACCCAATTATCCAGAATTATAGGGCAACTTGGTCTGCAGGGTTTTATTCAGCATGAGAACAAACAAAAAGCATAAAGCAAAAGCACAGCTGCAGTAAAGAATCTTGATATATCAACAACCTTGGTGTTAGCTCCAGCCTGGCACTAAGTTTTAAGATGTAACGGCAATGCACCTAAGTTTCTCTGGAAGCAATAACTATGAACACCAAATATTTGTATACCTACAAGTTACTTATAATGAAATATTTTATTTCCTTGGAAGAGCTATCAGTCTATTCAGGTGTTCAGTCTTGGTTTTGCTAAAAATAACAGAAAAGTGTTATTTTATAATAATAACTATAAAATACTCATACATCAAGCTGTATATAAATATCCACGGCACAAGGGCCACGTAGTATAAGAATAAAATAAGGTAAATAAGACATATGCTATGAATAAAACAGGGTGAACATGCAAAATACTATTTATTATTTTCAGATTTCCATTTTAGCTGTTTTATAGCCTGACTCCAGGGATACAATAATTAATCCCTTCAGAACTATTCAGAAAACTATGAACTATTTCCACATTAACACTTCAGTATCCGATTTTTTTATTACTATTTAAAATATATAGTAATTCATTGTCTAAATCTATAAGAGTTTACTGTTTGATTCAAGACCTGTAAAATAAGAAAGAGTACTGGTATATGGAGAAAACTGTGAATTTCCCTGCCTGCTTGGCTTTTCCTTCTGTCTTCACAATGGTTGAATGGAAAGAAAAAAATAATTTCGTAATTGCATTAATAATTTACTCTTTAGCAGAAAATATCAAAAAAGGGTTTGGTTTCTTTTTTTGTGGGAGAGCTTTATGGTGGGGTTGGGTGCATTTTCTGTTGTTGTGGGGTTTTGTTTCTTTGTTTTCTTATTTGCTTCTCTTTTCATTCTTTCCAACTTAAGAGTATGCTTTTATCCACATTCAAACTGTTTTCCAACTGTTACGAAAAATCAGGGAAACATTTCCAAATTCTGTGCAGCTTTCTTAATTAAAATTGTCAAATCTAGATGAACATTCCCTATGAGAAATAGACATGGCTTTGTGCATGGTAAATGTTCTTTTAACATCCTTGAGAGCCATTCATATTACTATTTACTGGCCTCCACAACTTGAACAAGGTCTTACTAGCATTGATGTATTACTTCAGCAAAATCTCTTGTAGTTAAAAACATTTGAAAGATACCCAAGGGAAGAAATAGCATTAAACCAGACTATTTATTTATTGCCAGGCAGGGATGCCCTCAGAAAGAAGTAAATCAAAGATGTCTCGCACAGTCTTAAGAAAAAAGATGTTGGAATGATAAATTTTGGCCCTTGAATCAAGAAAAACACTAGTTTGAAACAGTTAACCAGAGCTGATCATTTACAAGTGATCATCACTTGAGGATGCTTGGAGAATAATGGAGAAGTTAGGACATGAGTATATTTTAAGAGTGACTGTCACAGAGCCTGTATTTCAACTCTGTCACCCTGAAAACTCAGCTTCTGAGCTTGCTAACATAGTTTTCTAAGGACTTTCCCAGGACAGTAACTGTAAACATAGATATGTATACATTCTTTCTGTTACACGTCTTGTGATGGGCATTTCTCATGGCCAGTGCAGTGAGAAAGTGTTATCCTGACCATCCAATCCCTGGCCATGGTAAGAAGCCTATAAATCCTGGGAGGAAAAATAAACTTTGCTCTTTCTTTACCACACCTCAACCTGTGTCCACGTGATCTATTGATCTTCAGCGGTAACATAACTCTTTTTAAAAAAGTCTAAAATCACTTACTTTACTTACATGTTTACACACTTGTGGGATCAAAATCAAATGCCGACCACTACTACTATGGAATAAGAAGATAAATAAAAATAAACCCTTTTTTGTTGATGAACAAGATAAAATTATTACCATTGTTGTTATATACTTTAGATTTGTTTAACTGTTGCTAACTTGGCACAATCTGAATTGTAGGAACATGCACTTAAATAGAGAACTTGTATAACTGTGACCTTACCCAGACCTTGCAGCAAAATACAGTATAATTGGTGGATTTCAACTAGACCATGTAGTACTTCTCAGGAAGACTTTGCTATGCCAGCTAAGCTCCCTGTGAAGTCATTGAAGTCTTCCCATTTTTCTCAGTAGGAGATGAAATGGGTCAATCTATAATAGCTTTGACCTTTTTTAAAGTTGGAAGCTGGTATTACACTAGAATAATCCAAGTCAATAGTCAAAGAACACCTATAAAACACCTAATTTTTCCTCTAGGGTTGTATTCTTAAATGAAATTGTAAATATAAATTCCTTCTCTGCTCAGAGTTAACAGGAAGAATTCTGTCTTGCAACAGGACAAACTTAAGGCAAAAACCAAAGACATAGGTGTCCCATAGGAACCCCATGGGCAGCATGCTGAACATACAACAGTGTCTGCATCCACTCTGATAAAACTGGCTGCTATCACTTCCATCTGCCTGTGTTTCAACAAGCAGGGTAGGGGATGATGCAGGGATTGGGTCTGGTTTCTATAGCAAAACAACATCACTTCTGTTAAGGCCTCTAAATGTAGTGCTGTTTAGCCTCAGCCTAAGCATAGGAACTACTTCAAAACATTGTCATTTTCTTCCAGATGGATGGAGACCTCAGTTTTCAGTAGTTCTATGCTTGCATTAAAAAAAAGGTTTTTACTTAAGAAGAGGACTGATTTTTAGAGAAGACCATAAAGTATTAATAGTAGACAATCAGTCCAGAGCAAATTCAAAGTTTTGCAACTTTGCTTAAGTTTCTCAAGCTGATTTAAGTGAAATAAAAAAACCTAGGAAAACATTGAAATTAAATCTGAACGCAAGAGCAATGTTAATGTCAACACCAAAGACTCCTCTTACACCAGGTGCACAGCATGGAGCACTTGACTGTGCACAGTAACTAAAGACCACTTTTTGTTGTGTTGGCTTAGAGACAGTTAGGGCAGAGGCTGCTTTCCACTGGGTATCACCTGGAAAAACAGAGCCATTGCTTCTTCCCTTGATGCCTAAAGATTTTTGCTTTCTACACATTTTTAGAATTTGTAACTTCATAGACTACTAATACACAGTTACAGCTGTAGCTTCTAGTACTTTCTCCCATTTCCCCTAACATTTTAGAACAGTAAGTTAATCTTTTTGCACATTCCTGGAATACTGTTTAGTCTTATTTTCAGAAAGAAAACCTCTAACTAGGATATTTTTGCAACCAGAATCTAAGAAGACACAACAAGAAATGGGGCAAAGAAACCCTGGGCCAACTCCAATGGGGCAGAACATAGGGGAAAATTACCCAATATTTGGACAATTATTAGACAATTTTTGTCTAATTGGACCACATTTTTTAGATACACTAATTTATTACAGTTATAAAATTGTAAAATTCCAAAGCTGGATGTGCCCATAACCATCACGGGGGCAACAGGGAGCTTCTAAGAAAGACCTGATTTTTATCTTACTATTTTAATCTTCTGAAAGAGTTTTGTCTTTTGACATTAGGCAACAGCATGAGGGCAAGCAAGCATCTATTCCCATATGCCACAGATCCAAGGAAATAAGATGGGGCACTGAAGACGGGCAGGGAGAGACAGGAAAGATGTCTGAAATAAGGGCCAAACCCTTATGAGAGGAGCAAGGGACAACAGGTCTTCACAGAATTTAACAATAAAAAGTCCAAGAAGAATCAAAAAAGTCAGCATTAAGTGAATTGCAATCTAGAAACATTTTAAATTATAGAACAAATATAACATGAAACTCAGGGCCCATCAGTCAAATCACCAGTGCAAAAATGAGATTTACTTGCGACTATTTTGAATATATTTTTTCCAGAGCTGCGGTATTTTGCTGTAAAACGTAAGCCAGAGCTTGGTCTAGCATCTTTTTGTGTTGATTTGGCATGGCCTGGTTTTGGTAGCGGGCAGGGTGCCACACAAGCAGCTTCTGTTAGAGCAGCTAGAAGCTTCTACCGTGTCAGATAGAGCCAATCTCTGATGGCTCTGATTATGGACATGTTGCTGGCCCAGTTAGAGAAATTGGTAATGCCTCTGTGATGGCATATTTAAGAAAAAATCAAAACAGTGCATGACTGTTTCTTTTCCAAGGGTGGTGAGGGGCCACTACCAGGGCTATCACTACCTTGTCCTGGCGCAGAGCATGGGAATGAGCCACCACGGCCACTGCCATCTCAGCAAAACCCACAGTGAGCCTTGCCAGCCTGGCCAGCCCTAGCCAGCTGCTCCACAGAAGGGCAGGGGCAGTGGTGGTGACTACCCCTTCCTAGATCCCCATGTACAGAGTGGCATTAAATAGCTCCTGTGCTGCCATGTCTGCCACAGCCTGCGTGATGGCAGTGGGTCCACCTGACCAGCAGTGGAAACATGATGAGAAACTCCCCAACATGGAACCTAGATGAGATCAACCTCTCAGCGCTGTGGGGCCCTGTAGGAATCTTTAAATTGATAGAACCTGTTGGCAATGGCATCTACAGGTTTTTCTTCTGTTCAAAGAAAAGAGGTAAGGGAGGACATATGAGAGAAAACAACATGGCAGCACCAAAGCCAGTGGAAAAGAAAGAAAGGAAGGAGCTCCTTCAAGCACTGGAGACAAGATTCCTCTGCAAGCCATAGTGAGGACCATGTTGAAACAAACTGTCCCCTTATAATCCATGAAGTCCATGGGGGATGCAGAGATCCACTAGCAGCTCATGGGAAAAGTGCTCATGCTGGAGTAGGTGGATGCCAAAGAAAGCTGTGATCCAGTGGGAGACCTGAATGGAGGGAGGGGCCCCCTGCTTCCAGAGGCGGAGAGAGAGGACTCTTGTTTCCAAACTAGAGCAGCCTACTCTTGGAGGACTGCAACCCATGGACAAGTGACACACACCACAACAATTTTGGGAAGTCTGTTTGTCCATGGGAGAGACCCCATGACATAGCAGAGAAAAGACTCCTCTCCCTGAGTGAACAGAAAAAGATCTCAGATAATGAACTGACCAAAACCCCCACACCCTGTCTCCCTGTGCTGTTAGTGGGGAAGAGGGAGGGGCAGGGGGAAAAAAGGTGGTTTAAAGTTAATTTTACTTCTCATTATCCCCCTCTGACTCTGTCAATAATGAATTTACTTTAGACCTTTAAATCTGAACCCGTTTTGCTCATATTTTCTCCCACTTTTCATCTCAACTCATGAACCCTTTTTTAATTTTTTTTTCCTCTCTTCCCAGCTGAAAGCAAGAGAGGGTGAGCAAACAAATTCCATAGGTGCCTGGCATTTGACCAATATCAAACAAGACACTTTTCTGAGTCTTTATGGAATTCCTTTAACTCTGCTTGCTTTAGCAAAAGGGTAGAAGTAGAAATGTCTTCCTTCTCTTCACATCTGGACCTAGAATAACAAACATAATATATTATTCTGTTTACACTGCCCAGTCCTGATGTTGATGCTTTCTGAATCCAATTTCAAAATATTACACTGACTTCCTCTAAATAGCACATTAATTTTTACCCCAATTTTAAAGATAAAAAATCCTGAAACCAGGATTGTTTTCACACATCTGTACAGACTGCCTATTGTTACGTCAGATAAAGTTTTCAAGTTAGAAAATTACTTTTTACATACAGTTTTAAGTGCCTTTGATGTACAGTATAGCTACCAAAGTAGCTACAGTTAGTTAAATAAGAATTGTTAAAGGCATACTACCACAATCTCTACATAGGTTGTTATGAATACCAATTTTCCATAAACTTCAGGGGCTTACAAGATATCAGAGAAATTTCATTATGTTGTCAGAAAAATTCTGTTGAGACTATGTGTTTGAGTGTCAGAATGAAATAAAAAAATGACTGTGACAGTTTAGAGACCTATTCTGTAAGTTTACAGCAACAAATCTATTTGATTTTTATGTAAACTATTCACTTTAGCATCAAACTAGTTTGAAATAATAGTCTACAAACCTACAAAATTAAAACTTTAAAAATATTTTCTATAATTACTTAAAAAAATATAACTATGTTTTGCTCTTTTATATATGAATTTTAATACATATTTGTGATGAGAGTAAATATTATTTACTGTTCAGTCTAACTGGGGAAAAAAATCTCATCCATAATGAATTTATAACATTTACACATTTTTACAGCACTCTTGTGTTCCATTTCAAAACCTAAAGTAGATATTCATGTTTCTATTAGAACAATGTATTTTAGATTAATTTTAAAAGTATGTATTTGTGCTTGAACATGTATGCTTATTTAATAATATAGTTGCTGTCAGCATTTTTAATTCTCACAGAAGACAGTTCTGCTGTGCAAGCAGGCAGATTTTGATCTAAATTTTTACATTTGCAAAAGGATTTTTGTATTCCCAAACTCTTATGCTTTATCACTATAGTCCCATCAATGCCAAAGAAATTAAAGAAGGATAGGCTAGTCTGTTCTTAGAGGTGGATACAGGTTTTTCAAAACCTTTCTCTTTCAAGCTAGATTTCAGTTGACACTGATGTCACGGTGAACCTCCTGGGACCTAATGCAACAGTGTGCCAATATCCAGAGAGCACTCTTCCACGTTCTCCACTTCTCACCTCCTCTAAGGTGTGTGTCTGTCAGAGACAGCAGCAGCTGAGAGAGAGCTCTGACACAGGGGAGATAAGTCAGGTGAGATGGAGCACAAAGAAGCAGCAGTCACCTGCTAAAGGGATTTCTTTTTTCTGCTCCATGTTAATTTTACTGTGTCAAAATAATAACATATATAATACTAGGAAGGGCTATTTTATTCATGAAACAAAAAAAAGAACAGAAAAGACCAACGGCTGAGGAAAAGCAGTGTCAGCCTTTACCCAGTGAAAACCATAATATTTTTTAAACAGATCCCTCAGAAGCAATATGCGTACATGATTCTAGATGGGAAAAAAATGCATACCTAGGAAATTTCAAGTTCCCCAGAAACTTCGGTGTACAACAAGGTCCTAGTGTTGGAACTTTCTTCCATCCGCGGAAACTCTTAAAGATGGCCTGGTTCCCACAGCAGAATTTTGCTGCACCTAAGAAAAAGATCCACAAAAATATTTCTGAGAAGAGGGAAATGGCAACAATAATTTTTAAACAAATTATTTATTTTTTATTTTCTTAAGGAAAAACGAAGTATTAGGGCTCCAACAATGGTTCTAGAAACAGTTGTCAGATGTAAGAAGGAAATTGTTCCCAAACAAATTACTGCAATTCTCAGAAGAATTAATAGCTCAGTCTTGCAGCTACTTGTTTCTTGCATCTTGTATTCTTCACCTGTGCCCAAGAAAAAAGGATTATTCAAAATGTCAACTGTAAACAGATTTGCCTTTATTTACATTAAAACCAAAATCATCTGAAAAGAGTGAATCCTCTGGAAGAGTAAAACTGCAATTCCTGAAGTAAGGAAAAACACTTTAGAATAATACTGTTGCATGATTAAATTCTGACAACTTTCTCTCCGCTAATCATTTTGAACTGGACCATAGTTGTTAGAATATAACATAATAGGAATATTTATTTGTAAATGTCCTGAATCTTACTCTATTTCAAATCATTAAAAATTTTTAAACTCTTCTGGTTGGTTGAATTCTTTAAAGTCCCTTGTAGGTACTTAATATTTAGTTCCTAGACCAGTGTGAATGGTTATGCATTTCTAAATAATAAAAAAAGCTGAAAAATCAATAACTGGAAGTCCTCAATAATCATGGTATGCCCTTGTCGCCCTGAAAATTAAGACTTCTGATAATGTTTTCATAGTTTTAGTTACTTTCCCATGAAAGTTCTACAAACATAAGTAGTTTATCACATTCCTTCTAAGAAACATCTTTTGATGGTCGTTTCACATGACCAGTATGCTTGGGAAGGTGGTAACTTAATTATCCAATTGAGATATTATCCAATGACAATGGTCATTGTAGAGAATCTATAAATACTGGAGTCAGAAAATAAAGTCACAGGTTTTGTTCTGACACTGAGAGTAGTTGTGTGAATCATTATTTGTCCTTTAGCGACATGCCCTCTCTTGTTCTTTGTCTTGAGGGTTGTTCTATTGCTGAGGTTTCTTTTTTTAAATGTGGTTTTCCTTATCAGTTCAGCCCCACAATTTCACAGCTGCCAAATAAAAGTTCTGAAAAAGTTCTGTGCACCTTATAGCATATAATTGCTTAGGAGTTTTTGTCAGGTTTCAAATATGATTTATGTTGTTTTTCTGTAAATTTAATATTCCAGTTCTACTTGCAAAATGCCAATGTATTTAAAAAACAATAATGCACACATTTTAACTCACAAGTTTTTGCCTTGAAATATTATTCACTGCTGCATCTGTGTCCATTTTGGATGTTTCCACTTTGATCATGTCCAGTATTAAAAACCAGCTTTGTGAGTCTGTGAGGAACTTTTTCTACTTCAGCCATGAATGTAGCTACTTGAGCCAGCTCTCTCATATCAGGGAAATTTCATTCTCCTACATTTAGTGGATGTGCACATGACATCAGATATAACTAACAGAAAAATATCCTTTCTTAGTGTACACTGGATGGGAGTGATACTTCATATAAAGACAAGGAGAGAAAGAAAAAAAAGAAAGAAAAAACCTTAATTTAGCTGTTGTCAGCTTACACTCAGACATAATTTTCTTTACAGGCATAATTATTACTAGGGTTTTGTTTACAAAGACAGTTTCTGTGTCAGACAGTTTAAGATCTGATTAGGGACAATGGGAAATTTGAAACATAAATTAAAAAAAAACCATATTAACCAGTATACTGTTTCTTTCTATTGAAATCTGTTTCAGGGATAAAAGAACATTTGAATGATACAGAGTTTCATTCTCCAGGGAAGACAATGGGAATTGCTTCTCTCAGCTCAGGATTATTATTCTTCCCAGCGAAAGCTTACAATAGTAATTCCACATTTTTTCCTAGTTCCTTGTGTTTAACCCTACAAACCACAACAGTTGCAGTGACAACTGAAATATAACATTGGCATTTTATAGAAAAAATTAGCTTAAGACCAGAATATTTTCTGGGCATTAGAGCCAGAAAGCCACATGTAATTAAATTAAAGCAAACTCCATCCAATTAACTATGGTTTATAGAGTTTAATGTACCTATCTTGCATATTTGTGGTTTATATTTCTATACTTATATTTTATATTACTATATATTCAGTTCCCCCTGCATATAAGTTCTTTTGACATCAGCAGAAACAAATCTCAATGGCCCTATGCTCACATGCCTTTTTACATAGCAATTTAAAGGAACAGAACTTAAAGCACAGTGGAGTGAAATTAATGTAATTTAATACAAAAGAAAGCTGTTAGTCCTTTAAAATATATATTTTGTGTTCACTTAGCTTTGGTTTGAGCATCAGAGCAGGAAGATCATTAATAGATATATGGTTACAGAGCATTGAAAATTGTGCGGATTTTTCCAAAAAATAACTCACTGTATTCCAGACTGAAAGAAAATAATAATAATGGATTTTGCATGTGAAATATTATCATATTTGCTTAAAATTCTGAGAAACAAAGGATCTTTTTCACCTTTATATAACTTTAATATAATTATATATAAATATATATAGTTATAAAAACAACTAAATTTCAGTGAGGTTTTTTGTTTGTTTGTTTGTTTGCTGTTTTGGGAGTTTTTGTGGGTATTTTTCAATCTTGTATTTTGAGAATCTCAGAAGTGTGAAATTTTCACAATTAGGCATGGTTAAGAAATGGTTAGTAATGTATGAAAAGTTTATCAAGATAGTAAAATGTTATAGCAATAAAGAATTTTTTTATAGATAGTTCCGATAACCTGCCAGATTTCTATTACTTGTTTTAATTACAAGATTTGGGGGGGGAAAGAGAAAAATAAAAAATAAGATAAACAGTCATTTCTGTGTCCTCATAAATTTCTGAGACAGTTAAAACAGTATTTTTTTCTTGAATAAAGTAGAAATTTGAAGGGTTTTGTTTTGTTTTACTTACTTAGAAAACATGACACGGTGATATGCAAAGTTCTCACTGGGACACTCCACTACTTTCAAGGATTTTTAATGTAAAAATTTTGTTGGGTTTGGAGGAAAAATATTTTTGGTAAAATTCTTAACAGCCAACCATAAAGGAGAAGTACGTGCTCCTGTTTTCATTCAGAACCATCCCAATACCCAATGCTGACCTAATCTGTCAAGTCTTGAAAGAAAACAATAGAAATAGCTCAATATTCATTGGACCAACAAGAAAAAGATTGGGTTCCTGAACCCAGAGGTTAGATTACTTACCCAGCTTGTGGAAGAAAGCAATCTCTTGTTTGGACCCCCTAGAGTCATGCAGAATAAAGAATTAGCATTTGGTTCTTACACATCATTGATGACTACAGAGATCATCAGAAAAAAAATTATCTATTTATGTCAATTATGTTTTTCTGCATCATTTCAGCATGGAAGTATTTTGAATTGGCTGAAAACAAAACATTTATGGAGTGGAAAAATCTAGTTATTTTTAAATTTTATCTGAGATTTTTTGCCCTTATTATTTACATTTTTTAATTTTTTAATAGTGAGCAAAATTCTCAAAAATTATGTTAACTCCAAATATAGAGCTATAGAGAAGAAGACTTACAATAGCTTTTACGTGCATCTTTCATAATAAAGCAGTGTCATTTATTAAATCCAAAATCAAAACAAAAAAGGGTAAGGGAAAATTAAATGGCTTTTTAACAAACTGGACTAAGGATAAACCCATAAAAAGATTTATTTTTACAGATTTTTTTTTTCTTTTTTGTATTTTACCATTTTAGAGACGAGGACTGAGTGCAAGTTTTTATTCAGGATTATATGTAAAGCTGACAAAACTAGTCAGAATGGTTAACATTAAGAATAAGTACTTCGTAAACACATACACATCAAGCCTTTGGCAAAAATAATTTTCTTAATGCTGTGCAAATAAAAGAAAATGGATCACAAAGAAGAAAAGCAGAAGGAAAACACATATATAGAAATTAAAACAAACACAAAAAAATAGAATCCCTGATCATTCTATGATGTACAATTACAAATACCAACTAAACTATCAGCATTCTTAAGGCATCCCTGCATTATATTCCAAAACTGAATTAAATGAAATTGTAAAATAGATGCCAACAGTCATAAGATTTGCAGTCTATTTTTTTCTGGTATATTCTTTCTTTTGTCTGACAAAGACACTGCTAGTAAAGCTGTAATAAATCAGGAAAGTTTTGATTACTTTTAGGGGCAATCACACATAGGTAGCATAAACTGTCCACATCTGTATGCTCCCTGTAATCAGTATAATGTCTGTTGTGAACCAACTTTACAGCCAGAAAGAAAATTACCATTCAAAAGGGCTGCATCTACTCAATTCTTTCTTCATTGATATCTTATTTATCTGCCTTTCCTTTTAAAAACTAGTACTTTAAAATAGAAATTGAATTTTTAAGTTTTTTAGAGATACAAGGGTTTCATTGGCAAAAAGGATTCACAGATAAACTAAATGGAAAATACTGGTTAATATTCTATTAATATAAGAGAAAAATAACTAACTGATGATTGCAAGAAAGACTGGATTACTAAAAGAAATTCAAAACTGTTTCCATGTACTGTTAGCTTCATGTAAAACAATATATCAGCAACTGCCATGTTGTATTCTTTACTAATCTTATTACTATTCTTCAGTTATTGTAACAATGAGTAAATGTCTGGTAAGAAATATTCCATCAGTTCTGTAATTTGATATCCACACTAGCTGAAATTACTGCCATAAGAGCCCATGACTAAGGCTAAAAATAGAGGTTTTTTATTACTAGGTGAAACTCCAGAAATTGCCACTTTTTATTTCTATTGCATGATCTAACTTTTAATTTAAAAATATAGTGCAAATATCTGCAGTACCTTTGGGTCTTTAGTACTTGTTAAGGTGAATGTCCTTTTTCCTCCTATGGGTGGTGCTGAATTGCTGGTCTTTTTGGAGAGCTATGTTATTTGGCTGTGCAGCTCACAGATAACAGCAGAGTTTAGAAAATGGACTTCAGATGTTAAGTTTTGAAAAATAAATAAGTTTGCTCTAGAGATTCCCACAGGCTTCAGGAAACAAATGGATGTCCTTAATGTGCAGGTAAGAGAGCAATATCATGGACCTCTGGCCATCTAATGTGCAGAAAATCAAATTGTATGATCAAGTGACTACTCAGGCTAAGTATATAAAATATGTGAAATTAATGGTGAGAAAAAAACAGCTCATATGGTCTGTTTTCTTTTGCATTTACAAAATCCTGGTGATATTAAGATAGGTTGTCTTTCTTGGAACAAGCCTAGGCATCACAGGAGAGAAATCAAAGAAGCTGTGGGAACTCTGCAACTTTTTGCTGAGGGGTTTAAGAGAAGAGCTGGGGGGTCTGCTAGAGGTCAGGCCACTGAAATGAAGACTTGTTTGCAGTAAATAAAGACTTTTGATGTACCCTACAGAATGCACAGAGAGTAAGGTGGGAGTCTGTAGACATGAGAAAATGTAACAAATTTTCCTTTAAAAAAGACCTTCCCTCACAGAGGTGTTTCTCTCCAAAGATATAAAGAAGTAAGTAGGAAAGAGGAAGAAAGAGACATAAATTATAAGAATATGTACATTCACACACAATAAATAATATCATAAAGCAACTGAGAGGAGACATGCCATAGCTACCTAAAATTAATTGTAAAAATGTTATATTATACTTATTTGTTTAGAAGAGTGAGGAATAGTCTGGAAAATTGGAATAATCAATGCTAAACCTTCAACACAGTATACCAAGGCAGCAGGCAACAGGTTCTTAACAGATTCCTGCTTTTACAAAAGCTCCTAGTTGCACATTTCCAAACCTGCCATGCTATAATTCTCTTTCCATACATTCTCAAGAAGGGACCATATCTTATGACCGGAACAGAAATTCAGTAAATATTCAAGCAACTCCAATCAAACCCAGAAGAGTGTGCCCCATAAATAGCTTTATAAAATAATTTCTATGGAATTTAAATTATACCAAAACATTTTGTATTTATGTTATTCAAAGAAGCAGCATTCTGGAAAATGAAGAGGTATCAGAGAAGTTGAGGAAGACACGTTTGAAAAAAGTACTGCCTCAAACATAGTAAAACCCTAACAGCATTCAATAGTGTGATTTAAACAGCAAAAGTTTACTCATGTGGATGGAATTCAGGTGTACTGTGACAATTCCTACTGTAACCTAAAACATGGAATTGAACTACACTTAATTTTTCTGCTAATCACTGATCTAGCCTATAAGATCACAGTGGCTACTCTTCACTGAAGTAATTTAATGAAGGCTAACACCCCAAAACCACCAAACAATCAAAAGTCAGGTGAGACTTATATTGTATTATGTTAATCATACTACTGAAGAGCCCAGGAAATAATCTGTGATGATCATTGGGCCTCTTTTACCACCAGATCCTTTTAAACGAATCTCCAAACAGAATGACATTACTAAACGAATTAAAGAAAAATACAGAAAACAATCTACAGTAATAAATGGTTAAAGAAGAAATTTTTACATTTAAAATAAGGTGTTTAGTCCCAAACATCATCAGGATAGCTACTCTTAAATGAAAATATTGAGTAATTTATTGAAATAAAACCTATTAAAATGAAAAAGCTTTCAAGATTCATATCTCTGAGTTTTTCTTAATTTAGACATTGTTTCTTCCCAAATTGAGATAAGATCAGTAAATAGCCATATATTGCCATTTATAATATGTGAAGTAGTTAGTGTGCAAACAAACCTCACAGTCAACTAGAGTAGCTCTGAATAAATTATCAGTATTCCATACAAATAATACACAGACTGCCACTAGGGCAGTGACAGAAAGAATAATTTTACAAAGGAATGTCAAACACACAGTAATGCATTGACAGGCTAAAATATTAATGTCTATGCCTACTTTGTTGGCTTGCATTATCCCCATGGATAATGGGGAACTTTGAACAGAATTGTTTCCCAACAGGGACAACAGTTAAAATATGCTTTCAGGTTGAGATTTCATCTATCTAAACCAACATATTCTGTTAATTATTTTCACTAGACATATATAATTTTTTTTTTTTATGTTGGCAGCCGCTTATTCATACCTTGTTTATAGTCTAGATGACAAATAATGACTATTCAAGTGTTTTAGCTCTTAGTCCACTTTTGTATTTCAAGTTAATAGTAGTGCACTGTGGAGTACCTACCAACAGAAATACTCTTATGAACATTTGAATATTTATGACTCTGGACTATATCTGATAAATAAATATTAGTTATTATTATTTATTATTAAATAATTTTCACAGTTTGCCCCAAATGAATCCAATTATTTTTATATATGCATTGCATATTCTTCCTACAAACAAATTGCAACTTATAGAAAAATACATGTATATGCTGGCATGATGATATAACAGAAACAAAAATATTGATGAAATTTAGGAATTAAACCCAAACAGATTTGGCTCGCCTGGAGCTACTCACATGACTATTATCAGTAGTTTACATGACAAAATAAGATCTCTTTACACTTCAGTCAGTGTATTATTTGTATGGAATACTATTTTATTTAGCTATCTCCAACCAGGAGTTGCTATAATTAACTGGACATGAACCGTGCTTTACAGAAGTCATGAAACAGAACCATGTCCCAGTATCTGAGCAACTAGCAAGGATAAAAGAATATTGTTCAAGTTCTGCCTGACCCCTCACTATTTATGTGATGAATTTCATTAGTAAGGAACAATTTTTCTGTGTATATTATCAGATGTCTCCATGCAACCTCATGAACTAAGTGGTATTTTAAAACTTTTTGTACTATAAGCTACCTCTTTCCTTTAAGGTCTTGCAAAAATTTATTTTTTCATTTCCCAACAATTAAGAAGCTCTATGATAACTTGATCATGATTCTTTTACTGATTTTAATACATTGAAAAATTGTGTGTTTACAACCATATGGAAGAAAAAGTTACATATATGCTAAGACATTCACTTCCAATAAAGCTGTCAGCCTATGTTGCAAAGGTCACATCTCTGACAGAAAATAGCAGACAGCAGAGGAAGTCATTGCATGCATCAGTCATCTTATCAAAATAATGATACAGATGGCAATATGTCCATTTTATTATATCACTATTATGCATTATTATTACATTTTTTAAGTGCCGTTGGCAGCCTGCCTCAGATTTTTCCTTACATTTTCACAGGCCAAGAAAAAGCAATCCTATTCCACTACTGTCTCTATTCACTATTTTTCCATTTCTTAATAGGGAGATCATATTCTGCATTTTATTTTTGGGGAACTGTCTTCTAAACTGGAAAACACGTGCCTAAAGAGTAGATTCATTCCAAGCCCAGACCATGCAACCCAGTTTAGTTTAAGGCAGCAAATCTCACAGCAGTAAGAGATTCTGAGTCTATTCCAATGCTCTCAGAAAAGCTAAAAGATGGAATATCTCCAGTAATTAGGTTTGTAATTAGGTTTTATCACGTTCAACACAACTACTGTGCCTCTTTTTCTGACCTCAATAAGAAGTTGCTTGGTTTTACACACGATCCATTTCTTCTAGCATTCAAACCCAGGAACTTTAGCTAGACCCAAGGCAAAAGCTTTCCAAGCAACAGCTTTTTCTTGGTTTACTCTTAATGAAACATAGCTATTGCTTTCTAATCCAATAAGGATTTCCATATGTTCCAGGGGTTGCCCATGTCCTTTGCTGGCAAACAATGCATGTTTTCCTATCCCCATATTGTATTTCCATATTTAAATAGGTACTCATCCAAATCCCACAAACAGAAACAATGCCTACTTTTATTTGCAAGGAGCAGATTTCCTGGGTGAATTACCACAAGGACTACAAAGAAAAAACCAGTCTAAATAAAAGTGAATACTATACAGAAAAAAACAAAACCATATTTTACCATTACAGTTCTAATTTAATATTGTGTTTCATGTATGTAAGGGAAAGAACATCCAAAGTTGCTATACATCTTACTATAACATTCTGTTACCTTTGAACTGCCATTTTAAGGTAAAATTTCAGGGAATGGTTTGTCCATTTAGTAAAGCCATTCTACTAATTTTTTTCACATTTTTGATGCAAAAATTTTCACTCTCAAATGTCTCTGGCAGTAATTAACTTGTGAAAATACAGAGGTTGCAAGAGCTTGATGTAGTAATGTACTAATCCTGATTTAAGCATCATGTGGTATTCACTTTTCTACCCTTACTGCAGTTTCTTCTATAAATAGCTGTATCTACAAGAGTAATTCAAAGAGTAATACAGAGAAAAGCTAAAGAGATAAATACAGCTGAAGGGAGATAAAAAATAATAAAGTGAAAATTCAGACTGTACTTTAGACAATGCAGAAATGGGCAAGAGTCAGCTTAGTCTGATTGATAGTTGGTCACTGCTTTAGTGGTCTATGAGATAAAAAGAGGCATGAAGAGTGCTCCTGCAAACCCTTTCTGCCTATTTTATTATAGTATAAAGATTATGCGAAGAGTTTGCTCTTCATCTATTTTACACACATACATATGCATTCACACATATATAAATGTGTGAATTATATTTATATAAACTCTAAATGCATAACTGCAAGCACAGTTATAATCAAAGTATGTGAGGACAGAGCATCTATCAACTCCTAATTTATTTAATTTCCATGCTTGTCTGTAGGAGTTATCTAATCTGAAAACTTTCTAAGGGAGGATACCAAGCAAACTAGCTCACTTATTTGATCTAATACACAAATTCCTACAAAATACTAAATTACTATGGAAATTAAAACTTTCTGGGAATAACATGAAGTCTCTCCATTCTTCACATTTGGCATCTGACTTCCTTTTCTTTCCACTAAAGTTTCTTGACCTGCTTTTCCCCTCCATTTTCACTGATCTGAACATATATATCACCCTTCTCTGATTCAACACAGAGTGGATTTATTTCATTTGCATCTGTAAGAAATTTTATGTTTTATTTAGAAGTTCAAATGAGCAAAACTGGATGAAGGTAACAGACTTCTAAATAACTTTCATGTGTTTACATGCACTGACTGCTCTTAAAGTACCTTTTCCTCTTCTGCATGATTTTATTTCTGCCTGTTTTTAAAAAATGCAAAAAACCAACCAAACAAACCCAAACAAACAAAAAAACCTTGTACACTTTCCACACCAAACCAAAATACCAATGTAATGTGACAGCACCATGCTTGTAATTATTTTACCCTGCTGATCGCTTAAAATCTTGTTACACCCAGAACAGTAAATGAAAAGATTCTGAACTTTGCTCATTTCTTTTAAAAACATGAAAATTTTAGGTGTGAGATGGCAGACTCAATCAAATAGAAATGAGTAAAAGGACATAGATTTTCTTCATAACTGCAGTTATTTGCATCTAGCAGTGAGAACTAGAGTGTCTTCTCTAGCAGCTTATTTTGCATCACAGGACCAATATTTCCATCATGAATCATTACCATCCTATAATTACCCATCTCAAGTGTTTTGAGATATTCATTTTTGCTTAAAAAGAAAGGGGGCTTTTGTAGCCCACCAAAAGCCATATAAACAAACATCATTAGGGGGATAGCAGGAAAGAGGGGAAAGCTTCTTACGAGGCTTTATGAATTTGAACATCAACATTGTCATTGTTACTATCACACACAGGAACAAGGCAGAAGAAATTGCAGAGTCAATTTTTTTTCAACAGCAGCAGCTAATTGTAGTGCAGCAAAGAGGAGTGGAAAAGTGCTTCAGAGATGTTAAGAGATATAAAAATATAAACGGAAAAAAGCAGGTGAAATATTTGAGGATTACTTATAAACTGGAAGAGGGAAGACTTAGATTAGATATTGTCATGGCTGGTTCTGGGGTCTGTCTGACCCATAGTTCCTGCTGGCAACAAGCCCAGATAGGAGTCCCAGGAAAGGAGCCATCATCCAGGGGGTCCCAGGCAGTTTCCAGCCAGGGGTAACCCTTAGGAGCGTAGGCAAAGGCTTAAGTGATCAGCTCTTTAGAAGTGATTTCTGCTCTTGTAGTGATCAGCATAGATCAGCCTAGCCAGCTCCATTCAAGGGCTACCCCAGCCATGTGTAGACAAGAGACAGGAGACCATGTGGCGTTCCACAGGAGTTCTTTAATGCAGGCTTCAGTAAAGGGGGCCAGTGTCACTAGTGGACACGAAATAGAAGTGTGGATTCAATCACAGCAGCAGAGGTTTCATCCCAAGAAGGCAGAAGCCTCTATTTCGGGGTTTTCAGCCCCTTTTATAAGGTATTCCGATACAGGTTAACATGATGGGTAAAAGGAACACCACCTCTCTCATCCCATTGGTGGGACAAGAGAAAACACTCAAGACATCTGTATATTATTGCTTTGGGAACCAAGAACATATTTACAAAAAACAGTCCTTGAGAGAAAAACTGTTCTCAAAAAATTTTCTCCTGGAACAGATTAGCCATTGACAGTCTGAAAACTATCTCAAGCTCAAAAAATCATGTCCACGGGCCAGTGATGATCTACCACCGATCTGGGAAAGAGCTGGGGTTTTTATAGGGAAGGGAAGAATCGGGAAGGGGACCAATGGTCTGAGACTGGGATAAGATGACCAATAGTTAACAGGGAGATGACATGGCGTCCTGAGGCATGGAGGGGGTCCACAGCTTAGTCATCATGACTAGGCGGTTTTGTCTTATCTTAGGGGGCAGACCTCCAGGGAGGGAGCCTGTCAGAGGACTGGGTTTCCTCCACAAGATATTAAGAAGAAATTCTTTATTGTGAGGATGGTGAGTCACTGGCACAGGTATCCCAGAGAAGTTATGGATGCCCCATCACTGGAAGTGTTCAAGGCCAGGTTGGGTGAGGCTTTGAGCAGCTTGATCCAGCGGAAGATGTCCCTGCAACGGGGTGGGGGGGTTGGAACAAGGTTATCTGAAAGGTCCCTTTCAACCCAAGGAAACTTATGATTAAATTACATAATGAGTAGGTAAAATAACACCATTAAACATGTTTTGATCTAATGGCGATGAAGACAATGTTTGGTGATCTCTATTCACATTGAACTACTGTCTCTTTCATTTGTGATGTTTTTTGAAAGATTTATTTCACTTCTTAAAACTGAAAGACTTTTATTGCCAGACTTTTAAATGAAATTAAACAGTTAATACAGCTAAAAATGTTGAGCCGAGCAATGTGATAGTGTCTGGAATCATTCCACACTCTGCTTGGGTCATATAAAATTTGGTTAAGGCTAGAACAGATGGAAGTTGTGTTTAATCATGACTATGGCATCAAGGATCCCTGAAGCAAAAAAAGAATCCACTTACTAATGGCTGTGTTCTGATGTCACTAACAAGAGTACAATCAATATTAACTACGTGATGCAATTAGGTTCAGAAGACACACAATTCAACATGGGGTTTGTGCCCTAATATTTCACAATTAAAATGTAAATAACTGACATTTACTCCATTCATACATGTTATCCAAATCTTCTGGATACTCAAATTTGGCTAAAGAAATTACTCTCATAATAGATTACTGTATGTAGATAAACATCAAATTAGGATTATCACACACATAAATAAACAAAAAAAACCCCCCACGCTATGCAAAAGATGCACTAAAGTATTTAATAAAGTTATAATAATTACAAAAATAATATGAAGCACTGAATATGCTAGTCAAAAAATACATATGTGACGTTAGTTACAGACTAAAATGTAAAAGAATTACGAAAAGACTGGTTAATAAGGGAGACTCACTGTTATTTGGGCAGCATAAGTTTTTCTATAAATTAGATTTTAAGGCTTTATACTGGAAGCTGTAGGTGGATACATACAAAATAATTATGAACAAGAAATGCTTAAGAATCAAGTTAACTAAAGCCAATATATAAAACAAGTAAGATTACTGGGAATGGAAGAATAGTATGGAAAACTCTCTAAGGCAAATGCAAGGAGGGTTAAATCAAATTTGAGCAGAAATCCAGCTTAGGGAAGGTATCCAAGAAGGAACCAGAAGAAATTTCATTAAGGACAGATGAGGTAATTTTTAAAATTAAAAGATAAAGTGAACCAACTGTTTACAGCAAAAACAATAGCAGTAATATAACTGGGGCTTTTGGTTGGTTGGTTTGTTTCCAGACACATCAAAATTGTTCTGTCCAAAATGAGGATCCAATGAAAACTTGACACCAAAATATTTATTTTTTTCAAAAGGAATATGCTTATTTTTATATTTTGAGTTTTCCTTAATATAAATTAATACTAATATTGCTTATGCTATTTATTTATTTTTATTTTATACTTTATTTTATATTTTATATTTTTATATGTTTATATTTTATATTTTATATTTATATATTTATATTTTTATATTTTATATTTTTATATGTTTATATTTTATATTTTATATTTATATATTTATATTTTTATATTCTATATCTTATATTTTCTCTTTTATTTATTGTTTATTATATTTATAATATTGCTTATGAGTGTATGATTATTTATTGCATATGGAAAAAAATCTCAGATTTCAAAACAGACCTTGAAAAACTTGAGAAAAAGTATTTGAGATATCTAAACTAGACAAAATCTAAAATGTATATATGTGCATATATATTTTCAACAATAACTGGGCCTACAAAAAGGAGAAAGCACTTCTTCTAAGTATTTCACTGCATCTCAAACAACTCCAACAATGAAATGCATAAATGTTTTATTTAAGATAAATTTATTTGGCTAATAGACTAAGCAGTTTCATATTATATATATAATATTATATATTATATAAATTATATATATATATTATATAGATATAATGTATATTGCTTAGATCTAGGAGAGATTTCAATTAAAATACAGTTTAAAGCGTGCAGTGTTAAACTAACACTACTGGTATCCTTCTCATCTCCCTCCAGTGTTGATAAAAATTGATGGAATCAAGATGAGTTTCTAAAGTGTGGCCATGATGTCTAATCTCTCTGTCCTTATAACTGGATTGGATGGTTGAACATTGAGATAAGACTTGTCCTCAGAAATACTTAATTAAACTGATGCCTTAAAGAACCTAGAAATGAAACAATACACTTTCAAGACAATATTAGTATGGGAGGTAATATCGGTGTTTACTGGAGGCCTCCAGGGGCAGATATGGAAAATGTCCACAAAATGCACCCCATGGGGTGAATACAGTTTTATAAGTTTAGCAAATTAACATAATTTACAAAAATCAATTAGAGACATAAGTGGTGAGGCAATTTCCCACCAAAAAAAACCCGCTATGCAGGAATCCTGCCCCCACTTTTTAGGGACTAAAAGCTGTTGATGAAAATGTATCTCAGAGGGCTGGTTTTGACTTTGGTTCCCAGGGTTCAGCTTCCAAGATAGGATGGTGACCTTGTATCCCCAGCTTGGAGCTCTGCAGTGTGTTCTGTCTTTCTGCTTATCAGGGCAGGGAAAAGTACTGGGAAAATGAGCTAAGAACTATATAACTATACAAAATAGTCAACGTAGTTACAAATGTATGTATAAAGAATACAGAGAATATATGAAAGAAAAAAAGCAAAAAACAATTTGGCATCACAGCAAGGAATATTTCTGCATAAAAATACTGTTTAAAAAACTGAAAAAAAAGGAATTAAGGTGGGATACTGCAAAACAGTGAAAACTAAATGAAAAATTTTGTCACATAATCTAACTTTCATATTTTGAAAGTTGAATGCATACACAGAAACTACTGCCTCTCTTAGCTGTGTTCATTATCATACTGTAAACTGTAAGTTGTGGTGCTTTTAATGTCATTTAATATAAAAGTGGCCATTTTATGCTTATTATAATCGCTATCATCCAAGGTTCAGCTGTTCTTATTATTCGAAGTCAGATTAATAATCAACCTTTTAGTTCCCACTAGTAATTACCTGCCCTACAGATTTCACAGAAACAGCTTTCTTTGAAAAGTATTCTGAGCCATGTCATGTGTCTCATGGTAGCTCCAGACTAATTTTCTATTATTCTTATTTCTATTATTAAAAATTCATTTATTTTCTGCCCTTGGGAACAGCAGATTAGACCAGATCTTGGAAACTCCAACAATGTAAGCTAGACAGGATTTAAAGGTTTGCAGCCTTTAAATTTTTGCAGGATACCAGCAAAATCAGACACATGCTATTAAAAAAAGGACAATTTGACCACTTCAGTTGGTCCCATCCACTATTGTAAATTGCCATTGATCTCATTTAATAAATCAGTCTGAATTGTGACATCTTATGGCTTTGATTCCTGATTCCTGTCAAACTAAACCATAGCAGCTGAAGTGAGTGCCACTGCCTTTAGTAATAACTCTTATTTGCCTCCCACAGTTAAGCACAAGTGCAACCAATTCAAAAATAACTTTCCTAAAAATTTACTTTACATATGGGGCTCAGAAAAAAGTCAGACATTTATTCACCCTTTGGGGCAAGACATCTAGTACAAGAAGCCTGCGATCTGAGAGGTAGCTCTAGACTTACATGGTACAGGAACTACTGAGCCACTTTCCATCCAAAATATAAAAACAATATACACATAGACATTGAGGCAAAGAATAAATTACTTCTGAATATCTTATTACTACATAATTGAAGAATATATAATAAAGTACTTCTTGACTTTTTCCCCAAGTACCTGCACAATTCTGAGCAGAGGAAGAAACCACAACTGTCCTATTCTTTCATACAAAATCTGTATCTATCTGCCTATAATGAAGACCACTAGGGTTTTCATAATAGAGTGAAAGCAGGTTACTTTGGGTTTATTTTGTTTTTTAGGCACATTTAGGCACACTTTTTTAAAATACAAAAATATCCTGGAAAGCTATTTGATGACAGCAACACTTGGAAAGACTGGCTGAACCAGCCATTCTCTTTTAGGTTCCCCTCTGCTCCTCCCAAGAACCAATACCTTTTTATTCAGAAGAGAACATAAAATAATTTGTCTTTGTTATTTTCCTTAAACTTTAGCATCAATGGTTATCTAACATCTATTCAGCAATTTATATTTCTAAAAAGTCATTGATATTCACTTCTAGTTCACCTTTAGATGGGCTACCTTGTATGGTGCCTACAGTCCAACAAAAACCACATTGAAATATGGCCAGGGGAATAATTTCAAGGCTAGGGACTGATCAAGATGTTCAAGATTGAGGGACAAAATGAGAGCAAATACCCTTTAACATGATTGTTCCTTATAACCAAAAGTAGGAGGTCAATGAACCCTGGTAGTTGTGGGGAGAGTCTGCTGAAGACCAAGTAAAATATTTTTAAAAAAAACCCAAAAACCTCAAAACTCTGCTTTTTTCCCATCAGAATGGAAAGCCATACTTCAGCTGGTTGCAAAGAAATTCACTGACATATTTTACATGAAGATTAACTTCTCAGCAATAAGACCAACAAAACTGGTTGAAGAAGTAAACCTCTCCTAGCATATCACCATGGAATACTACTGTACTTAGATGCTGTGAATAGAAACATGTTTGTGAATTAGAGTTCAGATTTTAATGAATTGTTGCCTAAAGGAAGTGACTTTAAAAAAAGCAGTTAAAAGGAGATAAGAATATAGCCCACTGTCTCCAGCTCTCTCACACTATCACATTGGAAAGTGACCTCCAAGTTCAGACTTGTACAAGCCTCTCTCTAGTTATCCTATGGGCCTTATGCTAGTTTGTGTCCTCTGACATACACACGAGCTATTTTTAAGGTGTTGATAATATTTATCATTAAGAGAAGTGCTTAGATGAAGCAGAGGAAGAAATCCAGGTTTTGCATGATCAAAAGAAAAAAAAGGGAAAAAAAAGGCCAAGAGGATAATTGTATGAAATGTTAAAAATATTATTTCAACCACCACACAGTGTTTCATTGAATGGCTTCTACAAAGAAGGCCGTTTAATATTATGGCAACACAAATTTTCCAGCAGGGACTTAAAGAAATGCATGTACATTAACCAAAGTTAACAGTGCTTATTGTACTTACTTTATCCACAGAAGTAATCTCATTTCAAAAACTGATCAGGTTGGTCAACCACTATTTGCAGTTGGTAAATTCATGCTAACTATTCCCATCAGGAATTATTTGAGAGTTATGACACATAAGAAGCACAGTGAAAGCTATAGATTTTGTCTGTGGCTCTCTGATAAGTCCATGGGATGCCATTTCGTAGCATTTTTCAGTGTTGCCATATCATAGTATACACCGTCAGATTTTACCTTCCTTTAAGATTGCTTACAAAATAGTTCAAATTATAACAAACTTAACAAATAAGAGAAAAAATTAAAAAGTTAAGAATCCAATGAAAAAATAGATCGATCATTAGTTTCAGACATAAAATGAGGAAAACAAGGATCCACAAAGATGATGGAAGTTGCCTCACAAAAATAATTTGGAAAGGTATATTTGTCTTAGAAATATTGCAAAGAAAGTTGGCAAGAGAGCAAACATCTGCAATTCAGAACTTCCTTTTCCCCAGTAGTTTCATATATTATTTACTTTCCATTAAAAAAAACCCAAACAAACCAGAAAAAAACCCAAAACAACAAAACCCGTAAAATTTTAATACAAATTGTTATAGAATACAAATATATATATATATATAGAGTATCCCATTTATCAACTGTAGTATATCATCTTCAAATTTTAATAAATGAAATATTTGCTTCTAGGTGGACTTAACTCACACATTTTTACCAGTCAGGGGTTTTTCTAACGTAACTTATTTTTGAAAATTATCGTAAATCATTTAAATGCAACAAATACATTTAATGATCTGGACCCATTTCCTAGAGCAACATCTGCTTAAGCAATGTTCTCATTTGTCTCTTTAGTGGTTGTAAGGGCTAATTGAAAGAAAAACCCACAAAGAACAGTAGGGTTACAATCTAGCTGTAAAAAAATAAAACAAACAAAGCCCCCCTACGCTGGCTAATGCCTATTTCTTAATGGTTCAGCTGCCTTATATTTATACTCAGCTCTCAAGGATAGTCCAGATTGCTCTGACATGGTTATCTCCATAATAATCCTTTGAATTTCCTTTTACTAAGACCATGATAATGCCCAGAAGGCTGCTGTGAGCTTTACAGAAAAGAACATTGTGAAACTTTAAATTACTGCCTTAAAATCATTGTCCTAAATGTGGTAGCCTGCTTTTCCATATTGAATATTCTAACATTGCTTGTGGGAAAAAACCAAAACCCTAAAATTTAAATCAAAAACTACTTTCACCTTTCTGAAACAAATCTCTATTAGTACTTAATTACATATATATAATTTCTCAATAATTCAACATTCATTTAGCATTTTTATTAATGCACTGCTTCTAAGTCAGTGAAATATTCTGAAAGCCATTTTATTTTAGAATTATTTGCTTTCATTTTTATTGCCTTGTTCTTGTCATGGAGAAATACCCATGTAATTATGAAGTGATGTAACAAGTATGTGAAGCTGAAGAAATCCTCTACATTTTTATATCCTGTTTTTAACGGAGAAAGACACCTGGCAAGCAGAAGATGAAATTTATCAAAATGGTTACATTTTTATCATATACTATAGAAAAAAACTTGTGCATAATTTGATTGACAAAATTATGCTTTAGCACATTCTCTTTCAAGTAAGTTCTAGTTTAGCAGTCCTAGGATTAGTTGCAGATGCTGTGCATCATCCTGATTCAGTGAAAACCTGGAGGAAACAGGTTTCTTACAGCCTGATGAACTGGGCTTAAAGCTTGTCTTTCACATGAAAGCTAAGATTTTATCACCCAGCCACAGCAACAGAACTGCCAGAGTTCCTTCCCCCAATTACTTAATGAACATTTAGCTAGCCCCTTTCAAAATTTTTCTTTCTAGAAACTCTTTCTAAGGAAATTCATTTCCAAGTTTTCATTAGTTCAGAAGGGGCAATCTGGCCAAGGGAAAGCACAAATCCCTTTGGTGAAGATGTGACTGCAGATCAGACAAGCGGCTAAAGGAAGGGCCTTTGTAATGTTGGTCAAATTACCTTTGCCAAAGAGATTTTCCTCTGCTCTCTGTTACAGCAGAGGAAAGGCATGCTGAAGAAAAAGGACATGGAACTGATACAGGAAAGCTCAGGTGCTTGCTTGCATCAATGTGGCACCTCTTGTTTTAGTTCTCTACTAGCAAAACATAATTTTTTTTTCCTTCTCCAAGGCCTTCCCAACAGCATCTTCTCACTGCAGATTTCAGACCATGATTTGGAATCTCTGTATAAAATGAAGCACACGATATTAATCAAAGTGCATTTACTACACTGAAGTGAAAATGAGTTCTGTGCTTTTAAGACAACAAACAAAACCAAGACAAGCAGAAAGTTCTTCAGATTGTTTTTGGCAACTTAAATACTTCAGAACATCTTGATTATTTTTTAGTAGATAATTTGTTAAAGATGGAATGTGCATCATAAAAGGCAGAAGAAAAAGAAAAGAACAGGCCAACTAAAGCTAAGGCGTACATTTATTTCAGGCTGAAATCTTTTATCACACACCTGTGCTTTTATAAAATGTGTCAGCAAAACAAACTTTGCCAACAACATGAATTTCTTGTAAATAGGTATTTCTAACTCCTGAGTTTTTATTTTATATTTTAATATATTTAACCCTACCAACACAGGCATGAAGCAGCAGAGAGAATAGAATCATTATCACCTTCATGGCAGAAAGTAATTCAAACATCTGCTGATATTTGGGAAGCATCTGCCTGCAGTTCTCTCATGTCAGGGTTTCAAAGAGGGCTATTGTAATTGTGGAAATCACCTGGAGCATTACATAAAATTACATGTTTAGCATGTTAACCCATAAATAAAGGCAAGATATAAAAAGATAGCAATTAATAACACTACTTTCTCTCTGCAGATATCCAACACACCCTAATTAACTTTCATGATTTATCAACCTATTTTTAGAGATGTAGTAATCGAGTGAGCAAGCAAGGACTGAGCTCAAGGACATCTGGGACCCTGTAGTAGACTACAGTGAAATATTCATCCCCTTACTCCCCACTTCATTCTCTAAGGAGATTATCTTCTGAATATGCAGCATTAAGACAAGTCTTCCACTTTTCTCCCACTTCAAACACAAGATTTCTGATATGTGAGAAATAAGACGTAAAATATGGCTAAGCTCTTCTCATATTTCAAAGTCAAGGAATTTCCCCAAGTCAGTGTTGTCTCCTTCATAGGAGCACTTCCAGTACAGATGTTTCTCCCTCTGTGATCTGATTTGCAGGACTGAGGTATGAAGGACCTGTGCCAGAAGATGAGCAGTGGGGGAAAAAATTTATTGTATGTTATATACTACCATGCTCATTATATGCCTTTATATTTATGACTACAGAACATCTATTAATTAGATGTATTCACATGTAGATATATCTTCCTCATCAACAAGAACATCAGCATATCAGAGAAGGTCCCTTCAAATTTCAAAAAAAAAAGCAGAGTCTGGCATAAACTGCAAAGCCACTAAATTCATTCAAGCTAGAAGGGTCATCCCATGTGCATCAAAAATATGGCATTTTACTCTATTGCATCACATGATAATTCAGGGTTGTAGGGCAATGATTAAGTGACAAAAGATTTTAATTAATTAATTGCGAGTTTTTAAAAGGTTCACAAGGGAAAGGGCAGGAGAGATTAATTGATTTATTGTACAACAATGCTGCTGCTGCTAATTAAATCTTTCATTAAGATCTTAGGAAAATGGGAGATATCCATCTCTTTCTCTTTTTATCTCTTGTATTCATTGATAAAAGTAGTAGTAGAAATTTGTGTAGCATCCCAAGAAAGGCTCGAGCATCTTTATTTCCATTACAAATAAAATTCTACTCTTCACTTTAAAATAATCATCTTCAGCTGGAAGGATGACTATCTTAACAGGTAAAATTCCTCTAGTAAGTGCAAAGATTCTTTTAAACAATTGGCACTTACAGATACATATTAAAAAGACTGAATGAATACAAGAAATAAGGTAGAAACCAATAAGAATACTCAGAAATACATGCCTAAAATGTGAAAATGGCAAACTAAGTTACATAGAAATTAAATACCTGTTGGGTTTATGTAGTATGTGGGAAACTAAAGAATGGTAAGAGTCATTGTTAAAACAAGCTCCAGAGACAAATAAAATAGTGATTTTTAAACTCTCCTTTGGCTTGTTTTTTAAGTAAGAGCATAAATACAGATCTGTTTTTAACAGGATTTTTATTGCTTGCAATATTTTCATTCCCCCAAATGTATTTTGCATGCATAAACTTCAAAGCTTTTCATGCTTTCTCCCAAATGCACCTGGGAAAGACATCTAATCTATGCTGACCTGAAGTATGAGTCTGCCACATTTTCATTGGATCAGCTGCAGAAAGAAAGCAATAATCTCAATGAAAAAGAAATTTGCACTTTTTCATTGAAAAAATGTTTCATGGAAGTCACTCAACTGTTGCCTCAGAATGAGGCGTAGTGACCCGGTTCGTGGGTGACACGACGGCTAACTTACAGGCCTGTCGGGCTAATCACACGCTGACACCAATGTGGTGGACGGTGAAGAGCGTTTATTTCCGGTGTGCAGGTATTTATATAACCGAGGTATGATGACGTAAGCACCGTGCCATTATGGCTTATGGAACTTTGGAGAAAGAGGGGCCCTATCGTCCCGTACAACGCAAGATCTTCCGATCGGCGTTCCCTATCTGACTGCATCATCTCCCCCCTTCTCCATGAACAGAACTTTACAACTGAACGACTTATGTAATTAACAACAAACCATGAACTTGTTAGTAATAAATGTGAAACGAAACCGCGGTGTGTTAGTACGAACTATCATGCAAACTCAGGTTAACTGTCTCTGATCTAAATATAAAATGTCAATCTTTTCTAAACGGGTTTTTATAAACTGGGCTAACTTATTAAGGAGACAAGGACCAAAAATAAGTACGAGCACAACAACGATAACTGGTCCTGCCAACGTGGAAATAAGGGTAATAATCCATGGGGATTGGTTGAACATTGAACTAAACCGGTTCTGCTAAGAGCATTGCTGGCTACGCTCTTCAAGTCTTTGTTGTAGCTCTGCCATGGACTGCTTGATTGGCCCGGAATAATTGGCATAGAAACAACATTTCTCGTCCAAGGCAGCACACAGACCTCCTTGGTGCATGAGTAAGATGTCCAGTCCTCGTCTGTTTTGCAGCACGACCTCTGCAAGGGAGTTGAGTGATCGCTCTAAGTTGGAGATGGATTCTTGGATTCTGTGTAGGTCTTCGTCGACTGTTGTCTGCAGCTGGGCTAGACCTTGGTTTCGAGTCACCAGGGCTGTGACACCTGTCACTGCGCCTGTTGCTCCTAGACCTACTAGAACAGTACTGCAAGGCTGACAATGGTAATGAGTTCTCGTTTGTGGCGTGGGAAACCTCTCTCCTGGTGGTAGGGTAATTTGTCTCCAGGGAAGTAAAGGATCCTAGGGATAACGACCACATTAGTTGTTACAGAAAAATCGTTAGTTTCATCAAAGTGTTTGATGGAAATACATGGGGAGACACCTGTGGAGCTACAGGCCCAAATTCCCGAGGTTGCTGGAATTACCCAGGACTCGGTCTTATCTAGAGTCACAGGAGTGCCACAAATCTCTTCATGGCGTATTGCCTGTCTGTTGCCTATGCAAACGCCTTTGCCCGAAACTTGCTCTAGTGTGATTCCCTTGTGAGGGGTGTTCCACAAGCATCGCTTGGGGTCATTCGCTCTGGAGTAGCTGAACATGGCATTAAGGGCTACCCCTTCGTAAAAGGGTGGGTAGGCATCATAGCAAAGCCAACAAGAACAGGTAAGGTCTGGCTTTGTTGCATTTAGCGATAGAAATGCGGCATTTAACATGCGATGAAAGAGGGCATGAGACGTCAGTTTGAGCGCACCATGAAGTGCTGATGTGGCACTAGTGAGGCTAGGCATGGGATTGCTGTTTATGTGATTGTATTGTTGGGCTACAACTCTGTTGGGTCTGAGAGCGGTGTGGTGCGGTGGTGAAGCTCTGATAATTTGAACCATCGTGCTCGGATCTGTATCCCAACTATGAAGGAATACTGACCACTTTCGTCCTAGCAACCAGCTGGTGTCTTGAGGTTGCAGGACTGTTACGTTTAGGTGAGAACAGCTTCCTTTAGCAGTGATCATACCGCTCTTTCCAAACACGGACTGCTTGCAGCCTTTAGGCCAAAAACCCACATCTAGGAAACTATCTCTCCTAGCTGGTGTCCACTGGTTACTGGTGATGATGGTTTCACAACCCCAATACCCACAAAACCCATATCCAGGATAGGTGCAATAGCTTTTACCGGGGTTGACACTAGGGCACCAGTATGTTCCCCAATTAATGTAGGAAAAAGGTTTTCCCTGACTAGGGTCAATTCCTATTCCATCGGTGTTAAATATATTGCTAATGTGAACGATGAAGCTAGGGGCATTAGACACAGTTTGGGCAATTACTCTACCGTCCAAGGGATTGCGAAGTGTCCAGGTGCACGGCTGGTAAGGATGCACATCCAGTTCTCCCTGTCCAATGCAAGGCAGGCTTAGAAACAGGAAAGCACAAAGGCACAGATGCTGTCATGAAACTGCCGATGTCCATGTCGAGGACGAGAAGTGAGGTCGACGTGGAGGATTATAGTGGTAGACCTGTTAAAAGAAACTCTGAGGTTTCATTAGTTAAGTTATACAGCACAGGCTTTATTGATTTTAATGGACACCACTTAATAATATTATCTTTCTCCACTGCGGCATACCCTCGACCTGTCAGGACCAATTTCCACCCTGATTCTCAATCCAATGCTCTCCCAACTGAGCTATTTCGGCTGCCTTCCGTCGGACCAGTTTGTCTTGCAGCCCAGCTACAATGTCCTGCACAACTCCAGCGCGATTCGCGCAGAAGCAGCACTCTTTCTTTAGGGCGGCACAGAGGTGTTTCCGTCGCATGAGCCGAAGGCTGAGATTTTGCTTCGCCCTGCAAAACAACTTCGGAGAGAGAGGAGACCAACCCCTCTAGAAGGGACGTGGATCTCCCAACAAAGTCAGCGGAGGAGCCAAAGCCTTGGGTGTAAATACAAGGGCTTAGTTTACTGCGGTTACAAACTCGCGCTGTGGGCTCGTCATTTGACCGCCTGCTCTGACCGGTGTCTGGGTCAGTGCCGGAAGTCGACTGACTCGAGGTTTCCGGGCTGCGGTGCCTTTTTGTTGGGCTCTGCCCTCTCCCTTTCCCAGGGACGGCTTTCTCTCCTCCCTTTCTCCGCCTTCCTTCCAGCGGGTTCTTCTCCTTACGAGGAGATACTCTAGGGCATGATCCCTGATTGGACCATGAGCTCTCCTCCCCTTCACCCTCGGCGCTGTCCTCCCGTTTTCTGTTAGGCTCCCGATCGCGTATGTCCGCGCACGTTAGGCACCCTTCGCTCCGCCCCTTGCTCCTCTCCCCAGCGCCATTTCGCGGTGCGTATGGCGGAGGCCTTTCTCCGACATCTCCTGGGCCCGTGGTGTCGGGCACGCCCCGTGGCTCCGCGGCATTGGTACGCCTCGGCGGCAAAGTGTGTTCCGCAGCCAAACCCGCGTTAGAGCCGGGCAGGCGGGACGGCGACTCGGGTCGGCCATCATCATTGGATGGCCAGTTAGAATCGGTGGGGCAATCAGCAAAAGCGGTCTGCGTGGCAGCTCCAACCCCGACCCATGGTGTAACCTTTAAACAGCTTTGAGCTGCCTTCCAAGTTTTCTGCTCGTGAAGCGCTTTTCACAGCTCTTCCATAACTCTCGCCCAGCTTTTAAGGTACTTGCTGGACTTAAAGCACAACACGTCATTCGTGAGCGCCTTGGTACACCTAGCCCAGCAATCTGGGTGTAATATATCTACTGGATCATCGACAGCGCTCAATTCTAACAATCTGACAATCACACGTTCAAAGTCCCCTGATTTACAATCGATACCCCACTGCTTGTGCAGTTGCAAAACTACCTTGCCAATCGACTGCATGTCGGTGGTACGGGAGCGTCCTCCCCACTGAAGTTGGTCCTGCCGCTCCAGCCGTCCCTCAGTGTCCGGCGAGACTCCCGAACTCCGGCCGCACGAACCCGTGTATCGGGGAGCAGTCCCGGGTTTCGGCACCACTTGTTGACTCGGAATGAGGCGTAGCGACCCGGTTCATGGGCAACACAACAGCTAACTTACAGGCCTGTCGGGCTAATCACACGCGAACACCAATGTGGTGGACAGTGAAGAGCGTTTATTTCCGGTGCGCAGGTATTTATATAACCGAGGTATGATGACGTAAGCACCGTGACATTATGGCTTATGGAACTTTGGAGAAAGAGGGGCCCTATCTTCCCATACAACGTGAGATCTTCCGATCGGCATTCCCTATCTGACTGCATCACTCAACATATTGCTAAGTATGAGGATCCAAGCAATTGTGTCAATATAAAATAAAAACTCCTTCATCTAGCTAAGATTTACAAAATACTTACTAAATTGGCAAGTTTTGGACACCTTAGGAATTTTGGGATCTCTCCCATTAAAATGAAAATATATACTAGAAATAGATAATCCACAAGACCTTGTGTTTATAATTTCACTGCATTTATTAACAGGAATATTAAGAGACAAGAAGATCTGACTTACTGACAAGTGATATACCAACACATAACTATCTAGTAATCTTTGATTGATCCAATACCAAGATTATTAGGCCTCAGTCTTACCACAGCATTTCTTATATCCACAGTACCAGCCTAAGCTTATACAGCTCTGCTATTTCTATACTAACCTTTTCTCCTGTTCCTGAACTGGGAGAATCAGCTCTGATGACCAATCCAGAGGTGGACCAAACGCCTTTTATTTTTATGTCTTGAATTGCTAGGTTAGACTAGATGATCTTTAAAGTCCCTTCCAACCTGTTAACACTCCTTGATTCTATTTATAAGTATGAAGGGATTTTATTTTGTTTATTTGTTTTAATCCTTTCCCACTACTATGTTTATCAAGGGCTCTTCTCTCAGAAAACAAACTATATATTAGTGAAAGATTATAGTTGACATGGAGTAAATTTGAGATCTGTATCAAGGGCACAGTGGCTATAGGATACTTCATTTTTGTATCACAGTTTTATGTGAAAATACAATGCAGGAAAAAACCCAAAGATCTAAATACAGAGAAATCTATCTCATCAACATGTTGCATAAATTGATAGTGAAACAATGAAGGGTACAGCAGAAAATGCAAATACTGCTTTTGGGCTTTTAGATTTGGAGTTTGAGAGCATTTACATGAGTCCTTAAGCACACATTTTCAGCAAAAGCATCTTTGGATTTTCAGCCCTCCTACATCTATATGCTAATCTTAGTTTCCTAATCCTCCAGGACTGTTAAGTCATCTTTTTTGTCTCTGTGCCTTTAGCAGTTTTCTCTTTCCTACAAGGGGAAACCACTATTCTAAGTTGATGGTCATTTGGATCTCTCATAGAATTGATCAGTAATCTAAAATAATTTATCTGATTGTTGGTGGGCATGACACATGAACAGCGCAGTATTTTTACTGAGAATGAAATCACCTCCTCTCAAGATGCTTGGCATCACTTAAGCATTTTCTCCAGAAGTCTAAACTAGTCTAGAAAGTGGTGAAATCCTCAAGGTTATATATTATCCAAGTTTGTTAGGAGCCAAGAACAAAACCCCAAAGAATTTCTTGATCCCTTCTGTTCAGATAGGATATCAATAACTGTATGTTGAATAAATTTTATTAAATTTCACTCTGAAAGGAACGTTTTATAATAGGCTAACACAAACCTTTTTACAAATATGTTATGCAGTCAGCTTTTCTAAATTCAAAAATCCTTTTTCTAACATATATTGAAGCTGATGGGCAATCTGCACATAGAAGAACAGGGAAATAGCAAACAAACCTTGTAAGTGGCTATGAATTCCAAGTAAATCCCTTTGCCAAACCCGGGCCAGAGCTTTCAGGCTGGCTCAAATATAGGTTTTCTTCTCTCTCCGGCTCAGGGCCAGGTGGGGTCCTGACCAGAACTTCTGTCTGGGTTTGGACCAGGATTTGAGCATGCCAGTTCACTTTGAGCACTAGTCTTTTGACCGAGTCAAGAAGCCATAAGGGGGACTCTTCTTCTGGGTTATATTTCACAGTTTATTCTTGCAAAGGGAACGCCAGGAAGAGACAAAGAATTCAGGGGTCTGGGCTGCTTCTTTTAACAGGACTTCTTCGGAGGGTGGGTGTTTTGGAAATAACCAGTTATTATTCACAGCTAGCTAACTTACAAACTTTCTACAAATCAGGACTAGACAAGCAAAGATATTAAGAAATAACAGACACCTTCAAATGCCAAACATTAGGGAGTGAACCTGCGGGGGGGGCACGGGGTGGACCCGGGAGCGCGGGACGGGAGGGGGAACTCCCCAAGCCGACAGCCAGAGGAAAAATGCCACAAGAGCTATTGCAAAAATTTGTTGCCGACACCTCAAACTGTCTGCAGAGGCACAGATATCTGCCCAGAAGATTCCATTAAGCCCTGAGGAATCCCTCCATACAGCTGCTAGAAAGGACACATGAAAATCACTCTGAAAGGAAAAATATATCCCAAACTAGCATAACTGGTCATTCTGCAAGCTTTGAACACTTTTTTTTTTTAACTGATAAAAGCCTAAATTATCTCAGCAACATTAAGGTGAATACTGTCTTTCTGTTATTACTCGTAAGTCTTTAAATTTAAAGATGGCTCTTTTCTAAGTTGCAAATCTCTACAGTTACTAGTACCATCAATTCTCTGTCCTTTTGACATCAGTTTTCTTTCAGATGCTTTCAGAGAGTTACTTAAAAATAGCATCACATGGTCAAGCTGAGCAATTAAAGAAGATTCATAACTTATATGATTTGTCCGTATTTCCCTGTCCCTGTTCTCTCCGTGTATTCCAGCAGGTTTGAAATATGCAGTCTCTCCTTAGCAAGCATCATAACATAAAATAAATGGGTGAGCTAAAGCAGTAGTAGCAATTTTCATTCATGAAAAATGTTCACAGGAGTTGTAAATGCAGCTATTAAGTGATTCCATCCCCCAAAAATTGTCTTTATTTTATTGTGAAAATAAATTCAACTAGTAAGATGTTGAGCTTTTATATTATATAGTTGATGTTATTTAATCTTGCTAAAAAGAGGGAGTATAGTGAATACTCTATACTAAAATTATTGCAATTTATTAGCCATTTTTTTGCCTTGGACACCATGAATTTTGTTATTTATTATAGTTAAGTAAATATACAAGTATTTAATGTGCCCATTACTTCATTTTGTTATCTTTTTAAGAAAAATTGGTTGCTATTGTTCCTCAATTTTTGACACATAATGAATGATTAAATATAGTTATTTCATTCAAACTTGATTTTTTTATTCATATATATTAATAACTTAATTTCAAAACTATCCAGTGGTAGTGTGTCATAAAACTGGAGCAATACCTACGGAAATGTGCACTTTGCTGTTTATTTTTTTCTAGTGTGAGAACAGCATTCCTAATCTAAACATGTTTTACCACACAGCACAAGACACATAAAATAATGTAAAACACATCATTTTACGGTAGTTTTAAGATCAGTTACCCTTGTGACACTCTATTTGTTGAGTTAAATGCATGTTCTTTAACTGTATAGGTCTCTGCATAGAATCATTTATGTTGGAAAGTACCCTTAAGATCCAAGTATCCAAACATTTTTAAATTTAAAATCTTATGAACCAATTAAAAGCTACCTGGGATGCATTTTTCATGGATAGATAGGAAGTTTCTGACAGGTCTGGAGATTCTGAAATATGACTGCAAACAAGTTGCCAATTGAGCCTTTTTTTCCCTTTTTCTTAGTCTGGGGATTCATTTAAATAGACATATTTTGCACTAGACTTATTCTGATGTCCAGCTAATCATTATTTCAAAGAATTTTAAACAAACAATGTTTTTGTAGTACACTACCATAATTCTCTTCTACTACAACCAGGGTATATTTAAGAGAGGGGAAAAATAAATTTTATCTTTGAGTTTGGAAGGGAAATATTTAGAGAAATACATTATTCAGTATCCTGCAGCTAAAATATATCCTTGGTCTGTAAGTGTCCAGTTATGTCAGTGGACAGCTAAGAATATTTTTACAAGCTACTGCTCAAAATACAACTCAGTTTAAGACTTTCATATTTTCGATTTTGTGGATGTTAACCTACACATCCTGAAATGTATTATTTCATTGGCTGCTAAGTTAGGAGACAAGAGCAGCAGGGATACCTGAGACAGACAATTGACATTGTACACCTGGTTTTTCCAGGTTGCTGGCTGAATACACGTTTTCCTTCTTGCAAAATATTATTATTTTTCAATAGCCTAGAAACATGGATTACAGAAGCATTACATGGCAGAAAACAATGTAATTTCATACTAACCACAACCAGTGAGTCCGATTCTGTTCTGTAGCATGGCCTTTGCCTCCCTTGCAGAACCACAAATCTCTATATTTTGCCAGAAATAATTTTACTGATATAGAATAAGTTTACATCTCTTCTTCCCCATAGGAAAAAAAAAATATTTAAAAGGATGTTGTATAGAAACCTGAAGATATCTTCAAGAAATAGTAAAATATTAATTTCATACGTCATTGATGGGATGAGAGCAATCAAAAAAGATTTTTCTTAATGGATCTAGAGAGAGTGCATTTTGTCAAGTTCTTAATTAGATCTTAGGAGACAGGCAACTCATTAAGGCTTTGTGTGTTTTAAATATTACTTTTTATAAAAGGCTGCTTACATATACTGCTTTCACAATTAATTCTGATAGGAGTACAATTTAAATAGAAAACATTATTCAGAACTTATGTCTGACATATTAGTGCTCTTGTGACAGTGCTAGGATTCAGAGGAACTCTTATTTTTTTTCTTTCTCTCGAGTTTTAGAGCCTTCCTCCTTGAAGATTGTCTTTGACTTGTTAATTATTTTTGTCAGTCAACTGCCTCAAATCAAATTACCAACTTTTTTTTAAATTTTAATTTTAAATCTCAGATCCTTCTGACTGAAATTGTGGGGAAAGGACACACTGAAAGCTTAGAGTTAGCTGTGGGCATATAAATACAATAAAATCAGAGCACAGAAAATATTTCCAGAATTTCCTCTAATGTGCATATCTGAGCAATATTAAAGGATCAAAGCTCTGCCTATCTTTCCATATCTTTTTTTGCCAAGTTAAGATTAAATACTCTATCATTCTCTGAATGCACTAGAGAACTATATTGAAGTTTCTCATCACTGGTATATTTTTAAAAGGTTTCTGAAGAACTCGTCAAGATATTTGATAAAACATAATAAATATCTTTGGAAAGTTAGGGTGAGTTGATAAAATATATTTATAAAATATCCAAATGGACATATATTTAATATATGTATATTAATATTTCTTTATTTATATTTATTAAAATTTAAAATTTTATTAGTTATGCATATATTTAATATTATTAATATCAATGTATTAATATTAATATTTATATTTTGGAATATATTTATTTATACTAATTTTAAGCAGAAATCAGAAAAATTATTGCTTTATTAAATATACTTCAAATAGAAACAATTTAAGTGATTTTCCATCAAGAACATTTCCTGCTTTCAAAAATTTTATTCTTTATACATCTGGTTGGAGGAATGTTATACCTGTGCCAGTGTGAGCTTACAAGAAAATTTTATTAAATATTCTGTGAATTTTATATTTTTTAATAAAAAAAATCTTCAGAAGTCTTCAAAATCAGTGTTCAAATTCACTGTTCTCTAATTTATCCAGTGTTCTCTAATTGCCCAGTAACTTATCCTTACCTTGAATCAGCTGTGCTAAATTCCCTTCTTTAAAAAATATTATTTTGTTCCTTTTAAACAATACACTTATATTAGTCATAATAAATGCTGAGATACAAATGTGAGGGATGTTTACCCTTGAAGATTACTTGAAAATGGACAAAGTTTCACCTTTTAAATAAACAGACGCCTGTGTATTACAAATTGGAAGCAAACATATCTGCTACTGAATTGTATATTTTTTTTAAATGTCTCTAAGCAAGATGATTTTTTTTTTACTCAGTTTACACTGCCCTCAAAAAACAAAAAAATAAATTACTTATTTAGACAGAAGAAATCATGTGTGTAAAAACCTGTAGCAGAAATATCATGGACTTCATAGTCAAAGAAAACAAGATTAAAGCAGATAAACCAGATGAATTCTGAAATGTTAAAGAACAGTCATATTTTTCTGTACTTGAAAACCATACACTTATGCATAGACATATTTTCTTTACTGTTGCTTGTACATTTCCAAAATAGCAACAAATTTTCTGTACTTTAAATATCCACCAGGGTAGCAACTACTGCAAAGACATCATCCCAACATTAGAGACAATTATAGAAGTAGCTTGCACAGTACTGCTTCTTTTTTTTCTGGATATCAAAAAGAACATTTTAATAATCACTAGAAAACAGAACTAAATAATATTATTTTATATATTCATAGAATCTTCTACTTAAGTAATTTCACGTCAGAGACCTAGACAAATAAGCCGATTAGAGCCATAAATGTGCCACGGATCAATGTATATTTAGGATTACATTTCATATGGGAAGATCCTCAGTGGATTTAAACACTCTATAAATATTGACAAAATAGGATACTTGATCCAAATTCCAATATTCACTAAATATAAGAAACAAACAGAGAGCAACCTGATATCTGAAGAAACAAGGTATTTCCACATAGAGTGCAACCTGGAGAAAAGTTTCTGTTTCTATGTTTAAAGGCATTTGTATAACTTTTAAAATGGTAATGATATAAAAGAAATTTTCTATGATCTTGCAGATACAAAATAAGGTATAAAAGTCACTGGTTCATATTGTAAATCCCTAGTATTTTACATACAAAAACCTTTTAAGTTCTCAGGAGTCTCCAGAGACTAAAGGCTATGTCCTTAACATATCCAAACATGGATAAGGATCAGTATGTAATACTATCAGGTTGCTAATTTAATTTATTTTTTCTCTTCAGCTAAATTAACACTGCCAGTTATAAGCCCACCAGTTTCAGCTTCAGCAATAAGATATTTGTTTGTTTGCTAGACAAAGTTTCAACATCAAAACATTCTTTACCAGGAAGGCTCATTGGCAATGTCCTCCATCTTGCAAAATCTCTCAATGCTTGGGAGCCAAAGAGGTCCTGAAAGCACAACTCCCTGGTTTTAATTTTAATCTGGCTTTTCAGCTCTTTCTATATGTGTTATATTTCATTCCTATTCCTCTAAAAGAAGGTTCTACAAGTGTCTTTGCTATCCTCTTTAACTACCCTTTCACTTGTTTTGTCCTTTTCTTCCACCACCATTTCCTCTCTCATGTACTTGAAATCTAAAGAATTTTTCCTTTCTTTACTCACTGCTTAAGAATATGTGCCATCCTGACAGATATTGGAGAGCACTGCACCAGCATTGTCATGGCTCTGAACCTAAGTTATCAACCCTGTTTCACAGCACAGACTATTAGCTCACATTCACACTGCTGTTGTGATCCTGTGGCTTGTGATTATTCTGAACAATGAGCAGGTCAAACTAATGACAAATGACACTCTGCAAAAAATAAAGATTTAGTAGATTATTACCTTTCTGTATATGACACTGTGACATCAGGATTAGTGTCTTGCATTAACCAAGTGGCTCATTCCCACCCTAAAAATAAGATATGAAGTAGAAAAGAAACATCCCATTTCCATATAATTGGTACTTTCTTCCTTCTTATTTGTATGTGATTTCACAGCAAAAATTTTCAGAAATAATTTGTAGTTTCTGCTTTCATTTTCTATTTTCCGCTAAATCATCATGTGTCATTCAAATGAACTAATACAGGAAGGGCTGCGAATCAAAACCCTTATGTCTTCTTACACTCTAACAGAAATCTTGTACAGCTGGTCCTTGGTCAGCAGTGGCATTCCAAAACTGTGGTTTCGCAATTCAGGTTACTCTTCAAAGTGAGATAAGGGTTTTGGAGTTGTGCTCTCTTCCTTGTATGTTTCCTTTGTGGTGTTGCAGGTATATTGGCAAGTACATGCACAAAGCTTTAGCACTTTTCACTTAGCTTTCTGCTTTTGACAATTCAGAAAACCAGAAAGTTTTCCATCTAAAATAGGATGGCTGTGAGTTTATCTAGTTTCTTCAACTTTCCCATCATAGCTAAAAAAGCAGCTCTGTCTTCACCAATTGTAGTCTATCAACTGACAGATATCCAAGTCAAGGGAGTGTGTCTGCAGTGGAATCTGATGCCCTGTAAAAACAAATCTGAAAAGAGATATCAGAGACAGCTTATTCCAAACAACACAGTGAAAGAAATTGGAGCTGTTTCAGTTGCAACGTGAAAACAGGTATTTCCACACAGAGCTTTATAATTCACATAAAGAAGAAAAAGCAGCAGGCCAAATTTAGAGGAATGGGTACAGAAGGAAGCCTTCCCAAAGTACTGTACTCCTGAGGAAGGGAAGAAAGACCCACATTTATCGCACTATATTAGGAATGGTGAGGTAGTATGACACACAGACTCTCTTAGCTGGGTTGCACAAGAGAGCAAGTTTTATTATTCCACATCTTCTTTTATAGGCAGGTCTGAGAAGATCTGAGAGGTAGAACTCTCACTGGTCATTAAACCAACACATCGCCATTATTGGTCAAATAGGAACACCACCCCTTGACTGTTTCTTACAAGTAAACAACAAGTATCCTAAACAACACCTACAAAGGTTGTTGTCCTTCTCCAAGGACTGTTTGAATTCCTTCTTATGCTTTCTCAGGCCAGAGTGAGAACCTTGTGTGACTTAGTTTCACAAAGGCTCTGTGCTCCCTGCCTGCTTTCTTGCATTTAGCATCCACACGTATTATCCAAAAGTACAATGAAGTAACAAATCAAGTTAAGAAAAGTTAATCCTCTGTTCTTTGTAACATGGTTCAAAAATAAGATTTCCCATATATTTACATGAAAGATACCACATCATTTAACACAAGTAAAAAAAAAAACTATTTTCAACCAATTTTTTTTTAAAAAAAATTTTTGTTTTCTAATTTTACAATTACACTAAGATGGAATTAAACTTTGTATATTGAGCCGGCCCCTCTTTACAATTAAGATCTTATAGATGCATGGTTTTAATATGTAACTAATTTTTCAGGAATGTTTGTAAAATTAAGTGTTCCTGCACTATGCCAATGCAAAATAGCCTAAACTCTGAAAATTGTTGTGCATTTGAGGGGTGCAATATATCATGTTCTGTAATTATTGGAGGGGCCAGTAATCCCTAGTTCAATTTTTACAACTCTAATTTTCACATCAAAACCTATGTCTACATGAATTACAATCACCCCAATATACTGCAAATTAACTCTTATTTATCAAACATTTTAGTATAAAGTTTATGTAACATTTGTAAATGATAAAAAGATGGTTTACAATATCTGAGCCCCTAACCAGAAAGCTTCTGAGAATGTACTTTTGATTCATTTTGTACCTTTCATAGGCTTATATTCTTGTAAAACAATAAAACATTAATAAATATTATACCTTTCAGACTAAGCGGTTTCATCAGGAAAACAGTTATCAATAAACTTAGTTCACTAAAACTAGATAGATAGTAAAACTAGCACTGCAAGCCCAGGTGATTTCATAGCTTCTCTCAGCAAATTAAACCAATGCAAAAATAAGCCAGAAATCTGCAATTTAAAGTACTGCTGTAGGGAGCGTGAAAAAAAATCCTTTAATTTCCTGCTTTCATTCTGGGTTACTTGTATGATCTTAAATGACATCATATACAACACAGTCCAATGTGATACAGCAGAAGCTAACCCTAAGTAATCCAAAGAAGGAAATAAATCTGACTTTTGCCTTGAGGACAGGACCAAGGCTGGTTATTTTAGGGCATTCACACAGGATCACAGGGTTGAGTTTGGAAACTTGGGATTTTGGATGTCATCTGGTCAAACCCCCCTCTGCTCAAATGGGATCACCCCAGAACATTTCATTTGTCAATTTTCAATTGTCCAGGACCACAATCAGATGGTTTTTGAATATCTCTAAGGAAAGAGCTTTACACATTATCTCTGTGCCAGAGCTTGGTTGCACTTTTCTGATGTTTGAAAGGAACCTGATGCCACATTTCATTTTGTGCCTGTTACCTCTTTCACTATAATTGGGCACTGCTAGAAAAAGCCTGTCTCTGTTTGCATTGCTCCTTTCAAGTATTTCTACACACTGATGAGATTCCTGGTGCACTTCCTCTTCTGGGCTAAGCAGTCCCAGCTTTCTCAACCTTTCTTTGTATAAATGCCTATATTTGAAATACCGGTGCAGCTACTAATTAAAAAAATAAGCGCATTACTATCTGATTGAAATAATTTTGTAAAGATGGAGACAATTTTAATAATTATCAGAACAAGCCTAACTCTACAAAAATAGTTTGTCTGGCTAGTAATTGGGCAAAATTTAATTTGAGTGACCAAAACCAGTACAACCTCATTAGTTGTCTGTTGTGTGAATTCACTGACCTTGTAGATTCTAAAGGGTTCACATACTTCAGAGTCTCTGGTCACTTCACTCATACAATGAGTCAGATACTGTGCATAGGGAAACAAGACAAAGTCATCGTGACTGTGCTGGTCAAAATCAACTTTATAATAAAGGATGTCCCCTCACCTCATAGTGACAGAAGTGCTCTTACCTGATAAAAACATTGTTAGATGCATACATTTATTCGGAGCAACTATGAAGCAGAAATTCTTTTGGCACTATCTCAGTCAAGTATGTGAAGAGCTTTATACTTTGCTGTATTATGAAATGTAATGAAGTGGTAAAATACCAAATCACTGACAGAACAAATAAGGAAATTCTTATTCTTACGTTAGGTGTTTCCACAACAGATAATCATGCACACTATCTCTTCTTTCTTCACCATCATTTCCATGAGATAGGAATCTGAAAATAATGTCCACATAAAATACTATTGTCAATAAATTCACACAAAATACTGATTGCTCAAGATTTTTCACTTTACTCAACAACAACAACAAAAAAGTGTTAAACTAGACATCTAAGCTTAAATAAAAGGACACCTGTCAGGAAAATGGAGAGCAATGATAGTAAGTCTCCAATCCCCAGAATACCAGATGAGAGCATGAGCAAGCATCAGAAAAAAGCTGAGAGGCATCATTAAAATTAACCTAGACAAACAAGATCCCTTATCTAGAAGAGTGGACAAGGCAGAGCAGTTAGAAAACTTTTCTAATGTTCCTTTCTCGGGGGATGTTCCCTTCCAAAATACATTTCATCCAGAAAATTACATTTCATTTTCAAATAGCTACAAATGCCCTGAAGTTTAGTAAATGCAGATGATAAACTGATTACCTCAATACCACACTGTTATCTTGATTTGCATTATGAGCTACTCGTTCCATATGTCCACGATACCTCTGAAAGCACTAATGTCTTCATTTTTCTGTCAGAGGCTGTAAAAATTATTTAATGTGTTTTTTTCTTTCAGCATAAAAAAAAAATTCATATGCAAATTCATAGTTTATCCAAATTCATAAATCCAAGTAAAGGCATCTGCTGCTCGTAGTAGAGAAAGAGGCAAGTGTCCTGCACTGACTTATATTTTTAATTCCTGGCCTCAAAACTGACATTCCTAATACCTCAACATTTGACTTTTTTCTGCTATAAAAGTAGCTTCACAATTTATAGTAGAAAGTAAAACAAACAAATAAAAAAAAAAAAAAAAACCCCAAAACTTTTTCTACAATCCTATTCTTTGCTATTTTGCTAAAATTTCTTGAAAAGAAACAACTTGACACTCCAAACTTGAATGGATTTTTAGTGAAAAAACCCAAAAAAAACCCCCAAAAAAAACCAAGAAAGAAAGCTAATTAACAATTGCAAAATAAAAATTGGAATGATTTTGCTTTTCTGTCAGGCAGCTATTAGTTAAATTCTCATTTTTATAAGCATTCTATTTCATATTTTGTAATCCTTAAAGACCTTTAAAATGAGTTATTGTATTATTAGGAAAAGAAACAGAATTAACATTTGCTGAAATCTGACTGCCATGAGTCGATGTTAAACGCCTACTTAATATGTTTTTAAAACTATTTTCCACATAACACATATTTTTTATGTCTCTCATATGTGTGTGGACATGCATACCAGGATGCCACTATAAAACCTATTCACTTTATAGTATCCAATAAAATTCTAGTTTTCCCAGGCCAATACCACTGTTTCATAGGTGACAAGGTTAAAATGCACATGAATGGATTGTGAAAGTTAGAGGTATCTGATTCTGTGGAAAAGACCTTTGATGAGGAAAAACTATAAATAGAAAAAGAAGTTTCCTTTATTCAGCAGCCCATGGATTCAAGGTATTTTCAGATTTTGTTTCTCTGATAGCACAAGATGAAATTCACACCAAAAAATGGAGTAGACTCAAGTGGGACAGCATCTCTTTAGAAAAAAAATGAGTAAATGAAGAAATGCTTTTAAGTTCTGAAAAAATGCTATTAAATTCGCTGACCCAACACAGAAAAATTGCATTAAATTACATTTACATTTATGTACCTAATCTATTAAAAATCACTTCTGATAAATAATGAAAGACTTTAGTAGTATAAGGGTCATACACAGGAAAATACATGACTCTAAACATAAATTGTAATATTTCTGCTATTATTATCAAACTTCCATTTAAATTAAACAATACTTTTGACTTGAGAAGTAGTTAGAAAAATCCTTTGCTTCTATATTAACCTATTGCTAATGTGATATGTTGCATGGAGTTACAAGAAATTAAAAACATAAACAAGTGAAATAATTTTGACTTTTTTTTCTATTATCAAATAAAAAATATGTCACTGACCATCTGTCCTATATCATACTACAAAAATTTTCCCACATAAACTCTAATTATAAACAGCTACCTTGCCTTTGGATCAGCCTCAGGAACATTACTACATCACTACCTATTATTAAATTAGTGGCTTTCATGGTCTATGTGGCCAAACTGGATATCAATGAAAATAAAGATTATATATTCACTGGTACTTGGACAGAGTTGAATTTCCAATTTATTATTTTTTTATCTCTATAAAGATTTGAGGTACAGATGAACTCTGACAGTGGGAATACTCAATGTTATTTAAAAAGGTTACCTTGAATTTGACCTTTCTTAGCTTCTTCCATCTTCTTGTTTTCAAAAGCAGAGCAAATTTTTGTGTTTCTAATATAATATTCATAGTGAAATTTCATAGTACATTGGTTCAGTTAAAATGATTCACCAAAAAAAATCAGTAAAATGATGAGAGAAACACTTTAACACTCCAAGAATATTCTTATTATTATTGTTTTGAAAATATGATTTAGCAAAATCTATTCATTAACTGTTTTGTATTCTCAGAAGTGGAAGCTTTAGTAAATAAAGAAAAACAAACCACGCATATCTACAGGCCAGGCCAGAAGTTTGCTAGCTGCTGTTCCACATTAGAATCTCAATTAGTACAGGACTTCATTAAAAGATCTTAAAAAGTTTAAGGCTTTAAGAAAATGGTGTAGAATTAAAGGGCTTCTCTATGGACTGGAGATATGGGAATGTATGAAAAAAGAGAGCATTTCTAATATGAAATAAAAATACTGGATGGAAATACTGAGAAAGGGAGATTTAAAGAACAGCAATATTACAAAGGGAAGGTAAAAATTCAGACAAAATAGGGGCTTTTCTGCACAGAGCAAGAAATTTCATTTTCAGGCTCTCCTTGAAGTTACAAACCAATCTTTCATTACAAGAGCTTTTTCTTTCTTCATGAAAAAAAAAAGAAATCCAAGATTTACACAGTAGTGTAGCAATTCAATGGTTATGAAAATGTGCCAGGAATTTAATCCATTTCACATTCAGAAGCTCCTGAAGTTTGAGAGCACTTTCGGCCACATCTATATTTAAATTTGTTATACTTAGTCATAATTTTTAAACATACCCTTCATCTTTTTTTTCTTGAAAGAAACATTTGCTGTAGAATAATGAATATGAATTATGCAAAGAAAGTCTTTAAAGAAATACTTCTTGCATATTTTAAGCCTGTTAAAAAGTTGAGTTTGAAAGACATTGACATCCAGAGAGACTAATTTCTTTTTATAATAAGAAAAATCATCACAAAATTGTAGTTCAGAACATGTCAGGTAAGTTACTGGCAGGAAAATTTTTGTTACAGCTATTATTTTATTTTCTGAAAGGGTAGAAACCTTACCCTATTCATATTGTAGAAAGTAAAAATATTTCTAATTCATTTCCTTATCTCAACCTAAAGAAAAAAAAGAAAAGCTTAATATTTACCTGACAAAACTTTTCGCATTCATAATGGAAGTTAACTTAGAAAAATGGTTCAGCCATGGAAGATTGAAATCTGCAGTCAGTCTCAGAATTCAGCACCACCAAATTCAGCAGCAGCTCCTGGAGGAAATAACACCAACATCCAAATAAGTTCTTCCTCAACAGTTCAGTTAGAATAGAGTTGGACACAGAAATGAGCAAAGCAGTGCCAGCTCATTAAATATTTTAACCACAATGCAAAAAATTCCTGCCAATCGCAGAGCTGAATTTTGCTTCCTTTGCCATAATATATCCTGTCCTAGATGAGGACATGAAAACTGACCCAGAAGCTACCTTTAGCATGGTGACCTGGTCCTTGCCCTAAATGTTCTTAGGAGACTACAAATAGCATCAAATTTTAAAATTACTAAAACTCATGTTATAAATCTAGCTAAAAAATATGTCGCTCCATTAGGAACGGCGAGAAGAACGACACAGACTCTCTAGGAGTCGATCAGGAGAATTTCCTCTCAGTTTATTGCTTCAGGTCTTTTTTATAGACCGATACGTGAGAAGTACAGAAAAGAAACTCTTATTGGTTAGTAAACTAACACATCACCATCATTGGTCAGTGGGGTACACCACCCCTCGACCTTCTCTTGCCAGAAAACAAGGAACAGACAAACAGCACCTGCAAGGCTGTTTTCTGTCTCTGAGGATTGTTTTAATTCCTCCCCATGATTTCCCAGGCCACTTTCTCAGGCAAGACTGAGAAAGCTATGTGGCCTGCTATTTCCACAGGCAGCATCCATAAAAATATTCCTTGTTTTCAAGTTTGGACCCTCTTACTAATTCTTCAAATCAAGACCGAACCTTAGTTTGCTTAACTAAGCTTCCTGGAAATTCAGTCCCAAATGAAAACTCTAACATTTCTTGGTCTTAGTCCAGGGTTCATATTTTGCAGCGCCTGGCTGAAATTGTAGGATATGGTAGTACACCTGGAATCCTCTTTGCATACATGTCCAAGCTTTTCTCTGACCCACCTAATTACTTAACCATGAGCCCCTGAGTATTGTTTACTCATGCTGATTAATCCTTGACTTTCTGCATGGATGTGTTTGGTTGTGCAGGGCTTTTTTCATCCCTTTTTAGCATCAAACATTGACTTTCTTCTTGAAAACTTAAATTCACTTAACATCATGAAGCAGGAGAACTTCTCTTAGACTTAGTTACCAGCTGGACAGACACCCAAACTTGAAGCTAACAAGAGAATAGCAATCATTGCCAGACAAACACCTGGCATATTTTATGATTAATTTTATTTCTCTGGCTTACCATCTAGTTTTCCCTTCTGACAGAACATTGTCAAAGGCAAGCCAGTAAATGTGGCCACAGAGATATAGCAGAAGCCCTGAGACATCCCTGATAAGCTCAGCCAAAACCTCCTTGATGGGGAGTAGTTTGCAGGACAAAGAATCTTTGATAACCATCTGACATCTCAGAAAAGCAGGACTTAAGCAACCATTTAGGTTCTGCACCCACTTACATCTCTGCACCAAAAAGCTACTAGAAAAATAACTTAGTACCTAACCATAAGAAGCCTCTTTGGACAAGATCATCCAGAGACAGAGGACCCTGGCTGGATATGTCTGGCTGTTCTCAGCATCCAAGATGTGGATAATCTATAAGTAATGTTTTTCTGTCTTTGAGCAGACCAGCTCCAGGGAGCAGCTTAGTGCTCAAGGGCCAATAAAGCCAGAAACACTTGTAAGTACAAAAGAACATTTAATAATGGGAAAGGAAACCAGTTCTCTGGAACTTCTTTCATTCTTTTCTAACCTTATTTTTTATGACTCAGTCTGCCTCAATATTCCAAATACTTAGCAGTTATGAAAAGAATAAACTAGTCATTTATTATATGGGTTTGTTTTCTCGGTTTGCTTTGGTTTTGTTTTTTTTTTCATTTTTTACTAGCTGTAACAAAAAAATCTCCACCAGACAGTTCTACTTTTGTTCTTTTCTTCCAATCTATAAGGCTGTGTTAGCTGGAAGAGTGTTTTTACAGATGCAATTTTTGCACACAGAAAAGTGACACTTGTCTCCCAGAAGAACTGAAAGTCAAGTTTTTACCCACTCTTTTCATACATTATCTTTGAGAGGCACTTTCATCCCCATCAGCTTTGCTGCATTTATACATGTTGAGATCTTTCAGACTACAAATGAATTTGAATTTTTATAGCATAAAATAAATTAATGTAGATGTGCATTAGGTGTACATTTTCAGTTTTAAAAAAAAATTGTTCTACAGTCATAATAAGGAATTTTGAAAACTGATTGAAGTTTATTTTTCTAATTTCATGGATAAAAATTGTCATGAACTTTTTTATCTTAAGCATCTTTAGATATCAATATGCAAATAAAGATATGTTACTGACCCGTATCTCATGATTTCAAGCATTTAACATGTAATGAAATTTAGAGATTAAGAGCTAGCAAGAAACATCTTCTTCCTGCATTAGAGTTTCCTGATAGCACTGTATGTCACTGTATAGGTTGTTATTCCTGAACATTTCGAAGCCGACAAACTCAAAGACATAGAACATGGTATATCTATCCTGAAAGAAATTTACTGATTCAGTTAACAAAAGAACTAGTTGAATAATTGTTGTGGAATTCTAGTGAGCCAACCAGTCCCATAATCCATTAAATAAGCATTCAAGTAACCTAAAAGAATGTGGCATCTTTCTAAACTTGCATGCTGTGCTCTGTTACATGCCTGCAGTCACCCTTAACAGGGATCCCAGAAGCTTAAGGAGGAAAAATGTACTGTGAAATTCAGCATCTCAAAAGCAGATTGTTGGGTAAGAGTTTCTTAAGTTCAAAGTCCAGCTATAGTTCTTTGAGTAAGAATACCTGTCGCTGTTGGACATGAAATAAAAAGCGTGGATTCACTTCAAAAGGCAGAGAGAGGATCCTTCAGGAGCAGGTGTATTTCCGAGCTTTTCAGCCCTTTTTATAGGGTGTTGTGATACACGTTTAACATGATTGGTAAAGGGAACACCACCTCTCTGTCCCATTGGTGGAACAAGAGAAAACACACTCATCACAGCTGTACAATATTGTTTTGAGAACTACAAACTATTTACAAAAACAGTCCTTGAATGAGATATGTTCCCAAGAGACTTTCCCTTCGGAACAGATCAGCCACGCACAGGCTGGAAACTCTCTCAGACTCAGAAAATCAGGTCCACAATTAACCACCTACCTGTCATAGACACATGTTTGTGAGCAGTCACTCAAAATTCAGTTGTACTTCTGAATCACCTGAAGTTCGTACACCAGAAACAAAATTCCTGATAAACCTACACAAAACTAGAAAAGCAAATAAAATACCATTCTAATAATTTACAAGCTTTTCCCAGACAGGAGAGGAAAAAAAAATGATCCATCCTTTTACATCTAAAACTTTATCTTTTAAAATATTTCTAATTTATGCTTTTTTCATACAAACCTGTGCAGAATGGAGTTCCTCCTTAACATCATTTGCTTTTGTCATATTTCCATTTAGAATTTTTCCACTCTAGAGAAACAATTTTCAGAATTAAACATTTAAGGAGATAAGTTTTCTTTAGAGGGGTAGACCCTGCAGGTCAAATCTTAGTTATATTAGAGCACAGAAACTTTGTTCTGAAAAGATCATTTACTTGGAAGGAAAAAGGACTATAATTTACTAAAGCCAAAATGAAAAAACTAAAATCTCTAGTGCATCCTGCTGATTCTGCTGATATTTTTTCCAAGTGTACCAGTCATTTGGTAATGTTGAGGAAAAGCCTTGACTAGGAGTAGTAGTGAAAAATACTGCGTATTCACATAGATATCACAGTGATCAGACACTTAAGGTCAAGGGTAGGGAAAAAAAGAAAACACATAGGAGTAATAATAAACCATTCATAAGGTATTCCAAAGCAGCCCAGATTTATGAGACTGACATTCACCTTCCTCTTCCACCTCAGCCTGCCTGCATTGCTACCAACGTGGGTGTCATTTGTGACATTCAGCTGTCATTAGCAACCAGTCAGTTGTTTTCTCTTATCATAACCTAAAATTGTTAGCTGTAGGAAGCAGTTAAAAACCATGATGTAGAATTCAATCAGATTGTAACAGTTGTTCAGGTCTGTTGTGGAACAAGGTCACTTCATTTCCTCTGCACAGATACATCTGACTATCTACAGGATGCCCTGAAATAATGGGTTCTTGATTTTTCAAACATATATGCTGAGTTTTAATTTATGAATTTACTGACCTATAGATGCTAAATATGAGCAAAAGCAGGGAGCACAGTGTCTGGGGAAAAGCAGGTCACATAACATTCTCAGTCTTGCCTGAGAAAGTGGCCTGGGAAATCATAAGGAGGAATTAAAACAATCCTCAGAGATAGAAGACAGCCTTGCAGGTGCTGTTTGTCAGTTTCTTGTTTTCTTGCAGGAGAAGGTCGAGGGGTGGTGTACCCCACTGACCAATGATGGTGATGTGTTAGTTTACTAACCAATAAGAGTTTTACCTTTCTGTACTTTCGCGTCTCAGTCTGTAAAAGAAGATCTGAAGAAATAGACCTTGCTCTCCTGTTCAACGCACAAGAGAGTTGTGTCATGCTTCTTGCCGTTCCCAATAGCTAATAACAAACATACACGTGGACATTCAGGTATATGAAGGACTGAGAGTATTGGCTCAGAAAATAGGGATTTTTATTATAGACAATTTAACTATTAATTAATTAAGAACACATTTACTTAATAACTAATTAATTAGACAATAAAATTATTAAATTTATTATATACAATGTATAGAAGTGATTTCTAATAATGTTAGGAAGCACATAGATGAAAAACAGACAATCCTAATAACTTTTGGAAAATTAACAAGTATAGCCAGTATTAATTCTACTTTACAGTCTCAGTAGCAGATTACCTACAGTGGCCCTACATGTACTTCAGTTAATATAAAGAGAATAATGATTTTAAATTTAAATGCTTAAAATGAAAACTGATAAACTATTTTGAAAACTGTAAATCTCTATAATAATGCATAATCAAAGATAACCTAAATTTCAGTTGTTCCCTGATAATATCCTTTATATCAAAGACAACTGTATACTATAATAAAATATTTTAAAATTATGGTATATATGTCCATAATTGGAAATAAATTTAAGTAATCACTTGTCCATCTCTTCAGAACAAAAGTACAATATTTGGAATAAAGGACTTGTTGTAGAAAAGTTGGAGGAAAAGACAGAAACTTCAAAGTTCTGAAAAAAAGGGTTCAGGTCCTTGTTCCACTATGACCAGTGTAGTCACAGTTAATTCAAATAGATTATCTGTGCTTCACATCCCCTATGCAAAGCCATTTTACCCCATGATACTTGCCATCACAATGAAATGAAATGATGGAAAAATAACAATGTTAAAATTCAAAATTACTTTCAAATATGATGGCCTTTTTTTATAATAGAATTAGATTTTAGCCCAGCATGAAAAGTTCCTATAGTGTATAACACACAGGTCTTAGAAGAACTAACCTCTGGAAGCATAGGACTTTTTGCCAGGCTGGTTACAGTGCAATATCATTTTACAGCAATTAAATGCATATCAATCATCTTTCGTCTACTATTTAATTCTGAGACCAACATACTTGATATGAAATATAAGAAATGGTTGATATGAAATATAAGAAATGGTTGAAAGAACAAGTTTTAGGTGTATTCAAAAGAATAAGACCATTACCAACTCACCAAGAACAAAGATTTTTAAAACAAATAAAAAAAAATTAAATAAGAATCAAATAAATCCTCTGGAATAGGACTGGAACACGTTAACAAGGTATTACAGGATGTTTTAGGTTACAATGTAAGATGTATCCAAAAGTACGTGTTCTATCACCATCTTCATAAGCTGCTAAAAGCAGGTGGGACAGCGTTCCTTATCTCCTTCAGGACTCATTCCTGATTATTCCAGGGGAATATCTTCTGTAAATGGGCCATTGACTCTCACTGCTTGACTGATAAAATTACAACATTCCATTGTGAGATGCTCTGCCCATGGGGAGGAGCAAAGCATTCCTACCTGGATATAATCTGAGTTTGGAGCACAGCGGTCAGTTTTATCCACTGAATTCCCAGAGAACAAGCTCTCCATAACCACCACCAGACCTTCAGAGTTCAATGGAACCCTTCCACAGGATCATTGCTTCAACAGAACAACATCTGTCACTCCAGGACGACTGCAGCCATTTAGTCAGACTGCTACCAACACCCTGACCAACAGGATCTCAGGTTCTATCCTGACTCTCTTGGTTTTTCTTTATTACTGCATTTATTTCAATAATTTATTAAAATTAACATTAAAACATTAGCAATAAAATTAAAATTAAATTATTAAATTTAACGATTTAATAAATTGTATTTCTGACTTGGAATCAGTCCAGTGGGATCTCCCACTGGATAGCTTTCAGACTACTACATAGAAGGATGAAAAATTATTTCCATTCTGTTCTTTGTGGTCACTCTGGAGGCATAGGTATCAGAGGGATTTTCAAAAAACTGTTGCTTACATGGAGGAATGGAACAAATTTCTTTGAATTTTCTAAGAATTCTGTAGAACAAATATTTTTGCATAAAGTAAAATAAACAGGAATAAAGATGATATGGTACAAATTCCACTCTGAGAAAGTCAGGTGATGGCATTGTAGCCCTCATATTTCTGAGGGCCCAGAGTTACTATACAATGCTACCAAACTTTGATCTAGTGGAAGGCATCCCTGCCAGGCAGGGAGGAGTGAAACCTAAAGATCTTTAAAGTTCCTTCCAACCCAAACTATTCTATGATTCTATGAAAGCACAAAAGAATTCATTTTTTTGCTCTCACTCCCTCCCAGATAAGCACAGAGACTGTGTACTGTTATAGAACAAGAGCAAACCAACAAACCACCACACAAAAATCACTATAATGCAAGGAGTTTTATTAATAGCCCATATAGAAAATGGCTCTGCATTTTTTCCCCTCCACAAATTCTGTTTTTACTACATCAGCTGACAACATCATTGTGTTTCTGTGATTTGGTGCTCAAAACTAATAAATCTACTATGCTGTATTTTTATGTGCTAGTATGATGAATGAAAGCGAGTAACATGAAATGCCTCTGAAGTGGAAAAACATCAGCTTCTTAGATGTAGCCAAATATACTAGTGTTCATCTACTTCAAATTAATTTGACCTATGTAAAAGTTCAGTTCAGCACAGTTGGAAAGCCACCAGAAAAATTTCATTTTTGAAAACATAGATGACGTTTTTTTCATATCTTGCTGTAAATTCCTCTTTCTTCTTTTTCTGGCTGAGACAAACAGTGTCTTTATAAAGCTATGCCTTTAAAATTTGGACACAGTAGAAAAGCTAAAGGAAGTGATTCTTGGATGCCTTTATCTGGTGTCATTTATGTCTTGTACTTCCAGAAGTAAATGTTCCTAAAATGCACAGTTGAAAATTTCTACCCTTAATAAGAGCTCAAGCTGGATTCTACTGTGGAAAGAGTATGAATAATGTTAGGCCTCATTTCACAGAAATGTAATGCATAGGGAAAAGACTAAAGTACTTACATAGTTCAACTACTATGTGTACCATTTACCTAACTGTTGGACTCAAAGACCCTTGTGGGTCGAACTCAAAATACTCTGTGATTTAAATAAAATTATATGTGTGTACGTGACAACAGAATGCAACTTGAAACTTGAAAAGATTGTTCAAAATTTAATGTAAATGAGAAAGGTCATGCAATCAAGCAAAATAGCAGAGGTGTGGAGATACTAAATTGAACACAATAAAGTTATTTTTATTAAGTATTTTTACTTACTCACCATTTTTTCTACAAAAAAAGTGAGGTTAATGACCTGGGGATTTTTACTCCCAAGGCCATACTGCAAGGAAACACATTTAGGGAAAATATATGCAAGTATGTGAGTTTCTGAAAGGTTGTGATATTTCTGATTTATCCTGTCTTGTGTCTACTTTCCCTAGAAAGAAGGAGATTCAGGCAAGAGCTCAAATCTTTTCAGTAATTGGATTCTTGAGTACAGGTTCAGATGGGTTATTGGTGGTAAGATGGGCACTTAACATTAAATGTCAAGTTATAATGAATGTAGCATAGGAACAATGGATAGGAACAAGGATAGGAATATGTTGTAATTTGTATACTATATATTGTAATTAGAAGACTACTCAAAGTTGATGTTCCAGTGCTAATAATATATAGTACTTAACTCAGAATAAAATTTTATTTCTTTCATGTCAAAAATTCAACATTACAAATGAAACTAAAGACCTGCTACTGAGTAAAATATTGAATCTAACAGTAAATACAGACAGAAAGACCTATTAAACAAAAGGTATCACTGAAAGTATCAGGAACCAAATGAAATACAAAAAAAAAGGCAAGATCATGTCAGGTTATTCACCTTCCTCAAGCTGTTTGCTAAATATATGACATTTACCAAGGCAGAGTTATAAATACCAGTAAATTAGTCTCATGATCAATTAATAAACTGTTTACCGCATTAGAGCACAAAAGAATTCCCTTAAAGGTTTTGAGGACTGAATAGATACCAGGAGAAAAGTCTTTTGAAGGAATGCAAGAAGAGAGCCTCTGGAAGATGCTGTTTGCATTTTTGTTTTTATTATTATTTTGAGATTGAAGAGACTCCTGTTTCTGCCAAATCATGACTTGCTACAGATAGAAAAAAAATCTAATGAGCTGCAATAAGTATTTCTGAATACTGCAAAATAAACATTTCATGACTGACAAGAATTGCAGAAGGAAACATTTTCACGTTAATTATTTTTGTGGCTGAGTTGAAGTATTTATACAGTAAAAATTTCAACAAATATATTTTGATGTTATATTGCAAGATCAATTCTAAATTACTATTTCATTCCTTATTCTGTTTCTTATATTTTCCATTGTTTATATTGTAAGTTAAATTGAAGGCTATTTGTAGAAGTAATCAAGCCTGATTTCACCAGTAGCAGTCATGGGCTTGCCATTAGCAATGAAGTTTCTGCTCCAGATTAGTTTCTATGAAAATCACTACCAATATTACTGACATTAGTAACTTTTATTTTAAGCATGTGACTTTTGTTCTCATTGCTAATTTTCTCTATAAGTTTTTTTTTTGTTTTGCACACTATAAGTGCCACACTATATTGGGAACAGCGAGAAGCACGACATGGACTCTCTTGTGAGTTGAACAGGAGAGCAAGGTTTATTACCTCAGATCTTCTTTTATAGACAGATATGCGAAGGTCCGGAAAGGTAAAACCCTTATTGGTCAGTGAACTAACTCATCACCATCATTGGTCAGTGGGGTACACCACCCTTGCAAGAAAGATCTTCTCTTGCAAGAAAACAAGGAACAGACAAACAGCACCTGCAAGGCTGTCTTCTATCTCTGAGGATTGTTTTAATTCCTCCTTATGATTTCCCAGGCTACTTTCTCAGGCAAGACTGAGAAAGTTATGTGACCTGCTTTTCCACAGACACTGTGCTCTCTGCTTGCTGCTTGCATTTAGTACCCATATTTAGGTATGTGACAAAACTCAGTAATAAGATCCTGCTTCACCTATTAAGATGTTAGGAATCTGAGTGGTCTGACCTACTCTGAAAATAGAGAACATATATGGTAAATGATTCTTCAGGAAAACATTCTGCGCTTGCAAGTGACATCAACAATAGGAGGCATTACAACAGGAATAGTTTTAGGAAAGCAGTTCAATGACAGAACACAGTCAAAATACATTGTGTGGTAGAATAACCAAAATGTTGAGAACCTAAAAGAATTTAAGACACAGAGTACAAAATACATAAAGAGACTAAGTACTGAGAGATTATATTACTGGCCTAATAAATGGTACTAGAAAATCTGACAGATTTTTAGAAATAATAAATGAAATTTTTAAAATTCCACAAACCAGCTGCAAATTAAGATAGACTATATTGACTGTCAATCACTAGAGATGACATAGTGACAAATGCATCAAAAGTGCAAGCTATTACCAAAAAAAATCTACAATAGAAACTATTAAACAATTGGAAAAATTCCTGGGATTTTTTGATACTTAGCCAAATTCTTTCCAAGCCTTGTTCAAACTACAAAATGTCCTGTTTCAGCCTCTGAAGAAACGAATTTCAGACCTTCAAAACATTTTTTTTTTCTCTGCCAAAAGTCCTCTCCTAGATGCCTGAAAGAAATATGTGGTAGTTGTCTGCTTTCAAGATTTGTATGAGGGCAATAAGACAACAGAAAACCAGGAAAAGAGAAGAAAATATATTCCTTGGAATTTTATAGCATTTGTGTGTGGCTTGTGTTCAATATTGCAGTTTAAGAGAACAGCACACTATAAAAATTGATCAGAAAACTTTTTATTAAAGCACTTACGGGCATATCAGCTGAGGAACCTTAAAGCCTGAAAATACTTGACAAATACATTTAAAATGCTATCATGAAGCCACAAAAGAAAAAGCTTTTCTTTCAATGGAAATTGGTTCCATTCCTTTAGCAGCACATCTACAAGACAAAAACTAAGCACATATCCTACCACGGTGTCACTTGTTCTCAAAAAAACTGAAGTGAAAAAAATTAAGTAAGGCTTACTTAAAAGAAAATATGTTCTCAGAAGTGTGGATAGCAGGAGTTACTATTTGAAATGAAGAAGAATGATGAAACTTATGTTCCCTTTTCCCATTTCTGAAAGGGAGCTGCAGAATAAATTTTACCTACTCATTACTTAAGTAAGACATTCAGAATTTATGACAAGACTCAACATGCAAAAAAAAAAAAACCAACTAAATGTAAAAGTACACTTCCAATAAAAATTTAAGAAAAAGACTTATTTGATTTTCCAAACAGAAAGCATAGAATTCCAATAATTTATAGAAAAAAATTAAAGAATTTGATAAAATTTTTCTGTGGCTATTTTCCTATATTTACATATAAGTGAGTACATACATGGCTTGAACAGCTGTTGATGAACAGAAGATGAAAAAGAGCTGCAGCTCATGGAAAGGCAATGGAAGTCCTACCAGATGTTTTGCCACAAGATTGCTACTTCTATTTATCCCTAAGGGATCTTAAAGTTTTGTTAAGGCATCCCTTCTAAATCTGTTACAAACTCTAAGGAATAAGATAAAGAATATAAAGTTCATTTTATGCAGACAGTGTAAAAAGGAGAAAAAAAAAAAATTCCCGGAGTTTCTAGGAAGATTTGACTGCAGGAGTAGGCCTATGGTCAAGAAGTAGGAATAGTATACCTAACTCCTGATGAAAGCACATCAAATCAAATCAAATCAGCAGTTTGTTTAACTGTTCATCACATCAGTACTGCATCAGATGTGGTCTCTGCTGAACAGCTAAAGGCAACAAGCAAGAAGACATAGGAAATACAAAGACGTAAGTGTACCTGAAAACTTTCTGATAGCCTGTATTGCTTACCATTTTACCAGGCTTAAATAAAGCCAACACATTTTCTTATCAAATCTCAGCAACACATTTTGTCAAGACAAATGCCAGGCTAGGCTTTTCTTTATCCATAACTTCATCAAAGTGTCACGGTGGAGGACCCACGACCTCGAGACCGGACCAGCTGGGGACAGATGGGCTCGATATAGTGACCTGAAAAATAATGAACTTTTATATGAAAACAACAGACAATCTGAACAGCGTAAAGGGTGCACCAAAAAGGCGAGGGTCAACGGGATACAGTAACTTTTATAAATTAATCTCAGGGTAGGGTCTGAGGTATGGGTCCAATAGGAAGGAGTGTAAATATGTAAAATATTGCACCAAACATGAACCAATAATAGTAGCAAAAAGAGAACCTTCTGGTAACATTTACATAAAACTGAACAGGGAGCAGTGTGGGTAATACTCTCCTCTTCATAACTAGAGGGTTTTTCCTATGGCCTTTTGCCTGGGTTCCTATCCAACCCCAACATCAAAGAATTGGCAGAGTTTGAATAAGTCCTCATTAATATATTTCTATGTAACTTAGGCCATTTTTCATTCCTGCTATATATCTCTCGTTTTGTGAGGATAAGTTCATACTGCAGTTGCACTGTTTGATATCAGATAAGCAGTACTTATCTTTAATAACTTTATTCTTCATTGTTGTGGTGGGCTTTTTAGTTTGCCAGCTAGGTTGGAGGCTTTTGTGTGTGTGTTTTTTTCCCTTCGTCCGTGGCTTGGGTTCCGCTTCCCCCAGTCCCACGTCGGCTGCGCCCCCGCCGCCGCCTTACCCCCGCAGCAGGTTCGCTCCTGCGGGCCCTGGACCGCGGGGCCCCGGGCTCCAGTTTCAGCTTGTGTTTCTCCCCGCGCTGTGTCACTCTCCGTTTTCCCGCCGGGCGGCCACAAGGGACCTGCTCCTTTGTTGTCCCGGCCCCAGCGGGCGACCGCAGCCGCCGCCGCCGGGTATCTGCTTCCTTGCTGCTCTGGCCCCAGCGCGGTGTTTCTGTCGCTTTTGCCCGCGTGTTTCCGGTTCCCTGTCTCCCAGCGGCAGGGGCTCAGGCGGCTCGGTTTCTCCCCCTCTTCCCCGTGGCTGCACCCCGCGGGTCCACCCCGCCCGTGAAAAAACCCGTAATCCTTGGAAATTAATTAGAGAATTTCCATGTCCGTTACCGCTTATCTTTACCTGTCGGTATCTTATTCGTAGAAAGTTTGTGTGCCCGCCAGCTGTAATTTCTAACTGGTTCTCAAAATTCCCAACCCCACGAGGTGTAAACCCTTTAAAAGGAGATGGTCAGACCCCACGTCCTTTGTCCTTCTCCGGAGTTTCTCCTTACAGAATAAAACTTGAATTGCAAACCACAAGAAAGTCCTCCCCTCATCCCTTCGCCTGATCTCAAAGACTTGTGTTCAAAGAAGGGCCGAAAAGCTCAAACCCGAAGTGGGGCTCAAACAGTGGCCCTGGTCCGGGCCCCTCCTGGCCCGTGCCAGAGTGAAAAAGAAAACCTATCTGAGCTAGCCCGGGAAATCTCTGGCCTGCATCACTTCATCATGCATCATACCAGTTTTGGTACTACCCTAATTTTCTTTATATACTAATTAAAACAGTATTCTCAGTGTGGAAGCACACATTAATGCAATCTGTCAGATGTTACCACATCTCTGTGAGAGTCTCAAAATTCATTTCTTCTCATAATACAAAATGCTTGACCACATTTTCGTTCTGTTAGGTGAATACAGTTAATAAAACTCAATCAAAAAAAAGCTACAGTTTCACTTTATAGGTGCTCTGCATGGTTTTGCTTTCTTGATAAACAAAATTAAATAGTCCTTTCTTAAAATATTCCCTACATATCCTAACTCAAAATATACCTCACCTCGTCCCTTCTGATTTGTAGTGGTGAGGTAAATTAAAGGGCTAGAAGACCTTCTGCTCCCTTTAACAGGCCTTTATCAGAGAAAACTAGGCCTAGAGGTGGGGGGGCTCAGGGTGTGCACCGCTGCCGCTCCCAGCGCTTGGCATCGAGGAGGAGGACCACACAGACCTGTCATCATTCACTGTCGATAGGACTGGAGCCTCTATCCTCACCTGGATCGTCCTGAGACTCTGCCTTAGGCTCAGAAGTCCAGGGGTGTCTTCCCGCTTAAGTCCTGCCCAGGTCATGGTGATCAGCTTGCCGGACCGGGATTGGCGCACCCAGTCTCCCCAGGTCCCCGCTGCCTCCACAGTGTGGTCCTCCACATGTTCCTTGAGAGTGGCTCGTCGTCCAGGGCTGTCTTTGCTCCCAGGTGGTAATATGATTTTAATATGCACCCGTGTGCAAGTCTTTATGGGAAATGCGGAAGTTCGTCCTGGGTAGCAGCAGCTGAATTACCCAATGGGTTGGAAGGGAATAAGGGGTGTACCCACGGGTACAAATGCAAGGACAAAACAAGTAAGGAATTCCTAACAATTAACCCCTTTGGGGCTTACAACACCAAACCCCTTAACCAGGGACCTAAACTGGGATTGGAACAAGAACATATAATTTGAATATTGGTTTTTTTTATTTATAACAATGACAATGTTTGTAATGGTTTTTCTGGCATGTAATGTGCACACAATATAAACACACACGTTTACATAAGTTTACACACACACTTCAGAAATCTCTTGGATAAACGGGATATGGAATTAATATAACAAGAATAATAATAGACTGAATAAATATATAGACATAAGTCTGTAATATAATAAATTCTTCATATTTAAAGGCCTTCTTATTTTACTTCTCAATTATTGTACTAGAATTTGATTTACTTGATATAATTATGAAAACCACAAAATAACTATTTATACTTCTATTTATATGATAGGCAAATAAGTAGCTTTAAGAATCTGAATACCTATTCTTTGTGATTAAGGTTGCCATTAAGACATGGGAAAGACAGATCTTCAAAGCAAGATAGCTTCAGGAGATGTAATTGTTTACTGAAATATATTGTTCAAGGTATGGAAGCATCTGAACAGACAATACAATAACAGAACACATCTGCTGAAAAGCTTAGAAGGCTTTTTCCTTAAAGTCTTCAAAAGCAAATGTTACAAGCCCAGCAAATTTCACCCTGAGTGAACAGATATAAATGCAATAGATTTGACAAAAAGAATGTTAACATTTACAGAAAGTCAGGATAGTGGACTTTCAAATTTTTTATTCACTTCCTCAGTTTAGCAAAGGGACAATTCCTTTTACATTGCTTTATGAGAAATATAGAAATAAAAATTAATTTAGACAGACTGTGTGCTTCTTGTAGTCCATAGTCATACCGCACATGTAACCTCTGCTGGCAATTAATGCAACAATTTTATCATACTGATTTAATAATTTAACACCATCAGTTTTCTTACTTTAATTGCGCTCAACTATATTACCAGGAGCATTATACTGAAATTATTTATTCTTCGTTTATCTGACAGTGTAAGCTCTGAACTGGACTGAGGAATTAAACTGTAGCTCTACATCAAATCCTACATTATTTTTCAAACATTTTCAGAATGATTATGTGCATGTACATGCATGTGGGCATATATACACCTATTTAATAGAAGCTGGTTTTATATAATGAGAGACCAAAGAATTTTCATAATACATCATGATGAACACCAAAATGAACTCTTGCCAGCATTAGAAAGCACATTTGCCCAGGCAAACAATTATGCATTTTTCCCCAGACATATACACAGTGATTTAATTTGAATCATTGCCTAGCTAGCTTTAGTTTGCATTAAAAAAAAAAAAAAAAGAAAAAGGAGTACTGATATATATACTCCTTTAGTTGCCAGATTCAACGAGTACACTTGAAAAAAGTTTAGATCAAGACTGTTGTATTAGGATAGACACAGCCTCAGGCACTGCTACTTATTTTGTTGATCTAAGTCACAGTGTGCATTAATGAAGGGCTGGAAAATCCATCCCGTTTAAGTGCACAACCTGAGGTTATATTTAACGGGATTCGTTCTAATGTATTCTGCCTCCAGTTGGTATTGGTTTTCTTAGGAGTTGGAGATTTTCACTAGAGTAAAAATAGCACAGAAAAGCTATGAGGAGAGACTAAAATTACCTGGTCCATAAGAAGGAAAGGCCTGTTATCACTTTTTAAAATATCAGGTGCTTAGGAGAGCTGGTTTAATGTCTTAGCAAAATAGGATGTGTTGCATACATCAGTATTTTTGAGAGTTCAGCTTTGGACCCAATATGAAATCCAGCCTAGAATGATTAAGCAGGATTATTTTAGGCAGTTTTCTTATTCATCTTCAGCTATATTAGTTTTCTACAAATGCACAAAATACTGCTACACACAAAAGATAATCAGACAAAACAGTGTTCTCCCTAAAGATACACTTAAGTAAATCACTGAATACAATCACCATATCTGTATTTAATTTCATTGATTTTCTGCTTCTGTTCATAATCCTACCATGTTTCCACTCCTGCCCAATCTTTAACATCCCATCTTCTTTAAATTGTTATTTTCCCTCTGTTCCCAGCCCCCAAGAAGTATCCCAGCTAGCTGCAGTCCACCCAGGGTGGGGGGAAAACAGCAAGGACAGAGATAAAAGGCAAATGAAGCTCTCTCTTTCCGGGACAGTGCCCCAGTTTTAATCCAAGCAGCTCCAGGGCAGAAAAGGGCAATAATTGTTGACGCCTGAACTTTTGAACAGAGGGAAAGGGGGCGGGGGAAGGCAGGTTACAGCCAATGGGGAAAAACCAAAGGGGAGGAGTGAAGGGGAAGGAACCGACACATCACAGATCAGAGGAGGGACAACAGGGAGAAACAATTTCTCATAACATAATGCAATACAACATTAAGTGTCTTTGAGGCCTATAATTTCTCAAGTCTTTTTGAAAGGAATGCTTTATTTTAGGCTCACCATGAATTTTTACAAATATTTTCATAACCTATGACCACTGTATCCTATAATATGTATACTGAGAAGAGTTAAACTTGAAGCCTGCTAGCATTAAAATGCACAAACATTGTTAATTTTAAGGAGGGTGGCAAAAATAATTTCAAATACTCTAAAGCAAGTCACCTCAACAAAACAATCTTTTGTCATTGAGAAGTGTATTATAATCAAATTTGTTGAAACTATCCGAACACCAGTCTCACTCTTGTGATAAATAGAGACCTTTTGTTCGCCTAAACATATAGATACGATGCTTTGCAAAACTGTGCCCTGCGAAATCAAGATGAGGTTGAAGGCTGCTGACGCTTGTATAATCATTTACGGCCTTGCGAGCTTTATTGAATTCCAGAAAGTTACCAAGATAAACCTTAAAAGGAAACAGCGAAGGAAGGTCAAAAGGATAGGACTGAGGAAGACTCTTGATCTTCATCCCGCGACCACCAGAAGGCAGAAAAAGACCCCCTAGCAACTGGAGACACATGCGCAGAGACACCCGAGAAAGGACACGTAACCCGGAAGCCGTACCACTTAAAAGGGGGAACACGGAAATTGGAAGCGCGGCAGTTGGCGGAGCGGAGACTCCCCTGTCGCCCGGCGCTGATTTTTGCTTATTGCTTGCTTGCTATAATTAATAAAATTTTCTTTAATTGAATCACATCACTCTCTTGAGTGCATTAATAACAATTTTGGTGCCGTGACTCGGATCAAGATGCTCGGATAGAGTACTCCTTTGGGGAGGCGCCCCACCGGACGACTCGCGGTGGCCCCTCTGGAGGTACATCTCTCCGTAACTCTCGACCGACAAACCTAAATTTAAGGCAATAAGCAAAAGGGAGACCGGTCAACCCCTTAAAATCTGTGCACAGAGTCCGGACGAAGACGCGGGACGCGTGAGTATAACGGGGAACCGTTCGGTCGGGGTCGGGATCCCAGAGTGTGGCGAAGTGGTGTGTGTGTGAGAGGGGGACTGGTAGCCAGATTCCCCAAGCTAGTGCGGACCCTCATTAGTGCGTCTCCCATTAGCCCGCGAGGGCGTGGGCCACGAACCAGGGGAAGTGAAAGAGGCTGTGTGACTTGGAAGGCACTCTGGAAGAATGGGGCAGGGGAAGAGCAAGCCCCCTGTATCTATTAAACTCCCACCGGTACCTAGAGATAGTCCGTTGGGTTTTATACTAGATAATTGGAAACATTTCCTGGGAACAGAAAATAAAGATAAGGCAAAAATTATTCACTATTGTGTAGAAGTATGGGGAGGAGAGGAAATTTCAAAGAATGTATTTTGGCCTATATTTAGATCAACTGAAGATTAGGTTAAACAAAGGTTAAATTCATGGGTAAACACAAAAATCCCCTTTAGCTCAGAGGAAAGTGCTTATGCAGAGATTTGGGTAGTAAGTCCCGAGGTTTTTATACTTAAACTGACAGACAATTCGGGGGAGGGGAAGGGGAAGAAAAAGGAACCCCGAAAAGAAGATACTTTGATAATGCCCCCTCCATATGTACCACCACCACCAGAACAATGGTCCTAAAAGAAAAAGGGGGGCATGAAGAAATTTTGAAACATAAGGATAGTGACTTAAGAAGTAGATTTACTGAGAAAAAGAGGTTAAAACTCCCAGAGACAGGAGCAATAGAAAACCCAGAGGAGAGATGGTTTCTCCCAGATGGCCGAGAAGTACTACCAAAAGCCATAGCTCAAAGAATATTAGAAAAAATACATCAAAGGACACATTAGAGAGCACAAGGGTTAACAGACTATTTCGCTGCAAGGTATATGAGCACGGGTATCCGAGACTTGTCTAAGCAAATTACTAGAAGCTGCCTCCCATGCTTACAAACGAATAGGAAAAATCTCAGAAAATTACCGTATGGAGGGAGACCCCTGGCAAAAAGACCCTTTGCAAATATTCAGATTGACTTTACAGAACTACTGAAGGTAGGGAGACTTAAATATCTCTTAGTCCTAGTAGATCATCTCACCCATTAAGTAGAAGCTTTCCCAACATCTAGAAAAACTTCACGAACAGTTACAAAGGTGTTATTAGAAGAAATAATCCCTAGATATGGAGTACCAGAGACAATAGACTCTGACAAAGGTCCCCACTTTACATCAAAAATAACTCAGGATGTAGCAAAAGCATTAGGAATAAAGTGGGAACAACACACCCCTTGGCACCCTCAAAGTTCTGGGAGAGTAAAAAAGATGAATGGGGAAATAAAGAAGCAACTTACCAAGCTAGTGATGGAAACGAAACTATCATGGGTCAAGTGTGTTCCACTAGCCCTTCTGAATATTCGAACCCAGCCAAGGGCAGATTTGGGAATTTCCCCTTTTGAGATGTTATATGGTATGCCCTATAATATAGAGGAAATTCAAACACATCCAAACGTGAGTGATCAATACGTCAATGAGTACTTGATAAAATTAATGAAGTTCAAAAAGGCATTGTGGGAAAAAGGGATGTTAGCCCAAAGACCACCATTGGATTTTATATTACACCAGGTACAACCCGGAGAGTGGGTGCTGATAAGAAGTTGGAAAGAGAATCCCCTAACACCGAAGTGGGAAGGACCGTATCAAGTCCTCCTAACAACTGATTCTGCGGTTTGAACAGCAGAGAAAGGCTAGACACATGCGAGTCGAATAAAAGGACCCATGAAGCCACCAAAAGCTAATAACTGGGAAGTGGTTAGCCCAGCTGGGGACTTGAGACTTAAGATATCCCGAACAAAATGATATCCAAGAACTACCAACCTGCTTAGAAACTTATGAATAATAAACTCAATAAAGGCTTTTATATAAAATATAAGATACCTCCACCTAGTGGTGAAGAAATATATAATAGAGGTGTTAAAATAGGCTGTACTTTATGCCGGGATTGTTATCCTTTTGTTTGTTTTAAATGTATAATATGTAAAGAACACTGGTGGACCCACTGTCATAGAGGCTACCCACCAAGAGGGGTGTGTAGCTCTTGCTACACTGCCCAGAGGAGACTCACTAATTGGGCCCTAGTAACCAGAATACAAGCAGGAGAATTTGAGACAAGATCAGAGAAGTGGTGGGCCATCTACTCAAAAGGAGTCAATCCCTTGTATTAGTGTTACCATCCAAACGAATCTGTGCCTTTTGTAGCAAATATAGTAGCTGGGTTGTGCAGACGGTGGCTCCAGGAATTAGGGTGCAATACCCCTTTAGTAAAGCATAAAAGTTAAGAAAAATACATACAAAGAATTAATAAAAGAAGAAGTAATTCCCCTCCTGAAGAGTACTCTTGCTGCCGAGAAGATGGTACACCCCGTGTCCCGCAGCAACCGGGTCGACGGGAGAGGCAGAGGAGTAATAAACCGTGGAGGAAAGCATTCCGATATACATAAGACCAAAGGGTCATGGTCCTGGAAATGCCACAAGAGTGAAGATGAGACAACCCAGCAAAGTAATTTCCGGGGAATCCAAATTGACAATTTACAAAAGAAAAGCCTCTATTATAGTGGGGGAAGCCAATGCTCATTAAAGAAGTCAGTAACATTTATAATCTTAATTAGCACATTTAACACTTGTACAAGCAAGACTCACGAACCCTTCAATTAGTCTTTAATCCGATGGGAGGACCAGGCTGTTATCCAATCACGGATCACCTCTGAAGCTCCCAGCTTTCAAGTTACACTGGACTCTCTCCTTGATAGGAGGGGTGCTAGCCCGTATAGCGTGCTATATATGTGCCCAGCTTCTAATCCAAGCAAAAAGTATTGTAATTACCCCAGCGAATTTTACTGTGGATATTGGGGCTGTGAGACAATTTCCGTGGAGTAGAAAGTACAGAATCCAGATAAGTAAAAGTTGAAAGGGGTCCACACAGATGTATAAAGCCCTGGACAGATCCCTCGAGAGTAATAATATATAGTGGGAATTGTAAGTTTAACTACATCAATGTCACACAACCTCAAGACCCTGGGTGGTTATTGGGACGAACCTGGGGTATCAGGATATGGGAACCTGGAAAGGATCGGGGAGAGCACATTCTTATAAAGAAAGAGGTAGTTCCCTATGATCTGAGATCTGTTAGACCAAATCCAGTGGTGTGGAGAGCAGTAGATCCCAAAGTAAGGGATCAGAATAAACATTCAGAAGAACTAGAAAATAGCAACGAGTCCCAAGTATCAATCACAGTAAGGACACCCCAAGAATATAGAAACGGGGCTCTTTAGAAAATCTTGCAAGCTACCTTTAGAGTGTTAAATAATACATACCCAAATTTAACTAGAGAATGTTGGTTATGCTATAACGTTAACCCACCCTTTTATGAGGCCATAGGCTCCATAGCAAAACCAAAAAGAATAAACGGCACCAATCCCGCTGCCTGCCTATGGAAAAAGAGAAAGGAAGACACCCCAAGAATAACGTTATCTCGAGTCACTGGAAAAAAAAAAAAAATGTGTAAGAAATGTACCCCCGGATAAGAATCATTTATGTCAAACAAAAATGCAGATTAATGACCCTAGCGAGCCAGCTCAGTGGCTGATTCCAGCAGCTAATTCTAAATGGGTGTGTAACACTTTAGTGGTAACCCCATGTGTTTCCATAACAACCTTTAATGAAACCCACGAATTTTGCATACAAGTTATAATAGTTCCCCAGATTATCTACCATTCTGAAGAGTATGTGTACACACAATACCAAAAACCAGAGCATCATTTAGTAAAGCGGGAACCCCTCACGGCACTAACAGTAGCCGTATTGCTAAGCATAGGAGGGGCTGGATTAGAGACAGGTGTAGCGTCCTTAGCGAATCAGCACCAAGGGTTCAGAGAGCTTAGAATTTCAGTAGATGAAGATTTAAAAAGAATTGATAAATCTATAAAAGACCTCACGGACTCCCTAGACTCACTGGCTAAAGTGGCCTTGCAAAATAGAAGGGAATTAAATCTATTATTTTTACAGCAAGGACGCCTATGTGCTGCACTCAGAGAAGAATGCTGTGTATATGTAAACAAAAGTGGGGTAGTAAGAGAAACCATGGCCAAATTACGGGAAGGACTGGAAAAGAGAAAAAGAGAACAAGAAATGCAACAAAGTTGGTACAAATCCTGGTTTAACTATTCTCCCTGGTTAACAACTCTGCTATCCACCATAGCGGGGCCGCTAATTTTAAGACTAATCTTAAGACTTACTTTTGGCCCTTACATTTTCAACAAAATCATTAGCATCGTGAAAAACAGGTTAGAAGCAGCTCATCTTATGTTAATACGAGCTAAATATGAAGCCTTAAATGAGGAAAAGACAGAAGATTATTTGGAGTTAAGTAAAAGGGAACTACAAAGATTTAGCGAACAAAAATAAGGAATAGAAAAAGGGGGGATTGTGATAAATAGAGACCTTTTGTTCGCCTAAACATATAGATACGATGCTTTGCAAAACTGTGCCCTGCGAAATCAGGATGAGGTTGAAGGCTGCTGACGCTTGTATAATCATTTACGGCCTTGCGAGCTTTCTTGAATTCCAGAAAGTTACCAAGATAAACCTTAAAAGGAAACCGCGAAGGAAGGTCAAAAGGATAGGACTGAGGAAGACTCTTGATCTTCATCCCGCGACCACCAGAAGGCAGAAAAAGACTCCCTAGCAACTGGAGACACATGCGCAGAGACACCCGAGAAAGGACACGTAACCTGGAAGCCGTACCACTTAAAAGGGGGAACACGGAAATCGGAAGCGCGGCAGTTGGCGGAGCAGAGACTCCCCTGTCGCCCAGCGCTGATTTTTGCTTATTGCTTGCTTGCTATAATTAATAAAATTTTCTTTAATTGAATCATATCACTCTCTTGAGTGCATTCATAACAACTCTTTGCCATCCCCCACTCCTGCTATGTGTTTCACCTCTTCCCCACCCCCTTATTCTTTTGTTCCATTTTCCTAAGTCTTTCACAGTATAATTGTGGAGTTTTGAACCTGTGCAAAGTCAATGCCAAATGATTTTTTTTTTCTAAGTATGAAAATAACATTTATTCAAATAAAGAGCAAAAGTCATAAAACAGTGATTTTAATAAAATAGAATCCAAAGATGAATGTTAGTGTCTCTAAATTGGAGAGACATGAATGGATGATTCAGTGGATAAAAAAGTGGCTGAGTTTCCATCTGCAGTGCTGCCTACAGTTCTCCTGTCCCCAGCATAAGAACATGGAACCATTGGAACAAGTCCAGAGGAGGCCATTAAGTTGATAAGGAGACTGGAGTACCAGTTGATAAGGGGACTGGTTGAAAGAGTTGGGGCTGTTCAGCCTGGAGAAGGAAGGTGATATGGAGACCTCATAACTCACTTCCAGTATCTGGGAAGCCAGAGAGGGACCCTTGATGAGGAAATGTAGTGAATGGACAAGGAGTAATGGATGCAAATTGACAGAGGGGAAATGTAGGTTGGGTATTAGGAAAAAAATCCTTTATTGTGTGGGTGGGGAGACCCTGAAAAAGGTTGTCCAGGGAGGTTGTGGGTGGCCTAACCCTGGCAGTTTTCAAAGCCAGGATGGATGAGGTCTTAAGCAGCATAGTCTAGCAGGAAGTGGCAGGGGGGTGGGGACTGATGATCTTTAGGATTCCTTCCAACCCTTAATTTTCTACAATCCCATCATTACTTAAATTGCTTAAAGATAAAAATCTGCTCTGTACTTTTATTTCTCTGGCATTACTGTAGGGAGTTCTATTAAACAATTTTTAAAACTATATTTCAGGCTAATTTGCCTCTAAATTTAACATAAGAAGAAAAGGAATCAAAAAGTGCACATAAATTACCTGCTTTAGGAATAAGGTCTTCCATTAATACAGATGACAATAATTTCCATCTTTGTTAAGAGAGATTACACAAACTCTGTTCAAGAAAATCAGCCTTGGATTCTTAGCAGAATACAGTCCTTACCATAACAGGTTTGTTTTTTTTTTTTTTCCACTGAACTAGATTATTATTTTAATTCTGACATAGAAAGAAAAAAGCCTTCTGTACTGCTACTGGAGTTCTGATTTGTTGTGCTACATCACTTTCAAAAATAATAAAACAAGGAAATTAAATCTGCATAAACATCAATATTACTATAATATTATAATGCAATTTAAACTGATATTATTAAAAAACTATAGTACAGGCATTTTACCAGATCATCCATCATAGACTGGACTTCAAAGAACACTTTAAAGTAAAACTAAATAAATAACAAAAAATTCCTCCTAAGTTGTTGTTAGCAAGGGCATTATCATAAACTGTCCTGGGGTGACTTTATGATGCTTCTATCCCCAATCATCTGTTCTATTTATGTTGCATATTAAGTTCTGCACCTTTCAGACTTAGGCTGAAACTTTCTGCACCTTTATGACTGGCTCTTAGAGTGAAAGGGGAGAAGAAGAAGCCGCAGTTTGTGTTCAGAAAGAGCACTCACTGCCCCACATCCTGCTCCTGGACTGTGTTGTCTGCAGCACGGACAGACAGCGGGACAGAGCTCTCCTTTGCTATTAGTTAGTTTTTAGCTAGCTGAGGCAGAGGAGTTCCCCTGACTGGTTTTTGTCGTTCTAATTGGGAACGGCGGGAAAGAACGACACAGACTCTCAAGGGAGTCAGAACAGGAGAAAATCTTCTAGTTTATTGTTCTAGGCTTGTTATATAGATTAGTTCGTGGAAAGTACACAAAGGAAACTCTTATTGGTCAGTAAATAACCACATCACCACCATTGGTCAGTGGGGTTCACCACCCCCTGACTTTCTCCTGCAAGGAAAACAAGAGGACAGACAAACAGCACCTGGCAGTTGTTTTCTGTTTCTGAGGATTGTTTTTAAATCCTCCTGTGAATTTCCCAGGCCAGCTTCTCAGGCAGGACTGAGAGGCCATGGGGCCTGCAGTCTGCTCCAAAGCTAGCATCCATAGGTTTTTTTTCCCTTTTTTCTTGGATCTGTTCAAACCTGCTATGAACTGAAAACCCAGACAACCCAGACAGCTCACGCCTGTGACCCACCAGGGCCTGGGCCTCGGCACTTTCCAGCTCTGGAGGGACTGATAAGAGCCTGAGCGGGCCAAGCTACACCACATGAAAAGGACTTTTCTAGATTTGCCATCTCATCGATCAGCAAGAAATTTTATTGTTTAATATTATTCAATTTCTGTTAAGTAAACAGTATTTTCTACTTTTCTCCAAGGAAACATTTTTTCCAAGTCAGCTGGGGGAGGGTCCGCTTGAATTTGTTTTATAGAAAGACCCTATTCACAGATTTTCTCCCAAATTTGCCCTAAACCAGAACATAAACAGAAATCATCTACACAAGAAGAATATTGCATAGAGTTGTGTTGAGGGTTAGGTGTCCTTTTTTTTTGTTTTTTTTGTTTTGTTTTGTCCTTCTGGCCTGCCCGGGGAATTTTTACCCATTATGTGCTGGGACAACCTAACTACCGGTACTTAGGGGTGATTGACAGCGGACAAAGAGTAGCCGGGCCCGGGGGGGGGGGGGGGGGGGGGGGGGGGGGGGGGGGGGGGGGGGGGGGGGGAAGGGGGCAGAAAAGGAGGGTGGGGACAGTGTTTAGCTGGCTTTCTTCGGCTTCGGGGAAGGACATTCGTGTGCTGGGTCGCGGAGCTGCTGCGGTGGAGAGAAGGGAATTTCGCCATCATCCAGACGGAGCTGCTGCTTCTTCTTCTCCTTCTCCCCTCTTTGTTGGTGGCCTCTCACCCCCTGTCCTGCCGGGACGTGTGGCAGTGCCAGCCACCGCCGCGGAGCTGCTGATCCACCTCAGCCACCAGCCCAGGATCTCAGCTCATCCCTGCTGTTTCCAGCCGACTGTTCCTCGGAGCCCTGGAGGAGCACCGGGACTGACTGCCCGAGGGGGTTTGTGAAAACAAAACCTCTCCTCCATCCCATCTCAGCCGAGAAGGCTGTCCCGGGGTCCCTGGTTCTGTGTTCTTGTTACTGCTGTAGTTATTGTTGTTTGTTTGCCTGGTTATACTAGTAAAGAACTGTTATTCCTATCCCCAGATCTCTGCCTGAAAGCCCCCTTGATTTCAAATTTATAATAATTCGGAGGGAGGGGGTCTACATTCTTTCATCCCAAGGGAGGCTCCTGCTCTCCCTAGCAGACACCTGTCTTCTAGAACCAAGACAAGTTGTCACCTTCTCTGAATTAAAACATGATAGTTGCCATTTTTCACATTTCTCTTTCCTTTATTTGTTTAATTTTGTTTTTTCCCAAGCTTCACATTATGAGGAAGAGCAGCATACACAAAGAGACAAAAAATAGTTCTCATTGCTTCTCTACATCACTGTGATAAAGTACAATATATGACTCTGCTTTGCCTTTTACTCCTCCCTTGGGAAGTGGAGATTCACTCTCTTCTGTACTCAGGGCACAGCAGGAAGTTTTTGGCTGGTTTTGAGACATTTAAAAAAATAGCATTAAAAAACTCCATGGGTTTCAACAAAATCCATGGAAACCTAAACCAACAGATTACAACCAACCCCTAGAATATAACTGAAGCACTGCAGTGCTATTTGCCTTTAATTAAGGCAGTACACAGAATTTTTCCTTTCATTAGAATGGCTCTGAGACCTTTTAAACTAGTTACTTCCACTGTGTTAATAAACTGTACCTTAAAGGTGTGAAATGCCACTCATTGATTAGGCTCCAATACAGAAGTAGAGGCTACAGTACCCTACTATTGCATAAATTTGCAATATGAAAAGTAAATATGCATAGTTCTAGTGCTAACAAACTCTACACCTTATCTTTGTTTTATCTTGTCATATTGAAATGAATACATAAGGGTTTGCACATCAGAAAACAAATTTAGTTTCATGAAATGGAATTCCCAAAACAAGAGGAAGAGGAGAAGTTATGTTTGATAGGCTTTTTGTCTTGGTTTAGGGCAAATTTATGAAGAAACCTCTGAATGGGGTCCCTCAAGAAAGGAAATTCAAGCAGCCTCTCTCCCAACTGGTTCAGGAAATTATTTCCTTGGAGAAAAAGTGGAAAAAACTGTTTATTCAACAAGCAAAGTATCTACAAGCATAAAATAAATTAACAATATTAAACCTCTCACTGTTAGATGAGATGTTAAATTTAGAAAGTTCTTGTTGTGGAGTGTAGCTTGGCTGTCTTAGACTCGTATCACTCCCTTTGGTGCTGTAAAATGCTGAGGCCCAGACGCCAGTGGGCCACAGGCGTGAGCTTCCAGGGTTTGTCTGGGGTTTTGGTCCATAGCAGGTTTGAACAGTTCCAAGAAACAAGGAAAAAACACAGTCCAGGGAATTCTCTGCCTCAACTAGTTAAAAACTAACTAAAAGCCAAGGAGAGCTCTGTCCTGCTGTCTGTCTGTGCTGCAGACAACACAGTCCAGGAGCAGGATGTGGGGCAGTGAGGGCTCTTTCTGAACACAAACTGTGGCTTCTTCTTTTCCCCCCTTTGCTCTCAGAGCCAGTCTGAAAGGTGCAGAACTTAACATCCAACATATAAACAGAACAGACAACTGGGGATACAAGCATCGTAAAGTCATCCCAGAACACTTTTGTAGACAGCCTTTGATGTCCAATACAAAGGCATTTGGAGATCCAGATAAGTACAGTCAAAAGAACTATGGAGTCTAAAAATAGGTAAATTCTTAATTTGTTGAAAAGTGTGATCTAAGCTAAAATATAAGTAACGTTTTATCTTGTGGTTTGGTTTCTGGCAGATTTTTTCCCATCAGTATACTATCTGTTAGTTAAGCAAAAAAAAATTTTGACAGGGTTAGGCCATTTTATGAAAATATGTGAGTTTATGGAATCTATGAAGAAGACATACTTGAAAGGGGCTGGTTAACAGTAGACTTCCAGAAACCTGGAACTGAAAGCAACAAAAAGCAGGAGGGGCACAGCATTCCTCTTCCCAGCTACCCCATATAAATATCTCTCCTGGGGTGACTTTATGATACTGGTATCCCCAATTGTCTGGTTTATGTTATATATTAAGTTCTGCACCTTTAAGACTGGCTTTGAGAGCAAGAGAGGGGGAAGAAGAAGCGCACAGTTTGTGTTAAAGAAAAACATCACTCCCACACATCTCGCTCCTGGACGGTGGTGTCTGCAGCACGGACAGACAGCGGGACAGAGCTTCTCTCTGGCTTTTAGTTAGTTTTAGCTAGCTGAGGCAGAGGACCTTTGGACCTTTGTTTATTTCCAATTTTCTTGGATCTGTGCAAGCCTGCTCTGGACTGAACACCCAGCCAAACCCCGGGAGCTCACGCCTGTGGCCCACCGGGGCCTGGGCCTCGGCACTTTCCAGCGCCAGAGGGACTGATAAGAACCTGAGCGAGCCGAGCTACACCACATGAAAAGGACTTTTCTTCCTAGATTTGCCATCCCATCGAACTGCAAGAGGTTTTATTATTTAATATTATTCAATTTCTGTTAAATAAACAGCTTTTTCCACTTCTCTCCAAGGAATTTTTTTTTCCTTTTCCCAGACCAGTTGGTGGGGAGGGGGCATTTCCCTGGGGAAATCCCCATTTGGAGTTTTCCTTCCTAATTTGCCCTAAACTAGGACAATATCTTACAGTTTCCTGACATTTCATTGGAAAGAAAAACTGATGGAGCTACATGCATTTAGTTACCTCCAAAATTTTCTGAAATATATTTGCAAATATTTCAGTATAGTTTTTTTTTTATTCTTCCAGTGTTCTCTATTGAACATCTTTCTTTAGAATAGCCCAGGCCCTACATACCAGATTAACAGTGTTATTTTACATCTGTCCTTCTATTCTGACACTTATTTAGTTGTTAATAATGTATCACCATTTCTGAAACCAATCTACATTCTTCAAGCCACATGTTGTCAAATTCCATTTTACAGCTTTGTTCTCACATTCCTTTTCTATTTCAACACTACAAACTGAATATTTTTCATCCCCTTTCCCATTACCTCCCTTTTCTTCCTTGCTTGCTCAGAGTTGCCAGCACCCTGTTCAGCATAATATCAGTTTGGATACCTGCAATAACAGTCCATTTAACTTTTTGATGTCTATGGGAATGTCATGGGGTGACTTTACCTTTAAGATAGCTTTGGGAGCTAAGGAACTTGAAATTGCTAGTGGCTGATGGGAGTCTTTTCTCGTGACCAATATCGGTCATTTCTAAGAATTGACAGCAGTTTTGACCACTGAGAAGTGAGATCAACTTGTGAACACCACCTTAAGATGTAAAGCCAGAGTTCTCTTGCTCTTTTTGATTTCCGGCTTCTGAAAAGGTAACAAGGCTCTGTCTCAGCCTCCTCCCCCGCCTCCAGGCCGGACAAGGCTGCAGATGGCGGGGGGGTGGGGAGAAACGCAGCCGGCCGGCCTGGTTTAGTTTGTTGTTTCTGCTGCCAGACTGAAACCTGACACCATGAACACTTGCAGCTTTTCCAAGATTTTAATTCTTTTACTACCTGGATAAAACATACAGATTACTCCTTTTTCCCAGAGAGACAGAGAGAGAGACAATCAACATGAAAAAGACAGTGAAGAAAAAAGTTAAGTTTTAGATGCGGAAGAGAGAATAAGGAGATGCTTCATAAGCTGAAATATTTTTCTGTTAAAGCTATAGAGATGGACAATAGTGTCTTGAAAAAACTCCTTTAATTCATTACAGAGTATATTGGGAAGAATGGAGTGTTCAAAGTATGGATTTTGAGCAAAAGCTAGAGTAACTGTGATACAGTGAAGTGCTAGAACAGAGTGAAGCAAAGATTTGAGGCCTTGAGAGCAATGAGAAAACTGTTTTCCAGAGAAGCTCACAGAGACAGATGAAGAGAACTTTTGCCCTTGAATAGCTCATCCTTAAAAAATGACATCCCTAGACTCGTTGACCCATAACACACCTCAGAGTGATGTGAAATGGGAGGAGTGAACTGATGACAGGATTTCCAGGCAGCTGGCATCAGAGAAATAGAAAACTACAACAGAAATAGTTTTCTCTTGAGAAACTCCATAGATTAGCAAAAGAAGACTTCTGTTTCTCTACAAAGGCTGATGAAAAGACTCTAGCAAGAATTAGGACTGTTTTAAACACCAAAGTTCCAAAGTTTTTTGTCTCTATGTTGTCATGTGAACAAGGGAATGGTGGGTAGTGGGAGATAAAAGGGTTTTCTGGACATTTATTCTAGTGTTCTTATTCTTGTAGTTTTGTTAATAAACTTTCTTTATTCCTCTTAAGTTTTAAGCCTGTTTTGCTCTTGTTCTAATCCATATCTCACAACAAGAAATAAGTAAGTTTTCTAGTAATTTTTTAGTTACTGCCTTAAAACCATGACAGACATTTTATAGTAACTTTGTTACTTAATCCTAGAAAATTTTCAGTGTTCTACCACTAATGATAATGCTTGAAACAGGTTGTTGTTATTCTGCTCTCAAAAACATAAATACTTGAGTTGTGACACTGAAAGACACTGAACAGACTTCTGTTGAGGCAATAATTTCAATAAACTACAGCAACTGCAGGTAACTTTATTATTCAGAAGTGACTGTTCTGAAACAGCCATACTTACAACAAGCAAGAATTTACTCTAGATATCTTTGGACATAGTATTTCCACTGATTTGAAAGATCTTTGTACAAAGTATAAGAAAGAAACTTAGGAACATCATAAAAAAGATCATTCACATGCAGAACTTTATATGAATATTCAAACATAAAACAAATACAAGCATAGCAAATATCCATATATTCATTAAAGACTTCAGGAATACATTATGAAACAGGTAGTAAACTACCAATATTTTTCCAATAGCCTTTGTTTCTCATTTTGCAGGACACATTTAACAAGGCCTGGAAGACCTGGGATAAATAACATTAGTCCCGTTATTAACAGCACTATCGCAGCCTACACAACATAACTGAGGAATTCGTATATAATTTTTCTGGTTTTCTAAAGCAGATCAAACAAATTTCTATAGCACTGTAGAAGAAAAACTTATCCCATCTTAGAGGCTTTTCACAAGTCCAAGTGCAATAATGAGCCAGAAAAGACCACTTAGGAATTAATTTACCGAGTTATAAATGTGGGAAATGGAGGTGCAGAAAGCTCCCAGAGCCTTGTGTGTACAGGCTCAGAGATCAAGATGGATGCAAAGCTTGACCTAAGACCTTGGAAAAGGCTATAAGATTTAGAACAATAAAGTTACACAGACATGAAACAAGAATATGGGTTTATGGTTTAAGCAGAAATATGTTTTAAGCAAATAGAAATATGCTTTATGTAAGTGAAAAAATATATTGAACAAGATAGTGAATAATTTTAAAGCTAAACAATAGAACCTGTTATAGAGTTAGTGGGAACCTTAAGATGTAGCAATGTAGGCTTATGTTGCATTATATGATTAGATAAGAAAAGATGCATTGTGGCAGAGTCATGTAATGGAAAACATTACATGTTTGGTGTAAAAAGTTGTTATGGAGCTTTGTGGGAGTAGTTGATTGGCTAAGAAATTTTAAAAAGGCATTGTAACAAGAATTAATAAGGCTTCTGATGTGATGGTGTTGAATGTAGCATCTTTAATGTCTCACCCTTCCATGAGACTGATTATACAATAAACCATCTTTTATAATATCACTCATTTGTCCCCGTCTTGATAATCCCAACATGAAAGGTTTTTCATAAAACAAGAAAATCAATTAAACTTCAGTCAGCAAGTTTCACAGAATACCTACACCACCATGAATGCACTTAAATTGATGCATTCCTTAGAAAGGATTCTGATATATATTCCTTTTTTTGATATTCTGGAAAGACTGTTTCAAAAAAAACCTGCCAAGTTTCTTTTTGAGTTTGTCAGAATTCCCAACAGAAAAAGTATTTTATATATTTTTGTACTATTGGATTGCTCTGAAATTCCCTCTGCATCCCAAACAAAGGATGTGAAGACTTTAGGTACAGAAAAACAGGAACAATGGAAAAAATTTTCTTTTTTTTGCAAGTGTTCTTTCTATAAAATATATATTACATAAAAATAAGTTTATTTGATTCTTTCATTTATTCCAATTTACAATAGAGAGTAAGAATTTGTGTATGTGTATAAATAAAAAACAAATCCAAATACTTCATGATGATACATTTCCCTTGATTATTAGTATAAGAGAGAGGAAGCTATTAAAAGTCTTTAGCAATAAAAACCAAATTTTTACTACACCCTTCTTTTACTCCTTTTACTAAAAGGTCCTGATTTCCTATTCATGTCTATGGAATTAGAGAAGTAAAGCTTTTTAAAATTGAAATTACATAGTCAGATCTGTAATTCCATTATTCTTTTCCATTTCTTCTTTGGATTAGCCATCTTCAAATATGCATAAATCATAGTAAGTCTAATAACTATGTGTCAGTTTCTCAAGCTTTAAATTCTATTAAAATTACGTTTATCAAACAATTTTATTTTTTTAAATCAAAACTGGATTTTAATTTCCTTGAAGGCCAGAGAGGCAACAGCTTTTCAGCCAATCCTTTGTGTTTCACTTGTCCCTGAACAAGTCGCTAAATTTTTTTCCAATACAATATGATATCCTTTACTATAATGAAAAGCATGGAGCATTGTTATGAACTGTTAATTCATCATTGCATCATCCATGAAAAAAATTTACAATTACTGCAATAAGAGAATTATCTTTGTGGAAGGGCCAAGAAAAGACATCTTGCAGATATTTAATTTTATATATACATATATATATATATATATATATATACACATATATATATATGTATGGGTTTTTTTTTTGCAAAACACTGTACTGGTTTGGCACAGTCTGCTTTTCGGTAGCATGGGAGGCACAGAGAGGGCTCCTGCGTGTCTCGGTTTTAGAAGACAGGTGTCTGCTAGGGAGGGCAGGAGCCTCCCTTGGAATGAAAGAATGTAGACCCCCTCCCTCCAAATTATTATAATTCTGAAATCAAGGGGCTCTCAGGCAGAGATCTGGGGATAGGAATAACAGTTCTTTACTTGTAAAACCAGGCAAACAAACAACAATAACTACAGCGTTAGCAATAAAACAGAACCAGGGACCCCGTGACAGCTTTCTCGGCTGAGACAGGAAGGGATGGAGGAGAGGCTTTGCTTCACAAACCCCTCGGGCAGTCAGTCCCGGTGCTCCTGCAGGGCTCTGAGGAACACTCAGCTGGAACAGCAGGGATGAGCAGAGATCCCAAGCCGGTGGATGAGGTGTATCAACAGCTCCGTGGCGGTGGCTGGCACTGCCACACGTCCCGGCAGGACAGGGGGTGCAAGGCCACCAACCAAGAGGGAAGAAGAAGCAGTAGCAGCTCCATATGGGTGATGGCGAAATTCCCTTCTCCCCACCCCAACAGCTCCACGCCCAAAGTGTCCTTCTCCGAAGCTGAAGAAAGCCCGCCAAACTGTCCCCACCCTCCTTTTTTTCCTGCCCCCTTCCCCCACCCTGGGCCCAGCCAAACTCTTTGTCTTCTCTCAAGCACCCACCAAGTACCCACAGTTAGGTTGTCCCCACAACTAATGGGTAAAAATTCCACGGGCAAGCCAGAACTAAAAAAAAAGACACCTAACCCCCAACACTGTGAGAAGCTGCTGGAAGCTTCCCCCATGTCTGGCAGAGCCAATTTCTGATGGCTCAGAAGATGGACATGCTGCTGACCAGAGCTGGGCCAATGAGAGAGATTGGTAACGCCTCTGTGATGACTTATTTTTAGAAAGAAATTGAAACAAAGTCACAAGGTTTTTGCTCCTAGTCAGAGAAGAGGAGGAGGTGAGAACAACATGAAGAGACACCGCAGTCAGTGGAGAAGAAGGTGGAGGAGGTGCTCCAGACGCTGGAGCCAAGATTCCTCTGCAGGCCATGGTGAAGACCATGGTGAAGCAGCTGTGCCCTGAAGCCTGTGGGGATCCACAGGGAATGCAGAGATCCACCCACAGCCCATGGGGATCCATGGGGGATGCAGAGATCCACCCACAGCCCATGAGGATCCATGGGGGATGCAGAGATCCACCCACAGCCCATCAGGGAGGTGCCCACACCAGAGTGGGAGAGCCTGGAGGAGGCTGTGGTTCAGTGGGAGACCCAGTGGAGAGAGACGGCCCCTGTTTGCAGGCTGGAGCAGCTTGTCTTTGGAGGACTGCACCCCATGGAAGAATGACCCACACCACAGTGGTTTTGGGACTGCCCATGGGAGGTACTCACATTGCAACAGGTGAGATATGGCTGCTGCTCATGAGAGTGGACTCATGCCAGAGAAGTTCACAGAGAACTGTCTCCTGTGGGAGTGAGAGGAATGACGGGTTTGTCTTTACAAACAAGCTGTGGGTCTGCTGATAAGATGCAGCTATCAGTGAGAGACAACAGAAACGATGGGATGGATTCCACTAAAAGATGAGATTATGCATTGGGGAGGGGGGGGGGGGAGGGAAGGTATCCCAGGTATCAGGTGTTCCGGGAAGCCTGTACCTCTCAAGTACCTCAGCCCATGGGGAAAGAGAGAAGGGACAAGCGGCCGGGAATTAGGATAGAAAGGAGGCTGCGCCCTCCAAAATTTGAGAGACCCCAGGGGAATACCCCATGGCCTCTCCCTTTATTTAAATAAAGTAAAAGGACTCCTCTGTCTCCATTTTGGACATAAACCTCTGGTGTTTGTGGATTGATTTTCCTGACAGGAGGGACCCCACAGTCTGACAGGGGAAGGACTCCTCTCCCGGAATAGCAGAAGAAAATCTTGGTGATGAACTGACAAAACCTTCCATGTCTTGTCACCCTGAGTTGTTGGTGGGGAGAAGGGTAGGAAAAGGTGTTTTAAAGGCTTACTTTATGTCTCATTGTCCTCCTCTGACTCTGTTAGTAATAAATTCACTTTGCAACTTCAGTTGAGCCTGTTTTGTCCTTGAAATGTTTTCTTCTGATCCTTATCCCACTCATGAAGCCTTCGTTAATTTTTTTTTTCTCTCCTCTGCTCAGCTGGAGCAGGGGAGGGTGAACGAGCAACTCTTGTAGGTGCCTGGCATCGGGCCAGCGTCAAAGACATGAAAATAATAGTCAATTCGGGCACAGAAGTGCTTTACAAGATAAAGCTGGGAGTTTGCTATGTAGCAGCTTTACTTTTATGTTTCTGCAATGTTTCCTTTAAAAAAAGGGGAATAACATTCTTCATTTCAGATTCTTAAAATACTGTGGTATTAAAGAAAGTCTTTCCATCATTTATTTCCAGGAAATTTTAGAATCTTTTTATTTGGGCAATTGTGGTCTGCTAAGGCAGTAAGTATTCAGAGTTATATTCAAGATCTATAGAGGATGAAAGAAGTGGGAAAAAGGAAATTGGAGAAAAAATCACAAAGGAAAATGAAGGAAAATCACAAAAGGAAAAGGATATTAGTACTTAATTTGTACTAAAGTTTGACAGCAGATAGTTTTTAATTACTATTTCTTACACAAAACACCATGAAGTGATATTCAATAAGGAGACTTTCTACCTTTGAGAGTATTCAAATTAAAATCATAGAGAAGCATATCATTATACAAGGAAAAATTAGAGATGAAAAGCCACTCAATGACATAAAGGCCCTTTTTTTAGTGTACTTACCTGTCCACACACAATTCCCCACTAGGCAAGAAACTCCATACTGGGAGCAATGATCAAAAAATTAAATTTGCAGTGGATTAACTACATTCAAAAACTAAAGGCTTAATGCTACAAAACAATGAGAGGAAACATAAGATTAATTTATTTCATCTCATAGGACAAGGAGCTTATGAAGAATAAAGACAGTCTTAAGGGCAATGTGCATCTAAAGAAAACTCTAAAAATTCTATGTAACAAAGATCAACATGGTTCCCTCCACATTTTGAAAAGGAAAAAGAGAGAAAGAAAACAGTTGGGCAAGTTGACTGTCTCCTTAGGCAGTGTTTTGACTTCAGCAGCAGATCTAGACCTTCATTAGTTCTTTTCCCTATAGTCATTCCCATAATCTCTTCTTCTTAAAAAAAAAAAAAAAAAAGAAGTTTATTTTATACTTAACTTCTATTTATTGCACTGGTCATTTCCATAATCATAAACCAGCCTGATCACTGGTTGTCTTTTGTGACATAGCAATAATGTGAAAGAGTCTGAAGACTGCTTTGGGCAACAATCTGAGGATATTACCATATATCAGATACTCTGGGCTCACCACTTTAGAAGTATACAGCAATATCAGGTGAAGAAAAGCAATAGGCAGTTATGAGATAACTTCTCCCCAGGGAAAGTTTTATTCCATCTTTCAATAGATGATGGTTTGTGCCCTGGAAGAAAGTAATTACATTACTACTAAAATTCCATATATATTGTTTTGTTCATAATTTTGGTTTATTGTTTATTTCTTTATAAATTAGTTTTTTCTTTTTAAATTCAGTTTATTTTAACTCTAAGCTCTTGTTATTCAAATAAATAGATGGCTTTGTTATGAAAAAGCTACAGTACCAGTAATAGTGAACTAGTTGAAGGTCTTCTGGAGGTATACTATAATGAATGTACTATAATACCACTGTGTTGTGATGACTGCACCTGAGTTTCCTCAGCTTTCTTTTGGAACTTTACCAAAGATGCTAAAAGATAAGACTACAAGACTGTCCAATCATCCTCATTAAAATGCTGAAAATTTGAAAGCATTCAATGCTGAAGTACAACATTATAATCGGTAATGAAATATTGGCACAGCAGTTACCATAGGTGGTATGACATCTGAAGAAAGAGTCTTTCTAATAAATTATTAAATGGATCCCTGAAGTAGGTAAGATAGGGAAATAAATAGGGAAATAATATAGCATTAAGGGTCAGGGAATGTAAAAATCATTAGCGTATCATTTAATTGGTTTCATAAACTGTCGTACAAAAAGTTAATCCTTGAGCTTTCTGAGACTGTTGAGATATGGAAATTGAGACTACAACCCACAAAAGTTACAGTTTTATCTTCAATTAGTATCTCTGGGAAGGGAATAACATCATTAAGGATGGCTTAGAAGTTGGAACACTATTTAAGCAACCCAGACTTTATTCTCTTTTTTTGAAACTCCTATTATATTTTACTTTATTACCTTACTGTGGATTTTCCACTTCTGACCACTAAAATATCTATATATTTTAACTGTAAGGATGTGCGGAATGTAAGGGTACACATATGTCACGAGCACAGTATCTCATTTATGAGTATAGGAACCAGAGGCAAGACATGAAACAAGTAATAAATCACAGATAGATATACAAATCCCAAATATATGAAAACTAACAGTGTTGGATACATATTAGAGCTGGACAGCACTGGCTTCATCAGACTTAATGGAAGCTTCTGGCAGCTTCTCACAGGAGCCCCCAAGTAGCCCCCCTCTGCTAACTAAAAATTGCCATGCAAACCCAACACAGAAAACTTGAGTCTCCCATAATAATATTCACAGAAAACAGCATTTATTGATTTTTTTCACTACCGAGGCTACAACTGCCAACATTCTTTTCGTCTCTGTGTATATCACTTGGTTTTTTCCTTGCCCTCCATAGAAGTACTTAAAAAAAAAAAAAGAAAAAAAAATTACAACAGCAAGCATAGTCAACTCAGAACCACTTAACATTTCCTGACACTACCACGCAAAACAATTATTCTCTGGACTGTGAAGTATGCACAGCCATTGACTGTTGTCCAAGGTTTTTTTTGTACAAGTATAATTACTTCAGTGGGATTGAGTACATGGAACTAATTGTTGTTTAACATTTAAGAAATTTAATACAATTTTATACCTGTTTAAAAGTGTCAAAAGTGATTCATAACATTTGAAGAAATTTCACTGTTGGCAGAATCAATATCTACACATGGGAAATTATTCCAAATAAGAGTGTCACATTTGATATAAAACTCACATTTAGTATAAAAGGTAACCATATTTCTTGTTTCTGTATGTGCTACCACTAATATTAAGACCATTTTCTTTAATCCACAAAGTCAGATACAAATCATGCTTCAACAATTTAGTATAGAATTCTCAAGTAATAGAAATGTTTGGGTTAGAAGGCACCTTAAAAATCCTTAAAGGGTTCCAACCCCTTGCCATAGACTACGTTGCTTATAATTTCATCCAACCCAACCTTGAACACATCCAGGGATGAGGCATCCACAGCTGCTCATGGGCAACCTGTGCCACTGTCTCACCACCCTCATAGTAAATTTCTTCCTAATATCTGATCTAGACATACTCACTTTCAGTCTAAACATACTCCTTTTTTTCCTCTCACTACATGCTCTCCCTTCTGTTTTGAAAATTGTTGTTCAAGTTGCAGAAAAAAACTAGATTTTTTTTTTTTAACAGAGATGAAACATCTAAATTTTCTTCATGTCCAAAGTCTTTCTTACAGAGTGATCATTAGTGAGTATTTGTAATGGGAGTGTTTCCACTGATTTCTAGGAGAAAATTCACAATAAGAGTATAAGTTTCTCAAGTTTTTTAAGTCAGGTGTTATAAGCAGCCTTGCAAATTAAAGAAGCAGAGATTTTTTGTGGATTCTAGAGGAAATAATCATGGACTCAACATCATTGGTCATTGCCATGCTTAGAAGTGTTTTGTGAGAGATTTCAGGCAGCTCAGCAGATTTCAAAATCAAATTTGATGTGACACAGTGAATAACAGAAAAAGTATATAGAAGTAATAATGGATCTTTTCAACTGCTTTGACTCTAGGCAATTTTTTTTTATACAAATGAAGACCTTTGATTTATTATTTTCAAACATAAGGAATCTGTATTTACATCAGTGTAGCATTATAACATTCTATCATATAATTAATAACCATACAGTAATATTTATGCATATGTACTAGAAATAGCATGTTAGAGGTGAATTTATCTTCTACATTTTTAATTCTTCATTCATTTTCAAAAGTGGTTTTCCTTTCCCTACAGACTTCAATGGTTTTAAGTTTTGACTGCACCTAAAAAGCATGCAAGGGAAGTACAACATTATTTTCAGTGCTTGAACTGCTGTATAAAAGGTGCACAGGCATTCATAATCCTGTGATTGGAGAAATGTAATATTTGTGAGATACTCAACAAGTTGCTATTTTGATATGTACCTTTCACAAAATGTAGGCTGTAATTAAATTTATATAAAATGATAGTTATTAATATAGGCATACTACTTCAAACCTGACAATTTTTTTCCCCTAACCTTCCCTGCTCTAAAACAGAACAAGAAATCTAAAAGATTAACCAACATTGTAAGTTTTCCAGTCCAGTGCTTTCTTTTTCGGCTCTTCGTCCAGTGATAGTCCTATAAGCATATACCAGGCTCAATACAAGTTTTGAAAATTAATGTACTAACTTCTATGGTTTCTCCAAGAAGTAAAGAACACTTCAGTAGTTGTGGAGGTACTCTGTCCACTATAGACTCCTGGGAATAGGGCTTACAAGTATTATTGCAGCTATCTCTTCTTAATGTGAGCTGATTCTACACAGCAAATTTCAGTAGAAATGCCACAACTCGTAGAAAAAAACTCAAAACATTTCATAGTCATGGAAATTGAGTTACAGCTATGCTATATTGAAGAAATATTTTTATTAAACTTAAGAAGTATTGTTAGCACTACTTTCAAGTGAAGACAGCTTTTAGCAGGCTTCTAGCATGTATAAAATCTTCCTTAAATTATTATCTTTATTTAGGGCAAATTTGGGAGAAAACTTCTGAATGGGGTCTTTCTAGAAATCAAGTTCAAGCAGCCCCTCCCCCAACCGGTTTGGGAAAAGTATTTTATTGGAGAAAAGTGGAAAAAACTGTTTAGTTAACAGAAATTGAATAATTTTAAACAATAAAACCTCTCACTGTTCAATGAAATGGCAAATCCAGGAAAAATCCTTTTCATGGGGTGTAGCTTGCCTCACTCAGGTTCTTATCAGTCCCTCCAGAGCTGGAAAGTGCTGAGGCCCAGGCCCCGGTGGGCCACAGGTGTGAGTTCTTGGGGTTTGTCTGGGTTTTCAGTCCAGAGCAGGTCTGAACAGATCTAAGGAAAGGGGAAAAAAAAAAAATCCAGGGAACTTCTCTGCCTCAACTAGTTAAAAACTAATTAAAAGCAAAGGAGAGCTTTGTTCTGCTGTCTGTCCTTGCTGCAGACAACACAGTCCAGAGAAACACAAGGAGGAGCAAGTGCAGTTTCTGAACACAAATTATGCACTTAGCTCTCAGAACCAGCCTGAAAGGTGAAGAACTTAATACATAACATAAACAAGGTGACTGGGGATACAAGCGTCATAAAGTCACTCAAGGACATTCTACTCCTTATCTTCATATCAACAACTTATTATTAAAACTAATATATATTTTAATTCTACAAACACATTATATTATACATACACATACACACACACACACATATATATATATACATAAAGACAAGGGTACTGATATTTAGTAAACTTATGATATTTAATTATGGTTTTTATTTAACAATTAGATCTCCCTGAGGTACATATTGTGTTGCTTTATTTTTCTGCATTATTTATTATGTGCAGCTTGGTTTTTGAGCAAAGACAACCTCATGAATGGGTTTGTCTGGACTTGAAGCAGAATTGAGTTCAACTGTCTTCTATAACAAACTTCTGACATATACCACTGGGACTTTGTTTCTGTCTGCTATATGCAGGTGCTTAGACTGGGCGGGGCCTGCTCGGTTATTGGAACTTTGAGTGTTAACTAACTAGGTGGCTTTTGTTAGATGCTGCTTTCAATTTTTGAAAGATCCCTTGCCCAATGTTTTTAAGGTGGTTTTTAACAGTTTATTGCACTTTTTTACTTCTTAGCCACTGGTGCATGATAAGGAATATGGTTCACCCACTCAGTGCCATGTTCCCTAGCCCAGCTGTTTATAAGGCTGTTCTTGAAATGAGTCCCTTTGTCTGACTCAATCCTCTCAGGGGTACCATGCCTCCAAAGGACCTGCTTTTCAAGTCCCAGGATGGCGTTCCGGGCAGTGGCATGACGCACAGGGTAGGTTTCCAACCATCCAGTGGTGGCTTCTACCATCGTGAGCACGTAGCGCTTGCCTTGGCGGGCTTGGAGAATAGTGATATAGTCAATCTGCCAGGCCTCTTTATACTTATATTTGGACTACTGCTTACTATAATATAGGGGTTTCACCCACTTGGCCTGCTTGATTGTGGCACACATCTTATAGTCATGGATAACATGAGAAATATTCTTTATGGTTAAATTTACTTTTTGGTCTTGTGCATAGCTATAGGTGGCATTTCTACCCTAATGACCTGAGGCATTATGGGCTCATTGAGTTAGGAACAACTATTTCTTGTATCGTTAATTTAAATATATTTTTGACACTTGTATTTTTGCAGCTTGATTTACTTGCTTATTGTTTTGGTGCTCCTCATTAGCCTGACTCTTGGGGACATGGGCATCTACATGACAAACTTTCACGGACAGTCTCTTTATCTTGGTAGCAATGTTTTTTTACTTTTCAGCAGCCTAAATAATTTTTTTTCTGCACTGCTAATTGGCTTTTTTTTACTTCTTTATCCATTTCCACAGAGTATTGGCTATTATTTATGAATTAGTGTAGAGGCAGAGCTTTGACCACTTCTCTGTTTCAGTAATGTTTAGGGCTAATTGAACGGCTTTGAGTTTAGCAAGTTGGATTGATTTACTTTTTTTTTCATTAGCTTTTGCCACTTGTTGTGTGGGGCTTTATATGGCTGCTTTTTACTTTTGTTTTATTTTTATGATGTGACAAGAATTATCAGTGAAAAGAGCATAGCATATTTTTTTTTATAGTGGAGCTTCTTTAGCATGTGTTACTTGGTTGTTTTATCAGTGGAACTAAAGTTTTTACTTTCTGGTTAGTTTGTAATTATTTCTAAAATTTTAGGGCAATTTAGTTTTTTCATACGGGTGAGTTGTGTGATGAGAGCAATCTACTTGCTCCATGTGGCATTGGTGGCATGGTGAATAGAGAGAACTTTTGCTTTGAGCATCCACCCCAGCACCGGTAGTCAGGAGGAGTTGTGCTTCTGTGCTAATTACTTCTGAGGCGGCTTAAATTCTTTTATAGGCTGCTAAAATTTCTTTCTCTGTGGGAGTGTAGTTGGCTGCAGACCTTCTGTAGCTTCAACCTGAGAATCCCAGTGGTTGAATTTGAGTTTTATTAGGCACCTTTTGCTAAAGGCTTTAGGACAGACTATAGCTTGCAGAGTAGAGCATGTTCTTCAAAACTGCTTTTGTTTTGACTGGGCTAAGGGCTACATCATGAGTGAGCTTGATTTGGGCAAAGGCTTGTTGCTGTTTAGGGCCCCACTGGAAAGAGTTCTTTTTGTGGGTGACCAGGTAGAGTGGGGGGCTTACAGTCTGGCTCTATTTAGGAATATGCATTCTCCAAAAGTCTATGGCACCTAAGAAAACATTTCTTTTTTGTTGGTTGGTGAAGACATTGTTGTTATCTTGTTGATGACATTGGTGGGAATCTGATGCTGTCAATCTTTTTCTTTGCCAATGCATAATTTGGGTTTTGTTGGGTGAAAGCAGGGACAGCCGCCCAAAAGTATATGGGCGTCTGAGAAGGCGAGAGGGGATTCACGCCCATGTGTGATCTCCACAATTAAGAAGATTCTTTTATCTAATTTTAAAGATTGGTAACTTTCTGTAGAGGCCATTTTAATTTAACTTATTAATTTGCACCACTTGGCAGTGGTATACTATTCTTTGTGTTGCTTCATTGAGATAAATTGTTCTTTCCTATAATAAGGCTCATACATGAATTGAATACAGTATGATGCCTTTGAAGAGCCTAAAATGTCAAATTCTTGTGGTTCTTCATCTGCTACCAGTAAGTTTTTAACCCAATCCCTCCATAGCACCAAGGGGTTGTTCACTAGCACTTTTATTTTATGTGTGATAAAAGAACGGACAACCCTGTGGGGTGGTCTTAGAATATTAATGTCTTTCTGTAACTTTTTCAAACCCTCTGGGTATTCTGCAGGTTTAAATGGAATCCCCACAAGACAAGTGGACATTGGATCCTCTGCTGATGCTGTTGATAGTCACACATGATCTTGATTGAGTGTCTTGGCCAGGGTGACCCTTACATTTTTCTTGGGCTGTGGAATAATCCATGTTTTTGAGGACTGGCAAAGAAACATCAGTGGCCACAAGGAAATCAGCCACATGTCTGGGGCAGGATGTTCTTAAAGAAACAAACATAATAAATGTTACTCAGAAATATCTTACAATTCTGCTGAAAAAGTACTTAAAAACTGGATATAGGGATCAACTAGTGTCAGTTAGGTGTCTCTGTTTCCTGATGTCAGCATCTCCTTAGGGATTCAACAGTCACATAATTTTTCCAAATTTCTGGTTGTTGGACTTCTTCAGAATGTAGGGCTTAGCCTACTTTTGAGGAATCCACTTTAGTACAGAGGGAGTAGACACACAAGTGTATCCACATTCCCAGGTGATTAGTTCATGTGGGACCTCTACTTTCTAGGTCTCAGGGTCTCTTATGAGAAGTGGAGGATGTTCCTGCAGTTCTAACTGTCTATTTTGATTAAAATGACTAACAACAGGTGGGTTAAGATTTTCCAATGGACAGTTTAAGAAGTTGATGGTGAATAAGACCCTACATAGTCTCATTTGTATCATGACCTTGGACTCCTCACATTGTTGCTCAAGGACCCTTTTGGGCAACCGATGGATTCAATCACAGCTTGACCTGTGGGGGAGTAGGGGATGCCCCTCTTATGTTCTACTCCCCATTGCTGCAGGAACTCCCCAAAGGCCTTAGAGGCATATGTGGGGCCATTATATGTTTTGATGACCTTGGGGATTCCCAGCATGGAGAAGGCCTGCAGCAGGTGTTTATGTGCATCAGCAGCCTTCTCCCCCTGTGTGGGCGGAGGCATAAATTGCACTGGAGAAAGCGTCCACTGAAACGTGGACATATTTCAGCCTGCTGAACTGGGAGATATGCTTCACATCAGTTTGCCGCACCTCACAGCTGCTCAAGCCTTGGGGGTTTACCCCCAAGCCTAATGATGGTACTGCGTATCTCTGGCAGCTAGGGCATGTTGCCACAATGGCCTTGGCCTGATCTTGCCTTAGCTTGAATTGGCGTACCAGGCCAGGCCCATTTTATGGAATTGCTGATGGCTCATCTTCGCCTGTTGGAAGATGTCAGGCAGTTTGGCCATTTCAGCTGGAGCGGCCAAAACATCTGCTCTCTGATTATCTTCTGCAATAAAGCCTGGCAGGTCAGTATGTGACCTCATATGCATCACATAAAACTGTTGCTCATGGTAGGAGATGAGATGGATTAATTTTGAGAGCAGCTCAGAGAGGCTTGAATTCAAGATCTCCTTTAAAACAGCATTTTGTGCCCTAGACACTCCCCCTGCTATATACGCCAAAACAGTCACCAGATTAAGCGGTTTGGAAAATCTCTCAAAAGCTCTGATGACTGTGTCTAACTTAGCAATTTGAGGGGAACCCTCAACTTCCTTAACATCCGTCTCCCACTGCTGAATTTGAGGATCTTTCCAAGTCGTTATTGACTTGTGAGATGCTCCGGGCGCGTTTGTAAATACTGTCAAAGCTTTAAGTGGTCTCTGACTGTTTTTCTTTTGGGATTAATTTGAACTCCAAATTAAACAATTTGTGTGCAGGAGCATGGATTGAAATTTATCCTGAGTAGTTGTCTAGTGCAAACTGGAGCATCTCATTTTCCCTGAGCAATTGCTCCAAAGCCTCTTTTGTTAACTTGCCAGTTGTTAGGGTGATTGGCAAGTGGATGCATGTGAAGTCACCTCCTGACAGCGCAATCTCACTCTGGCCTTTCTAATCAACTGAGCCATCAGCTCTTGTGGCTCTGTGATGCTCTTGGACCACTGATGACTAGGAACATCCACTCTATTACTAAGAGATCCCTCTGGCCCTTGTCCCATTGAAAGATTAAACCATGGAGGTGTGGCAACCTTCCAAGTGCAATGAAGTTGAATGGCAGGTTCGGCAGGCAATGGTGGGCTTGTTTAGATGCCATTTCCCCAGCACCAGCCTTGCCTCCTGGGTCAGAACCCTAGGAGAACTCAACTCCTTTCCCCCCTTCAATAAACTGAAGAGGGGGGCTAGGTCCTCAGTTGTTATCCCTAGCCAGTTTAAAGACCCACACAGCTGATGGATATCCACCAAGGTTCTCAGATCAATCTTGATTTCAAACTTTTGTGGTCACATCTTCTTGTTGGAAATTTCCAGGCCCAAATACCTCCAAGGGGGCATCCAGTGAACTTTCTCCTCCTGGAGTTCTGTCTTGGTTTTAGAAGACACGTGTCTGCTAGAGAGGGCAGAAGCCTCCCTTGGAATGAAAGAATGTAGACGCCCTCCCTCCAAATTATTATAATTCTGAAATCAAGGGGCTCTCAGGCAGAGATCTGGGGATAGGAATAACAGTTCTTTACTTGTAAAACCAGGCAAACAAACAACAATAACTACAGCGTTAGCAAGAAAACAGAACCAGGGGCCCCGTGACAGCTTTTCTCGGCTGAGACGGGATGGTTTGTTTCACAAACCTCCTCGGGCGGGCAGTCCCGGTGCTCCTGCAGAGCTCTGAGGAACAGTCAGCTGGAACAGCAGGGATGAGCTGAGATCCTGGGCCGGTGGCTCAGGTGGATCAGCAGCTCCGCAGCGGTGCCACACATCCCAGCAGGACAGGGGGTGCAAGGCCACCAACAAAGAGGGAAGAAGGAGAAGCAGTAGCAGCTCCATCTGGGTGATGGCGAAATTCCCTTCTCCCCACCACAACAGCTCTGCACACAATGTGTCCTTCTCCGAAGCTGAAGAAAGCCCGCCAAACTGTCCCCACCCTCCTTTTTTTCCTGCCCCCTTCCCGCCGCCTGGGCCCAGCCAAACTCTTTGTCTTCTCTCAAGCACCCACCAAGTACCCACAGTTAGGTTGTCCCCGCAACTAATGGGTAAAAATTCCACGGGCAAGCCAGAACTAAAAAAAAAAAAAACACCTAACCCCCAACAAGTTCGAATTCTGCAGCAACTAAAACATTTACAGTCAGGTCAAGCATGTGTTGGAGTATATTGCTCTTGGGGGCACACATGAGGACATCATCCATATAACGAAGAATGATAGCCTTCCCTGTTTTGACGTGCTCCGGGGACTGCAATGAAGCAACATTGCACTGGCAGATGCTAGGACTGTTCTTCATTCCTTGCGAAAGAACTTGCCAATGGTATTGCTTCATTGGGGCTTCTCAGTTGATGGTGGGAACTGAGAAGGAAAAGTGTGGGGCATTGGCTGGGTATTGGGGTTTAGGTGTCCTTCTTTTAGTTCTGGCTTACCTGTGGAATTTTTACCCATTAGTTGCTGGGAAACCCTGACTGCGGGTACTTGGTGGGTACTTGAGAAACACAAAGAGTTCAGCTGGGCCCAGGGGGGAAGGGGTCAGGAAAAAGGAAGGGCGGGGACAGTTTGGCGGGTTTCTTCAGCTTCAGGGAAGGACACTTTTGCGCGCAGAGCTGTTGCTGTGGAGGGAAGGGATTTTCACCATCATCCAGATGGAGCTGCTGCTCCTTCTCCTTCTTCTCTCTTTGTTGGTGGGCCTCGCACCCCCTGACACTGCCGGTGGCAGTGCCAGCCACCGCCACGGAGCTGCTGATACACCTCAGCCACCGTCTGAGGATCTCATCTCGTTCCCACTGTTCCAGCTAAGTGTTCCTCAGAGACCTGCAGGAGCACCGGGACTGACTGCCCAAGGGGGTTTGTGAAGCAAAGCCTCTCCTCCATCCTTTTCCCATCTCAGCCAAGAAGGCTGTCATGGGGTCCTTGGTTCTTAATGCTGTATTTTGGTTTTTAATGCTGTATTTATTGTTGTTTGTGTGCCTCGTTATACATACTAGTAAAGAACTGTTATTCCTATCCCCAGATCTCTGCCTGAGATCCCCTTGATTTCAGAATTATAAAAATTCAGAGGGAGGGGGATCTACATTTTTATTCCAGGGGAGGCTCCTGCCCTCCCTAGCCAACACCTGACTTCCAAAACTGAGACCCTGTGTCAAGGGGAATTTGAAAGAAATAGTCCTTTATATCAATTACTGCCAATTGCCAATTCTGGGGGAGCATTTGTTGCAGTCAGCAACCTCAGGATCTCGTCCAGGAAGCAGCAGGATTCTGGGGACCAGCATGAATTACCAATGAGACGGGCTCCCGGTTCATGAAACCATTTATTCAGTATGGGAACAAACTCAGAACCAGTACAGAGAGCCCCGAACAGAAGCCAAGCAGGGGTTTTTGAGGGACAGCACTCTTGAGGGTCTCCACCCTTGAGGGTGGGGTTCAGGGTCAGGGACCATTAGAAACACACCAAGGGAGAATCCCCCAGGGACTCAAACCCAATCAGAACACCTGGGCCGCCCTTCACAAGGGGTTTGGGGTGGGACAATGTAACTCTTTGTCTCCCCTGAGGCACATCGCCACAAGCATTGATGGGGGTGGCATCCCTGGTTGAAGAGACCCCATGTCTACAATGACTTCATTTGTTTTCCTGGATCATGGAGGTGCCACCACTTGTCCTTTCTGGTGACAAATACTGGTGAGATCCAAGGGCTTGTGGTTGGCATGATATTTCCCTTTGCCAACTGCTCTTCCATGAGCTCATTGAGTGCCTTTAATTTTTCTTTGCTCAGTGGCCACTGATCTACCCAAACTGGTGTGTATGTTTTCCAATCTAGTTTTGGGTAGTGCACTCCTCAGTGGCCGCTATTAAAAATCCCGATGGGATTTTTGGGATCTCAATTCTCACCCCCCATTGCAACATGGCATCCCCCTCCCACAAGGGGTAGGTTTGAGGCAGGACTGACAGCTGGGTAGGAGGACACAAACTGGAGCAAACCAATGACTCAGGGGAGTAACAGAACAAACCATTCAAACAAAACACAGCACAACATGCCCCCACATGTCTTCATGGGATTAATGTGCACTGCGCACTAGTGTTGACCAAGGCCTCATATTTTTGTGGCTCTGATATGCTAGGCTAATGAATCTACAGTTTAAAAGACAGAGTTTTCCTTAGCCTCTACCTGGCTAGTGGCAGGGTTCTTCTAAGTTTTGTTATCCTTCTTTCCCTGGGCATATGTTTTGAAGGTTCTTTAAGGGGGATTGGACATGTTGTTATCATTATTATGTCTGGCTGTTTGGTTATGGGCTATTGGAATTGCTTATTTTTTGGTGAAATTTCCTCTCTGAGTCTTGCTGTCTTTTAATTCATGTACTCATTTTGCCAGAGCAGCAGTAGATCTTTTATCCCATCTCCTCATGTCTTTTCTACAGTTACACAGGAAGAACTACAGCAGCTTGTGGGCTGTGTGCTTTCTTTCCTTATTTGTGGGACTTCTGCATTTGGTACTATGTTGCAGTGTGTTTCTTGTTAATGGTATGTTCTGTTATTACCTAAGTTGATGGTTTGGTCCAAATGAGACCCTCACACCCCATGTTGTCAATCTACCCTGAGTCTCCTGTCAATCTGTCTTAAGCCCACCACATGCTTGGAATTCCACTTTGGAAATCCCCTAAACTTCGACGCTTGATTAGTCCATGTGACCCAACTTACCCCCCTTACCACCCTCATTGGATGATGATTTTGTGAACCCTGCATTTTACCCTCCCCAGGATATCTCTGATTAGCTGATGCTTTGTACCCTCCCTTTGAACCACCTCCCTATTTCAGCTGTTGCATGCTCACATTTTCTGTCTTTTGCCCCCAAGATTCCCCAGAGCAATAAATCCTTTGTTATCCCATGCAAAAGACCTCCCTCTCGTCCTTGTCTCCTCAGAACGCAGACTGACAGCCAAAAAGCCATAGAGCAAGTGCTCTAGTCACACCTCGGGTCATCCTGCTCCTGGGGTGTGACCCACTCCTGTTGCAGTCCGAAGTGATAGAGTCAGATAAACTCCAGCGAGATGTGATAGGACTTCTTATCTGTATTGCTGAGATTTGGAGAAAGCCCTCTTTCATCTACTCTCTAAATTTCTTTTAAGTTTTCTTTATCTTGTTTTCTAATTTTTGCAGACATGTTCCCACAGCTGTGATTCTTGCATGCGTGCTCAGAGTTTTTTTGCTATATTAAGCACAGTCTCCTCCCAATCATCGCACTTCATTATTGCTAAAGCAGAAGTGTATTCTTGTGGCTCAAGTCATACAAGTTTTTGCTGCATCATGGATGTACATGGTACGAAGCCTGGATTTTTAGTATTTATATCATCTGAGAAGACAATCTCTGCCAATGCTATTTTTCTTAAACGTTGAATCTTTTGTTTTATGATCTTCCACTTGGTTTGCTGCATATAGAGATTGTCTGTACACAGGTATTTTTGTGCCACACTTCCCAGGACCTGTGCCCAGAGACCATGAGGGTTAGCCCCCATTTGGGGTTGGGTGTCCTTCCTTTTGTTCCATCTCACCTATGGAATTCTTTGCCCATTAGTTTCAGGGAAACCTGATTGCTAGTACTTGTTGGGTGCTTGAGAAACACAGGGAGTTTTGGCTGGGCCCAGGGAGGAAGGGGAGGCAGGAAAAAGAGAGGGCGGGGGCAGCTGGGGGCTGGCTGGTTTCTTGGGCTGGAGGGCAAGACACTCTCGGAGCTGTTGCGGCTTGGAGAAGGGAAATCACCATCACCCAGACGGAGCTGCTGCTTCTTCTCCTTCTTGTTCTTCTTTCTTCTTCATTGGTGGGCCTTGCACCCCCTGTCCTACAGGGACGTGTGGCAGTGCCAGCCACCACTGTGGAGCTGCTGATACACCTCATCCACCGGGCTGGGATCTCTGCTCATCCCTGCTGTTCCAGCTGGCTGTTCCTCAGAGCCCTGCAGGAGCACTGGGACTGCCCACCCGAGGGAGTTTGTGAAGCAAAGTCTCTCCTCCATTCTTTTCCCATCTCAGCTGAGAAGGCTGTCACGGGGTCCCTGGTTCTGTTTTGTTATGCTGTAGTTATTTTGTAATGCTGTAGTTATTGTTGTTTGTTTGCCTTGTAATACATACTAGTAAAGAACTGTTATTCCTATCCTCAGATCTTTGCCTGAGAGCCTCTTGATTTCAAAATTATAATAATTCAGAGGCAGGGGGGTCTACATTTTCATTCCAAACAACTACCTTCTAAACCAAGACAGCCTTCCTCATAATTTTTTGGTTGATAACCAGATCACGTGACAGGGATCCCAAATGCTTTGCTTTGTCTGGAATTGTAGCCTTATCTGCAGTATCCCATAGATGGACTAACTAACTAATTATAGACTTATTAGGTTGTTGAGTGTAATCTTTTTTTAGGCCACAAAGATCATTCAGAGAAAAGGAATTAATCGTAACTTTTGATTGCGTGTCAGTTGCTTTGACTTTTGATTTTGTGTTATGAACTGGCATTGAGGGTTCTTGCCCTGGATCATCATTGTCGGTCACTGGCCAATTGGTCTTGCTTGTGTGCTTCTTTCCTGCAGCAACAACGATTGGTTTAGGCTCACTGTCTGTCTTAGCTGCTGGCTTAGCTGCAGCCTGAGTGACTGGGGTAGCTGCTGATTCATCTCCCTGTCCCCCCTGCCTCTATCTGCTGCCTTATAATATCTAGCAGTGTGCAATAAACATATGCTAGTTTGTTTAAAAATTTATTGCAATTTTTTTTTTTCCTTAGAATCATCATGGCATTTTTTTTCCAGATATTTTCCCACTTCATCTGGGTTCTGAATTTGTTTACATGAAAATTCCCAGGCTGGGTGATCAGAAAATTCTTTTGGGGTCTGGCCTGTTTTCTTATTCTTTATACTACTCATGATTTTCTACACCTGGGTGTTCTCCTGGGTCAGGGGTCTCATCAGCTCTTCTGGACTTCTCAGCCCTCATTCTAGAAAAGTTGCAGAGTATATAGAAGAAGTTTACTAGATTAAATACTAGGAAATTGGTTTCTTTAACATTTTGGGGAAACTGAACATTTTCAAAAAGGGATGTAACAGATTTAGAAAAGAAGAAAGAAAGAAAAGGCTGAAAAGCCTCATCCCCTGCTCTTCTTCTAACAAGCAGGGTATGATTCCTAATAAACTCCCAAAACATGCTACTGGGACTTGGACAAAGAGTAGGATGAAGAAACTATAAACTAAATATGCTTGGCACGAACTTTAGTACTATTATGGACTTCTTATAAATCATTATTACTAAGCCCAGCATAATAGCTATTTTAATCTGTGCTTTTTTACTGTAAAAGCTACGTGTTAGGGACAATAATGGGGCTATCTTCAGAAAAGAAAATAAACTTAGGGACTAGAAAGGTATTAAAACCTCAAAAAAATCTAGGGACTAAAACTACATGAAGACTTCCACCCCGAGAGACATGAATTCAAGCAACATGGCTACTTACTGCTTTATCCCAATACAGAGTAAGTACAACCAGAATGCAATCAGTACAGGCTTTTTTTACTTTCTCGAGCCCCACATTGAGAGCAAATAATTGTATTTGTCTTGGTTCAGAGCAAATTTGGGAGAAAACTTCTGAGTGAGATCTTTCTAAGAAAGCAAGTTCAAGCCGCCCCTCCCCCAATTGGACCAGGAAAAAGATTTCCATTGAGAAAAGTGGAAAACACTGTTTGTTTAACAGAAATTGAATAATATTAAACAATAAAACCTCTCACTGTTCGATGAGATGGCAAATCCAGGAAAAGTCCTTTTCATGTGGTGTAGCTTGGCTCGCTCAGGTTCTTATCAGTCCCTCCGGCGCTGGAAAGTGCCGAGGCCCAGGCCCCGGTGGGCCACAGGCGTGAGCTCCCGGGGTTTGGCTGGGTGTTCAGTCCAGAGCAGGCTTGCACAGATCCAAGGAAAAAGGAAAAAAAACAAAGGTCCAGGGAACTCCTCTGCCTCAGCTAGCTAAAAACTAAAAGCAGAAGAGAGCCCTGTCCCGCTGTCTGTCCGTGCTGCAGACACCACAGTCCAGGAGCGGGATGTGGGGCAGTGAGGGCTCTTTCTGAACACAAACTGCAGCTTCTTCTAATATGTAACATAAGGCGATACAAGCATCATAAAGTCACCGCAGAACAATTAGTACCAATCACACAGAAGATCAGTTTATTGATGTTTTAAGATATTTGGGGTTTTTGGTAGGTTGGGGCAAAATGGTTTTATTTTGGGTTTTGTTTGCTTTTTTCTTAGGTTTGGCATACTGCTTTCAGTTTTTACATAAAGTTAAAAGAAATGCCACCAATTTTACCTGAAAAAATTTAATTTCAGATATCCATATGTTGGCAAGCAGTAGTCCCATCTTAAAAATAGTGCCATCACAACTGTTATTCAAGGTTAGCAGAATAAGCTTAGCTTATTCTAGCTGGTTGAGGCTTTAATGTGGCACAACAGGTTATCTTCAAGTGCAAGCAGTAGTCTCTTAATATCAGGTCTTATGGCCTTTCACAAAAGCCACTAAGGAAGCTTTTACTATTGATCAGGAACATTGCTTATTCCTAACTGAGCAAAGGAGTTCATTCTTTGAGAGCTTAATTCTGGAAGGTTTAGAAAAAACAATTTTTATATCTTACAACATGTTTTGAGTTACTAAAAAATAAATCCACTTCTATATCTGTCATTGATGTAGCACGGTGAGAGAGAAGTTGACCTCAAAGCAGTGCTACATAGCAAAATAATGCAGACTTAAAGCCTTGAAAGAAAAAGTCATTAGCTGTTTGATCTGAAAGTTCTTCTAAAGAACTAAGGCAAAGAGATAAAGACATAGAGAAGAGATAGTAAAACACAAAATGACAGGATAAATTAAAACAAAAAAGAAGCAAAAACATCACCAAAAAGCTACACACAGAAACTTTGATATCCCAGGGTAAAAATGCCTTCAGTACTTGGCATAAAAATGTTATACTGGCATTTAAATTGACATAAAGTTACAATTTCTACATTAAAAGAACATAATTTATTTTCACAACAAGAGGCCCTCAGTTACAATTTCACTTTCTAAGAAGAAAATTACTCAGCATTACGAAGCTACTTTTCAAAGTGCACGTAACAATTTCAAACACTTCATTGTACAAAACAAAATGGAAAGAAACCTATAATGTGTTTTAAACCAGTTTAAAACTAAAAGTCTCCCATTAAAGGATGTGACCTAGCTTTCTTCCCTTATGCATGCATGCAGGCTGTAGTTTTTGAGGGCTGAGTGAGGAGCAATATGATTTGCTTTTAAGAACATTTTTTTTTTTTTTACTACAGATTAAAATTCCTAAAGCCTCACCACTGCTACCAAGGATAAAACCCATTTTTCATGTAAAATCTTGAACTGCTACCTCTCAAGTATAACCCATCTATGATTGCTAACATCAACAGGAAGCATTGATATTTTAAATATTTTAAAATGGTTGTTATCTGGGCTTTGCAGAACCATACTTCTATCATTGATAGCAAGAAAACAGTTCTGAAACATTACTAATAGCAGCAAACTTCTTTGACAAGTGTTATATCTGAAATAGTAGGACCTTTAAGTATCATTAAATAAAGAATTTCAAGGCAGCCTGATATAATTTCTCCCTTCCCAGTAAAATTCTAATATGTCATGTAAAACATTAGAAAATAGTGAAATCTAAAAATGGCACTGCTTAACCTGTGATTTTAATGCCAAATTTGTAACTTGTTAACTAAAGGGGTTGCAGCAACAGTTATTGACTCAATGAAACAGTTTATATATTTTTAAATAGTCTGAAAAAGCAAGTATAATTGTATCTTATTTATCTTGAGCACCTAATTATTCTGCCAGAAACATAAAGAGGGAAAGCATTGAGAGGTTCAGGTGAATTTAAAAAAAAAAAATCACAAAAGCTACAAACAGCTATACTAACTAACTTATCATGCTTAAGAGAGTCAATCTTCTTACAGGTTTCTTCAGTGAGTCTCATAAATTTGCAAACAAAATATTTCTGCTACATCTTGTGTTTTTCTGTGTGTGAAATGACTGGTATTTTATACTATTGGTCAATAGTTTATGTAGGTGAAATATAAAATATTTAATGAAATTTTTAAACAGTTCTAAAAGAGTTGAGAATTTAAATGTTCAACCCTGACTTCATACCTTGGGACCTGCATAGATTACCAAATTTGATTTCAAGTAAAAATCTTGAATTAAAGCTACTCAAATAAATTGATGTAGAGAGCTAAAAATGCATCACTAACAATTCTTTTGCATCATTCTCATAATTTCTTATCAATACAACAAAAACATTATGTGGGAAGACACAGAAAGTTTTAGGTATTTTGGGATACAATTATGTTTTACAAATAAGCAATTAGGATTATTTCAGAGAAAATGCATATATGCTATATTTTCCACTTGATTTTACACAATTTTCTAAAGCTAATTAAAAAACTGCTGGAAGGGAAAACCCAAAGTTTCTTATGCCTAGAAGTGCATAACAGGTATTAAAAGCACATGGCATATTGCATTGTTTTAATTTGATTTTCTTTGTCTCTTTGTAGGAGTTATTCTTAGGTTGTAAGGGTTTTGTACTGCGTTCGATCTATATTTTTTATGCAAGGTGACATCTGCCAAATTGTAAACAAACTTTTAATTCCCTTGTTAATAAAAGAGTTATTATTCATTTAATTCCTGGTCTTCCTAAAGAATTCTGCAATAACATTAAAAATTGAAGTAGAATGAATTGTAGACATTTTTATAGAAAATAGTCCAATTATTGCTTTTGTTAATGCAGCTCCAGTTAACAAAATAAAAATAAAAATAAAATAAAGAGATAGATAGAAATAATGTTTATAAAAATAATTAACAGCTTTGATCTCTTCACTCTTTTCAACAGGACAGAATACAGATCTTATGTCATTTTCTCATTAACAACCTCAACATATGAATACATTTCTACACTTGAATTTCCATTAGAAGCATGATAATAGAAATGAGGTAATTTGTGTGGGCTGTAATTAGCACCACTTCAGGTCATTTACTGCACCAACCAAGTACTTTGTAGTGCTTGCTAAACCTGAATTCTTTACCTCTTTCCTTTCTTTACATTTCCTTATTTTTATTATTAATCTAAGTATGGTATTATGGTATTATTTTTTTCCCTTTAAAAGAATGGCCATAAATTCTGACTTTAATGAAACTGTGTGTTTCAACTAAAAGTTACAGCAGAAGTAGCTGACCAGTCTTTGTGCTTCTATTGCATGTCCATAGCACAACACTTCTGTCCATCCTTAAAAGTTCATAGAGGACACTAAAATAAAATAAAATAAAATAAAATAAAATAAAATAAAATAAAATTTTAAAAAAGTAGACATTATAAAATAAATTCAAACAATAATTTGATGTATCTAAATCAAACATAATGCAAAACTTGAATTAAACATGCCTCATTTGACCAGCATTTGTCATCTATGCCATTGCTGCACAGGCATTTGTTTTATCATCCACCTTGTCTTTTGAAGAAAGTAATTTGTGAATATATACTAGAAAATAAGAAGAAAAATGTTTGAAAGGTTACTACTGTTTATTCAGTGATGAACTACAAGGGAGATTTGATTATAGAAGAAATTTGGGAAGGCTTATTTTTTCCCTCTGTCACTCCTTGTTTGTGTGCAGTATGAGAATGACTACTTTTAACAGTTTTTAAAATTCTTAGCAAGTATTCATGTCCAAAATGTGTTGAACTGACATAAGCAAGGAAGTTATGGACAAGTGGAGCAGTAAAGAGTGTTTCCTACTATAAATTTTCAATTAGACTCCAAAATGCTTATTAGAGAAATTAAAATTTTACATCATGGCCTGTGTTTGTAAGGCTATTTCAATACATTTCACCAAAAAAACCAGAGGTACACAATGAGCTGTATTTCTACAGCTAAAATGAAAAAAAAAAAAAAGTGGAAGAAAAGTCATCTTTCAGTCAGTGAGAACGACTGTACCATCCTATGTTTTGACTGTAACAACTGAAACTGACAGGCATTTTTTTCCTGTGTAACTTTGATGCTATTGATAGCAAATTCATTTCATTTGAAGCGATTTTGTGCTATTAGTAAGTGACTCTGGAGGACTCTAAGTTCTGCGAAATACCCATAGCATTTTTTTTTTTTTTGTACAAGCAAGAACTATTGTCTTTTAAATGTATTTTAAAATCCATATTTGAACAGTGTTTGACTGAAAAATTGCAATCAGTGTTCTAGTCTTGAGTCACTCAACTGATAGCCTTACAGCTATGTAATATTCTGTAAATATCTTATGTCTTCTCTTTCAGTGACAGGGTATCAGAAGAACAGTCTTTGAATGGGACAGAAATGGAAGTTTGGAAAGAAAAGCAAAGAGCAAGATGAAAAAGTAAATCAAGTTCTTAAAATTTCTATCGAAAGTTTTAAAAATTGGCTTTTTGCCTGTCTACTCAGCCATTTCTTGGCTTCTGAATGCCTTGTGGTTGTCTCTTTTCTGCTCAAGCTTTGTCTTTTCTGCTCCTGGGTTCAGCTTTTGCTTGAAGACAAAAGCTGATAAAACAATGTAGCTATTCCTACTACTTTCTCCTCCTTAATTTCAAAGGTGGACTTCATTCGTGCAGAAAACTTGCTTCATTAATTGATTTTTATAACTATGGTAGTTACCAAATTTAGAAAGATCAGATATCTTTAAAAGGTATCCAAAATTACTGATATCTCCGGATTTGTGGGGTTTTTCTATAACATTTATTACATATCTGTACTGATTCCAATTGCTAGACAAAAAGCTATCACTAAAAAAATTAAATCATAATTGATTGTATATTTAGATGCAGAATTAAGAGGTCATTTGCAACTGACAGTTGAAAAAAAAATTGTATTGAGGCATGAGACTGCTTGCTCTTATGTGAAAACAAATAAAGAGCGATGGATCTAAAGTACACAATTTTTTCCTGGTGACCGAGCAAACGTCCTGGTGATATGAAACTGTAACTATTTAATGGTGACGTCACTCTGTAAATATTTGTTGATTACAACTGGGGAAATGAAGAAAACAAAAGGCAGCATTTCCAACACTAGATGTAGAATCTAACTTGTAGAATTTATGGTGCAGCAAAAGTGCTGACTCCTTCTAAAGAGGATATTTTAGGAAAGTGTCTGACAAAAACAGCAGTTCATATTACTGGGAAAAGTAGTAGATCCTTTTTCAGAAAAGTAATTAATGTGCAGGTATACTTAATTCAGTCTGATATGCACATTCTGTTTTGGTTTTCCTTAATATTCACAATTTAGGACTCTTTTCATAGTTTAAATAGAAATGAGAGATTATTGTACAATTACATATGGATATTAAATGTAGATTTTCAATAATGTTCATAGGTTCTTTTAGGGGAGTGTATTTTAAAGCAAAACCCAAAATACTTTTGCTAGTTAACACCTGAATAATAACATTTAAAAATCAAATTAACAAGAAAGATACAGTTATTTATTTTTATATATTTATATTATTTTTAATTAGGACAAAATTTAGGAGGAAGAAAAGGAAACTCAAATCTCTCCATAAATTATTTTCTGCAGTTGTGCTCTGTTTAGCATCAAGATATGTTTTTAAGTAAACTCAAGGGTAATATGAAATGTGATCAAATTTTATAGTACTGCAATGACCTACTGAAAAAAAAAAAGAAAAAAATAATTCATACTTCATGGTCTCATCAAGAACTTAATTTACCCTTCATTTTTGTGGATTAATATCTGGGAACCTTTGACCCTCATCAGTCATTCATTAGAAGAAATGCTTAAAACTGATAGCTGAATTTTGCATTCAAATAATGATTTAATATTCAAAGTTAAGCTTAAACATGAAAGGAAGCTAAAGTGGTCAAACCAATGGATAATGCTTCCATATTGAAAGAGGCATAATATATTTCCATTATAAAGCCAAGAAGGGTTGTTTATTTAACATCTGATTTAACATCCCTAAAGAAGGGCAAGAAGCATAGATTTGAAATAGGAGAAGAGTGCCCTGTGTTTATCAAATATTCTTATCTTGAATACAACTTTGTAACAAATCCCCACATTTTTCTTAATATGCTGACATCTTATCCATCAAAGGATTGTGGTTAATGAAAACTACAGTTAAAAATAAATTATTTCTCTCTCCAAAGAATTATAGATAGTGTGTTTGGGCTTTTTTTTTCCTTTTCTTCTTTCTTGTGAGAAAAAGCCATGACTCATTGCTGGAAGTTCACCAGAAAACTACCCTTAAGAATTTGAGGTATCTAATCTGAATCTTAAGGCACAAGATAATTTTTTGTATTATTTACTGCTTTATAATCTTTGAAAAAGCAATGAAAAAATTTAAAAAGGAAATAAGGAGGGGAGGTGTTTTCAGGGGGTTTTTTGTTTGACTTTTGGTTTTTGGGGATGATTAATTTTCATTTGATTGGGAGTTTTTGCAGATTTGTTTGGGGTTTTTCTGTTCATTTGTTTGCACTTTTTTGTTTTGTTTTGTTCTGTTTTTATGGAAAGAATCCTTTCCTCCTGCATCTTTCATATTTGAGTAAGTCCTTTTTCTCAGGTTCTTCTCTTTGTCCTTTTTTCTTTTTTTTTTTTAATTTGACTGAAAAAAGCAGAGATTACAATCCTTTAGCAACTAATTACCTGTTAGTGGGTCTCCTGTATGTACTCAGAGAAATGTTTTCAATAACTCAATATTTTATTAAGTTGCATAGAATAATGTTTTAAAATAAAGGAGATTCTAAAATTTAATAATTGTTATTTAAAGAACAATTCACAGAGTTAAGAGAAAAGGAAGAAATAAATGGCTTTTAAGGACTATTAAGAGAAGCTCAAACATTTCCTAACTTCAAAACCTTTCTCCTCTAAGTATACTCAACACCAAGAATGTTATTATTATGAACACCTCGACATAGCATTCCGTTTGTCCCCTTGTAATTTCTGTTTTGAAATCCATGGAAAATGCCAGTCTGAAAAAAAGTCTCTATTATTTAAAAATATTTCAACAATGGATGAAAGCAAAAGACCAGTTTATTTTCTCCAGTTTTATACTTGTGTGTAATTGAAGCACAGAAATGGAAAACATTGATGACACTATAGTAAAGTGTTTGAGTAATCTAAAAAATATCTGCAAAAATTGAGTTATAAAACTTAAAGATTTCATGTTAGTATTACTATTTTTGAAAATTGTAGTTCTAGAACCTCAAATCTATAGTTCTATAACCTCTAGATCTATAACCTCAAAGTAATGATTCAAATTAACCTGAGTAAAACTAATTGTTTTAATGCAATTCATTTACATTTGCCAGTATTCTTTCTAGAATTTACCCATCTTTGGCTTCCTGGTTTTTGTTTTTCCATTTCAAGGTCTTTTGACAATTTAAACACTTCAGAGTACTGTTCTGTACTCAGTTCACAGAAGACTTTGTAAAATCCAATGCAGGGGAAAAAATTATTTCCCAAAGCAACATTTACAATCAAAGATGGAAGCAAATCTATTTTATTGATGTAGACTGCATATAGTCATAAAACCATAATTTAAAATCACAATGTGAAGCAGTCAAGGAACAAACATTTTGGAATCGATAGTATGAGGAACTGTCTAATGGGAAACTTTCAGTCCTTGCTTTATAAAAACTCCTTGGCTAGTACATTATTTACAAATACTTCCATATCGACAAAGGTATTTTGTCATTTAGTTTGATCCAAAATCACCTTCCAACATTCAGAAACTAAATTAAATACAAAATATTTAGATGTTTAATTTCTTGATTATGTAAAAGATAAATATCATTCTTTTATCTTTCATGTAAATATCTATCATATGAATACAAAAATCATTCTTTTCAAAAACACATCTAGATTACTGTTGAGGCAACTTACACACTTGACAGTTACTGTCTTCCAAAGAAAACTCTGGAAAATTATTTCATTAAAAATTATTAATAAAAAATATTTCAAGATGGAGATTTTCTCTCTGTTTAAAGAGAAAAATTAGGCAACTTGAACATGCTTGAAAAAAGCCTGAACAAAATTTCCCTATGGGGCAGATGGCATCATGAATAAAAAATTATCCATTTTTTTTTCATTCCACAAAAAGTAAACTATAACTGTCATTTTGTATGACACTAAGGACTGAGTCTACAACCCAGACTTAGTATTTTTTAATATTAATATATTTTTATAGTGTTTTACAACAATAGCACTGTGAGCTTTAACAAGGCATAAACATTAACAGGGCATAAACAAATCTCCAAGTAACTCGAAATACATTGGATTCTGAAGTTTCATTGTATAGAGTTTTAGCATATAGAACATTAATATTTCCATTAAAAAAATACTCAGTCTCCTAAATATCTACATTTCTGACTTCTATTTTCCCAAAATCTTTAGAAAGAGCTAGATAACACTGGTGACTTGAAATACTAGGTCTTCTTTTTCCTTTCTTGAAAGACACTTTGTATAGAGAGATTCTCAAAGAACCTACAGTGAGATGAAGTTTACTTCACCACAGTTATGATCATCATAAAGAGTCCCTTTATCAAAACAAGCATTATTAAGCAACATTCACCATGCCTTGTAGACATGATGAGAACATCATAAATATCTCTGTAAGAGTCAACTTAAGATACTGTTTGTCATAATCTGGCTTTCTGTAGGAGCTTCTCATTCAGGGTATGTTCTCATTTTTATAAAGAAAATAAAAGGTGAAAAATGGTCTCTCTGGGGATAAAAAAAACCCAAATAAACAAAACCAGGAAAAGAGTCTGTTACAGAACAAATATTCCTTGAAAATGCTGGCTTGATTTTATTCTTAACATGGAGGTCACTTGTAAGCACCTGCTAACACAACTAAAACAAAGCAAAGCAAGATAAACAACTTGCACAACCAACAAAAAAGGCAATGTCAACAAGTTCAGGCATGCAAACTTGCTTAACGTGCTTGTTTGAATTATTTTCACTCTGCTGTTTCAATGCAGATACGTGTCTAGTTTCCCTTCAGGGGGAAAGTAACTAAGTCTATGTTCATATTTCAAATATCTGACAAGATCCTTTTATATTCAAAGATTTATCAGCAGGATAAAGACACTTTCTCTTTGCAGAGACGAATTTTGAAATAACCAATACATTTCAGATATGTAAGAGACACAGAAATAAAGGGAAATTAAGTTAGATTGTTGATTAAACCTTAAAGAAAATTTCTGACATTAATCTGGTAACAATGACTGTAGAAAAGCTGAAAGCCACGTATTTGTTGAAAACAAAACTGTTTATTGCAGAGACATATTATAGAGAAAGGTAGTGGCTCCCAAGCATATAAATCACTTCAAGAGTAATCTAGATGCATTTCTGGAGGGAATGATTGAAGGAATAGTAAGAAAACTGAAAAATGGATTGGGATCAGCAAGAACAACAAAAAGAGGCCTGCTATGTAGATAACATTTTCATGTTCTTAAAATTTCTGATATTCTTATCTTGGCATAGCAGGAGTATATAGTACTTATTTGAATTCTGAAGACTTAACAAGAAGGTGGGTGCAAAAAAACATGCACTGAATTTCTTTTAAACTAGTGAAACACAATAGAACAGTTGTATTGGGTTTACATGACCAATTTTTGTTAGCAGGGAGGCTACAGTGGGGACTTTTGTAACAAGCTGCTTGAAGCATCCTCCATGTCTGGCAGAGCCACTGCCTGGTAGCTCTGAAGATGGATGTGTGACTGGTCAAGGCTGGGCCAATTAGAAATGGTGGTAATATCTCTTTGATAACAGATTTAAGATGAAAGGAAAAAAAAAAAATTCACAGATGTAAACGAGGCCAGAGGAGAGAGGGGTGAGAACATGTGAGAAGAACAGCTCCACAGATACCAAGATCATTAGAGATGGACAAGGAGAAGATACTCCCAGCCTGTGGTGCAGGCAGCTGTTTCCTGCAGCCCATGAATGTCCATGGGGATGCAGAGATCCACCGGCAACCTCTGGAGGAGCCCCAGACTGGAGCAAGTGGATGCCTAGAGGAGGCTGTGAAACTATGGGAGACTTGCTGTATTAGTTTTGGCCAGCATGGTTTTTGGTAGCAGAAGGGGGCCACAGAGGTGGCTTGTGTGAGAAGCTGCTAGAACTTCTGCTACATCTGGCAGAGCGAATCCCTGATGGTTCTGTGGATGAACAAGCCATTGGCCAAGGCTGCGACAATTAGAAATGATGGTATCACCTCTGTGATAACATTTAAAAAGAAAATCAAAACGAAGCAGGGGGGGTGTTCATGATTCTTTAGTGCTTGCCTCCCAGAGGAACCATTAAGTGTGCTGAAGCCATGCTTCCCAGGAAATGTCCGAACATCACTTGTTGATGGTAAGTAGAGACTGACTATTCTCATTGCTTATGTGTGTCCAGACTCTCACTTATTTCTTTTCTTTCATTGTAATAAAACTGCCTTATCTCACCCACTGGTTGTTCGCCATCTTATTCTCTCCCCTGTTTCATTGGGAAAGGTACTGATAGAATGCCTTAGTGGTTACCTGGCACCTAGCCAAGGTCAACCCCCTACACCTGTGGAGAGAGGAGAATTGTCTCCCATGGGACAGACCTCATGGTGCAGCAGGGGAACATCTCCTCTCCCCAAGCAGTGGGAGAAGCAATAGGGAATGAACTGACCATAACCCCCATTCCCTATCTTCCTGCACCACTGGAGGAGGAGATAGAGATGGGAAGGAGGGAAGGGTGTGGAGAAGGTGTTTTTAAGGTCTTATTTTACTGTTCATTATCCTGCTCTGATTTAGTTAGCAATAAATTCAATGCACATCCCAATTTTGAGCCTGTTTTGCCCATGACAGTACTGTGTGAGTAAACTCTCCCAGTCCTTATCTCATCCCATGAACCCTTCATCATATTTTCTCTCCCCTGTCTGGCTGCAGAGGTGAGTGAGAGGGCAGTTCTGGTGGTTGCCTGGAATCCAGACACGGTCAACCCATACAGCAATTCAGTTGCAAGGGTCCTGCAACGATCATCTGGTCCAACTTCAAGTAAAATGCCTTTCTTCACCTATTTCTTTTCACAGCAATATATTTAAAAGTGTTCTTCTCCTTTGAAAGCTTGATCCACTAGCATTGTTTTTTCCTTCTTAACGTACACTCTTGTTGTATATAACAGTCTGAATACATGCTTCATGTCCTTAAGTGTTATTTGTGCTGGCATTGTGCCAAAGTCATTCTCCTGGTGTCAGTGTCTTATGGCATTGGTCTCATACCTACATGGGCTGCATAAGACAGGTCATCTATTCAGATGCTGAATACAGATCCTGAACTGGCTAAGGATTTAGTCTCTCACATCATTCTTGGACATCTTCTCTTGCCCTTTACTTTTTAGTTGGATTTATGATGGATATGAATTTTACAGTGATTTGAGAGTCTGAAGTGTTTTTCTGTTTCTGGGTTTTTTTAGCTTCTTATTTTCCTGGAAAATGGAGAAAGAAAGGAGTGTTTGGATCCAGAAGGCAAAGCAAAGGACACTTAAAAGGTCATCAAATCTCTCTAGAAGTATGGAAAAATGAGAAGATGGTTTAAGCAGGCAACTAATTCACACATTTGTGGTGATGCAAGGGAACCCTCTCCTCCCGAGTCACCATTTCAGCAGTTGAGTCATGGTTGGAGGGAACCCCAACAGAAGTATGATTCATCTTAATTTCTAGCTCACCCTTTTCCCTCAACAAAACAAAAAAGAGTGAATTGTGGTGGTGCATTTTTATTGTTAACTGTTTAATTGTTTATACCAATGGTTGCCCCTGAATACTTCCCCCCCCTCCCCCCGCCCCCCGAAATGGAATGGTTTCTTCCTAAGTTCTCCCCACCTTTCTCCTGTGTCACTCACCCCAAGACCCTTCCCTATTTTCCAGAATGGTCCATGTCAATGCCCCCCTTGCCCAATCACCCCGATTCCTGGTTGCCCATCATTGTAAACTCTTCCTTTTGTTCTAGACCCTTCCCTGTCCATCTCCTAACCCTCGAGGCCCCATAGACTGGTCCTCTCCACCCCCTCATTCCTGTTGGTCCCTGCATTGTTACCGCCTCCTCTTGTTCCTTCCTCTTGGGCTCCCCATTGGTAGATTGTTTGTACCCGCCCATCACTTTTGAGTTGTATAAAATCACAGCAGTGCTTGGGGTCTTTTGGTCCCTGACTCCTCTGGAGAATAAACCCTCTGGATTTCACACCAAAGACCCCTCTCTTTCTTTTATTCTGGTCCTTGGTGCTAGCGTATCTCTGCCAACCGTAGAGCATTGGGCCCTAGCCCACGTTTTCTGAGCAAGCTGCACTCCAGCCTGCTTTGTTTTCTGGGGGCAGCCCACTCTTGTTGCAGTGCCCAGAGCTGGCCGGACAGGAAAGTCAGGTGCTGTGATACACATTGTTTAAATATTAATAAATAAATAAATCAGTAACTAGAAAAAGGTTAATACCATTCACATCCAAAGTGGGAAGTGCTTCTGTAATGCAGAATGTAGCACCATATAAGTGTATACATGGGGTTTCACATTGCAGAGGACTGGTACTCTCTCTGTCCTGGTCGATAACTGCTTATGAAAAACTGGATTCCAGTGTTTTAGCAGCATAGCAAATACACACAGCATTATTCTAGTTCTGTCCTCCACTTGGAGCTAGTCTGAACTGCATCACTTGCAAAAAAGCCATTTAAAGCACACTTTTCCTACATTTTCTTCAGAAAGAAAAAACACAAACACACCGACCACATGCTACTGTTATCTCAAAAAACTTGTTTGGTAACATGTTTTCTTTTTTTTCTATGCAATAGTAACAGAGGTGAAGAATTTGACTAACTATTGACGTCACTTCAAAAAGTATGTTGAAAAAGAGGCTCATCAAATGCTTACAATCTTTTTCATTTGTTCCTATGATTAGATACAGGAATGTCTAACAAACCATGTGTAGGTGCAATTTACATTTATTTGTGCTGCCCTGATATACTTCTGTTATGAAACTTTGTGACTTTTTATCCAAACTCATTTAGATTGCACAGGGTGTTCATGATTTATCTCTTCTGAGTATTTGCTTTCCAGCATCTTGCCTCTAAGAAGTTTAAAGAAGTCAGATTGAGAGCACACTTCAAATTCTGAACCATTACCCAAGTTTTAGAAGTAGTAATACTGCCTGAACTTGTAAAGCTTGACTCACCATATATCTCTCTCCTCACATCTTAACAGCAGTAATGATCAGGTTGCACAGCTCCATCATGAAACCCTCCATCAGAGGGTGGAACCAAATCCACAGTGAAAATACAGCAGCACAGGACTTTATAAGGAAGATAAGCAACTTATGAGAGTTAATAAGAACCAGTTGTTGCATGAGAGCAAAAAAGTTGTTGCCACTTCAGTATGAAATCCTATACTGTCTAGAAAATATATAATATAAAAATGTCTATAGAAAATAGATAAAAGAATGTCTGCAGAAACTTGATTCACAATACATTTCTGCTAAAAGAACTATAATATCGCTTTAAAAACTAATGAGGAAGAAGAGGACATGGGCTTCCTGAAGTCTTTTAACTGCAAGATGATTAACAGAAATATAAAAACCAGCTTGTTTTATTTAATCTTTCAGATAAGGACTTTTAGAAAAAGTGTTGTGGTGAATGATACATCTAAAGGAAGGATTTAATATCTCATCTTTAGCTGTATACCAACAGAAAAAGAATCTCAGGAAGTAGTAATAAAAGTACATAGATTTTTTTAATTTTTTTTTTTTTAATGTAGTGGAAATACACCTGAAGTTCAAACACTACTTTTCATACAAGAATACCAACTGATAACAGTTACACACAAGAAAAGTCATACTAAATGGGATGGCCAGGGTCTGGTTTCTGGAGTACAAAGCAAAAAGAGTGATGGCATCTTACTGAGATTCTAACTCGCGGATTCCTTTGGGTCCAGTGGCCTCCAGATAAGTATTGAACAAGATCTATCACAGCTATTATAACACATGCTAAATGAAGATTTTTTAATCTTTCCAATAAAAAGCCAGGATGTAAATGCAATGAGTTGTTGTATATACAGCTGTGCCTCAGTTTTTGTATTCTCATCTGGGATCAAACTTCTATAAGTAAATGGAATTAAATATTAAATATTTTTGCCAAGAAAAATTGCCTTTGTTCAGATTAAAGAGACAGCACTGTGAGTTTATTCATGCACCATCTGTTGTACTATTTTCTCCAGTGGCAATTTCAAAGCACTTTAGCATTATCGAATGTTTGTGAAGAAATGGCAGTACAATATTCTCCCTGAGAGAAGGGAAAAAAAAATTAAGAAGAGTTCAAAAGTGAAAGAAATTTTAGTCACTCAGTTGGCTGTTTAATCCACTATTTAATTGCATGTGTATTTATTTCTATTGATTTTTTTTCTTTTAAAGACTGACAGAGAGAGAAAATAACTTGCAGCTTTCTTAACACAGGAACAATTACAGCAGGAGCCCATATCCTTTACGACATGAACAATGCTATTCATAAATGATGGAAATTTCAAAGGTTTGTTTCCTGCTGCTAATTTTGCTAGTGAGGTGAATTAGTGGGGCACTGCTGGGAACACCAGGAGATCTTTGTGATACTTTTTCAGAAAGGGAAAGATCTGATAACTAGTGTTAATCATTAAAAAGCAGTCCTTGTAGGTGTCAAAAACCCCCTGAAAAATTATTCTCTTTTTCCCTTTCAGCCTTCCCTCCTTACCATCTTAGAAATTCAGCTGTAGTGAGCTTAAAAAAAAAAAAGGTGGGTGATTAAGAACATGGAATTGCATAATGATGAGATGCTTCCTTTAAAACTGAATTGTACAGGACTTGAACAAAACAAGAGCAGATTTTTGATTCCATTACCCTATTTATCTTCACCCTGGCTCTTAAACTATCATAGTCCTCTCTTTTTTGGTTGCTTGACTCTGCCTGATTATAAGCATTAATAAATAAATCTGCAGATTTCAGTCTGCAGTAGGAAAATGTGTAATCTTGCTTGACACTCTACACAAGTACTCACAGGAACTGTTATGGAGCTTACTTCAGAGCTATGTTTCACAGCTTTTCTGGATTGTTTTGAAGTGACCTCATTTCTAACCTGGTGGCATTACTGTCTTCCTTCATGTTCAGATTTTAGTTCAGATTTGTTCTATAACTAATTTTTAAAATTTATTTTTACATAACACTTTAGAACTGTATAATAATCTTGAGACAGTTGTGTTATTGTTGGGCAGTGACAATAGCTAAAGACTTTCTTGTTTTGGTCATGCACACCTGCCCTAGACAGCAGTGGCACAACTGTGTGTAGGAACATGCTGTAAAAAGCAAGTCACTAGAAATAATGGAATAGAAAAAGTGGAGTAGAAAGCAGTCTTCAAAAACATTGTCACTAAATATTATTGCTGTGCTACAAAAAACAAGTGGTTTTTTGTGTTTCACAAGCAATAGAATTAGCACATGTGAAGCAGCAGTGATAACTAACATGAATATCCTTTTAATGATGATTACATTTTAAAAATTTCCCAACGTGTCACAGGCTGTACCTTCAATACACCTGTGTTTACTGGGAAATTCATTTGCACTTATGCAAGTGCCCAGAGCAGTAATTAAAAAGCTCAGATTTTTTGTAAGGAACACTTACCACCTCCATATAAGAAAAGTACTGCTTAAACCATGTGTGGGTTGGTATTTTATGGAGAATGAAGACAGGGCTTTGTGCGATTGTTTGGCTGTTTTAGGGTTATTAACCCAAAAGGATACAACAGAAATACACAATCAAAAAATACCCAGCACCTAAGTGTTAAAACCAAAGTGGTTTTAGTCATACCTTAGATTAAGGGTAGATTAAGACTATCCACCTACTACAAAGAGACCTGGGAAAGGCAGCTGCCACATTTAAGATCAAGAGGGGGCAGTGCTGTGGCCTGTCCTGACCAGCACTGGGTTAATGACAAACTCGCACACAAAACTGAACAGGAGTTTGGCTATTAAGTCTGGCTAAAAGTTCCCCAAATGATGCCATCTCATACATTCCCTGAAAGTGTTTCATTTCAATACTACAGGGAGTACTTCAGTACAAGGAGTCTTTCCCCCTTAGTGTTTGAGGGAAGAAAGTGACAAAATAAAAATCACTATTTCAATGAAGAATAACCTTCTGACATATATCATGTACTCTTTTCTTCATGCCAGTCAACTATCCTGGAATTAGGAGGTACTAGGTTGATAGAGTGTGGCTGACTGCTTCAGTAACTGTGATTTTAGATTTGTAGCTGTGAAGATCCTGCCTACAATTTTCCTACAATTCAAGTTACAATAAGTGATGTGTGTTTGCCTTAGCCTATTTTCATTGGGTTAAGAATAACAAGAAAATCTGACTGCTGGCCCACTCCTATATTGTAAATAGTCCTGACAGAAAAATACCATGATACAATCATTCTACTTTCTAACTCAATAAAAAGCTTTAAACTGTAACCTATGTAATAGATAGTCACAAACAACTTCTAGTTCCTGGTTGCCAGTAGCAGACTGTGGCATTTTCACTATCTGTGATAAGAGAAGTCAGAGTCCTTCATGGAGGACTGAGAGGTAACACACCAAAGGTCTTACTAGCCTTTTGCAGGAGCTAGACAGCAAAAGTCAAACAGATTCATTTTGAAGTTTCACTTCTTGGGGTGGGGGGAGGGATGGTTCTGCTTTGCTGTTGTTTTTTACCAATAAAGCATGCTAAAGTAGTAAGTATCTAGTCAGCATCTGAAGACTAGATTTTAATGTCACAAATATATTACTGCTACAGGGAAGACCACCTTTGTCAGTCCATTCTACCACAAGGCTTCCGTTACCCTCATGTTGTTTATATACTGCCCCAAATACTTAGGTGGTTTGACTTAGATCAAAGAAAATGTGCATGTGCAATAAGCATTACCCATGCTTTAAGCATGTGTATTAGCATTTTTGCCCATATGGTCTGTAATTAAAACTAAAATTAAAACACACATAAAAAAACTCTTTCATACAGCAATATGACATATATGGGAGAAATATAGTCTTTTTCTGTTAAGCTGTTTTATGCTAAGGCTTTTCTTGCATTCTTCTGAACTGCAGAGGCACCACTCTGACCTCCCACCAAACTGTTCAAGTCATTGGTTGCTACTGCATAACTCAGTTGTCAAATTACTGCAGATACACAACAACATTGAAACTGAGAGCTCAATCTAACTTCAGGCATTTACATCTTGAATTTTTTCTATCCATGCACTAGTTCTCTGTAGGGCAAGGTGAGTAGGGCACTGATAAGAGAAGGAGAGCTGCCATGGGGTACTGTCAGATTGATGTTCAGCAGTCTCTGCCAGAAAAAAATAGTATCTCTGGACAAAGTCCACCAGGATCATTGAGATAATCAAGAGATCACTGCCACAGGGCACCTCACTCCTGGCTCTCTTCATTTTCACAGCTTTTCTTTCTCCCTTGGGAGCAGTATAACACTGCTCAAATGATTAAGGTCACTTCTGAGAGCAGTACACCTCATTTTTGCCTTTCACTGCACTCCCTGGTTAGTGTGTGCTGAATCAGCTCACAAAGCTCAACTGAATTCCAGACCTGATGCAGGATAAACAGTGAAAGAGGGTAAAACAGTTTCTGCCAAAGCAGAAAGCAAACCAGCACATCAGGAGAAGCCTAATTCATCCTCAAGGATTACAATCTGAAACAGTACAGCTGTGGACATAGATTATTTTGTTTTCAAAATGAGAAATAATAGGTGTAGGTTTTACATCTGTAGGAGATCATCGCAGCTGTATAAGTCATTTAACTTAGGGGTTTGTAATAATGGACAAGGAAAATCAGTTGTCTAAAGAAAATGCAAATTTCTTCAAAGTATGTCAATAGCTACCTTCATACCATTGAGGGGTTTTTGCAGATCTTCCTCCCATATAAAACAAATTGGGCACAAGTATCCTAAAATCCATAGAAGTGCAAATGATTTACTGGAGTTGGGATTCTGCTGAGTGTACAGCCTCATCAGCAAAAAAGAATAAAAGGAAATTATATGGGTATATCCATATTATCCAGCATGCACTGTATTCCTTCATCTTTATGCCAGGCAGCAAGTTTGTGTAACATTCAGAGTCATATTCATATTCAACATTTTTCTCTGGCTTGTAAGGTTTTCAAGTACTTATGTTATTAGCCCTGGGTTCTGAAACCCACCCTGTTCATGCCTCTTTCTGCTAGATACCTCAAGTATAGGTTGACATTCATTCAAAATTTGTTCTTAATTTCTAGTGACTTCTTAGGCACTGCCATTCTGGCAAACAAGTAATTAAGAAAAGGGACATTATGGGCTTTATTATTATTTATTTATTTATTATTATGGGCTGACTTCAGAGATAACTTAGATTATCTGGGTCTTCTACTGACTCTATTAGAAACAGCATATTGCAATGAGCACCTATCAGTAAACCACTCATCACAGTATTGATTAACACTCAGCACTTAATTGACATTTGTTTCTGTCTTTGAAACAATGACAACTGGAGATATATTTTAAAGGATTCTGAAACTCTTTGGTAAATTATCAAAGGAAAATAATTTCTTGCATGCAGCATGTGTGTGAATTCATACAAAAGGAGGGAAAAATGCATAATCTTTGCTACTATTCCTTATACTACCTCATTCAGGTGTAGATCTTTAGCACAAGAAAGTGGGTCCTTAGAGTATTCTTTATGTTCACAAGGCCCAAAGAAAGGCTGGATCTTTAGCATGAAAGATTATATTTCCTCTCAGCTATTTCTAACTTTCCTTAATAAAACATGTCTTATTTTCAGATTTTAAAAAAATGTTTCTGTACTTTAAGCATGTTTCATTGTTCTTCCCTTTCTTTTCACAATGATTTTTATAAAACATAAAATAGAAGGCATATCACCCCACTACACCAGTATGTTTCCAGATATTCTCTTGTGAGTGGTATAATGGCAGTGATGATATTATAATAAGCAACTGTTAAGTGTTTCCATTTCTTACTATTATATTATTACTTGGTAGTGCTTGCAGAAAGTCATTAATTTTATGTGGCCTTACAAAAACAAATTTGCACTGATGGGTGCAAATTAACATTTTGAAATATTTGGATAAATACAAGGTCTTCACTGAAAGTTTGTGCACTGTGCTTATAATTTGGCTCTTCTACTATAATGGGTATTACTATGCACTGTAAGTCAAAATAAATGACAAAAATCTGTATTCTAAGTCTTTATTCTGAAACTGGTCAGATGTGAAATCCAAGTTATCTGAGATTTGGATTACACTACTAAAATTTAACACTGTCAGTACCAGCACCATAAAGAGGCAGATACTCTTTCTTCTGTAAAAAGAGCCATAAGCCCTTTCAGAAAACTATCCAAGATAGTGTAAATTCCACATAAATCCAAAAAGTTTAAAAATATTGTGTTGTCTCAAGCAAGAAATGAGTCTCCATTCATGATCTTGAATAACACTTTGAAAAGTTTCACAAAAAAAAGTGAAAAAGGTCACATTTGTTTTGCACAAACTAAATATCCCAAAGCCAATACAGTAAAAACATACCGTACACATGAAAAAGGAACTCGGCAAGTGTTAATGTGCAATTAATCACTAAATCCTTGTTAGAAATTTTAAAAATTATAAAAAAGAAAGAAAATTAAGAAGAAATTTAAAAAGAAATTTAAAAATCATAGAAAGGCACTTTTTCGTTTAAGTTTTTAATTTCATGAACTGAAGCCATATATTTTCCTGTCCTATCTCTCATTTTTTTTTTTAATCTAATTTTTACTGCATTATTAGTGAAATAACTCTTTATTCTCTCATATATGTCTGGACTAGTAGTGCAGAGAATTACATTTCCAAAATAGTAGTTGTTTGTGAATAAATTTAAATTTTTAAAAAAAAGATTATCAGGTACTTGATATCCAAAAATATTCTTATCATGCATACCACTTCCCAAAGCTTTCTAGACTTTGAGAAATTGTTAATTCTAAGGGGAAACTTAATTCTAATCACAGTTTAGTGTTTTCCTACTAACTGTTAAAGAAATACTGATTATTTCTTAGTGATTCTTCTGTTTATTACCCATTCTTCAAGATTTTGGTACATTGCCAGCAAGGCTTTCACCTTACAAAACCATGAGGCCACAGCAGACCTTCAGCTGCAATAAACATGACAAACTCTGGGTTTAAGCTCTGGGTAAAAAGTCTTCAGTCTTCACATACAAAAAGTACTTGGAAATGCAGTAGACATGTGAGTCTTGAGTGTTAATGCAGAATGTATCCATAAAATTTACAGAGTTTAATCTCCTGTTGAGCTTGTGAGATTCAGAGCACTGAAGGTTGAAGCACCACCCAGGAACTGAGGTGGTTCTCCATGCACGGATCATAGCTGTACAGGGCAGATAGGTTACCAAGGACAATAAAATGCACAGGGCATGAACAGTGGGCACAAAAGACTCAAGCTGGGCTAGTACCTTCCCTCTAGCATCAGAAACATGTGCACATGGGACCAGACTGAGAATTCTGGCTGAACATAGTTCTGGGTTTAGGATTTTCACTCCAATCATAGGGGACTATGAGGATCAAGCATCCACCCTTCAGTACCATCTTTGTTCTATGTTTCAACACTGAAAAATGGGCATGAGGATCACTCTCTATCTGCTGCTTCACTCTGAAGAGTGAAGGTCTGTCTGCCTTTCCTGTTACTTCCCCATCTGCAAAACTAGGACAACCACCTCCAGATATGATCAAAAGCAGTCACATGATACAAGATATTAACAAGGGACATATTACTACAAATTTTCAGGTGTACTATTGGTATTTTTGAAATAATGTATTTCAGCTTCTGAATACATAAAGGAGACAGTATATTAATACTTGCCATTCCAAATAAAAATATATAAATATTAAAGAAATAAAATAACAAATCTATTTGAACAGACAATATAAGCATATTTTCTGTACATCTACATAAATGACAGATTTGTGCTGATTCTTAAGACTGATTTTCTTTGTATTAATCCAAGAATTATTAAGATTGGAAAAGACTTCTAAGATCATCAAGTCCAATCATCAGCCCAGCACTGCCATGTTTACCACTAAACCATATCCCAAAGTGCCACATCTGGATGTTTTTTCAACACCTCCACAGATGGTAGCTTCACCATTTTCCTGGGTAGCCTGTTCCAATGCCTGACCACCCAAAAGGGAAATTTCAGACAATAAATTTTTCCTCATATCTAATTAAGGTTAGTATAAAAAATGAAAAATTAAAATACAAACAAACAAAAAAAAAAAAAAACAAAACCACAAGCTATTTTTAAGATCTATCTCCAATCAGAAGTCTCAGGACATCATGACAAAAAACAAAAGTAAAACCAAAAATTATCCCATAGCAACACATTTTTTATGCATACAGGAGTAATACTGGCCTATTGTAAGGTACTTAAGAAAAGGGCATGGAGACATCTTAATGTATATTCTATCTACTTACTTCTCTCTGCCTCCACTTGTGGAGACCTGCGAATCGTCTTTAGACCGCTACCAAAATGATCTTTTTTGTCATTAAATTTAATCCAAAACATCTACAGCTTTAAAACATAATGTCCTATGGCTTCTATCAGATAATCCATATGAAGTGAAGGTTTTGTTGCTTTTTGCAGCTACATTTTAAAAAGAAGTTGGCATTGGCTAGGGAAGTGTATCATAAAATTACCCACTCTCAGCAATAAACTGCTAAAAATAAAGCTGGTTTACACACTAAGAAGATCACAATGCAAGCACACAATTTAAAGTTAATGGTTTTATAGGCCGAAGCCACTAGCAGGGCATCCTTATCCTGCAGTGTGAATAGGATTATCCCTGCAAATATTCCCCCAACACAGAATTAAGCTGTCAAGTTTACTTTGCTGCTGCATGGAGGTATGCAAAAAATGAACACAAGTTCAGGTCAAGTATAATACTGGTCGACTATCACAAATCGCTCATGGGGCAAGGAAAAAATAGGAGAAGTTTGAGAGTTGAATTGCTGCTGCTAAGCATATTTTAGGACATTAACATAATTAGTCTTAAACAGAATTATTGAATCATGCTGAAAAGATAGTGACAACCATTTAAATGAAGCATTCTTTAAAATACATATGTATATCTTGGATTTTAAACTCCTCAAATATCCTTGGCTTAAAATCCTTCTAATTTTATTCCCGGAACTACAATCACACAAACATGTTTGCTTCCTTACGTAATTATAGAAAACTATTAATATTAGTCTAAAAATACATAAAATTACAGCTGTAAGCAGTTGAATATTCATGAATTCTCTATTACACTCCCACAAAAACAGTCATAAAGTAGGTTATGTACTTTTTCCACACAGTTTGCACACGTCAGCAGCCTAAAGAGACTTCCATACCCCCCCATCTGAAAACATGTCTAACTTTATCAGTGTTTTCTTGTTAGACTGAAAAATGAAAAAAAATAAAAAGAACCATTATCACTTTGTTAATCACAGAGTACTATGTTGAAATTGTAACAGAGGTAGAAACAATTGCACATAATAATGTCTATAAAATCACAAGCAGCATAGAGACTCACCAAGCATGAGTAAGTTATTCTTCCTTTCCATACTAATAAGGCACTGAATAAAACCACCAGGAAGTACCAAAAAACTTCATGTGATGCATAACAAAACCAAGGAGAATTTTTTCTTTCCTATGCCAAAATTTCAGTCTTTTTCAAACCTTATGTAATCATGTTTATGGAAAAACAACCAAAAAATGCAGCTGAGGTCACTGAGCACAGAAATCTGTCAAAACCACCCTCAACAGTGAGTAGCTGGGGACTGGAAGGACACTGGGTAGAAATTACCATATATGCTTTGCCCAATTCCTGTATTCTCTTACACAGATAGTGTTGATTTTCCTACTCTCTGGGCAATGGAAGGGAGTTAAACTAACATAAACTAATTTTCTGTTCTCTTTGATGTGACAACCCTAAGCAAATTGCATAATATATCAAAGAAAAATGTTCCCTTCGCTAAATTTTAGGATTTCTAGGGGGTGGGGGATTGTTATTTTTAACAGCTATTCTCTGAATATTTATAAAATAAAAAAAAAAAAAAAAAAATAGGAACAATATAAATCAAAAAATCCAGCCTAAGTGACTACATGAGAAAAAACTATAAATTTGTAATATTTTCTTCTATAGAAAGAGAAGCAAGTTCTAATTATAAGAAAACAAATTTTAGGATATGAGCTTTATACACTGGTAATATTTCAACAAGGAAATCATGTGACTAACTATGCTAGAGCAGATCTCACATAGATAAATATTTCTATCTACGAAAAGTAAGAAAACAATGTCTTTAAATATTTTTAAAAGTTAAATATAATTATTTAAAAACAAAATAAACTCATCTGATCAGCAGATACCTCTCAATGCTTTCATGTTACCCATATTGTAATGTAATTGTAATACCAAAGAATGAATTCTTTATAACATATTTTCCTTAAAAAAAGGTATTAACAAACGTGCTTTCTTATTCATTCCCTGTTTTCAAATATCTTGTATAATTTATTTATTAAAATAATTTTCCATTTTGAATAATTTTATTACTACTTTGTAAAGAAAAGACATGTTCCAGAACATCTTTCAAAAGAAAATGAAAAACATTGATGCTACAAGCTAATGAAAAACACTGATGTTACATGTTCCTATATACTTTCAAGATATACTGAATGTTACTATAATAACAGTTTGGAGGTTATATTGCAGCTTATATTTTACAGGTACCTTGATATCAAAGCATGTGACTTAACACCTAAGTATAAAATGACTAAATACTGCAAAAAAGTAAAGAAAAGATGTGAAATGGATCCAAGTAACTTTCCAGTATATGAAGAAAGCACTTCTTAATATATGAAATTATAATATAAGAATATATTAGAGTACGCAAACTATTTAGGACAACCTGAAGTTTCAGTTTCATTTTTAATGCCCAAATCTTATGATTTCTATTTTTAATGTTACAAGCTTAAATGTCCAAGCCTGAAGAAAAGCAATAGACTTGTAAACTATTTCATACTAGAAGTTGTGCAGTCATAGCTGGAAGATTAGCAACTAATGTTATAAATGTACATAAGACATAGAAGCTTTTCTGGACCCTAGAAGCTTCTCATAGTAAGAATTTCTATCAGTATGAGAGAATAAGAGATAAGGTATTCATGAATTGCCGAGAGTTTTCAAAATGCTTCAGAGTCTTTCAAGAAGGCAAATTTGATAAATTGTTAAATGGCGGCACACTGACAAGAAATAGGAGTCCTTTCATGTTCTAGTCCTTTCCTCAAATGGAGCAGCCCTGTTCAATGCAGTAATTTCTATTGATGTAACTCAGACTGCAACTCATAGCCACAGCTGAAGAACATCCTCCTTAAACCAGGAGGAGCTTTCCAGTAGGTCTGTGCAAAAAACCAGCTGGTTTCTTTGTTAAATGTACTATCTCCTTCCAATGTAATTTATCACTAATGAGATCCTAGTGAAAAGCAAGTGAAGTTTTGTAGTGATTTGTATTTGAATTGACAACTTGTGCAATATTGACTTCCACTTACTACACACTTCCAGCTGAGTCAGCGAAGTGGTGAAGGTCTCAGTAGCTGAATCTTTTCACTGCTGAAAGTCTCAGAATTCACAATTCCATTTGATAAGCTTGTCAGACCTACCAAATAATATTTATCTTTAACAATAAATTTTTTGTCTCCTTATTTCCTGGAATACCCCCATGCACTGCAGTTAGCCTGAAGCAGATATATATAACAAAGAAAGGACAATCCAGTAGAATCTATATGATCTACCTCCATATTTCCATGTTTGATACATGCTGATCACATATCTACACCTAATATGCACCACCTCTGAAGCATCAGAATACCTAAGAAGCACATCAAACCTCCTATCACATTTGCTTCAGTACTTTATCCTAAGACCACAGATATTCCTGCTAAATTGTCATCTTCACTAAATTGTTGGACTCTGATCATGTCACACTGGCTATTCACTTCCCTGTCAAAGGTACTACAATTTAAAATATATTATTTTCTAAATAACTAAGTATAGATAAGTGTAGAAATTAAATAAATAAATAAGTGAATATAACCTAAAAATAGGTTATATTCACTTCTTTTGCATCTGGTCTCCCTGAAATTGTTATTACTGGTCAAATACAGAGAGTATTTCTGGAAAAATTGGAACTACTGATTATGGCTTGCATCTTAAATCAAACTGGTTGTAAGAGTGTAAGAATGCTCATTCTTTTCAGAACGAACGCCATAGCTTGATAATATATTTGAATATTAGTATAACCATTTCACAGCTTTTATACAGATTAATTTAATTTAATCTCTTAATTATTTTACTTTTAGTCATAATTTATTCTTTGTGTGTTAGCAAATCACAGCAATAGAATGGATGAGAAAAATGTCTAGAGAAAAGCACAATACTGTTCCAATACATGTATCATTCGTCATTTGGCACTATGAATTACACTCAAGGGTAACTCAGTTTGAGCTTTTAACCACCTTGAGATGCACCTATTAATAAAGAAATCCTTGAAAGATGAATTAACTGTTTTTTTAGTACAAAATCTAGGTTTCTCTTTAGTTCCTACAAGATTATTTAATCACACATTCAATACAGTGAAGCACATATTTTCACTTTAATAAATTCAATTAAGGACCATCATTTAGAGGTCAGTGTGATACGTACATGTCTTTATCACCCTGCCCCAAGCTTCCCACAAAATATGAAACTTCGGTCAATATGGATACCAGTGTCCACAAACAATTCCTCACTGCCAAAACAGACTATCATATATAACAGTAAAGCAAAATTTTCAGTGAAAATATGTTCCTTTATGAAAATCTACTTGCTTTTCTGTTTAAATGAAATATTGTGCACTCCAGAGAAAAAGGGTGTTAGCACTGAAAGGAAAGTATGTGGCACTCTAGGACTACTAAAATTCAGCTCTAATGTAACTAGTACTCTAAAATTTTCATAATGATTTTTCCTGTAAGTTTTAGTTAAACATTTATATCATAGCATACTTATTTAAAAGAAACCTGTATTATGTTCATAAGATATATTTTACTGAAGACAACTTCATTTTGGGCCATTCTGTCGAAGTCTTGTCTTTGTGAAATTTTAAAAACAAAAGCACATGGCACTTAGAAATAATATTTGTGAGGAAATCCGCAGTGTAAGATTACAGGTTAAATCAAATTTCACACCATGAGCAGGGTTCACAAGAGCATTAAAAAAAATAATCTATTTTTTCAAGTTCCAGTGATTCAGAAGAGCAAATAACGTGATGTTGGATAGCAGATACATTATTTTATTGAAATAGAATATAGACCCAAAGTTGAGGGATTCATAAAACAAAAGCCTCCTAAAACGATATCATCAAGGCATTTCATTAGAACTGTTCAGAGCGACAAGTTTAAATTGGTAATATTGATAATAATAAGCTTAAAATATTACCTGATTTCTCTGATGAAATATACTCCTACTCTCTAAAAAGCTCATATATATATAAAAAGCTAGATATATATAAACACACAGTTTTAAAAACATGTGAGCAAAGACAATCAAAACAGGGGTGTAGAAAATTGAGATATAAAAAAAAAGGTTAAAGATGCTGAAAACCATAAAACCCCCATATTGTGATGGGGGGGGGGGGAAGAGGACTCTTTAAAAGGAAGGACTAGTACACAGAGTAAAAAATAACTCTGAAGATTTTTGAAGATTTTCTTAAGAGCTTCCACACATGCTCATAGTCATTGTTAGCTTTCTGTTATGATGCATTTTTAACAAGATTTTTAGCAGGCAATTAGGAAGCCAAATTACTTGCTTTTGATGCCAAACTTCATACTATTGACAACATTCTTTACCATGGTATTACACATATGAACAGTGATAATTTCCATGGAGAGTGGCTCCAAGTTCCCCCGCAACTGAAATGCAAATTGCAAAGTTCAGTTTGATTTTCACTGCACACCTCTGGCAGATTTTGGCATACAGTCAGTACTGACAGGAAGAACCTGGCAAATTCTAATCTAGAGCCCCATATGTTTATTTCTTTGTTAGAGGATTTCATAGTATATTTCTGGTCACCATACAACTATATTTAACTTTTCTAGCATGCATCATATAATAACTTTTGGAAAGTTTTACTCGGCATACTGAAGTGGGTGACCATTTGAAGAATCTAGAAGCTACTGTGTTCCCAACTTACTTTTTGGGTTCTGAAAGACTTAAAAGTCTCATATTAATAGTAGGAGGCTTCTTAAATCCAAGATTATATTGAACAATTTATATGATATTCATAATTATGACATTCCTATAACATGTAGCAATGGGGAACAAAGCGACACAGACCCCCTTATGCATGTGAAGGAGATCACTTTATTGCACAACTCTCACCCTTTTTATACCTTTAATCTCTACCTGACATAACTGAAACCAAACAGAGACCTAACAGAACTTAACAGAAAGAGGGCACCCATTGGCTGCCTCAGCTGCACTGCTGCTGGCCACACATTCTACCATCCAATCAGCTTCCCGCTCATACACTGTCCGTGAGTTCTGCCATCCAATCAGCTTTCCGCTCTACGCTGTTCACACGTTCCTCCAGCCAATCAAAATCTCACTCTTAACTGTCGCTCAACTGACTCCCTCCTCACTCTTGCCTGACTCCCCTCTCGAGTGACTTTCAGCCATGCAGCCTGCAGCTGTGCCTTTCCCACAGGGCCTTCAGGTGAGCATAAACCTTAGCCAGTGTAACAATTATAACCCCATATCCTACAATTACACAAAAAATGCACTCAGCCACAGGCATCAGGATGTAAAGACAATCTTTAAAAATAACTTTGAAAATAATTCCTCTCAAAATACATAATTCTCACCTTGCCTTCAAGGAAATACTTTCTACAAGATTTCAGAAGACCATAAACCTTTTGAATGGATTACAGTTTACATTACTACTTCCCTGAAAATGTTTTGCTTTCATCTTTTCATTGTCATATTAAAACTGAGAATTCCTGCTTTTCCCAAAGTTGCTAACACTGCTTGAAAAGAAGCAGGTCTGCAAGAGCCTCACAACAATCAACTCCCATGTATCACCATGAATGCCTTCAGTTGACATCAAAACCAACTGGGCACTGAAGGCTGTAGAAAGGCAAGAACCAGATTTTGTTTCAGTAAGATTACTAGACAAGGCATTGCATGTCATAGCACATTAAGGCACAGTTTAGAATTAATTTTCAGAAGCTTTAGAGAACTGCTAAGAGCACCTAATGGTAAGAGGATTTTGCATCACTCTTTTCTGCCTTTTTGCAGAGGATAGCTAAGAACAAGGAAAAAAGTATTTAAGCTAGTTGTAGATAACATTAATCTTCTTTTGTCATCACCTTTACATTGTTAGCTTATCATATCAAGCTGAAACCAGGCTTTCATTTTTTAAAACAGGTTCAATTTTACTCAAATTTGTTGAAATACCATGATCTTAGGAGACAAAAAAAAATTAGAGGTTTCCAATATACTTCCATCTCCAAAATTTATTCAGTTTCACTGGCAGAACACAACATTTCTTAATGATAACTTCTGATCAAATGGAAAACTTACACCTTCATTAAAAGGATCTTGTTTCAATGATTGTTCGCTTCTGCCAGATGAGCCCACCACAACAATCTTTCCCATCTTCCTCTTCCACCCCACTTTTCTCCAACAGCACAGGTGAAGCTTTTAGGCTGTTTCAACTTTCCTACTGACACTATTCTATTTTGGTAAATACTTTGAATACCGGAGCAATGCCAAGACCTGGATGTTGTCCCTCACTTCAACTTGGAAGAATAACAGGACATGCCTCTGCCATCCCTAGCATATGATGAAGCCTCTGACTCCATGTAAGAAATTGAACCTACGTAGCAGCTTGAAGCCTTTACAGAGTGTGGCAGATGGGGGTCTGAGTGGAGGATAAATGAGGAGGAAAGTCCTGCCTGAACAAAAGCTTAACACACGGTTATGCCACACAAGGTCTGATTAGTCTCACTCAACTGCAGCCTTGCATTTCAGCCGTGAGTAAATTCAGCATGTCCTGTAACTCCTGGTGCTAAAGGCATGCACAGCATGACTTGTGACAAGGTGTTAACCACACCGTGCTTTTGAACTGAGAACCTGTCTGCCCTTCCTGCTACATCTTGGGGACAGTTTTTCCCTTATTGTGCTGTCTTGGCTGGTGAGCAGCAGTGACGTTCAGCTGGCATTTAACAGAGATATAAGTACCATGAATAAAGGTGTCAGCAGGACAGAATTCCTCTATGACACTTCCAGCTTGGTGGTAAGATGCTAGTCATAAGCAAAGCAGGACAGGATAGTCTTAGTTGCTTTGAATAAGAGCAGGCTCCTTAAAACCTTGGAAAATACACTTTTCTGTCATTCCTGGTAGTCTCTTTGGCAAGATGCAGAGAAAGCTGGATGTGCAGTTTTCAGATCCAGTTTGGAGCCTCTTTTTCTTTACAAAGTCATCATCTGAAGAAATAAAATTACAACATTTTATAATATAAAATTGTGACTTTCAGACCTTTTGCCACTGTTTTACACCTGAAAGGCTCTTTGCATGTTCATAGCTCACAACATCGATACAGTACTCTGTCTACAAGAAGTGATTTCTAAATAGATCAGCTGGAAAAAAATCCTGCCACTGCTGTTCAAATTGAAAATACCATTCTTGCAGACAAAATGTTCATATGAAAGTTCATTTATTAACAATTACCTAGCACAAGAATGGCCAATACCCGAATGATGCATGGAACTTATTTTACCTTTGTTTTTCTTTCTGTATCCTTTTATTAAGTATCTGTTCAGACAGAGGAGTTAAAACTCAGGGAAGTTTCTTCTTTGCCCACTTCTGCAGCTGAATTGATTAAAATGATTTTTTTTGTTTGATACAGTGCTTTTTAACAGACAGTGTAAGCTTTCTTCCATTTCTGAAAAGAAATGGAACCATCTCAGCAGCATTCTTGAACAAAAATTTAGTTTAAAAAATTTTTAAAAAGCTTTAGTGACTCAACTGTAATCTAAACCATATTTTGTTTCTGTTTCAACTGTAAATTTCCATGTAAAATTTATCAGAAATGTAATATTTACAATATGCCATTTATTTTTTCACCATTTAATAGATAAATGAAAATTCTGACATTGTCACTTTTCTAGTCTTGGTCCTATTTTTAAGCTGTATTATGCAAGTGAAAGACTCAAGAATATTGTATTCTTCCACACAAGCACTGAGATAGACATCTCTTGCTGACATATTGGTTACTTTGGCTAGTTCATCTGTTCTCCTTGCACAGCCATTTGAGCAACCTTGTTTGCTCATGAGCACCCAACAGAATAGTGCTCACAGGAAATAGTGATTTCACTGCTTTGGCACTTACAACAAAATGATTAAATGTCTTTATTTACTTAACTCCTGTATACAGTAAACTCTCAAAGATGGCTTGTTTTGAAAAATAAGAATTGAAATTGGTTTTAAGAAGCACTTATTTTCTGCAAGTTTTCTAAGCTCAAATACATTTTTTTTCCCCAGGGAAAGCAGCATATTTTTCTTTCTCCAATATATTTAGAGTTTGATTCAAGGTTTCCAGATGTCTAACTAAGTATATTTACTGGCATCATAAGACTGTAAAATTTACCATATTATATAGTGTAATTTAAATGAGAATCTCTGAGGTATTATTTGTAACCATTTAAAATACTTTAAAAATTTTATAAGACATGTATCTATTTATCTGTTTCTGAGATACTTCATTTCAAGTTTAAAGAACAGGAATGTCAGAAAGACTTTGCTTAACACAAATTCAAGTAAAAAATGGATGCAATAGTTCTGTAATTTTCTTCTCCCACAGAATTATCTTCATCACCATCATGCTTGTATTAATCAATTTACAAAATCAAATATTATTAATGCAGTTATTCAATAATATATTTTACTGACCACCTAGATCCACTTATCTAGTGGATAATATATTTTACTGACCTCACTAGATCAACTCTTGGAAGCCGCTGCAACGAAGTCTTCAGAAAGAGCGTTTCTGTCAATTTTATATTATAGAAGCAACAGATGTTTCTTTCTATGTTGACAGGAAAAATTAGCTTCATAAAGCCATGATGATGATGTTTAAGATACCAAGAGGGTTTTTAGATTAAAACTGGAAACATAGTTTTCAGTTTGTATTGTCAAGAAATATCTATAAATTTAAGCTTCAAGAAAGCTTTTAGCAATATGCTGAGCTATAAGTTATGCGGACCTAAGAATGACTAAGATTTATAGACTTCTTAGTGTCAGGAAAGGGAAAACTGAATTTTTTCCAGCATTCATCTCTGATGAAAAAGATTATCTACTTCCACACTCTTTTCAAGCTCGTGGTAATTGAAGCAAGCAGAAAATTATTCCTGTTGCAGTTGTCTGGAGAATTAACATTAACTTCATCCTAGTAAGGATAGTAAATTATCAGCTACAAATGAGTTTGTAATTTGGTCCAAATACATGAGCATAATCAAAGCAGATTTCAAATTCCTAGATAACTCTGGAATTATCTCAGAGCTTCTCATGCCTATTAAGAGCATATTAAATAAATCACCTTGGCACTCCTGTGCCACTTTCAGATTGCTTTATTGAATTCTTAATTTCATCCTGTTTTTCAAAACAGACTATAACGGCAATCATTTTGGGTACAACCTGAAATACCACTATTACAAACAGTGTTTGAAAAAACTCTTTTAACTGTAGCCAATTATAAAAATGGGGATTCTACAGTACTTATCACCCTGAACCAAGCCTCCAGTTTGCTGCATCTTCCTACATATTTTATAACTCTAAGAGCATCTCAGAGATACTGTTTTGTCACCATTTTACATACAGACAATAACCCTCCATGAAAGGAAAAATAAATGATAGCTTTTTTATTAAATTAATTTAACTGGTATTGAATTCCAAAATATTTAAATCCCATTTCCATGACAGAACCCCTCGATTGTTTCAGCAGATTAATTATTTCTACAAAAGACAGAAGAAAACCTTTATTACTGTATAAAAAGAAAGTGGTGATGTCAGAGCAATGTGGAAAAGTGATGTTTGCAGCTATTACAGTTACACAACCCACAAGACCGCATTTATAGAATGATCAATTACTTAATTTATTAATTCTTGGGTAAGGTGTACATGCAGAAGCAATCCCCTACATACTAAGCACCTAGGGTAAGTTTCAAGACATACAGAAACTCAGTGTTAAATAGAACCTGTTGAAAAATCCTTGCAAATCAGGCTATTGAGAAACTTTTGTTTAATACATTATTAGACCCATCTTGCAACTGAATTAGCATTACTCATTCTTGAGTTCAGTGCTGCACTATAGTTGCTCCCTTTCTGTGCAGATATAGGAATTTCTTAGCTATGAAGTGCTATATAAATTGCTAGAAGGGCTGGGTTTTTGCAGAGAAGCAGAAGCCTGACTCTACAGCTGCTTAACAGAAACCCAGTGCCCTGAAGTCCACTGTTACGCCACCACTACCATTTCTACAACTCCCGTGTCTTCCATCATCATTGCAATGGCCCACAACTGGTTTCACACAGCTCAGCTACACTGAATACAAATCCAAGGCATGTGGGCTCTGCTCCAAGCTAGAAGTGATCTCTTTCCCCACCCATTCCTCCAATTTGTCATTTCTCACCATCCTACAGAGAACCTCCCACCTGCTCCTGGAGAAACCTTGAGGCCCTTTAAAGGATATGGATCATTTACATTAATATTTGCCCAAGTATATAGTGCACAAGAATCTAAAACACAGTTATTTGATTTATAAATTGCACTCATAATAACAACTGAGAGCCTTCTGTAGTATTCTATTTCTAAATTCAGCATTTCAAAAGGCCACTTGGAGCTCTGTTTCCTTAGATAATCCTCATCAATCAAGGTAATTGGCCTTGAACTTGCTTCTCTTATTCTTAGGTATAGAGATTACCTCATACTATAGTTAGTGTTGATTGTATTGAGGAAGTGCTGATTTTCCTGTTCTAAAGATTTTTTCTTTTTTCTTCTCTTGAAATATCACTTTTCATTCATACTGTTAACTTTATTATGGATTTCCTCATTAAAAAAAAATAAATAATTTTTCTTTTAATCCTTTCATGTAAGAAATGATCAAGCTTATTATCATGTTTAGGAGGTTTAAGGAAACATAGAAGGAAAACAAGTATTTTCTCTGCCGCAGCTTGCTTTCCACTGGGAAAGCCTTCTACTATTAAAAAACATGCTGCTGTCAGAAACTGACAGTCAGGTACAATCCTATGCCACTGATAAATCAGAGAGTAGGAATCAAACCGGAAAGCAGCCTCAACATCCTGTATTTTAGGGGCTGAGAAATAGGCTCAGCTTTCTCAGTGTCACAGCAGCAAGTACAGGATACCAGTTTCCTCCATGCCAGCCCAAGATCCTTTACCCCAGCCTTGCCAGGCTTTCCACAGTCTTGGAGTCTCCTGCACACAGCTCCCAGGGCTGAAGCTGTATTGTGTAGTGCATCTTAAAATTAGTTCACCTTTTCACAATAGGGTAAAAATAACTATTTGGAGCCTAAATTCAAGCAGAAGATCCTCCAAGACTGTTTCTGCTGTGGATCTGTGGCTTTGCATTTTCTAAAACTGTTTTGTGTGCATGTTGCATTCATTGTTTCAAGTACTGAAGTGCAAAATCCCTGCAGACTGACTTAGAAAGTAACAAAATAAAAAATACACTTCTAAAGCATTAAAAAAACCAAACAGACATCAAACGTGAATTTACAAATAATCTTCTAGTTATTTAAATATAAGATATATTACGGAAGCATGGCTCCTGAGTATGAATAAGGCACTCGTGAATAAAGGCCTAGACGTAACAGAGGAGGGGGCAAATGCTTTGAACTAGCACAGAGCAATGCTACCACCTTCTGGAGAAATAGCAGCAGCCAGTGCTCGGCAAACACGGAGCTCCCTGTTTGTACGGCACAAGGAGCAAGATACAGGAAAATGCGTCCCGGTTGCATAGCAATACCAAGCAAAATTATTTTAACTTGACTGCCTTATTTCAGTGAAGAATTTCGTCTTTTACCGTGCATTATCCACTAACTTGTCACACCAACTACCAAGGAAAGTGCTTCTGCAGCTCAGTTCTGAAGTTTACATGATTCACCAAAATGCACGCCCTCATTTCAGACTCGTAAGATGTGCAGCAATGAGATTGTGATGAGAATTGCTCACTATTGAAGATCGCAGCCTTCCTGCAGACGTATTTTGACTTAGCAGCCTAATGCAGCACCATGGAATTCCAAAACATCTGTTGCTAAGCATTCTGCAGAGATGTGAAGGAGTTCATTGTCAAAGTAGACATCCTGTTCTGCTCTAACAAAGAGGGGACAAACTGGAAAGGAACTTGTCCAAGTATTTCCATGTTGTGAAGATGTAGCAATGAGAGAGGTATTCCTACAGTATTTTTTACTGTTTGAAATACTGTTTTCCCTACACAACATATTCATTCTGCAGAACACAAACAAGCTCAAAAAAGGAAATACTACAGATGTTTACAAAAGAACTTTTAAATTTCCAGATAAAGTATAAAAGCAAAAGAGCGAAAGATTAAATTCTATAAGCTACCATGACTGCTTTATAAAGAACATATACTTCAAGTTATGTACAGCAGAAAGCTTAATAGCAAATCCTGTAGCAAGCTTTGATTACATTGAACTAATTGATAAAGAGAAGAGAATTATTCTCCCTTTATATAGAAGATATTCTCCTCAAAACAACTGTGTTCTGGACATTACTGGTATTGAGCAAGTGGTTTTCACACATCAGTAGAGGAATATAACCTTCAATACATGTGATGGATGGCATAAGTTGAATTCTATCTCAACTTTCAACAATCAAATGCAGCTCTTGTTCCAAAGTCTCCATGAAGATTACGAGTAACTTACATATTACAGAAGTGAGGATTTGTACCTTTTTTTTTTTTCCTGTTTGTTCTTGGCCTATTTTTAGCCACTTTACTTTTAAAGTGGATTTTAGGCTATTTAATTATATTTTAGGCTACTTTTTCCTCCACAAAAAAGAAAAATACCAAAAAAAAAACCACCAGAGAAACAGCACTTAAACACAGTGTTACACATTTCTCCCAGATAAACTGGCATGGAGGAAAATTTAGAAAGTCTGCTTCCTAAATCTTTATCATCTTCCACCAGTTATCCAATAGTTTACATGTAACTTAAAGTTCCTTGTTTCGTCTTTTTTTCCTGCATCATGCTGTCACCATCATTACAAAAAGTGAGTGTAGGCTCACTACAAAAGCCTACTGGCTTCTGCTCAAAAATATTTAGCTATAGATAGGACAGATACAAACAAAAGTCTGTTCTTATGAATACTATCTCAACAGATTCTTAGCAGGACATGAAGAAGTTAGCATAGGAAATTCTTTAATCTGCTGGTATTTGGCACATCATGTACTCATTACATACAGATCTGTTAATACAGATACATACAGTCTGTTAATTGCCATAACATAAAATTAAAAATATCTAGCAGAAGCTGAAAATGAGCAGGAAGCACTTCTCAAAGGCAAGAGTGAACCAGTCAGTATCTGATACAGAAATGCAAGGCTAATAAAATTTTTGTGCCATGAAATTTCAGAAATCACATACTATAGAAAAACTTGCAAAAATAATAATTAAGTCATCATGAGAAGTGCACAAAAAGAATACAGTTTACCTGTATCAATCATGAAACAGGGGGGAAACTGTTTAAAAGTTGGTCTCTCATCTAAAGCAATAAGCTTCTGGGTTTTCTTCTAGCAAGCTTCTGGGTTTTGTTTTTAGATAGTTGTTGTGGTTTTACACTGGCCAAATGCTAGGCACACACAAAAGTCACTCCTCTGCCACAGCTGGGCAGAGGAGAGAGAAATTTAATGAAGGCTTCATGAGTTGAGATAAAGACCAGGAGAAAACACCCCAAGGGAAAAACAGGCTCAATTTAGAGCTAAAAAGTTATTTGAATTTATTAGTAACAAAATCGGAGAAAGATAATGAGAAGTAAAATAAACCTTTAGAAACACCTTTCCTTCCCCCAGCCCCTCCCTCTTTCCCACCAACAGCACAGGGAGACAGGGTGTGGGGGTTTTGCTCAATTAATCACCCAAGGTTTTCTTCTGCTGCTCAGGGAAAGGAAGGAAGTCTTCCCTTGCTGTACTGTGGGGTCCCTCCAATGGAGACAGTTCTCTGTGAACTTCTCCAGGTGGTTCCAATCTCACAAGCAGCAGTCCTACAAAAACTGCTGAAATGTGAATCCCTTCCAGAGGCAGTCCTCCCAAAACTGCTGCAGTGTGGGTCACTCTTCCATGGGGTGCAGTCCCAAGGACAGGCTGCTCCAGCCTGGAAACAGGAGCCATCTCTCTTCACAGGGTCTCCCACTGGACCACAGCTTCCTCCAGGCATCTACCCAGTCCAGGATGGGCACTCCCCCACAGGCTGTGGGTGGATCTCTGCATCCCCCATGGATCCATGGGCTGCAGGGCACAGCTGCTTCACCATGGCCTTCACCATGGCCTGCAGAGGAATCTTGGCTGTGGCATCTGAGCTCCTCCCTTTCCTTCTCCCCTAATCTTGGTGTCTCCATGTTGTTTCCTTCATATGTTCTCACCTCCTCCTCTTTTCTGGATGGAAATAAAACTGCACCCCTACTTTCCTTTCTATTTCTTCTTAAATATGTTGTTGGAGAGGTGTTAGCATCATCTCTCATTGGCCCTGTTTGGGCCAGCAACATGTCCGTCTTCAGAGCCATCAGGGATGTGGTGGAAGCTTCTAGCATCTTCCACAGAAACCACCTCTGTGGGCCCTTGCTACCAGAAACCCAGGCATTCAAAACCAACACACTAGTCTGACAGTTTCTATAAAGAACTACTATGAAAAATTATTTTTTGTCAATACAAATCTTAGGAAGGGAACAAATATAAAAATACTTATTTATGATATGTAAACAAAAAGTAGTAAGAGCTCTGAAAAAGGCTGCTTGTCATATTTGAAAGTTTACAAAAATTTTATTATCTAATAAAAGAAATACAGAAATAATCATATTTTTCAACAGAAGCCTAGAAGATTTCAAATCAATAAAATAAAACCTGAAAGATTTGGCCTTGTTAGAAAAACAAAATTTAGAAATTGGAAAGTCTTGCAAGTGATGAAAGCATGTACGGCCTGGAAAGTAGAAAATTGAGACTGGAAATTGGATGGTGACGTCTATTTGCTCTAGGTCCTACCTCCTAGGACAGTGAGAGAAATTGTATGAAAACATGCTGGTTTAACATTAAGTAATCTCTCTGAAAAGGACCTGGGAGTGCTGAACATGAGCCAGCTGTGCCCAGGTAGCCAACACTGCCAGTGGCATCCTGGCCTGGATCAGCAATAGTGTGGCCAGCAGGAGCAGGGCAGTGATCATCCCCTTGTACTCGTCACTGGTGAAGCCACACTTCAAGTGCTGTGTCCTGTTCTGGGCCCCTCACCCCAAGAAAGACATTGAGATGCTGGAGAGTGTCCAGAGAAGGGCAAAGGAGCTGGGGAAGGTTCTGGAGCACAAGTTCTGTGGGGAGCAACTGAGGGAGCTGGCAGTGTTTAGCCTGGAGAAAGAGGCAAGGGGGGAAACTCATTCTCTAGTAATCCCTGAAAGGAGGCTGCACCCTGGTGGAGGATGGCCTCTTCTGCCAGTGACCAGTGACAGAATGACAAGTGGTGGTCACAAGTTGGACCACAAGAGGAGGTTTAGATTGGATATTAGGAAAAAATTATTCAACAAAAGGATTGTCAAGCATTGCAACAGGCTGCCCAGGGAAGTAGGGGGGGTCACCTTCCAGGTGGTATTTAAAAGTCATGTAGATGTGACACCTGGGGACACAGTTTAGTGGTGAACATGGCAGTTCTGGGTTAGTGGTTGGTGTCAGTTATCTTAGAATTATAAAATCAGCAAGTTGGAAAAATAGCTCTAAGGTATACTTCTAAGGTAAGGTAAGTCTTTTAACTCAACTTCAGCTTCTACAAGAGAAAAGATCTAGACTTGTTACATAGAAATTCTTGCCCTATAAAGACACTTACTTCAAGAGATGTTACACTGCCAAATTACAACCACAGTCTTTTAGGAACTGACAAATATTGGAAGAAATTAGGTCTTTTTTTTTTCCAGCCAGCTTATAGTCTTAGGCAAATAGCTGTAAATGTTGCTCATTTTTAAGTAGAATTTACATTTAGAATGAAGGCTACTCATGAGATGTCAATTACTGTGTCTATCTCAAGTTCACAGCTCCTCTTTAAAGGATTCAGCAAAGTAATAGAACTACCATAAGGATACACAATACATTCCATAAGCTGGAAGAGCAGTCCATTGCTTTAATTTCTCCATGTTCTTCACTGTACCCTTGAGATGGGATATTTAATGGAGTATGTACAACATTTTTTTCCTATTAACTGAGATTAACATTTGTCTACTTGTGCAAGAAGTTTTTTTGTCTTCTTAGTTTTCTGTCACAAAACTACAGGTAAACAAAAGGCATAAGACAGGAAGAAGGCAGAGTTAGGCACTACTTATCTAAAGACAGAGCTAAAATCTGGTTTAAGCAGTCAGAACCTTGGTTTAGGTTTCCATTTTAATAATTTGAGATCAGTTCTAAGTATCCTCAGCAACAGTGCTCAAACTCACTGCCAACATAATTTTTCAATATTTAATGTATAGAGCAAAAGACATATAGAATGAGAATGACTGTGTTTAAGTCAGAGTGAAAATGTAAACATTCTTTTTGGTCATATATTTAACTTCACAAATATTTAAATGCATACATAATTTTCTAATAAAAAAGTTCAAGATGTTATTACATTTTTAAAGTATTTTTTGTTAGCCAGTATTCATGATAAGATATTGACTGCACTCAAATGCCACTACAGGGAGCATGTTCAAAGATTAAGTATTGCATTCACAAGTAAAAAAAAATTTGGAATAAATCAAATAAGATGAAACGCTCTGTTCAATCCTAAAATACAAAGATGATGAAGTTGCCAAACACACTTATTTGGAATTAGTTTATTATATTTCAAGTTTAATTATTGAAACAGTAAGAAATTCAAGTAATCTTTAGCACACAAAACAAGGACTTTGGTAATGTCTTGAAGGAATCCATTTTCCTTCAGTCTTGATCCATCACATTTGAACTAACTGTCTGAATTTAAATCGTTTTCTGGCTGCATTCAATTTTATAACTGCTCAACACAAATTAGGCCACCATTTTTAAATAAAGTTTTTATTCTTTTAATTCATCCATAACATCCTCATTCATAGACTAAACAGAGAAAGAAGGTCAAGGATAAAGGGGGTGATAAGTTGAAGATTTAAATCGAAGAACCCTTTTGTTATTGGGTGGGGGGACAAAAAATATCACAAACCCTAATTTCTACTTTGCATATAGGTACAAAAATCACTACCATTGATGCCTCCTAGAAGTTAGGGGCACATGGACTTCATGCCTGTGAAGCCAAGATTTTGTCTAGGATTGATGTTCTGGGTACAATTACACAGAGCTCTAAACCAGATGGTTTCTATTTTGTTGTAGAAAAAGGATAAATTTGACATCCCTAAATTTGATGCAGATGACCCCAGAATCTGTAGACTGGGGTGCTCCTACCTATACCTCAATCATTTAAAAATTGGGCATTCTCTTGTATTTTACTGATAATTCATAAAAATTAAGCAAAATTAAAAGGATGAAAGAAAAAACCTCACAAAGGGAAAAGACTTGTGAAACTTGGTTATTTTAAATGTTGTTTCCCACAACTGAAGCAGTCTTGATGTCTCAAGTTTAACTGAAAAATGTTTCAATTCACAAATTCATATTTGAGCTGCAAGTTAAAATAAAATATTTATTGACAGATTTAATGGAAGGATTTTAGCTAAAACTTTTCTAGCATGTTTTTACAAAAGAAAAAATATACTGTTCCATAGCTTTCTTATATAATTTTTGTTTAAATCATGAAAACATGTTAACATGATAACACAGTTGGATATCATTGATTTCATTAAAAAAAATAGAAAAGTCTGTAGCACTTGAAGAATTTCCTCATTTTAATAAGCTTTATAATTCAATTAAAAAAAATATTTGAAAATGGGTTTCTTTAATATAGAAAATTGGATTTTATTTTTTAATAGATTTTTATATTTACTTCTGAATGGAACTGAACCAGTTCTCCCAATGTACCTATTAAATTTCTAACTAGGCCAATATACAAAACCAGAAAAAAATCAATCTCTACTATTGATTACATGAACATTAAAAACAAGAGAACTGGTAGAGGAATGTTTTTATTTAGTAATAGGATTGCTTGTTTGATGCAGAACTCATATAAATTATTAAGGCAGTGTGGCATTGAAATCAGGCCCTAAAATTTAGAAATATAAAGAGGTTGGTACACAGAAACACTGTCAATATTATATCCAAATATATAAAGAAACAAAAAAAAAACATAGTGGGTCTGTTTTTTAAAAGGTTTCTATAATACCTGCAGAGCAAACAAAAGGCAGAATGAAAATAAAGTAGTCTGATCTTTTTCAACTACCACTTTCATTAGTCACACTTTGTCATTCTAGGATTTGTTTCTCAGATCAGTAATGAATAGTTTAACTGTTACCTTTCTTCTCTTTCAATTTACAAGCACTTATCTATGCCTCAATAAGCTTAATGACCTAAGGTTTGCCTTTGCATGTGCAGTTGTTTTGGGTGTTTTTGTGTATTATCTTAGAAGAGGGAGGGGGATGAATTTCATTATTATTTCTTAAAACTATCAAGACATAGAAAACAGGTCCAGAAAAGCTTATAAAAGTGAAGGACAGGTTAACATTATTTCTATTCATCTTTTCAATTGTCTTGAGATACGTAAGTGGCATAAAAAATATTTAATTTAAAAAAGGAACTCTATCATTGCATACATTACAAATTATAATCCTTGTGGGTCTCTTTCAACTCAGCAAATAAATAGATGTTTCTTAATAAGAGGAAAAATCCAGTAAAGGATTTTTGCTACTTAATACTTCAGAAGATGATGAAGTTCTCTGGCCCTTAGGTCTAGTGAAAGTGCATTATGAAAGCATATGCATACCTGTCAGAAATTGCTATTCAACAATACTGTTGAATTTCATAGGCTGGAGCCTATAAAATACAGCATTTATTTGAGTTTATGCATATAGTTCATTTCCTGTCAAAAGTTACTTCAGTTATGCCTCTTAAACATTTTGGAAAGGACTACATTTGTTTAAAGCAAAATACTTTCAACTGAAAAGACAATCCCTATTAAATTGAATTCCTACTTGAATTTTCACTTTCTCTCTGAAAGCTTGCAGTATAAATGGTTATGCTATCTACACCCACTACCTACCTAGCTTAAGACAGATATCTACTTATGAGATTATTTGACCTTTCCTTTTACAAATTATCTTCACAGAAATAAAGCCAAATCACAACAGGTTTAAGGAGAAATGTCAAGTCCTCTCTGCTTCATGCTATTTCAGCACTGTACCTCTTGACAATCTAGGCAAGTTTTACCACTCTAATGAAACAAAACTGACTATCTCTCAGTCTCTCACTCAGTGAAAGTATGAAAGTACCTACCTTTAAGCATGAGGTTCACTTCATTCAAATGAACAGAGATCATCTCCCTTAATATTAAAGATTTGTTTCAATGTTTTTGTCAGATGAATGGATTTTTGACTAGTTTAGAGCCTTATCCTAGCACCATGTATGGGAAACTCCTTAGTCTTGTTCAAATCAATTTAGATTTTTCCATCAACCTCAGCAAATTTGAAATGTCACCCTAGGGTAACTTAGCCTTTGTGCTGTCTTTTTCAAACCCACTTATAAAATTTGAAATTAATGGAAAATTGGGCATTCAGAATGCTCAGGCAGCTTTTGAAATTTTAGACCTATTTCTAATCAATTCAGTTCAAGAAAGAAGAAAAAAAACTCCAAGTGAAATTATTCTCAGAAGTTCATAGCGACTTTCAGGCAAAAAACCCAAACATGTAATGGATACAAGTTACATGAAAGTACAAAACAAAGCAGCATTTCTGATAGATGTCATACCACAATAGACACTAATGCACTTTATTAGATAATTTTTCTACCCAACAGCATCCAATCATTAAAGTGTAATATCAGAGCCTTGCATTTTCCATCTAGAAAAGGCTGTGGTTGACCTGACTGAAATAATAAACTGCTGGAAAATATACAGTCAGAGAATACTTCTTGAAAGCAGATTTCTGTAGAAATAGTTCAGTCACACATGGTCTTTTTGGTATGTGTATTGTGAGGACTTCTGGAAAGTAGAAGTGTTTTGTAAGCTGGTTTTAGTTTCATGTAGTACTAGAAATTATATGAAAACATGAAGACAAATACTGTAGCCATACAATGTGTCTCTTCCTATATGCAAGGAAGGAAAGAAAAATCCCTTATCTTCTATTTACCTGGTGCTGACTTATTGCTGGATAAGAAATAACAAGGACTACTAAACAAATAGCAAGGAACCTGAATTTCAGGCCTTCAGATGGTTCTTTTTAATTTTCATACATGAAGGAATTCATATCAATTCCATATCAGGAAGTCCAACAGATGGAGAAAAAGGAATATTGAGACTCTGATTGAGACAGCAACACAGACATGGAGAAAGATATGGGTATTGACAATATCAGTGGTAGGTTCTTCCCCCCTTCAATCTGAAGTGAAAAACTGCACTTGAAGTTATGAAAGGTTTAGCAAAGACTAAACACAAATGAGAAAAACAGCTGTGGTGACTTGAATTTATCCAAAGCGCATAGAGCATCTCAAACCTTTAAAGACTTGACTACAAGACAGAGAATTCAACAGGAGATGCATCTTAATTGAGCATCTTCCAATCTATTTATGGCTAGAGACCAGTCTTAAGAAGGAGTCATCGTAAAACAAAATAAAAAAGCACCTTAGCAGTGGTAATTAATTCAGGTAGTGCAGAACACAAGACAGAACACTGGCTGAATAACAAGGAATGTGTGTATATTTTGCATTTGTGGCTATTAGTGCTACATCCTATTATAAAGCAGTACTCTGTGGATATTTTTCAGCTGGGAAGAAAACCCAAAGTATTAACCGAAACCCTATTAATGTCACATAGTTCTTTCTCTGGCACTTTCCTGTCACAAAAGCCCAGCAATAAAAAAGTGAGGTTTTCCAGGTGAGCACTGAAATATAGTACAGCAGTCTGCGAAACCTTCCTACTAATTTATTGAGTTTGAGCACTAAATTTAGTTATTTATTAAAAAGCTATAACACACATCTATTCTCTAACTTCAAAAAGTATTACCTTTACTTGGAAATGAAATACCCCACATAATTCTAAATATTGAAATTTTGCTATCTTTCTTTTTGTACAGGCTCTTTAGAACAGTGATAACTAGTTCTTTTAATTCCGCTTTTCTACTGTGGAAGAAATTCCAGCTATTTCAGCATCCCAATGAAATAATCTCCTTCTTTCCCAAAAAAACCTGTCAAAGCTTCTTGTCTTACAAATCTAAGAAATTGACAGTCTATACTGACTTGAATTTCCAAAAGGTGTAAAGTTCTGATGGGGGTAAGGGTAGGGAAGACACCAAAGATGATTTTGAAATTTTATCTCAACAGGTTAACTACTTGGATTTCAAATAATGTAGCTTCATGACAGTTAAGAGGCCTTTAGTGGCCCTTGGTTTTTGGCAACTTCAGTGTGACTTCATTGTAGTTCAGAAATAGAAATATACCAGAAACAAAAAATGAAACTACTTTATCATTATTAGGGAAAAGCGTTCGCAAATAACTAAAAGAATTCCTACTCTTACTGTATTCCTATTTGTACCAGTCAAACACAAGGATGATGCATCCCCAAGTCGGCATTTTGAAGTCATTCAATATTCAATGTTACTAGTTGGTTACTCTGAGAATAAAATATCCATTCTTGAAACCTAGACTGCACATTTTATGTGTAGTGCATAAAAGTAGTTTAGAGAACCATTGCTAGGAAAAATGTAAATGTTATCTGTGTTACTTCTTTCCAGAGATCTACTATTTTCCCAGTTTTTGCCTACCTATTCAACATTTTTATTCAGTTTTAATTAGATGTAGACGTTAATTCTTTTGTCCATTATGCCATACTCTCTGAGTTCTACATCTCGTGCTAGAACTGTCATTCCATCTAAGGCACCATAAGGCAATCTGGCCCTTGCTCCACATTCAGACAGTATTGTACCAAATTACACTTATCTCAAAGACAAAGGAATATAACTAAAATATTTCAAAGAAAGAAAGACTAAATTAGAATCAGCTGTTTTAAAATTCCTGGCATCATCTCCAAGTGCAATCAGTAATAAGCCTTTAGAAGGGCACATCAGAATTATAGTGAACAATTTAAACAGACTTGGCTGGTGGTCAGCACTCTTTCAATATTGAATAGCTGAAATAGCAGCTGCAGTAAAAGCAATAATTTTGCAATTAAATTTAATAATAATACATATATATATAAATGTATGTTTTTAGACATAATGTTTTTAGACTCTGGAGTCCATTTTTATTGTTAGGTGAAGTGAAACACCATCAGAGCCACACACACTATTTATGTAAGTTACTTTGTATGTGCTTGAGCAGTCATTTGACTGACCTACAAAAGTTTATTGACTGGGAGTATTGAGATAGCAAACTAATCATTCCTTTAATGTATATTTAATATACATTAATTAATATATTTATTGCAAAAACTAATTGTATAATAGACCGTAAAACTACATTATAGCAGATCACGATGATCTTCATGACATCAAGACAAAGTCAATCCACAATACATGAAAAATATATATGGAAAGACAAAATGAATGACAAATTGTGTGCTTATCTAGACTAATAACTTGGAAACCACAAATTTGTGTCCAACTGCAGAAGGAAGAAGGAAGAACAAGAAGGTTATCTCAAACATCATTGACATCTTTAATTTTCTGAGAAACTTACTGAGCTTGACACACGCTGTTTAGGAAGCAAGATAAGAATATAGTAAATGAAGAAGTCTTCCATCAAGACAACTACCCCATAATCCTATCTAGACACATAGTGAAACCAGTCATATACACATACACACCCTTCCTCCACCCAGATTTTCCACTTACCTTTACAACAAAAGGATAAGAATCAGAACCACTTATTTTTTATTTTGAAACAAAATTGCTATTAATCTCACAGTAATTCTACCACCATCCCTTCCCCTGATCCAGCTAGAACTTATTATAAAGTTATAATTTCTGGTTTTCAAATTGACAATTCCTAAGAATTTAATATAAAACAAAGTAAGGCAAAACATACAATCATCTGCAACATATTCTATCACAGCACATTATTTTCTAATCTGAAACAATGCTTTAGAAAAATAATTACTGCAATCTTTACTTTCACCTCTGAGATCTGATGATGAAACAACATATAAGCATTCTGCAGAAATCTGTCCATTGCAGCATCAATGAAAACATGTAAACATGTAAGAAACATGAGGAAACCTACTAGTAGACATATGATGCTTCTAAACTAAGACTTCTCAGAAGTATGAGGCTACTTCAGAATTAAAATACTATGTAAGCCTTTAATCTTCTCTCCGCCAAAGAGTGGATAGTGAAATGGAAATATTTTGCTTGAGCTTTTAAGATCCATGCTGTTACAATTTTTTTTAAAAAAAGTTCAATTTTCTTCATCTAGTTAGCCCCCTTAATACTATTGGTTAAGTAGTGAAAGGAATGACAGGTTTGTCTTTACAAAGAAGCTGTGGGTCTGCTGATAAGATGAAACTATCACTGAGAGATAATAGAAACAATTCTACTGATTGAGTGAAAGATGAAAAGGACACTGGAGAAACACCATAAATTTCACAAGAGTTAAAAATTAAGAGGGGGGGTTATACATTAGAGGGGAATCTTAGGTATCAGGCATTCCTGGAAGTCTGTACCTCTCAAGTACCTCAGCCAATGGGGAAAGAGAGAAGGAACATGTGGCTGGGAAATCAGGATAAAAAGGAGGCTGTGCCCTCCAAAAATTTGAGACCCCAGGAGAATGCCCCATGGCCTCTCCCTTTATTCGAATAAAGTAAAAGGTCTTCTCTGTCTCCTTTTTGGACATAAACCTCTGGTGTTTGTGGATTAATTTTCCTGACAGTAGCATTATTTTCTCATGTTACAGCTTTTCATAGTGGCCATTTGATAATGAAAAGTTATTTATATTTCAAGAAAAACTACTGTATGTCTGTCTCACCAATACAAAGTCTGGAATATACACACAGTATTCCAATAGTCCAGTGGGGGAAGGGGGAAATCGCTCTAAACTGTGCTACATTGCAAATAGGACAAGACTTGAGTATGAAACCTAAACATTTATCACAGTACTATTTTGGTTTTTACATTTACAGTTTCTTACTCCAGAAATAAATTTATTTAAGAATTTTTTTGGCAGCCCAGAAGAATACAGGCAGGACCTACTTTTAAAAATATTTATAGAAGCATCATATCCTCCAAAAAGGAGTCTGCAGGATCCATTAACCCCTATTTAATACCTACAGGCTAAAGACAACCACAATAAAAATTTTCAGCCCTAAATCTGCTATATTAAAAAAAAAATCCTATTTTTTATGAATCAAGAATAATTTAGTATGGATGCTAAATCTGAACCAGAGTGCCTGTACAAATTACAGGCCGCATAGCTCCTCAGGCTTGCCTGAGAAAGTAGTCTGGGAAAAACATGAGAAGGAATTAAAACAATCCTCAGGGACACAAAACAGCCTTGCAGGTGTTGTTTGCTATTCCTTGTTTTCCTTGCAGGAGAAAGTCAGGGGGGTGGTGAGCCCCACTGACCAATGATGGTGCTACAGCAGTTTACTAACCAATAAGAGTTTCCTTTCTGGACTTTCCACGTATCTGTCTATAAAACAGGCCTGGAGCAATAAACTAAGAAATTCTTCTGTTCTGACTCCCTTGAGAGTCTGTGTCGTTCTTTTCGCCGTTCCCAATTAGAACGACAATTTAGTGCATGTTATAGTTGTGGACTGCTGGATATTAAAGCCACTTAAGTGTAGGACTGCAGACAAGCTTTTCATAGACCTTAGTACCTATCAAGCTTAGTTCTTCTTGCAAACCCAAGGTTTACATTTTAATTTTCTCCTGCCTCTCCACATCTGAAGTTTTGCACAAGTATAAACATGGGTTGTTTGACAAATAATATAGACAATAAGTTTTGATAAGTTTTTCCTGGCCTACAAAGTTTAGGATTTTTCTAACAGCATTTAAAGAATGAACCAACATTAGATAAACCCAAGTTTACTATCAGTTTAAACAATATCAAATTCACCGCAGTGCAAGCTGACATTCCAGGATCAGTGGTTGATACAGACAATTTATTATTTTCTACAGAAGTAGCTTTGCAGACTGGAAACAGACATGAACAAAAATAACAACAAAAAACACCAAACAACCCAAAACCCAGGTAAGATTAAAAACCAGAAAAAATTAATATCTTTAACCCCAGTGTTCCGTAACAACAGCATATGTTTTTGCAACAAAACCTACAAATCATTCTGAAGCAGTGTCATAATTTTATAAGTTTCCTAGAGAAAATTTGCTTTATTAACTCTGTGCTCTTGAAGGACAAGGGGGTTGCACACGAATCTCTTAACAAAAAAATGTGCTGTTTGAATTAATATTTGGGAAAAGGGGGATTTAACCTCTTAACAGCAGGAAAAAGGATGGCAGACATATGGACAACTGCTGAGATTGGCTTCAATCAAAAATTCAATGCATAATTTCTATATAAGGTCAAAAGGCAAATATAAATTAAATATAATTTTTTCCAGATTTGAAAATGAATGCTAGAATAAAGTTGCATTGGTTTAGGTTTTAGGTTTGCTTGGGTTTTTCCTGTGTTTTTCCTTAGTTTTAGTGAGACAAGAGCCTTTGCAAAGACAGTTCAAAAGAACAGTTTACAAGTAATTTGAAAGTGAGCTTAGTAATAGTCAAGAGTGTTCAGTTTTAATATAATGGTATATTACTTGTATAATATAGTGTTGTCACTAAAAACACTTATTGAGCTCTGGCCCACACCATGACTTCATGCAGTCTGGAACATCCCTTTGATCAGTTGGTCTCCCACCCTCCCAGGCACTCCCAGCTTCCTCATCAGCACGGCAGGTACAAAAAGGCAGAAAAGGCCTTGGCTCAGTGTAAGCCCTGCTCAGCAATAACAAAAACATCTCTGTATTATCAACCCTGTGTTCAGCACAAAACCAAACCACCGGCCCATACCAGCCAACACTTTAAATGAGCACAACGGAAAAAAAAACTGTCGTGAAAAGAGAACCAAAAAAGGATAAATATTTTTCTTTCATGGCCTTTTTCTTTCAGGCCTTTTAAAGCCATGATTGCCTAGATTTCCATCATATAAAATACAAAGTACATCCAGAAACTCCCTAACCGAATATTCCTTTTACTAATATATATACTATAGCAGCTATAGTTGAGAAGAGCTAAAAACTTTCCATAAAATATGTTTTTAACAGCATACTGTAAAGAATTAACAACAAATATGTGTGAATGTACTGAACAAGAAGAGAAAAAGTATTTTTAATATGGATATTAAAACTGTAGGAAAATGGTTATGTGTTTAATGAATGAGTGAAATAAATCCGTATCTTTTCATATATTACATCAGACATAAAACTCTCTATTTAGTCATAGAATAGCAAAGCAACCAGAAAGAATGAATAAAAAATGTAGTATTATTACAATTCTTAATTCAGGAAGTAGAAAGCTATGTGGTTTTCATGCTTTCTCAAGCATAATAAGTACTCAAGTTAAGAATTCCTTATTTTTTTATATTTTTATTTATTATTTAAATTACACTGAGCATGAGAAATCAAATACCAAGTTGTAGTGTCAGTAATCACTCCATCAGCCAGTAGCTCCAAGAGAGAATCTCTGAGTACCTTGTACATAGCAGAAGAAAAAACTGAGCTGGTTCTTTTTGAGACTTAAAAACACTATCTTTTATGGCTTAACAAGCTAATTTATCCAACACTAGCAAACTCTACAGTCAGTCAAAAAACGCAATGTTGCCAACAACTTCATCAGAGTTAATATTTAGTTTTTTACCATTTCTTCTTGAATATTCAGGGATTTTCTTGCCCTAATGGGAGCCTGCAGAAGTCCTACCTACTCTGCAAGTTTTTGCAGGTATTGCTTGATTAAATTTTAACTGTTGGAACTGGGCAGAACCCAGTGTGACTAGGCAGTCACACTACCAGTTAGTTCTGGAGCTGTTCTCAACAGAAAGCATTATGAAAATTTGTTTTCCTACGATTAACTGACAATATTAAGCTCTTTTCTGGTTAAAAAGTAACATTCAATTAGTATTTTGTATTTGGATTCAGAAGAAAGTAAAGTTTGTTAATGGAATTGTCATGAGCTAGAGAGATGCATACATACTCAAAACAGAATCCCATAATTAAGTTAAAGTAGGAATCGAGTATGCCATTGAGTATGTAAGTAGGAATTTTGAAGTATGTCAGCAAAGAAGCTAATGCTAGTCATTAATAGCCTAATCTGTTGATCCTAGAACCTAAATATACTTCTTCAAAATTACCTGAAGTGTTTAAATTTTACTTACCTTTCCACATTTCCAGTTTCCTATAAGATGCTAACCTAATATGCTTAAATCAAAAGGAAATCTTATTACTATTAATTTGATTTAAAAAGAAAAATGGAGTAAAAAAACTGATCATCAGCAAGGAGTCATCTGGAAATATATATAATTATACCCCAAAAATACAAAACTAGACTACATTATTGACATCTGTAAAATATAAATTGTGTCACGATCCTCTGCACTTGCAGAATTTTTCTCTGTAAACTATCTGACCTTATCCTGTAATAGACATGAAAGTCATGGAGCCTTTAGAAATGATAAAAAATGTTGGACATCACATCAAACCAAATTTCTTGAAATAAGTGACTTATTTAAGTTAGTATAGAATTTGATAGAATTTCTATACACAAAACTCAATGCACTCTGCAAGGAGAATTAGAAGAAAGGACAAAAATATGAAAGATGGCCAATTTAAAGTTACTTGAACTAAAACTTTAGAAGACCTGTAGACTATGAAAAAAAGGAAAAGCTAAGATGCTTTCTATCCACATGTGTACATTGACAAAAAACTTGCTCATCCAGCTATGTCTCTTCTATATCTTTTATTCTAAACCAACCTATTTAGCTTCTATTAAAAATATTTTAAATGCAGTAGATGTTAGAAAAACAGTTCTTTACAAACTTAATATTTACTTGCAACTGTTAGGCTATTAAGTAGAAACCCTGATTTAGACATCAGCCTTAGCTTCTCATCCTTGAGGTCTGAGAAGTTATTTTCTGCAAGTCAGAGGCATTTGCATCGCATCGCTAAGTTGTGTCAGGATAATTAACTTTTAGATAAATTGCAATTAGAATCACTTTAATTCTCACCAATTAAGAGTCATTGTTAGAACTGTTACCTTTTCCGTTCTACTTTGTGAAATTCTTTGTGATGTTTTTCATAGACCATTGACACCATAAAAAAGAAGTGTCAAATCCATCTCAATTTTTCCCCCCTTGCCTAGAGTAATAAAACCACACAGCTAAAAAAGAGTGTTTTCTGCGTGTGTCTGTATTGAAAGACTCTCACACAGAAGAAAAACTTAAAAAAAGTTTACTCTTCTTAAAAAACAGATTACCTGTGCAGTTCTAGGAAATGTAACACCAAATGTCTACCTCAGTAATATGTGACCATTTTTCTTCCCTCAATTATATTACAGCATTTATAGACCTATGCTATAAATCTCACAAGAACAGGAATTGTCCTCTGTCAGCTTTCAAGCCTACACAAATTCCTTAGTATTTCCAATACGTCTGGAGAATCTAGACAAGTTACTTGCAGTCATCCGTATTGCAAAATCTAGCTTCTTACATCTCCTTAGCTCAACAAACAACTTAGCAACTTAGTTAAAAAACTTAGGTAACAGGGGCTAGAAAGCATGTTTTCAATTTAAAATAGAATCCTCTGCACTAAGAAATAAAAGTTTTACTGCTGAGTTTCTAGATTCTGGCAAAATACCAATTGTTCAAGATCCAGAACTCATTATTTAAACTTTACCTTGTTACTTTTGACTGAATTACAGGAAGGACAAAAGTTGTTCAATCATTCCAATATACTTGCTTACAGAACAAATCCATCCAACCTCTTAAACAAATGCATTTGTAGCGATTTTTGTTTAAAGTACCTGCTGTAAAGATAAAATGAACCAACTCTATTTTTGGTTAGCTGTTTACTTTTTATGTGACTAAATGTTGAAAATAATGCAAAAATAAATAAATTAACTTACCTGACTTGGAATAGCACTGATTTATGACTTAAATTTTAGCAGATATCTTTGAACATACAAATGTTCTTGTTTGTCTCATTTTTTTTTTTTGTTTGGTTGTCCCCAGTAATTTAAATTGACATCTCCCACCACTATTAAAACCCTTTTATCCCATTTATGCCAGATCTATTTTAGTGTAATGCTATTGATTTTCACATATTTTCCCTCAGAATGCTGTGTATTTTAGTCTTTTTGCACAGCTGATGTCTAAAGAAACTAAATATCTAGATAGAAATTGTTCTCTATGACAGGGCAGTATACTACACATTATATTTATTCCTTTCTATATTTGCTATCCTTGAAGCAATCAGAATCCAAGGCAGAAGTTTTTGACTGCACAAGGACCATCATTTGCCCTATGGTTTCTTTCCCTCTTTGTTCATCAAAAGTATTCTTCTTAAGAGGCAGAGACACGCACACACTCACATATGTAGCTCATATAGAAAAAAAGATTTCTCTGAAAGAAACTTATTCATTTTGGCCAGCAACTAATACATTGATTTAAATGGTTGCCACAGAGTTAATTCACTAAAAAACAAGATGGGAACAATTCTAACTGCAAGAGTAATGTGCCAAGAAACATTTGTAACCACAAATACCATGCTTCCATAGTACATTTCCCTTAGATAATCTAAAAGCAAACCTGCAATGAAAAACAGATACTAGAAATCAATAAAGGGCAGAGAGAAATGAAGGGGTGACTGAAGCTTAGCAAAAAATTTATGCATTTAATTCACTGTAAGAGACGGTCCTAAGATTCTCCCATCCTCCCATTCTCACAACCGCCACAAAGACCCTGAACATCACAAGGGACTCAGTACAGGGGCTCTGGCCTAGTTGAGGTGGATGTTTGCCAAGTGATTGTTTGCAGGTGTGCTTGCTGTGCTACCACGGTACCCTGCCCTCACTCTGACTGGTGAGTAGAGACTTGTACTCCTCGCCTGCCCCCCTGAGTAATGGGCCTCATCACCATGGTCATCAATCTCCTCTGGTTTTGGCCTTGTGCCCCTCGCTTTGTAAAAGATTATAAAATACACCCCAAAACTTACCTTCCTTTGAAATCTCCCCAACAGACAGAAGACTCTGCGTCGTTGGACGGTTGAGCGGACTTCGACATTGGTAGCTGTAATCCCCTTACTCTCTTCTCCTTATGCTTTGCTTTCTCCTCTTTTCCCTCTATTGCATATTAGTGCTGATGAGCACTCAATAAAATGTGTTTTGCTATTTAAGTCCCTGGTTTGCTGATAATCTTTGGTACTCTAAGATCGAATAAAGGAACCACATCACGAATCCCACCTTGTGGATCGTGACATTCACCCAAATTCTAAGTGTCCATAAAAATAAGTGTTTTCTGATGCATTATCATTCATTGATAACATTACTACAGTGTTTTAGTATTAAAAAGTATGAAGAACCTCTCATTAAAATTTGAGACCATGCAATTTATTGTAGTTTTGGGAAAACTCTCCATATCCAACTGCCTTGGGGTCTGGTAGGGAGGGAAGGGGCTTCCCTTGGAATGAAAATGTAGACCCCCTTCCCTCCAAATTATTATAATATTGAAATCAAGGGGCTATCAGGCAGAGATCTGGGGATAGGAATAACAGTTCTTTACTAGAGTGTATAACAAGGCACACAAACAACAGTAACTACAGCATTAACAACAAAACAGAACCAGAGACTCTGTGACAGCCCTCTCGGCCGAGATGGGAAGGGATGGAGGAGAGGCTTTGCTTCACAAACCCCCTTGGGCAGTCAGTCCCGGTGCTCCTGCAGGGCTCTGAGGAACACTTAGCTGGAACAGCAGGAATGAGCAGAGATCCCGGGCCAGTGGATGAGGTGTATCAGCAGCTCTACGGCAGCGGCTGGCACTGCCACTCATCCCAAAAGGACAATGGGTGCAAGGCCCACCAATGAAGAAGAAAGAAGAAAGAAGGAAGAAGGAAGAAGAACAAGAACAAGAACGAGAACAAGAAGAACAAGAAGAACAAGAAGAACAAGAAGCAGCAGCAGCAGCAGCAGCTCCTCTGTCTGGGTGATGGCAAATTCCCTTCTCCAAGCCGCAGCAGCTCCAAGAATGTCTTGCTCTCCAACCCAAGAAACCAGCCAGACCCCAGCTGCCCCCGCCCTCTCTTTTTCCTGCCCCCCTTCCCCCCTGGGCCCAGCCGAACTCCCTGTGTTTCTCAAGCACCCAACAAGTACCTGCAATTAGGTTTCTCTGCAACTAATGGGCAAAAATTTCCATAGGTGAGATGGAACCAAAGGAAGGTCACCCAACCCTCAACATTATCCACTGTGAATTTTTTCCCATACCAAAATGTTACAAGTTTTAAACCTTTAAATTATATAAGCATCCACTACCTTAATTATATACATATGTACATGCAGATACAGATACAAGCACAGTGTCACGGGTAGTTCACCTTAAAACAAGGTCCCCTTGAGGTATGCACTGGGTGTCTCTGTCCTTTTGCACCACCCACCAGGTGCAACTTGAGAGAAGGTAACTCCACAAATGGGATTTTCTTTGCTGGAGGCAGAATTAACCCAAACGGGTTTTCCCAGCATACCTCTCATATGTACCACTGGAACCTTATCTCCATCTGTTATTCTCAAGGACTCAAATAACCTGCTCAGTTAGTAGAATCTTGGGTGTTCACTAGCCATGTAGCCTTTACTACATTAATCTCCCAGTTCTTGGAAGACCCCTCACCCAGTGCCTTCAAGCTGGTTTTAAGCAGGCCATTGCACCGTTCAACTTTTCCAGCTGCTGGTGCATGATAAGGGGTATGGTACACCCACTCAATGCCATGTTCCCTAGCCCAGCTGTTTATAAGGCTGTTCTTGAAATGAGTCCCATTGTTTGATTCAATCCTCTCAGGGGTACCATGCCTCCAAAGGACCTGCTTTTCAAGTCCCAGGATGGTGTTCCGGGCAGTGGCATGAGGCACAGGGTAAGTTTCCAACCATCCAGTGGTGGCTTCTACCATTGTGAGCACGTAGTGCTTGCCTTGGCGGGTTTGGGGCAGTGTGATGTAGTCAATCTGCCAGGCCTCCCCATACCTATATTTGGACCACTGCCCACCATACCATAGCAGCTTCAGCTGCCTGATTGCAGCACACATCTCACAGTCATGGATAGCCTGAGAAATACTGTCCATGGTTAAATCCATCCCTCAGTCTCATGCCCACTTATAGGTGGCATCTCTACTCTGATGACCTGAGGCATAATGGGCCCATCAAACTAGGAACAACTCTCCCTTATGTTGCCAATCTAAGTCTGTCTTTGACACCTCAATCTTTGCAGCCTGATCCACCTGCTCATTGTTTTGATGCCCCTCATTAGCCTGACTCTTGGGTACATGGGCATCTACATGACAGACTTTCACAGGTAGCTTCTCTACCTGAGTGGCAATGTCTTTCCACTCAACAGGAGCCCAGATTGGTCTTCTCCTACGCTGTCAATTGGCCCTTTTCCATCTTTCCAGCCATCCCCATAGAGCATTTTCTGCCATTCATGAATCGGGGTAGAGGTAGAGCTTTGGACACTTCACTCTTTCAGCAATGTTCAGGGCCAATTGAAGAGCCTTGAGTTCAGCAAGTTGGCTTGATCCTCCTCCTTCAGTAGCTTCTGCAACCTGTTGTGTGGGGCTCCATACGGCTGCTTTCTACTTCCGGTTCATCCCTATGATGCAACAGGAACCATCAGTGAAAAGAGCATAATGTGGTTTTTCTGCTGGTGGTTTTACGGTGGAGCTTCTTCAGCCCAATTGACACTTGTTCCCACTATTTGTCAGTGAGATCAAAGTTTTCACTTTCTGTACAGTTTGTAATTCTCTCCAAAATCCCAGGGCGATTTGGGTTTCCAATACGGGCGCGCTGCGTGATGAGGGCAATCCACTTGCTCCATGTAGCATCGGTGGCGTGGTGGGTAGCAGGAACTTTTCCTTTAAACATCCACCCCAGCACTGGTAGTCAGGGTGCCAGGAGGAGTTGTGCTTCTGTGACAATCACCTCTGAGGCAGCTTAAACTCCTTCATAGGTTGCTAAAATTTTCTTCTCTGTTGGAGTGTAGTTGGCTTCGGACCTTCTGTAACTTTGGCTGCAGAATCCTAGTGGTCAGCCTCGAGTCTCCCCAGACACTTTCTGCCAAAGGCTCCAGGACAGACCATGGCTCCTGGCTGCAGAGTAGAGCACATTCTTCACATCTGATCCTGTCTTAACTGGCCCAAGGACTACTGCATGAGTAATCTCCTTCTAGATCTGGGCAAAGGCTTGTTGCTGTTCAGGGCCCCATGAGAAATCATTCTTCTTGCAGGTAAACAGGTAGAGAGGGCTCAGGATCTGGCTATACTCAAGAATGTGCATCCTCCAAAAACCTATGGCACCTAGGAAAGCTTGCATTTCCTTCTTGCTCGTCAGTGGAGACATCACTGTGATCTTATTGATGACCTCAGTAGGAATCCGATGCCGTCCATCTTGCCACTTTACTCCCAGGAACTGGATCTCTCGAGCAGGTCCTTCGACTTTGCTCTTCTTGATGGCGAAGCCAGCTTCTAGTAGAACCTGTATGATCCTCTCTCCTTTCTCAAATACTTCCACTTTCGTGTTCCCCCACACAATGATGTCACCAATGTACTGCAGATGTTCTGGAGCCTCACCCTTTTCCAGAGCAGCCTGGATCAGTCCATGGAAGATGGTGGGGCTGTGCTTCCACCCCTGGGGCAGTCGGTTCCAGGTGTACTGCACTCCCCTCCACGTGAAGGCAAACTGAGGCCTGCATTCTGCTGCCAGAGGAATGGAGAAAAATGCATTGGCAATGTCAGTAGTGGTGTACCACTTCGCTGCCTTGGACTCCAGCTCGTACTGGAGCTCCAGCATGTCCGGCACAGCAGTGCTCAGAGGTGGAGTCACTTCATTCAATGCACGATAGTCCACAGTCAATCTCCATTCTCTGTCAGACTTGCGCACAGGCCAGATGGGGCTGTTGAAGGGTGAGTGGGTTTTGCTGATCACCCAGCTCTCCAGCTCTCGGATCATCTTGTGGATGGGGATCACAGCATCTCGATTTGTCCGATACTGCTGGCGGTGCACCGTCGAGGTGGCAATTGCTACTCACTGTTCTTTCCCCTTCAGGAGTCCTACTGCAGATGGGTTCTCTGATAGTCCAGGCAAGGTATTCAATTGCTTAATGTCCTCTGCCTCCACAGCAGCTATTCCAAAAGCCCACCTGAGTCTCTTTGGGTCTTTGTAATAGCCATTTCGAAGGAAGTCTATGCCTAGAATACACGAGGCCTCCGGTCCAGTCACAGTAGGATTTTTCTGCCACTCATTCCCAGTCAGGCTCAGCTCAGCTTCTAACAGAGTCAATTGCTGCCATCCCTCTGTCACCCCAGCAATGGAAACAGGTTCTGCCCCCACATGTCCTGATGGCATTAGGGTACACTGTGCACCAGTATCAACTAAAGCTTCATATTTTTGTGGTTCTGATGTGCTAGGCCATCGGATCCACACTGTCCAAAAGACCCAGTTTTCCCGTGCCTCTTCCTGGCTAGAGGCAGGGCCCCTCTAGCACTGGTTATCTTCTCCTCCCTGGGCATACATACATCCTTGAAGGGGATCTGACAGATTATCCTCTTTGCTGTAATTTATGGCAGTTCAGTCATAGGAGGTTAAGGCTACCTTCACTTTAGTGGAACTTTTCTGATTAGTGTTTCCCTCCCTGAGTTGACACACCTGTGCTGCCAGGGCAAAAGTGGGTCCCATCCCACTTTCCCATGTCTTCCCCATAGTCACACAGAAAGAACCACAGCTCAGCTGGTGGGGTGTACCCTCTCTCTGTAGCTGGTGGACATTTGGCTAGGACTTTCAGGCCTGTGAGTCACACTGGTGCCATATGGGAACTCTTCCTCCTCATCTCCTCCTTCATTTCCCTCATCTCCTGTTTAAGATCCTCAATCACAGCAGAGACCTGAGCCTGCATCAGGCCATGGATCATACTCTCAAAATTTCTAAGCTTGTTGGTGACAGAACCCACTGTCTCTTGGTTGTTATCAGCATTAATCATTGCAATGAATTGCAATGAACATGGCCCTAGACTTGCCAGATTCCACATCTGCCCAGTGCACTTGACTTTGCTGGAGTCATTATCATGCTGTCTGCTCATCCCTAAAAGGACTTCCAATTCCACCATCTCTCAGCTGTTGGATCCCTTCCTCAAGGGTTTTTCCCTTCTACAAGGATGCTACTCCATTCTCTCTCTGTGGACAAACCCACTCTCTTACACTCATTAAAAGCCACTCCCAGAAGGAAAGGGGAAGGGGGGCTCCCTGATGAATACCTGATTCACACCTGAGTCCTGGGTCAAAGGTCCCAAATTCCTTGCCTCACCACCATCCAGTTGCACACCTGTACCCATAGGTCCCAAACCCGAAGTAACCAGGTTTCATAAGCCTCACGCCCCTGCCTCACAATGTCTTTTTGCAGATTATGGAGACTCTCATACGTCAGGGACTCGGAGATGATTTCAACCTCTGGCTCCCCTGTGGAAGGGCCGTCCTTTCTTATCCTTGTTAACTGGGTGCTCTGGTTTCATCTTAGACTTACTCATTTCCACAGGGCAAATGCTGCTGGCTGTGACTGCCCTTGTGGTTCAGCTGCAACCTGGACGGTTGTAACATCTGTGGGTTCCACTGCTGCACCATCAGACTCTTCCTCTTCGACACAGGGGGAGGGTTTCCCCACAGCTGAGGAAATGCACTCCTTTAGCATCTGGCCCATCTCACATATCTCCGTCACCAGAACCCCCACCCACTCTGGGTGGTTCATTTCTGAGGTGGGCTCTGGGGCAGGGTCAGGTTCTGGGGCAGCACCCCTATTCTCTGGGGTAGGTGTCAGAGTGGTTATCCAAGTCAATCTCCCCTTATCTCTGAATGCTAAATAGAACAGCCACATCAGCAACACCAGCCACTGTATGATATCATTAGCATTTAGAGAAGACTTTAACCCTTTGAAAATTGGTGGGGTAGACCCAAAGATCTGGGTGAAAGGTTGGGTACAATTTTCCCAGCTGTCATTTTCTCCCAGTAGGTACCATTATTAAAGTAACCTGAAAACCATCCATTAGTGTGTGACAGCTTTGAATCCATGAGCCCGCCGTCCAGAGGATGTTAAACATCCTTGAATTCCTCACCTTACCAACCCACAAAACAAACTGGATAATAGCCACAGTAGCCTTAGTTATAGGACCCATATTTAGGTAAGGGCCTGCAAATGGGAGAAGTATAGCCGTGACCAGGAGCCACCTGAACCTGAGTAAGCTGGACCACATGGTTCCACCTAATGAGGTTTCTATATTCATCACAAAAAAATTAGGTTATTTAAGAACTCTTACTCCTTTTTCACCCTTTTTCTCTCATTGCCCTCAGACCCCACTGTTGCGTGCCAAAATATGTTTCAGTTTTGAAGATAGGTGTCTGCTAGGGAAAGCAGGGGCCTCCCATGGAATGAAAATGTAGACTCCCTCCTTCCAAATTATTATAATTTTGAAATCAGGCAGCTCTCAGGCAGAGAACTGGGGATAGGAAATAGGAATAACAGTTCTTTACTAGTGTGTATAACAAGGCACACAAACAACAGTAACTACAGCATTAACAACAAAACAGAACCAGAGACTCTGACAGCCTTTCTACGAGATGAGAAAGAATGGAGGAGAGGCTTTGCTTCACAAACTCCCTCGGGCGGGCAGTCCCGGTGCTCCTGCAGGACTTGGAGGAACACTTAGTTGGAACAGCAGGAATAAGCTGAAATCCCAGGCCGGTGGATGAGGTGTATCAGCAGCTCCACAGCGGTGGCTGGCACTGCCACACGTCACAGCAGGACAGGGGGTGTGAGGCTACCAACGAAGAGGGAAGAAGGAGGAGAAGCAGCAGCTCTGTCTGGGTGATGGTGAATTCCCTTCTCCAAGCCGCAGCAGCTCCGAGAGAGTGTCTTGCTCTCCAGCCCAAGAAACCAGCCAGCCCCCAGCTGCCCCCGCCCTCCTTTTTCCTGCCTCCCCTTCCCCCCTGGGCCCAGCCAAAGCTCCCTGTGTTTCTCAAGCACCCAACAAGTACCTGCAATTAGGTTTCCCTGCAAATAATGGGAAAAAAATTACCATGGGAGAGACAGAACAAAAGGAAGGTCACCCAACCCCTAACACCAACGCTAACAATTCAAACTGAGAAACTACAAACCAACCAACTTATCGAGATACGAGAACTTTCTTATCTTATACACTCAGGCAAGAGTGGGAAAATGCTTTATAGCACTGCTCAACATCTATATGCCTTAAAACCCAAATTGTATTTCCTTTATCTTATGTTTTAAATAGCCATGATTCTAATATAGTTTGTGTATCAGGAAAGAGCTAATAAGAGGCAGTTCATAGTTTTGTTGTAAGGTGACTTAATTCTCAGAAGATTTCATAGAGTAAAATATTTGAAGTAAAGTTTTCAGCCTTTCTCAATTCATTAATTATACTGTGCATATCTTATACAGAAATGCAAGACCTTTCTTTTCTACCAGCACCTAGGCTGAGAACACTTTGGCCACTTTGAGCCTGGACTCTGTCTTGGTGGTTTGAATCTATACTGAAGCACTGGGAGCAAACATGCTTATCACCATTGACCTATTTTGCACTTCTGTCACCATCTTAAAGTGATCAGGTATATTAAAGCAATGGAAAAGAAACAAATGCACAACTGAAAAAAAGCTATAACTTTTTTTTGTTTCAAATATAAATTTAAATGAAAAAGTACATCAATTATTCAAATACTTATTACCACGTGCACATATCATTTATTGTAGCACACCTACAATAAATTAGCCAAGGATGCCAAAGTGTTGTGATTTAATCTGTTCTTAGTCAGAATGGCTTTCTAGTGAAAACTTCATCAAACTACTCAAAGAAAAAGAGATAATTTTCAAAATTTGGGTTTTATTATCTTCACATGCAGCATGAAAGGAATTTGTATTCCTGTTCTTTTAAGAAGATGCCTGAAGTGTACCTACATTTCTTAGTACTACTTATACCAGATGCAGCTGAATTGAAACCCCAGTAAAAAATAATCTATACAGAAACTTTTTCCGGAGGGGCAAATGCAAGTTCCTGCTTCCTCTAAGCTGAACTCATTCAGTCTCACATTGAGCTGTTGTTTCCACCTTTGTAGAAATATATTAGTCAAAATGGTAATTCGGTAGCCACAGGTGTAAACCTTCAGCAACAAAGGAATTTGGAGAGTTAGAATAGCACATATTTCCTCAGGCATGCAGAAATCCAAACATCTTTCTCATCTCTCCAGCTCTGAGCACCTGTCATGCCCCCCCACCCCCCCAGTGTTTTCAGAAGGAAGGAACATAGAAGAGAGCTCATATGTTGGTCCCTGAAGCAGACACTTTACTAAAATGCTGAGTGCAGAGATTCATCCAGCAGCAACACACTCTCAACTCTACTTAATATCATGCACTAAAGATCACTTCTAAATATCACGTACTGCAAATTTAGCAACAACTCTGCATTGCTTCTATCTAATAATGTGGGATTTTCTTTGATTTAATTCTGTCATTTTTTCAATGCAGAGTCATGCCATGATGACTGCATGTTTCCTTATACAAAATGCAAAACCACTGACAAATCCAGATGTCAGGTTATTCTTCCTATATCAGAGTAAATATTGGTTTCCATGGCACCAGGACATACTGCGGGCTCTCTCCTGTTCTAAATACTCCAGGGATTTTAAACATCATCTTCAGTTTCAAGAGAAGACTGTCATAAGAAAAATTTAGTGATAACCAATGGCAATCAAAGTAATAAAATAAACCATGATCTCAGTTTTGTTTTGGTTTTTTTTTGTTGTTGAAATAATTTTGAAAGTCATTGTTTAAGTAAACTCTCTGCTTTAATCAAACTAGAATTCAAAATTTCTTATTAAGGAGTGGAGAAAAAGATATATAAAAAGATATAGTCCCTCTGGACTAGACTAAATTATTTTTAAGTGACATCAACACAGTGCAGAGTGAACTTTCAGAACTCTTCTGGAAATACTGACATCCCACCAGCTGCAAACCATGTAATGAATTTTAACCTTGAGTTGAATACATGAAGTTGTAAGCCTGTACACATTAAGGAGTGAGAAAGGAGCTTCACAAACAATTTTAATTCACTAGTATTAATTTCCTAGCTTATTGATAGCTCTGTTCTACTGTTAGGTAAAATTTAGAACATCTCTCTCTGTGGACAGTATCCCATCACAGAAACAGATATTTGTGTGCTGGAGTTATTAGAGCAAACTAAGGTTATAAATTATGTGTTTGTCATTCATAAGATTGACCCCCCTCCCTTTCCTCCCTCCCTTTCCTCCCTTTCCTCCCTTTCCTCCCTTTCCTTCCTTTCCTTTCTTCCGCACTCCCGCACTCCCTTCCACACTTCCGCACTTCCGCCTCCCCTTCCCTCCTCTCCCTTATGTTAATTCTTTCACATTCTGTCATTAAAATGAAAATACAAGTTTACAGTTAATTAAACACAATCAATCAATGATGTCACAACAGAAATACATTTACCTTGGTTCCAGGTAGTACTTTAACAAGCATAGCATTTGAATTTTTCACTCAAATTTTCATCATAGATCCAATATGTTGCAAAGATGAAAGACGGGCACAAAATTAATATTTTATACAGGATTAAAGGAAATTACACAGTTTCATCTCAATACAAATATCACAAAGATACATTAAAAGCTACCATATTCTGCTAAGGCAGAAATCTAATTCCTAGCCAAAGAAAATCTCTCCCTTAAGAAAGTAACTCAATTACCCTGTCTCCTTTTCTAAGTGATCACCAAAAAAATACATCAACTATAAAACTTCAAATTAGGCAGAGCAACAGTCAAAAATAATGAGAAAAAGCAGGTTGTGAAAAACCAGCATTCCATTTCTTTTAATCAAAGGAACAGAGGAATACTTCCCCCCCCCGCCCCCTGCCATTTATATTGTTCATAACATTATATTTATGTGTTATGTTAAAAATCAATGTTGGTTTTAACTCAGGAATACATCTGTATTTTCAAAATCTTGCAAAAGATTTTGACTATTCAACCAGCTTTAAGTTCTGGACATTTTGGTGCCAAACCTTGGAATTTTGAGAATCCCAAATACAGAGACTGGAGCACATCATTCATCTTCATTGATAAGAGAGATGTTTACCTATTTGGGAAAAAAAAAACAACCTTTCTTCTGCATAGTGTATACACGTCTCCAGAATGCAACATAGAACCAAATTTCAATTAGGCCTCCTAGAATATGATCTCTGAGGAAGTTCTGCATCAGCCCCTTTGTTAAAGGAAAGGAACTTTTTGTAAGGTTTTGTATTTTTGCTTAATCTTTACCTTAGCCAAAACTTCATCTCCCAAGGTTTGAAAAAGTTTCACGTTTTCAACCATATTATGTAAGATTCACAAGCACACACATGCTTTTATCTTCTGCCAACAACCTTCACTTCTGTAGATTTGTAATCACATACACTAGCCTTGTTATTTTCTACATAAAATACCTGTGTATTAGCTAATCAAATACAATTATCAAATTCAGATTCTTAATACATTGGACAACTTTTAAGCATGTCCTGGGGTGACTTTATGATACTGGTATCCCCAATTGTCTGGTTTATGTTATATATTAAGTTCTGCACCTTTGAGACTGGCTTTGAGAGCAAGAGAGGGGGAAGAAGAAGCGCGCAGTTTGTGTTAAGGAAAAACATCACTCCCACACATCCCGCTCCTGGACTGTGGTGTCTGCAGCACGGACAGACAGCGGGACAGAGCTTCTCTCTGGCTTTTAGTTAGTTTTAGCTAGCAAGAGTTCCCTGGACCTTTGTTTTTTCCCTTTTTTCCTTGGATCTGTGCAAGCCTGCTCTGGACTGAACACCCAGCCAAACCCCGGGAGCTCACGCCTGTGGCCCACCAGGGCCTGGGCCTGGGCACTTTCCAGCACCAGAGGGACTGACAGAAACCTGAGCGAGCCGAGCTACAACACATGAAAAGGACTGTTCTTCCTAGACTTGCCATCCCAAATATTATTCAATTTCTGTTAAATAAACAGCTTTCTCCACTTCTCTCCAAGAAATTTTTTTTTCCTTTCCCGGACCTGTTGGTGGGGAGGGGGCATCTCCCTGGGGAAACCCCCATTTAGAGTTTTCCTCCCTAATTTGCCCTAAACTAAGACAAAGCATCTACAAAGTGCCTACATCTGGAATGGCAGCTGCTCTCTGTTCTCTCTTCCATGCAACTTGCTTAGTCTCCTTGTGCAAAAAACCCCCACTCTGGGTTACAAGATGACTCTTCCTTTTGATGGCAGCAACAGATTATGCAATATCTTGATATTTCCTTATTCCATCTTTGACTAAGCAAGACTCTAAAAATTAAAATTGACTTAACATGAAAGTAACATCTTTCAGAATTTCTCACCTAAAATAACAGGGAATTAAACACTTTATTTGCAGAATTTTAATTGAAAATAAACAGAGGGATTTAAAAATCTTCAAATCACAGAAAAGAGAAATGTGAAATAACACATTTCCAGAGAAAAAGACAGGACAGTTAACTTGCAGAAGGAGACCTAAGTTCATGTTTGTCTGCTTACTTGTTTCACAACAGAAATTGAGGTCTGCCACTACTGCTGAGTGCTGATGAGCTATATTAGGTATTCTGCATGAGCCACGTACTGCAAGAAGTCTTGTATTACTAAATAAAGGTGAAGGAGATCTCTGGTTTTCACCTCTCATACAGGTGTCCTAAAAAATGGCTACAAAGTAATTTTCTCCATCTTATGAATATTCATTGAAGTGAAAATGTTTCTGCAGGAAAGATAGAAAAGCACAATAATATTCTGTATACACAAAAAAATGAGATAGCATTATGGAAGGGTGAAAATCTTGGTTCCATTTTCATTTTCAATAAAACAGAATGAAGAATTGAAATTATCTCTACCAAGATCTGCATACTGGAATTGTTAAGTAATAATTTAAAAATCAAGAGAGCAGATATTTATAAACAAATAGGGTCCCCAGGGTTTTCTCTACTTTGGAAACAGTATTTCCTGGTTCTTCCAAGATTTAAGTTTCTAGCTGAGAGTATCTCTGGAAGTCCTTTAAAAACATAGATAATTTCTGGGTCTGCAACAAGACCTTCTGACAGAGGTACACTCTGTTCAGGTGTAAGCAACTCGCCTTATTCTTTTATTCCTCCTTTTAATGTCCTTATGTTTTCAGTTGTACAAAATCTTTGGGGTTTTTCTGTTTTGTTTTGTTTTGGTTTTTTGTTTGTTTGTTTGTTTTTCCCCCAGGGACACTTGCCATTTTCTACTGGGGTTGATCAGACCATAAATATCAACCTTAATCCAGGGGAGTCTGGATTAATTAAAGCAAACATTAAATTAGGGTGAGCAGTACCCCAACAGTGTTGCCCCCTAGGAAAGTGGTATATAAATAGTTCTAACTTTACTATGTTGTGGTTCTAGAAAGTTCCCCAGTTCTTCTCTCTGATTAGTTGTGTGTGTCACATTGTTTTGCATATTCCTAATCACTGTTTCTTATTGGACCCTTATGCTCAGACTCCACCCCTAACCTACCCCTTATATACTTTGTACCTATCTGGGCCCTGGCCTTTGGAGCTCACCCTACACTTGCTGTTCAGATTATCTCATTTGTTGTTTTACCCTTACTAAAGTAGTTCTGTTTTGGGTTACTGCATTCCGCCTGTCCTTTCATTTTATTGTCACCATTACTCTCTACCAACGCAGTCCCAAGGTGGGAGCCAACCAGACCTCAGCCAAGCTCCTACAATTTTGTGATGGAAAAGGTCCCTGTTGCCATATCAGTTGAAGTCAAAACCAAGGCCCCATTCAGTCATCCTATTAGTATAAACAGGAACAATATTTACATGATCTACTGTTGTAATTACTCTGAGAACCCCTTCATTCTTTCCTCCTGTGGGAATGTGCCTGCCCTTCACAGAACACGGGAGGGAAGGGGGTCTCATAATATATACAACATGGACTTAGGTATTTTAAACACGGGAGGGAAGGGGGTCTCATAATATATACAACATGGACTTAGGTATTTTAGACACAGGAGGCTCAGACTTGTGAGACATGGTCCCAGGTTTATTGTATGTAGATCGCCCGGGGCAGGAAAGAGGCCGAGATGCCTTAGGTGCTATCTCTTAAAATAGGGGGAAGGGGTGGTCAGGGGATACAGGGGGGTTACAGCCAATGGGATAGGGAAAAAGAAAGGGAGCTTAGGTAGGGACTAACCTTACACAAAACCAAGAGTGAGTTCTTCCCTTGGGACATAGCATAATTTTTTAAATACACTACAACAATCTACCCTTACAAACCCCAGGGAACTCAAGGAAATGTTATGGCAACACCCAGTGCAATCATCCAGGAGTCACTCTGACAGCCACACTATCACCTGAGCTGGGACCAAGGCCCCTTCCCAGCTGCACCCCCACACGCACACAGTTGGGCCAGGTTTCCTCACCAACTCAGCCCCAGGTTTTCCATGGCATTGTCTCAGACGTCCAGTTCCTTCAAACAAGTTAATCTCAAACAAAGAATTTCTACTTTGGAAAATATTTCCAGTGTACACTAAAATATTTCTGGAGAAATGTTGCGTGTGATTTTGTTTATCCTTGTATACACGGTTATTTGAAATATGCTTCTCTACAATGATATAAGGAAACAATTTTGATGTTAACTAATATGGACCTTTTACAATAAAGTTTAAATTAAACTTAGCATCATTTAGAAATGGAATAGATTTGTGAAGGAAAAAAGACTGAAAAGGAATTAATAGTAATTTTTCAGCCCCAAAAAGATCTCCATTATTACATAGTTTAAACTTGTTTATTTAATAAAATATAGAACTGAGTAAGAATTCACTATCCTAAGATCATAACTTACTTGGCATCATGGTTGAGAGGACTAGGACAAAATTTACCTTCTGAGACACAAGGAAGGTTTGCTCAGATTAACAAGTGGTTTTTTTACTCAAAAGGAAGGTCACAGAAAGTGCCTGTATTTCTTCATAGATCTCCACCAATACTTTTGTCCCTTATTAAAAACAAAACATAAAGTATTGAAAATAATTTTCTGAACGTATGAAAAATGAGATTGACACACATTAACCTTTTTAACCATAATAAAGTATGGTTTGTTATGCTCTGACTAACAGCATCTTCCTAACATTTCTAGGAATCTCAAAATTACCTGTGAGGAAAACTCTAGGGGGAAAAAAAATAGTTCACTCTCCACTGTGAGATGCTACTCTGTCTGATGCTCTGTTTCTTGAGAAAACAGGTAACTGCCAACCTATGCCACCTGTAATTCTAGTTCCTGCAGTCTGAAAGCCAATGCTGGACTGGGACCATTTTAATTAAGCATCCAACAACCCTTTAACATTAATAGATTCCTAAGCAGGATCACATCTTTGCTCATTTGACACAGCAAAGTCTGATAACCTTAGTTAAGCCCATAATATTTAGGAAGCATAATACAATTAGGAAACAGTATCACTTTGGAAATTAAATTAAACGCTGATAATTGAGAGTCACCACTGTCTATAAAACCTTGATTTGTTCAAGATCCTTTATTTTCTCTTATAAGTAAACACATTGGAAAATATGCGCTGCAACTTGAAGATGAGCAGTCTGAATTGTAATACCTGCCTTTAGAGCACAGTTACAGGCAAAGTGTGTCAAAACTCTTCTGTTCTGAAAGGTAGAGGGAATTCATCCAGATAACAGGTAACCTGGTGAGCCATTGCTAAAGATGCATGAATATTTTTCACACACATTTGTGGAGGAAGATCTTTATTCAGATCAGGCAAATAAAAATTATGTTCTTGAATTAATCCTTGTCATTTGTAGTTTACTGGCTTTGAAGACTCTCTATTATTAATAAATATAGAAGATGTATGGACATGTTCTCCAACTGACTGCTGATATAAGTGGGCACAACTCCATTTCTATTTAATGACATCATGCCGATTTATTCCAACACTGATTCTGGCCTCTTGCATCTCAGTTGGATGCAGCCCTAACACATGCAGCTTTATATGCCAATGGCAAGTCTCCAGTTTTCCTCCCTTCAGAGATAAAACACTGCTATAGCTTCATTGTAAAGGGTCATTGATATTCTCTGGATATAGCAGGGAATTGTCTACTAAGGAAACTACATATATTTTTCCATTTATGAATTGACTGAAAATAAGCTGAAGATCTCCACAGATAAATTATTGACCCAAAACATAGCCATACATAAGTGTTAAAGCCAAAAAAGGGCCAAGTAGTGTTCTCAGGGATTAAACTATTTAGTGAAAAATTTAGTGGATTTGCGTAGAATATCCAAAGTTCTGAACTTTACATTTCAAGTGGTTAACTCACCAATCAGTAGATGCTGGGACGCTCCATTAATAAATAATGGCAGTAAATTAAACAAGACTGGCCAACTTTCTGAAACAAAACTAAAATCTAATACATCTTTTTTTGGGGGGAGAGGATGTAAATAACATCAGCTATAAAGAGTTTGGTGCAGGTTTGTAGATTCAGAAATATTGTTACAATATTGAATCTTGGGTGTTACACTCCGTAGCTGCAAAAAAAATCTCACATTCTCATAAAAGGCTGCATTAAAAGTCTGTCTGTTAGAGTCTTTTACTAAAATTGTGAATAAACCTTATATGAAAACATCACATTTTGCAGGAATTTAATGTGAAACATAAGCTTTTTTCCAGGAACTTTTCAAGATCCTGGAAACAGACTGACATTAATTCAAAATATTTGAGCCTTCAATCAAATTTTGCAGAAGCAATTGAGTTCCAAATTTAAAAAAAGATGAAAATTAGAAAAAAATCAGAAAGCTTTGCAACTGAAGGCTTCACAGATGTCTGGAGATGTTTCAATGTTTCACACAGTACTTGTTAGCTTGTGAATTGTTTACATCATGACTCTAGAGAATTTAGATTCTGACAACCTGATTTAAACTGGCAACATACTCTGACAGACTAATTACGTCCGGCACAAATGTTATCTGCATAAGTAAAACATATTTTGTCTAACAGACTGAAAATAATTAAATACAACAAAGTCCTGTGAATACATCACATCATCCACACCCCTAACCTGCCCTCTCTTTCCCCTCTTCTTTAAGTTTTCCATTCCTCACCCTCAGTGCATTTCTAATGAAACTTCTGCATCTCATGTTGTAACCTGCTGCCTCAGGATACAACACAAGGGTTTGAGACCTTCAACTGCTTTACACTTCACTACCTTCACATATTATTCTACAGCAACATAATTGGATGTCAATTCTTTGTAAAAGATTCAAACGGTATCAGAGCCTTCAATAACAATGACAGTAATGGTGGAAGTGTGGTCACAAATATTGCAAGTGAGAAAACTAGGACATAAACCCCAAACAACTAAACAATGTACCAGTGAACCAATTCCTACAAGTGATGTAGAATTAAATAAATACAGTAAAGCTTCCATCACCAGGTAAAACACCTGATATTGCACTTAAGTTATGCGCTGATATGCACTATGAAGTTATGCACTTAAGTTCCCAAGGAGGAGTATGAACTGGTGAGGAAATCAGAATTTATAAAGTAATAGTCTGGATTGACTGGAGATAAAAAAGACCATAACAGAACAAACTGAAAATTATTTGTTCATTTTGCATTTTTTTATACATCAGTTTCACTAAAATAAACAGGGACCATTTTCTGAACAATGAGATTTAAACATGGGACTTCTCAGCATGATAGTTAAATACACTGTCCAGAGAAGTTGTGGATGTTTCCTTCCCAGATTTGTTGAGAGTCAGGTTGGATGGGTCTTTGAGCAACCTGGTCTATTGAGAGATGCTCCAGCCTACGTCAGGGGGGTTAGACTAGATGATCTTTAAAGATGCCTTCCCACCCAAACCATCCTGTGATTCTCTGATCATGGTATTTTCATTCCATCTCTGCAGCAGATCTAATCAAACAATCTCTTCCAATGATATTTCAGATTGGAGAAGACATTTGAGAATTTTTCACATAAGAAAGATGTGGAGACAAATAAATCAGAGTAGGACTGACCTAATGTTAGAGAACCATACGTGTAATATAATTACAAGTAAAAAGGAATCAGATGAGATCTGTCCAGATGGTGAAATGTGCTATTAGAAAGGGAAGCAGAAATAATCACAGAAATCGCCCTTTCAATGTGGTTCTCAGTTATGGAGTCTTATACTCCCATCCTTTATGATGAATTAGAAAGAAAAAATACCTACAAACTCAATTTTCCAAGACTTCAGTATCATCAAATTTGTATAATCATTTTTTGCCCTCACACAGAGATGAATATATCACATCATTAATGCACTTGCATTTGGAATGATCAGTGACAGAACTTTAAGCAACTTTCTAAAAGAAAAATAGCTTAGCCTTTGAATTTTTTCTTAATGAGGACTATAAGGAGAACTTTCTTATAATTTCTCCATAATTTCTGGCAATGTATATTCTTACATTTGAGTTTCATAAGTAACATAGAAACCAGTTTTTTGATAGATGTAGTGAAACCCTGGTGAATAGGTGAAACTTATTTTACCTTTGGCAGGTGAAATAAAGGCCTAGCTTTCTAGCTGAGCAACCTGTTAGACTGGGAGGTTTTTGTGAGGAAAACATCATAGAATGGCTCTGGTCGGAAGGGACATTAGAGATCATCTCTCCAAACCAAGTGCAATGCTTTCACCAGACAAGACTGCTCAGAGGCCCCTCTACCCAGGACTTGAACACCTCCAGGCATGGGGCATCCACAGCTTTCCCAGGAAACCTGTTCCAGTGTCTCACCACCCGCATAATAAATAATGTTTTCTTAATATCCAATCTGAACCTGCTGTCTTTCGGGTTGAAGCCATTTGCCCTTGTCCAGTCTCTACATGTCCTTAAAAATTAAAAAGTTCCTCTCCATCTTTCCTGCAGGCTCTCTTCAGGTACTGGAAGGCTGAAATTAAGTAATGCCAAAGCCAAATTACCTAAGCCTTCTCTTTCAGACGGAACAAAATGAATTCTCTCAGTCTTTCCTTGTAGGAGAGGTGCTCCATTCCTCAAATGACCTTCATGGCCTCCTCCAACATGCAGATGTTCTTTCTGTGCTGGGGACCCCAGAGCTGGATGCAGCATTGCAAATGGGTGTAGAGGACCAGACCTAAGCATGTTCTGTCTCAAACATTTGTAGTATTGCCACAGGAAAGGGGATTAGCAAAGACAGTCCTGCAGAGGTGGGCCAGCACTGTTCTGAGCCAATTTCCTGCTCCGCCTGGAGACTTGTGCTAAATCCCCTCTCTCCCTCAATTCTGGGAGAAAGGCTGGCTGTGAGAAAAAAATGTGTGAAAAGTATAATTTACATAAGAGGTGTGCACCAAGTTATTTATTAAAGGAAACAGATCAGGTCTCTCCCTCTCTTTCTTTCTCTGGCTCTCTTTCTTCTTGCTCTTTCTCCTGTTTTCTTCCCTTTGTCTCACAGGCCCAGGTCCATCCACACCGTTCATGTGGCAGGCTCTAAGGACTGGTGGTATTATCAAGTTCCGTATCTTCATACCTATTCTGTAATGGCACTTGGGAAGGTGAGGTAAATCAGGAGGGGATATTCCTACTTTTCTGAGAAGGAACCTGTTTCCATTCCTCCTCATATTTTAGATCCCCTGCTTCCTGATGGTGAAAAGTTGAGGGCTCCTTCGACCCTTACCCAGCTCCTGTCCACTTCTCTCAGCAAGGGAAGGGTGTGATTCCACCAGTCTGTTTCTTTCTCACACTCCCTTCTCACTCAGCTTCTCTATTTCCTTTCACCAAAATTTTGCCATTGAGGTTAGGCATCTTACAGAGAAGCATAATTAGGAAGCCAGGAAGATATGTAAACTAATATGAATATAGGAGTACACTAGAGAGCTAACTCTTTAAAGAGCTGTGGTTTTGATTATCTTAAGCATCCTCTGTACATACACCCAGGAATCTAAATGAAGAAATACCAAAACCTATGGTTTGTACTCTTTTCACTAAAACCTAAGCAGACATTTCTATGAGAGGAAAAAGACACTAAAATATTTTTACTCAAATTTTAATATATAAAACTGGATGCATGGTTTTCTTCCCCTATTATAATATGGAGAAGCAAATGTTCTAGTCATTGCATATATAGCACAAATCTTTAATATTAATTTCTGCTTCATTCTATAGACTGCAGTTTTCTGATTTTTATTGTCTGTCTTTTTTCTTCTTTCATAATAAACTGGTGTTTAAGCAACTGAAAATAGATTAGGCAAAATTAAACTTTAACATTACAAAGCCAGACACTTCTAGGATCATAGGCAATACGGACTAACATATCCTTTTATATATTTCAGAAGTAAAGTTCTAATATAATCCACAATAAAAGCATATAGGAAGAGGGAAACTAAAAATGTCCTTTCCTTTTCAGAAATTTAAGAATCTTTCAGGAGAATTGCATTATATTTCTAAGAGCATACACAGATTTGGTTCATTTGCTGTGCTAATTTACTGCAGCTCTGTAAGCCCAATGTCTTCAATTTAATTTCTGGTGATAGCAAAACAACTTCTAGCCTGTGCTATGTTCTAAATTCCTTCTCCTGTCTTTTATATTCTCATTTCTTTTACTCTGCAAAAAATGTTTCTACCTCTTTTTTCTATCCTATTCTTTTCATCTTTCTCCTTTTCACTGGTTAATCTTTCTTTAAGATTTGTATCTTACACAAATATTCTCTCATTCATACACTGATCAAGATATAAAAACATCTTAAGATTGCTAAGTAATGAATAGAGAGAAGCCTTGACCAGTCAGGAGAGTGCAAAATGGGAAATGAAGTATGAAGGATGTTTGACTCTGCAGGTCTTATTTGGAAGAGGGACAGTTTTCTGCAGATGCCAATTCCAGGAACTTTGCAAGAGATAATATTGAAAAATTAACATTTCACTCAGTTTACTAATGAAATTCATAACATCAGCAGACAGAGCCTTATGCCATAGCTATGACAGTGAAAAGAACAATGAAGTATTTTTTCCAGGATCATCAGTGATATTTGGACATTCATGGAAAATGCTGTTGTGTTTTCAGGAAAATTCTTTGCAAAGGGAAAAACTTAATGCTGTGGCTGGGTAATATTTTGTATGTTTTACCTTGTGAAGGCGAGTTGGACAGACTCAAACTGGAAGACAACACTACAATAAAGGACAGATGGATTAACTTCTCGTGCATTCATCCTGCTCTTAATTGGTTTTCAGGTTCATAGGTAACATGACAAGGCTCCCATGAGAACATCTTTAAGGAATAGCATTACTTTCTTATGAAGAAATTACATACTAGCTCTAAGGACCAAAATAGGGAGCTTCTCTCCACAGACACTGTGAGAAACGACAGTCACTTTTAAAATTTCAAAGGTTTATTAAACCTTAACAAAATACAACAAAAGACTGAATAAGGAGAGGAGCAGCACTGGGAACGTAAGACTAAACTTCCATGTGCACATTTACACAATGGATGTTCTGCCTTTAATACTCTTGGCCCCTCTCAAAGTCTTGCCAGTCAACTCCTTTTCTGACATCCAGTGGCAGAGATCATTTTCTTACATCTTGATTGAAGGTCAGGTGTTACCATGCCACACCTCCTAGTAACAAGCCTGCCCTCCCCAAATGCCCTGACCATTGACAACAATACAAGGGGGAAGGAAAAGAGAACCATGGGGAGAGCGTAATAACATAACTATACATCTATAAAAGTTTTCTTAACATACACATAATATTCATCCCTTAATTTTGAGAGCCAACCATCACATTACCTATCTATAACAGACAGGATCTGCTCTAACCTGGACAACACACCATGGGAGAACCCATCCAAGCTCCATCCAAAGATGCATGAACACATGGTGCCTAGCATCTGAAGGGACATAAGGTTCACTAATTGTCTATATTCCTTTTCCTATTCTGTCTTATCAAATCAGGTATCTTATCGAGCGTTTTGGTTTTGTGCCTCTCCCACTAAGATTCAGTAAGAATCCTGCACCATCCCTCTCTGTCTCCCCAGTGCAGAATATCATCTAAAAGTCAACTCAGAAATAAATACAAAAATAAATAAATTACACCAAAGGCTAAGAATGCTGGTTTTATCTGCCTTAAACACTAAACTATGCAGACCAGCTCCACTGATTACAAAGGAATCATCAGAGATAACCAAAGCTGGTTATGATGAATTCCAAGCTTTACCTTTTGACTTTTGCAGAGCAGGCTGTACTTATCCCCAAATGGAAGAAAATTTATGTGGTATAATAACCATAAAATGAATGAAGGTTTTTCCAAGGATATTATAGGTTAGCAAGCATCGGCTTTTATTCTTAATGGAATATTTTTTCATAAAGATCACAGCTTCTACAGGAAATAGTGATAGAATTTAGTCAGGATGTCAGGAATGAAGACCACATGGTTATAGGGAGAAATAACATTTAACCTTTCTCTTGCGGCTGATGAAGGCCAATGCAGTATTTTATTATCAACATTGGCAGGTGATTTATTACCACTGTTTCTACTCCAGTAAAACCACATTAAGCTGTGTTTGATGTACCATTTGTTATCTTCAAACTCCCTATACACTTTCTGCATGCATAATCTCATTCTTCTAAGACACTTCAACAGAAAATTGTAAATATTTGAGTTATGATTCCAAATTCATCAAAAGCTTAGGAACTGAAACACAGTAGCTAAATGGATTCTGCAAGACTAACGATGCCAACACAAAGCTTAAGTCTTATAAAGAGTGACATAATACATCTGAAACAGCAGCCATGCATAGTAACACCTTGAGGTAGATTCAGGAGTGGTAGAAAGTAAATCCTTAAGAGACTTCAAAGGAGAACAGAACTTTATAGAATAAACTCTCACATCAGATACCACAATGCCATTTTCTTATGCAAAAGTAAAATTTATATGAAGAAATCTATATAATAACTTTTCAGATACAATTCTACTGCAATTTGTGCCTGGACTCTTGGAACACAAAAAGATAAATGGGAAAATTTCTGTTAATGGCACATAGCACCAAGTATTTACATTGTATTTAATAGTTAAAGGGTATTACTCCTATATTAACAAAAATAGAAAGTTGTACAGCTAACTTTTCTGTTCTCTTCTGGTGATTACCTTAGTACTCTTCATAAACTCAATCAAAATAATTCCTAATTTTATAATAAAATAAAGAGAATTACAGGAGATTTCAGAAACAGAGCATGAATACTGCTGGTTGTAGGAGACAGAATTATTTTGAATTATTCATCATTTTGTCTATTACTTACAAAAGGATAAAACAAGAATTCTGGCAGTTTTTGCATCACTATCTCCACTTGATTCGACTTCCACTAAATTGTGTCATTACATTACCTTTAATTTCATAGGTGAGGATATATGACAAAAATATTAATCAGTACAAGGAATAGAGTATATAAAACTTTTACTGTTTTAGCTTTGTTCCACAACCTTTTCTTTTAGCATCTTAATGTTACATACATGGTAAATAACTGATTTTGTCTTATTAGAAGTGTGTGGGGGTGTTTTATGACATTTTGTCTGTTACAATCGGAATTATGAATCTGAGAACACGACTTCAATGAAAGCTCAGATCAGTATCAGCACTGACACTCACAATCACTTAGGAAATTAAGTGGATATTATTAAAACAAAGAGAGATTAAGACTACTCCACCAAACACAGCTCATGTCTTATTAGATACAGGGTAACCTAACCATGAGACATGAAACAAAACCCATCTTCTGAAAATTTAGTTGCACAGTCAACAACTTGTCATATATATCCCAGGAAAGTAAAATTAAGTATTTCTTAGTTTTGCTTGAAAAACAAGTTAACAAGAAAGATGAACTCTTTTTCTGAAAAGCACTCAGGAAGTGGAATTCATAGAGTTAATCAAAATAAACAAAATCCAATTAATGTTCTATAGTCTAAGTAATAATTCATTCAGTCATTTGGAAATATTTTATCTCTTCTGATAAGTAAAAAACATTAGATAGCTCATTAACATAAAGTTTTCCTTTATCATCAAGATACATTTTTTTCATGATCATGAAAAAATAATAAATAGAGACATTCCTCTTTTTACTTTCAAAATTGAAGAAAAATATTCTTATTTTAATAGAAAAAAATATCTGGGAACAGAAGGTGTTTGATTTTCTCTATGATAAGGAAGTATCTTTGCAGCTTTTCTAATATTTTTGTCTTATTTTCAAAGGCTGATAAGGATTGTTTAATAACAAGAAAACTTCAAAACAGGAGAGTCTCTTCTAACTTTGGGCAACAGTTTCTTCTGTTTAGGACAGTTCTTCCTTCCCCACATGCATGTACTCTGCTTTGCCTTGCAGCCTCATTAGACATGTATGAGTACATTATTTAGCAAACCGATGAAAGGTTTTTTTGTAGAAGCTTATCATGGTAGCGTGATATTTGACTAAACAAGTCAATTAAACTGAAAAAGATCAATTATATTCCAAAAGAAAGGTAACATTAGATAACTACCACAAATTCCTAGCAATTCATTAGAGTGTTCCTGAGTTTATCTTTCCCAATTTAGTATGCAAGGACAGTGTGATAGTAATGAAAACAACATGGATTATTTATTTGCTTAATCAATCAGTTTGAAACTTTTGAGTAACAAGTTTACTCAAGTTAATTGATCTTATAACTTTGTCAAATCCAAGCCCAGTGCAAGCCCAGACAGAATCTGCCAGTCCATAATGCAGCACACAAGGAAGGGCTGCCACCTACTGTATGGTTCAAAGGACTGGTTTTCTCAAGACAATCAGACATAAATTTTAATTACTAAGAAAACATTATGGTATCCTCCTGCTGTATATATTATGAGAATTCCCTCCATTCTTGTCTCCCGTAGGGATGTGTCCGCCCTACACAGACCACAGGGGTGGGGGGGTATTCTATAATATAATCAGCATGAACTTAGGTATATAGACAAGGAGGCTCAGTCTTGTCAGGATGTGATCCTGGGTTTATTGTTCTCCGATGCCGGGGGCAAGAAAGAGATAGAAATGTCTTTTGCCTCTCTTTTAAACCAGGGTGGGGGGGAAGGAGATAAGGGGGGGAATTTTACAACCAGTAGGATCAGATGGAAGGGAGGGGGAGGTTTGGAAGGGACTAACATTATCCTAAACCAAGGGTGGGTTTATCCTCAGGGACATACCATATCTTAATGCACTGCAACATCCTCCTTCCTACCCTGCTGAATTGAAAGGTAAGTATTACTGTAGACAGAAAATACATCCAGTCTCATTTTTAAATTCAGAAGAAAATAATAAATAAACTCCACTTCAAAAAACACAGCTTCATTTCTTTACATGAACTAACTGCTGTATGGAAAGAGTTTTGTCTCCTCTTCAGTCATTTTTAACTGTTTTAAGTAATGGGTGTGGTTTTGATGTAAAACAAGTTACTTATATGCTTATTACTGATCATCTTGAAAACACCGAACTGTCTTTCATGAGAAGAGAAAAAGCCAAATTATTTGTGAATCAATTCAGTGACTGAACAATTTATCTATCTACTACTACTAAGGAGAAAGTGAACCAATGACGAATTCAATTCAGCTGTTGTATGGCTATCTGGACACATCAGACTAACTTCTGACCACCTCACTTGTTATCCATCAGAAATAAAATTTGGGGGAAAAACTGAAAGCACAGGAAAATTCAGATAATTTTGGTTGGTATAAAGATTTTATGTCACTGCTTCATAGCCATTTCTCCTGTGTTCTTGGTGGCCTGTGTGTGCTGTGTTTCAGCTGACTGTTTTTGACCCTAGCTACTGTTGAATAATTCTTCACATCTACATTTTTTTCTTCAGTTTGGTATACTTCATTGTTTCTAAAGCTGTTTGGTTTATTTTACTGTCCGTAATTATAAATTTCAGCAGTTCAGTAGATTTCATCAACAGTAATAGTGCTGGAGAGATTTGTGTAAATTTCACACATAGGTGGTGGTCTCTGCAGGATCAGGGTTATGGTTTGCAGTTTGAGCTATATGGGGAAGACTGATTATGTCTGATATAATTTCATTATAATTTTATCAAGTTCAGTAACACAACCACAGTTTAAATTTGCTGTCTGTAGCTATACTAAAATTCATAAAATTATTTTTCAGAGAAATTAGAATTTCAGTTTCCTAACAGCATGCAATCCTTTGCAAGGGTGCTCTGTCTGTCACATGGTTCCTATCTAGCTACATGGCATGAATTCTACTTAAATAGAATACAAATAGAACATAACATGATCAAATAGGACTCAGCTCAACCATGTAAAATAGTTTGTATTGCAGCATTTGAATAATTTAGATCAGTTTTTCATGAATTAAAAACAAAAGCTCCCAAACCCTCAACAACAAAAGACAGCAAGGGAAGAAAAATATAATGATGCTACAGGTTGTTATTTCATGCTTGATATCTAGTACTAGACCCAAGATTGTCAGCTTGGTCTCTCATTATGACAGTATTCACAGTGCACAGGGATTGCTGCCTACATAGACTGAAAGTAACGATAACTACTGCCGAGATTCTCAGCAGTCTACTTTCAGTATAAGATTTAGAAAGTAGATAATAATTTGGTTGGGAATCCCCCGTGCTGATAAATATGCTGCTTAGTTCACTTCCACACTGAGTTATTATTAGATGGCACATTGTTAGCAAATAAATAATCCACTTTTCAGCAGGAACTAGGGATCATTTTTGTGTGAATCATGAATCATTGTAATTCTCCTCTTTCTTTCATCCTCCCCAACAAAAAGGAAATACTGATTGTCAAAGTGCAGGGTTTCAGAATTTCTGCTGTGCACAATTTCCCCCTCTATTAAGTAAATAGTGTAGGAGACAATAAGACATAAATGAGAGGAAGAATATATTGGGGAACAACAGGAACAGGATTGTTATCTACCTGCATCTACATCTGCATATCCCAGTTACCTCTGCATATTGAGCCATAAGACAGACCTTTTGGTGCAAGAGCCATGCAAACGTGTGATGAGAGTTATTTAATTTCAGTGAGCAATGCAGAATTATCTGTGCAAGACACACTACCTCTATCAGTTGTCCTTCTTTCTTGCTAGTCAAATATGCATTTGTGTAACAGCCACAAAAATTCTAGAAGATAGTGTCTGCACAGTGACATGGTATTTCCATAAGCTGTGTTTCTCTTTTCATAAAGTACAGTGATACTTGCATTAGACTTTTTTCCCACATTTAACTTCCATAACAGGTTCAAGTTTAAAGTTAATGAAAATTAAAAGAATTTTATAGGCTCCGATTTTCTCAGAGGGACAAAATTTAAAAAGATATTTTGATGATTGTGAAAGTAATATGAAAGTATTCCAAGTTGTAGTTCAAAGTCCTTTTTCAAACTTAGCCTTTCTCTACTTCTGCTTAAGGGATAATTTAAATTTTAACCTTTTGCAATAGGAGACATATGCTTGCATTTCACTCATTCAAAAATAATATTGACTTTGCAACTCTAGTAATAAACAGTCACATGTTTGAATTGCCTTGGAAAAATAATTGTTCTGCCTTTAGAATGGTGCAAAATGTTATATGTATCTCCTGCCAAATCATAGTTTTTTATGTCAAACATGGTCAATCTGAAGTAAGCAGACTTCTCTCAGCACTCTTTCCAGTGCTTTAAATGTAATTTAAACAAAACAATTGTCTTAAGTGCAATATAATTAATTTATAGTTAGTTAATAAAATGGATTTTTAGTGATAAGATTTAGAGGTGGAAAATTGAAACAGTTGCCCAGGTAAATTTTAATTTTGTGTTGCTTTTTGGTTGGGTTTTTTGTTTAGTTTGGGTTTTGTGTGTTGTTGCTGTTGTTGTTTGGGGGGCTTTTTGTTTCTTCTTTTGTTTTTGGTTTTTTGTTTTGTTTTTTTTTACAAAACCATACGTGTTGAGAAATACGTGGTTGTCAATTTGCTGTTGTTGCGGTAAAGGTTGTTAGAATGTTATTAAGTTAGTTTATGTTAGTAGCTGATAGCTTGGAATGCACCCTTCCCCCTCTCCAAGCTGTGGCTTTTCCCCCCCCCCGCCTCCGCTTTCTCCCGGCTTCTTGCCTGGAGGTAAGTCACCGTGGTTACCGGAGTTTTCTTCCTCAGACCCCTGTTTGCATCCTTGCGGCCATGGGGGGTCATGTTAGCCCCTTCTGCCCCTCTGGCCCGCAGCGGGGGGACTTACGGCTTTGTTCCCCCAGCTCCAGGCTGCCTCTGAGTTTCCTTGCACTTTCCGGTTCCTGTGTCCCAGCTAAAGAAGTCGCGTGGGTATTCTTGTCCCCCCTTTCTTTTCTTCCTGCGTTACCAGGCTCCCTCTGCATACCCCACACCTCTCTCTCCCTGCATATCCATGCCTCCTCTGTGAGTTCATTCCTACACCTTTGTAGGCATTTGAAGAAGTCTGTGTCTGTTATTCCTTATCTTAGCGTGTTTAACCTTGATTTGTAGAAAGTTTGTAAATGTGCTATCTGAAGAAAATAATTGGTTCTCTCTGATGTTCCCACCCCCTGAAAAGCCCCTGTTAAAAAGAAGCCCCCAGATCCCTTTTTTTTGTCTTTTTCTGTAACTTTTCTCTAAAAAGTCCTTTTTCTGTTTCTTTGTTTCTGCTACATCTTTTCTGTATTTTCTTTTTATTCTTGGATTTCTCAGCCTCCTTTGGACTGAATTCTTTTGGGATCCTCCCTCGTGGGGAGCCCTGCTTATCTCAGTTCTTCTGATTCGAAGAAAACTCCCGAGCTCGTCAGAATCTTGTTTCTCGTGTTTATTAACAGGTGATCACAAAACTTAACAGGTCTCTCCAGGCTGGTTACACAAGGTTAATCTTTGCAATTTGGTACATTTCTTTCTTCTGATGGTACAAACAAAGCCTTGTGGCACACTTCGTGTCTGATGCACAAAATGGCCCCGAACTACGCAGTTCTTTTATCTTTATAACTATTTTTACCCAATTAATAATAGACACGTATATTATTTTTCTTAATGACCCAATGACCCATCACCTCTGTGATGCACTGCGGCATTCTCTATCCAATCACTTACTATTACCCAAAAACCTCTAGAAGAAGAACATGAAGAAGAAAGAAGAAGGGACAAGAGACAACACCCTAAATCCTCCATCTTGTCTCCTGTTCTCTAAACTAACTTTTTCACCCAGTGATTAAAAAAACTTTCTAATCTACACACTTACTCTTTTAGCTTTTTCTATCTAACTTTAACATTTATTTTCATGTTTCACCATGAAAACATGCTCATGAATTTCATATTATATGAAATTCAATGTTTTTCTAGATCTTATAACTAAGTATCAGAAACAAGGGCACACACTCTGTATTCCAGAATCCAACATTTTTCTCTGAGGTTCCCTTCACAGAAATAAACTGTGGAACATAACCCAGGGGGGAGCCCACCCTTTGTTTCTTTACTGTTTCGAGAGACTGGAATTCCAAAAGTGGATCAGTGAGCACCAAATACTACTTCTGCTGGCTCAGAGCCAGAGTGAGGACAAACCCCATCACTGAGCTAGCTGAGACACTCTGAGGGTTCGAGTCATGCTGTGTTTGTTTTTCCACATGCTTCAGTTGTAGCAGTAAATATCTAGTTTATACTGTATCATAACAGAGAGGGACTCCAACACAACTCTCACACACCTTTATATATTCTTAGTGTATATGTTTCCTTTTAAAATTTACTTAGGGAATGCACAGAAAAACTTCTGTCTTCCACTAGCAATAGTTAATATTTCATCTATCTATTTGTTACCAGTGCAAAATACAAAGAGGACTTTGAAATTCTCTGGTACTGCTGTAGCATTTGCTTTCTTATCCTTACATTTTGTAACACTGATGTTTGTATATCTGGGATCATGATAAATAGCTGACATGAATGTACAGAAATAGGGATTAAAAAAAATATTTTTCTTGTAAGACCCCTATATGATTTCAAGGTTTTAGTGAATATCTTGGTATACCTTAAATTGGCTCTGCCAGCACAGTTGCAGTGGTGCTGGGTGCTGGTAAAAACACAGGATGCATGGATATGAGCTCATTGGCTAGGCTCATTTTTCTTCTTTAAAGGTAAGTTACCTTTATGGAACTGTTATGATAGCAGAACAGAATGTTATAGCAACCTCAATTTTTTTCTGCTGATTAGTTTCATAGTATACTTTCCCATTTCTTAGTCACTTAAGGGTTGCATCTAAGTTATGAGCAGTCAGACAGCATTAAGTGCAATGTATTTTATGAGCATGTATAAATATACATAATGAACATATGGTGTTACTTTGAGTTTTTGAACTATGATTAAATATTAAACTTTTATAGCTTCATCCTCCATGAAGCATAAATTCTACATTATATTCTATGTATGTTGCTCTATAATTTCAAATAAGAAATATTATGAAGTGTGTAATTTTTCTGTTGAAAAATTGTGAGCAAAACTAATCAAAGTATTTCAAGATATTACAGAATAACTTGATTTTTTTTGTATTAACAATTATAATAAACATTGCTTCCCAAAGAGAAAGACAAATTAAATGTGATCTCCGTATTCTAAGTCTTTAACTACCTACAATTTGTGTTCCATACCTATAAATTAAATAACACCTGTGAATAACTCTTCCCCAAATTTAGAAACCTGGTGGAATTGATACTCTTCAGAGGAGGAAGTAACTTTCATATAAAAAATAATTTCCTATAAAGTCTAGACACCTCTTCCTGGATTTACAGTTTGGAATACACATACCTTCCTTGATGATGCTTATCTTAGGAAAGGTAAGCTGGAAGATATGATTTCTGATCCCCTTGTCATTTCATAGCCAGCACAAAAAATGTAGAATAACTATAAAGTTAAATTGTCTTGGATTCAATCAATAACTAGGCTCAGCTTCAAACTGGTTGGCAGTTTTACCCACATTTAATGAAAAGGATAAAATGGAGTTTGATGGGTTACATGCACAAGATTTGTTGTTGTGTGAAATAGTAAAATAGTTAATGAAAAGAAGGAAGAATAGAGGACAATCTGCTAACATGCATTTATATGCCCTAAAATTCCATGTCAAAAATATGTATGTTTTAGACACTTTGAATGTTTCCTTCTAGTTGTCTGATGATGGAAGAAAATATTATATACTGAGTAATCATGCTTGTTATGGCTCATATTTAGTATGATTAGAGATATGTACATAGGTCTCTTGGTATGGGCTCCAACATGGCCTCACAGGATACTGACACATTATAATTAAGAGTATTTGCAGTTGTTCCAATATGAGAACGTGTTTCAGACTATTTTAGTATAAATATTGACTGTTAAGAAAATTAGGAATATTACTAAATCCCAATTCATAGAGCATCAGAGTTCAGACTTACATTCTACAGACCATAGAAACTAATCAATATTAGGTAATGTTCTAATATATCTATTAGATAGCTTGTTTCCATATTTCCATAAGTGCTCTCATTAATAATTAAAATTAAAACACTAAGAAATAAACCAACACAAACTGTTTGTAATGAAAGTCTAGAACCATTATATGAATAATATATGTCACTGCAATTTTTTTACCTGTATGTTTGCTTATATTTATGTGTCTATTATCAAGGTAGAACAATTAAGATAGATGTAGATGAAGGTCTCCAAAATAATAAAAACTCCATGGATATGACAGCTCTGGCTGCTGATGTGCTATGAGTTTTAGAAATTGACTATATGGAAGGGGGGGAAGAGAGGTAGCATACCATGACACAGTGGAAATAAAAGAGTACTAGATATTTAATGAAAAGGAAATAATTTGGAGATAAATACTTGTCATTCTCCAAAAGGTCAACTGTACTCTCTCTTTTTTTTTCAAACAGGAGTGTTTGTATTTTGCAGATCTACTGAATTTTCCAGATTATGCAACAATATGTTAAGTTACTGTTATTGCAATATAACTAGCAGCTGAAGAGTTCATCTGGGACGTTTGTGGAGTCAAGTCAATACTACCTAAACCAAAATGTTACTAAATTCTTGAGTGTCTTGTGAAGAGTCCTGCCTCTCAGAGAGGGAAATTAGCCTGAATATTTTTTTCCAGATGAACAGGAGATGAAGAAAAACAGGGTGCTTAATGGCAGCCCCACAGAAGTCACTGATTCCTTATTTCAAAATAAGAAATACCAACCTGGATCTCCAACCAGTGACTGCATTCACTAACATTTCCACTCTTTCCTGAGTACTATGGGACTCATCATCAAACAGCTGGCTGCTCCTACTTGTTTTGGAGAAATCAAAATCTCAGCATTGCTTTTCATGTTGTTTTCTGTTCTCATCTGTTTTCATCCAATACACTTAATCATGAAAAAAAACAGTACTTTAAATTTTAAGATTGCTTTGCTACCTCATGATAGGTTTTACACAGGAAAAAACTGGGATATCCTGCTTGTGAAATACTGTTTGCTATCTGGAGTCAATCTGACAGTTTTGGAAATAATAGCCAGTAACTAGCATATATTTTCTACTTGTCAGATACAGTTTTAGGATAACTAACTGGTGATATTTAATTGTGCAATTCCAACTATTTCTGTATCAATTTGCTGAAATAAACCCGGAGTCTTATCGCTTCTGTGTGCAGTAGTTAATAGGTATGGTATTCTGAATTTGTCTAGTGGGTAGGCAGCTTCTTAAAGTGAGATAGACTGACAATTATTTCAATGTAATTCTTTCATCTCTTAGAAACTTTCTGAAAAGTCTAATGACAAATAAGGAAAGACCATAACTGAAAGTCGTCCATATGCAGACGTAATTGTTGATAAGAAAGCTGAAAGCATTTAAGTTCATATGAAAAGGTAATTTTCACTAGCAAGTAAAGTTCTCATTATTTCCATTCCAATAGAATTTTTCCAGTTACTTGACAAAAAAGGTAAATAAACAGTAGAGAACACAGTACTATAGAGTAATAAAAAACATGATCCAAGGGCACTGAAGATTGTACTGAGTGGCCTTAATATTAGTACAGTTCTCATTTTTGGGGATGAAGGTGTATTGCTTGGGCTGAAAGTGTGTTGTGTATTTTGAAGGCGTGTTGTCAAAGTCCTGATAATGGACAGAGGCACTTGAAACTTGCTGGCTCAGGACACTGCAACTTTACAGCTAATTCTCCAACCTGAAAATAACTGCCAATGCCTCACTTTGAACAGTGGGTTTGTGCTTTAAGTTCTTGTCTAAAAGTCACTTTCCAAAACTTAGTCAGAATGAAGCTTATGTTTTGAACTGCTTTATCTTAAACCCTGTCACGGTTTCATACCAGCCAGCCACCAAGCCCCATGTAGCCACTCACTCCTCCACCAGTGGGACTGGGGAGAGAATGGGAAGGGTAAAAGGTAGAAAAATTGTTGGTTGAGATAAAGACAGTTTAATAGGGAAAGCAAAAGCAATGCACACAAGAAAAGCAAAACAAAGCATTAATTCCTTCCCCTGGGCAGGAAGGTGTTCAGCCATCTCCAGGAGAGTCAGGCCCCACCATACCCGATGGTGGTGTGGGAAGACAAACACCACCAGTCCAAGTATCCCCTGCTTCTGCATTCACTCCTCTTTACATACTGAGCATGGTGTCACATGGTCTGGAATATCCTTTTGGTCAGTTGGGGTCACCTTTCCTGGCAGTGTCCCCTCCTATGCTCCCAGGCACTCCCAATTTCCTCACCAGTGTGGCAGCACAAAAAGCAGGAAAGGCCTTGGCTCTGTGTAAGCCCTGCTCAGCAATAACAAAAACATCTCTGTGTTGTCAACCCTGTGTTCCCCACAAAACCAAAACACATCCCCATACCAGCCACTGGGAAGGAAATTAACCCTGGCAAGACCAGTACAAGCCCACAGGAAAATAATTCACAGTACTCATTTATCCTATTGCAAACACTGCAGGTGCTCATTAGACTGTTTTTGTGCTGTAGATCTCCTTGTGGAGCTGGGACCATGTTAAAGAACATGGCTGTAATTCACTGCAAGTATTGATTGCAATTGACTCATTAAGAAGGAAATTGATTCCTTTGAAGTATGTAAATTTGAAAGTGGGAATCAAATATTAGTAGAGATAGGGGTTTGGTACTCATGAAACACATCTAATAGTATGTTCTGAAGCTTGAAACTAAGATGTTCTGCACTACAAAAAGACAGGTTCATTCTTAATGCCCCTGTTTTCTATATACTGCTGCTATCTTTTACTTTACTACACATCCTGCATTCCTCTTCATTACACATGATTGTTATACTTTGTACTACCTAGCACTATTTTGACATACTTACAGTAATGTAAATATCTTTCTTCTTTATACACTTTATCAACCCTTAGCATCAAATTTTTTTGTTCCTTTTTTATTCACAACACAAAATGGAACACTTCATGAATACCTGAGAATTTTTAATTAAGCCATTCACCAACCCCCCTCTGTACTTCATATTCCATGTAAATTGAACATACAATAAAAGGAAATATTACTGAAGTATATTTACTTAATTACAAAGCACTATTTTAAATTATTATAAAATGGAGATTGGGAGAAAGAAATTTCTAGCAAGAAATAACATGAACTTTTTCTGCCCACGAGATATTTTTAAAATAATTTCTGAAATGTTTTACTTCCACGTTTTAAGAACTTTGATTCTAGTGCCTATATGTTTCTATATGGACACACTAATTTTTTTCAACATTAATAATAAGGAATCAAAGATTTTTAAAGTAAAATACATACGCAAACTGTAAAATCTGTTTTGTTGTACCCTTAATTTTGAGGAAAGCCTGTTTCTAGGGAAAAAAAAATATTTTGGCATTTCCAAGTTAGCTTTAGAGCCTTTGCAGTACAACTTCCTAAGGAAAAAAATTATCCCATTCTTCACCACCTTAAAATAGATGTGCTTATCAATGCTTTCTTGTTCAGTTAATTAGCCTCCAATTCAATTAATTAACCTACACTGATTCTGCCAGAAGTTGTCTGGGCTGTGGAGGGTTGCACAGGGGTTGTTCACTCAGATCTAGCTGTGATCCTAAGGCCTTGTCATCTTTAAAAAGAAATGGGAAGAACTAATCCTCTGGGTTTAAGCCTGATAGTGGACACAGGTTTGATCTACATGTGACTGACCTCTAAATGCTTCAGGGTAACTGTTGGAAAACCCTGAACAGATGGGGTGACGGATGGGATGACACAGTAATGCAAAACCAGGTTTGTTTGCCTAGGCAGAAAGATTTGCAGATTTTTTCCACCACCACTAGTCTTTAAAAGCTAGAAGTATCTCCACAGCCACACAGCAGACACCTGACAGAACATTTTTTTTACCCTTAAAAAAAACATCTCCTGCGGGTATAGAAAAGCACTTGCAAGGAATTTCAGGAAAGTGAGTGACTACAAAGACAATTAATGCTAGACATCCATCTTATGAAATGTTTGGAATTTTAGATTTTTCACGTTTCATTTCATCCAATCAAATTAAGATGGTCACTCTCATGGCAGAATGAATGATGTTTGCCTTTAACAGAAATGGAATCTATATTTGGAGTATTTAACTTCATCCCAATTCTCTCACTCAATTCCTGTTGTTTTCGTATTTGACATCTTCATTCTCAAGGCCTTCCAGCTTTGTGTCATCAGTAAATTTCATTTACACCATCCTTCTTCTTGAAGAAGTATGTCAAGATAACTATAATTAAATTACTTAAGTTTTATTCCACTAAGATTCCTGCAGGCTGATACTCTCCCCTTTCAACATAACCAGTTGTTATGTCTAATTCATCCAGTACCTTAAAGCCTTAATATTAATATGCCAATCAGTGTTTTTTCCACTTCAGTTAATTTCTCCCTTATGACTATTAGTACTTTTGGGTTACTGCTGCAGAACACTGAAGAATCATGCATGGAAATACACAGCCTTAATAGCATCTGCTTTTCAACTCTGGCTTTTTTCATGAGGAACTGGTTTATAAAACACAGTATAAGTCCACACCTATGCAATATTATTTGGGCAACTCTAGTACACACAATTATGTGTAATTTCTATGGTTTTTTTCTTGTTTTTCAAATTGCATCAAATATAACTGCGATGGGAGAGATAGATTTCTGTATACTGAAATTATTCTTTTGGAACAAAATAAACCAATATGAATCTTGGAGGACCACTCCGTACTTTATGACTTTTATCTTGGGATTTTGGAGATGCTAAAAAATAGCTGGTGTTAAAATGTTCCTAACCTTCAACCTGTAAGACTACAATCCATGTTTTATCCATCAGACAGCTTGCCTATGTTTGCTGTAGTTAATACAAATTGCTTGGGACAATTGCTAGTATTTTTAGTATTTAACTTCATCTCATAGACTTGAATCCCCAGCTATGTTTTTCTGCCAACAGTGTCATTTTGTTTGCTTCAGGCACATCTGCAATATAGTCAAGTCAAAAATTTAAGATATTTCCCTGAAATTTTGCTGTAGATATTTATATTCTTTAATTTTGTTTGTTTTTTTAGATTTGCACAAGACTTATTGCTGTTGTAGTTTATTCAGATAGAGATAAATTGATTTTTGTGACTTCATAAAGTCTAAAAAACCAGAAAGTGTAATAAATCATCTCTGTCCTTAAAAGATAGCATTTTTCAAACTGAGGAGTGAGGCCTCTTAAAGATACTAAATGGGAAAATAACTTATGTGAGACACAGGAGATTTTTTATTTATTTTCCTCTTCCTGATCTTTTTAGAAATAACAGATTTATATAAACCTAATTCAGAACTACCATTAGGCTGCTGCTACAATGGGCTTCCATGACATGGTAACAGCAAGATTTTTTCCTGAATCTCTGTATGATAAATAAATTTGGGATGGATAAGAACATCTTCTACCCTAACTCAGCAGTTATGGTTTTCATCCCAGACATGCCAATAGGCTAAAGAGTTGACAGTTTTTATGGTCACTGCCTTTTCATTTTGACTTTGGACAGAGATGTTTGTAGGCTTACAAAACTTACAATCCTTCTGATTTGACATTTAGGTATAAACCAGAACTGGGACAATGATCATTGCATTGCACTATTATTGCATTGTTAGACTTTTGTTATCTCACTGTAACTCTCCAGATTGTGTTACTGGAACTATATGTTATTTGTGTATAGTAAATACTTTATTTATAATATTATAATTATAGCATGTATTTTTATAATTATTATATATTATTATCTATTATAATATTTTGATATTGTTATTTACATTCTGGGTCTTAACCACATAAGTTATAACATGAGGCCCCACAAACAAGTGAGACCCCTACTCAATTCTTCCTAACCTACACAGGTCTTTCTTGTCAAACAGAAGTGCAGTAGATACTTTAGTCTCCAGTCAAATGGTGCAATTAGGCCTTTCAACTTCAATACTGTATTTTCAGGAAGGAAAAATAAAAGGCATTATCTTAAAATACTTTCCAACAGTGACCTGGAAATCTAAAGAAAATGGGACAGATGAGCTACATTTCTTTTTTTTTTTTTTCTTTTCAGTTGCAAAATTTTGTCTGCTTAGGACATTCTCATCTGCCAGATAAGATGTTCTGTACCTAAGCAGATATCCCCAGTGTGACTATTATAAAAAAAATGGCATAGACAGTAACATACTGAACTGAAATCTGTCAAAAATTCATGGAATTAATTAACATAATTTTTTGGAGGGGGTGTACTGGAGCATTTAGATATTTCTTTTAACTTTTTCACTAGAAAATGGTTTTAAGCGTGTCTGGGTTTTTTTTAACTCAGTGTCTATATCTGACAACTATTAAGTCTGAAGAAGCCACTAAAATAAACAAACAAGAAAGCAATTCCACACCATATTTTTTTTTTTCTTTAAGAAGTCTTTTAATAACCATACTTTAGATTTATTTTATTTTTTTGTATGTTTATAGCATAGATCTTCAGATTTCATAGAAGATCACTCCAGGATAGAAGAATACCAATTCAGCAGATCTTCCTTTCATTCCCTGAAATCTGAACTCTTATCCTTTTTTAACTTAAAGAAATGAAAACCCAAAAAAGATGGTTTAGTGGTGGGTCAGTAGTGAGGGTGGAATCAGGTCCTCAAGTGCATCTTTTTCTGACTTCATGGGAAAATGAAAAAACAGAGGGTAATGCAGTTAGGAAATTAAAATATAGTCTTTAAGCCCCAGTGCATCTCATTAAAGTTGAGTACAGGTGAAACTGTAGATGAACACAAGAACTGACAGGGAGCAATGCACCAACTGCCAGAGCAGCACTTAGATGAAAACATACAAAATAATGAGTATGTCTTTCAGTACCTCTGACTGGATGTTCAAAGCAAAGCTAAAGTCAATGCACCTTACAATTTATCACTACAGGTACGTATTAAACACCATTTTCAAGCATTTCATGTATGAAACTCTCTCCTGAAGCACAGTGCTGTTTTTCATGGAGAATGGTAGAATGAAATGAGTGTTCTCAGGCAAGTAATCCTGCAAGTCTGGATGTAAGTACACATAAGATTTCTTGAAACACATTTTGAAAACCTGTGATAATTACGTCTATATTTTCAATGTCTATGTACGCTCACCTCAAGGCAGGCTGCCTCCACAAAATACCTTCCAGCCTGCCCACAGCAAGGCTTAAATCTTTAGGGACAAAAGAGATCCACTGAGCTCTAGTGAATAATTTTAGACATAACCCAGCAGATTAATTTCCCTCCTATAGATTGTATTTTATTGTCAACATTTATTTGGCAGGTTCATTTGAAAGTTTTAGAAATGCTGCTCTTAGGAGAATTTAAGAAAAGACTAATAGGCCTACTTCTTACTTTTTTCTAGACAAAAATCTAGACAAAAAAGGAAGTCTAATTCAATGAGTAATACATATCAAAAAGTGAAATTCTGCTCTTATTGTAGAATTTCAAAATCAAGACCTTAATTTCCTCAAGTTCTCTTGGATATTCACTGGACATTTTTATTGATTTATTAAGTGAACGGTGTATCCTTGGTTTAAAAACCTATGTCATAATCTGAAGGACAAAGAGATTTAAAAAAATAAACTTTTTAAGTTACCCTGTAATCAAACACAGACACTGGAGACATTAAACATGCATGTGACTGTTTAAACACATATGATGAAAATGTCAAAAAAAACCTGTGATGTGGAAAATGTTGCAAATCCCAAGTCAAAAATCATTTATACAGTTGGAATTTAGTTTTCTGCTACTTTGTCCGCTTTCATATTGAGAAGAGTTATCTTTGTTTCCTTTGAAGCAGCTTTCCATGCTGACAAAACAAAATGGCTTGAGACAAGGATAGCTCCAGAAGTACCATTAGCAAAACATAAGCTTACCAGCATTTCAGACCTGAAAAGCCAGACACAGTTGCCTACTTGCATTTGACTATCATTTAATTCAAAAATTAACTCTGCTTTTCTGTGTACTTTACAGAGAGTTGGAAATTTGGCTTAGTCAAGTTCACTTTTGTGGGACGACTTTAAGAAACTAAATGCAAAAATATTTTTTTTTTAAATAATTTAGGTCTGATTTTGTATCCGCATGGTGGTTTTTCATCAACATCAAACACACAATTTTCTCTGTGCTTCATCTACAAAATCAGAACATTGAAATGCCAAATAATTGATAAGCTGTACAGCCACAGTCAAGGCCTAAATAAACAGGGATAAACAGGGGATGCATTACAACAATTGTGTGTAAGACCACTTCAGGCCTAAGTGTTTCATTGTTTCAAAGTCAAATTCTCCATGCTCAAGCACATAAGAGGACCCACTGAAGCAATGACATAGCTAAAGCACAGCTGAGGACTTGGAAACACTGAATTGCACAAAAAAAAATCAGCAACACAAAAGTTAAGCTGGAGCTGTATTTGCAAAGTTCAGTGTCCTTCAAGGTGAGCATGATTTTTCCATGGTCAAACATATCAAGAAATGCTCACTGGGAAAATAAATGAGGTAGCTGAGGTGACTCAATTACAAGCACAGCTAATGGCAATCTTACAAAGGTTTCTTTCAGAGTTGTAATTATCTCTGAACTCAACCAGAACCTTGTGGCATCTATCAGACAATGTTAAGAGATGCAGCTTCTAAACAGACTTCAGGCAAGTAATAAAACAAGCAGACTTACCTAGCAATGGGTTCATAAATGGAGTCCAAATTCTAAGAGCTTGCAGCATAAGAACTGAGCTCACAGCGGTTTGGAAGATTCTGTTATTGAACATTGTATTTTTACATAAGGAAAGCATCCAATATATTTGGGGTTTGGGTTTTCTTTTACATCATAAAAGTGAGATATATTTTACCTTTATTTTTACTAGCTTTGAAGAAAATATGGTAAACTATATCACTTTCGAAAACATGACCTTTTCCCCACAAATTAGGAGGGTCTGAATCAGATCCTTGCTGACTCTTAAGCTTGCTTTCAAGCTCCCGGGTGATTTCATCAACACACACCAAGGAGCAATCCCCGCACTACACTGGCTGCAATTCGCTTTTCCAGTCTCCAGAGGTCTCTGCATATCGCGTTTTAGTTCCGTGACAGCTCTGCAGAAAACGCATTTTGAGAGGCTGAAGAGCTGCCTGAGAATGGGCTGCTAGAACCAGGTCCCACTCTGACAGCGCTGTCCTGAGAATTTAGTTCTCCTAGGAATTTATAGAAATGAAAGGGAGGGAAGAAGGGAGGGAGATTTATACTGCAGCATTAGCTGACACCAGCATTGCACAAGCAGGAACATTTTGTCCCTAGAATTCAGATAATCATAGCACTTAGTAATCACCTAGAAACAGTGCAGTCTGATGATACTAAAGGATGGCTGCTAAGCCCTGCCACCAGAAATATTACCTCTTTTACTCTGAACTCAGTCACACCTATGTAGGCTTCTTTTTTTTTTCTGCCTTCATGTTGGATGATTTTTTTCCTCAAAAAGAATATTTCTTACTTAAATTATTATGGTTTAGCTAACCATGGAATAATTAGTTTACAGTAATTTGGATTTAGATGCAGTTTTTGGATAGGTCATATTTTCCACCTGTACATTGGTTTCAAGTTTTTTATAGACATCTGCTTCCTGGCTGCTGAGTACATCATTCCTGATTGACCTTGTACAATTATTTATACCTATAATATATTGAGCATATAAAAAAGTCTTTTTATATGTACATATATGTATATATGTGTACATATATATATATACAAAGAAGTGATTCTGAAAATAGGAATAAAACATTAAATGCAAAGAAAATCAGAGAAATCAACACCTGAAAGGTGTCCCTCGCCCTGGTGGAGGGGTTGGAAATAGATGATCATTAAGGTGCTTCAAACCCAGGCCATTCTGTGATTCTATGGTCTTAGACTCTCCTCAGTACCTCACACAAACTTTAGATTCAGGATCCAGTCTTGGCTATGACTGATTAAACCAAATAGATAAATAAGTAAATAAGATAAGATGAGATATGGGCATATTCAAGGATATTTGTTTTCCTTGAGACATTTTTAAGGCATTTTGGTTTTCATAACCGCTTACATTATAACACAAGTAACTTGTCAGGACAGGTATTTGGCTAAGGCAGCCAAATTCAAACGCAAAACCAGCTTTGTTGAAGACGCAGCTTCTCCAAAGATATAAGTTAGCATTTGATTTCATTATTTTTCATGTACCACAACCATTAGAAAGAGAAGGAAAAATTAGGTGAGTCTACTCTTCTACTGTAGCTTAAAGAATGTTAATAGACTTATAAATAATGCATTTATGTTACAGTTGCAATAGTTCTTTGAGGTGTCTTTTGAACTCTATATTGCTGCTTGGACCCTAGTTTTACTCTTTTTTGAGCTATGTACAGATGATTACATTCTCCCAGTAAACCATGTGTGCCTGTTCTCTTAGATTCCCCTTTGGTGCTAGTAAGCAAGAGAGAGATACAATAATGGATCACAGAAGAGAGAAAGGCACATCTTTTAGTAGCTGTAATTTAATGACCCATAGAAATTCTTGACTCTGAGAATTAGTAATGTGCTTCTCTCTTTGAGTAATATAAAACAAGGCAAGTCTTGGTTTGTTCTGTAAAAGCTATGACGAGCACCTGTTTCCTTATTATTTTACTGTTCTATCCTTCTAATCATCTTTGTGGCCTCCTCTGGACTCACCCGAATAGCTCCATATTTTTCCTGTACTTGGAACCCCAGTGGATGCAGAACTACAGGGTTATGACAGCAGAGGAGAGAGGCAGAATCCTCAACTTTGCCCTGCTGGCTGTTGGGAAGGTAGAATTAGAAAGAAATGATAAATATGACTCTTCAGCCAGAAAGGCTAAGGAAGAAATACAAATGATAGCACGGTTTGAATAATTCAAAGAAACCGGGCTGGTATGCCAGAACACATTCTTTCCCTCAATAAAACCAAGCTGAGACCCCTCTTCCTAGCCTTATAAGGAAAGCTCTGAAGGACCCTGAGATAACTAAAAATATGCAAAAACAGCGATTTCTATAGGTTGCACACAAATGTTACTGTATTAGTATACTTAGAAAGATTGGTTAGTAAAGGAATAGAATATTCAAATGTATAGATTATATAAATAATTGTAAAAGAGAGTTCTCTCTCTTGGTCTCTCATGCTACTCTTTTGCTAAGCTCTCTTAGCCCTCTTGCCTCACTCTTTCTACACTCTTGCTGCTCTTTTTCCCGGCTCTCTCACTTATGTTCTGTCACTCTCTTCTTAAGTCTTCAGCTCATGTAGTCATATTTTACCCCCTTTTGTATTGTTCTCTCCGAGGCTCTCTCTCGCTGTCTCTCTCTCTCCCATGCCCTGAAATAAACTTCTAACACCTAACTCGATTATAGAGGTCTTTGCCGTGTCTCAGACCGTCCGCCCCAGAAAGCGTCTCCTACACTGGCCACACTGCTCTGGATGCAGCCCAGGACACATTTGGCTTTCTGGGGTGCAAGTACACATGGCCAGCTAATATTCAGCTTCTCATCTACCAGCACCCCCAAGTCCTTCTGGGCAGGGCTGCTCTCCATCTGCTCATCCCTCTGATGGATTTGACACTAGGGGTTCCCTGGTCCAGGTGTAGCAAGAGCACGTGGTTTTTTAAAACCTCATGACTCCCATGGGCCCACTTCTCAAGCTTGTTCTGGTCTTTCTGAATGCACCCCATCCTTCAGGTGTGTCAACAGCACCATCTATTATGTGTAGACCTAGTTTCTTGAAGAGATCAGGACAACTGATATGTTTAAAGAGATATTGTCCATCTCTGCACTGCTGATATATTAATTTCTTTGTGCAAGGATTGTCTGTCACTATATGGCCGCAGAAAAATTAATAGTATAAACTTTTGGATAATAGTAAAAAGCTTTGGAAATTTACACACAGTAGAAACTGTTTTACACTTCCTCTTTTAGGAATCCTTCAGTAATCACAAAAGTGTTCAGTCTTTATGTGTGATTTGTTGATATAGGGATTTTTGGCTGTGTGCTTGTTTTTCCTTTACATTCAGAAATACTTTGTAAATTATATAGTATAATTTACACTATAATCGATAGTATAAAAATATGGAGTAAATTCAAAAATGCTATACATAAGTCATCAGCAGTATTCAGATTATGAGTTTTATTATTTAGCTGAGGAAGTAATTCAAGAGGTCCAATACTATCAATCTCATGCTTTGTCCAATTCCAGGTGAAAAAGATATTTCCTGTAGGGATTTTCCATGGCCCATTCACATCAGTGAAATATTAGCACTCATATGACTGTAAAAAAATATTATTTAAAGGAAAAAAAATAGTAGTAAAAGGCCTTTGGGTTATTGATTATATGACTGTTTATACACGTTGATTACTAGGAACCAGATATAATCCAAGTTAAATAGTCTCTTGTTCCATAGAATTCATGTTAATAAAGAACTTGGCTACTCATCAGAATTTCTATTACAATACTATTCAGGAGTTAGTAAATTACTTAGAATATATTTTGTTTTGAAGGAGAATGATGCATTGTAAGTAGTGTAAGGCTCTCCTGAAGAAAGATAAAGTCATATTTACAAAAATTGATTTTTATTTGTTTGAGTTCCTAATGGAGTTCCTAATGTTCTTATTTTACCTGAGGATCTTTTGGCTTGTTTGTTTTGTTTTTTACCTGGAATAGTTACATTTGGTGTTGTAAAATGCTGTCCCTTAATGCCAGCAAAGAAGTGTCTCTTTGAAAATAATAAGCTTTTAGTTCTTCCATTTTACAATGGCATTAAGTTTCTCTGTCTTTGACCATAAGTTATATTTAAAGATGAGGAAAATCCTCCATCTTAGGAACTGTGAATGGCATTCACAAAATTCTCAACAGCAGACAAGAACTTTAGAGTTTCTACAACATGTTTATTATTTAATAAAATTATTTGATTCATAACCTTTGAAGATTTCTCTCATAGAGAGGAATTAACTGTTGAGTGATTAATAAAAAAATCATTTAAAATTATCTTGTTAGTACTGACCTACTGTGGAAACTTCATCATCCAGGTATTCTCTAAATTCTTTACCTCTGATGATGGAAAAATACATTTCATTAGTGGAGAAATATGTCTCATTCACGTATTTATCCTCATGCTCAAAAAGACTTAATTTACAACAGAAAGAGATTCCCCTGTTCATTAATTTTTTGTACTGTTCAAGTAAAAAAACAAGATTTTTGTTTTCTTTTAAGTGTGCAATAAGGAGACCAACCAAGCATTTCCTAGAGTTCTCGGTACTCCAGGATGTTCCTGGTTTTCCTCTGGCGTGGCCCCAGCAATAGTAACCTCCTATCATTGGAGGGAGACACAAGCACTTGTTCAGAAATTCTCTCTCATAAATATGCGTTATGTAAACAACTTTTTCAGCACTGCCATAGTTGAATTGTACACTGAAAAGTTTTATCCCTCTCCACTTTTCTTAATAAAGACAAACTCTAAAAAATAATGGCCTATTCCTTATGATGCAGTGTAGCCATGCTTCTTTTGAAGTATTAAAGAGCATGCTTTAAGCTTAGAGAAAGCTGTATTTGCTGCTTATTTAAATACTTTTATAATGAGCAATAAATTTATTTTATAAAGCTGCCATATATGCATTTTGTTTTTCTAGAAACATACATAAAAAACATGTGTTAACTACTAATTAAATAGCATTTAAATGTTTGAATTAAGACCACATCCTTCTTCAACATCCTGCTTAATTGTAGCTTAGAGAGAGTAGAAATAGGAAGAAAGTAATATAGAAAAATGTGTTATATTTGGGTTTTTTAAATATAATTTTATTCATACATGAAGATGGTATATCAATGAAGATTTTTCCTTTTGTATGGTTATCCAGTGATATAGGAGCAAAATGTAACAGCATTGGCTATACTGTCAAATGAAATACTAGGTTCTCACTAGGTTCTGCAGCAAATAAAATTAATTGAGGACCCACAGTGCCCATTTCCAACTTTCAGGAGTGTTTTTCATCATTTTTGTCTTAGACTACAGTTTCAATTACATCTAACCAACACACACAGGGCCAAGAAAAAACAGAAAATATGTTAATTTTTGGCTTACTTCACATCACCAAACTAAGATTACATTAAAAAGGCTCAAATTACTTGAATTGTGTCATCCAAATTCCCTCTGTTCTTAAGTTTTTTTTCTCCTTGCTAAATAGATAGCCTGAAGTTCTAGGTTGGCTGCACAAGAATAACCAAGCAATACAGACCTTACACTTATTTAATTAGTCTTGACCTTTTATTTGCTTTTGAAGGGGGTTTCTATTCAATTAAAGGAGAAACAACTGATGATTCTGGATGCAAATGTTGGTGTACCCAGGATTAACCAAGTCTTCTATAGTAGAAAGTTTCACTACAATCAGGTGACAACTATTCCTTTGTAGCATTCCATGTTCAATGGCATGATATGGACATGCTATTTTCTTCTTTCTGTTCAGCATATTCCAAGAAGCTAAACTGTTTTCTCTCTGTGCCTAACTTGTCAGCAATGTATTGTGTGTCTTCTCACAGATACCATCTGTGAGAATACTGTCACTGTCATTGATGTGCTTTGAGACAGGCAATATGCAAACTACCAACATATGCAAGATTGTTTATAATACTGTCTCTGCTTTTCATCAGGTCTCACTCTTTCAAAATGTCCTGGTTTAAAGAAGTAGCCTAAATAGGAAGATATAGCAAAGAAAGTTTAGGACCATAAGGACATTTTTGAGGTCAAACCAGGCTGCTCAGGGCTCTATCTTGCCTTTACATTGTAAACCCCAGACGACAGAGACTATACAAGCCCTCTGGGTAGCCTGCTGCACTGCGTGACTATACCAAGGTAGGAAAGCCATGAGATGATGCATGCAAAAGCAACTTTACTCTCTTTCAATATCTTGGAATTATATATTCAGGCAACTGAACTTTTCTGATCTGCTTTTTTTTTTCATATGGCATTTAAAAACCTCCTACAAGTCACTCTGTAAGAATTTTCCACATTTTGAGGATAAAGACCAAGATATTTTTTGAGGTTTCTGGAGAAAAACTTTCCCTGTTCAGAAACTTCATGAATGAAGCTTAGTGCAGTACTATAAATCTATTTTTGAAGACTAAAACCTTGCCAACCACATAAGTAAAGAAAAAGGACAAAACATTTCTCCCAGGTGGTTGATGGCCACACTCAATGACTAATCTGAATTACTCAGATAGCATCATTGAGTATCCTGAGCTGGAAAGGATCCACAAGAAACTTCTGGCTCTGCACAGAACCATTCCAAGAATCACAGCAAATTTCTTGGAGCATTATCCAAGTGCTTTTTGAACTCTTGCAGGCTTGATGCTGTGAATTCTTCCCTGGGGATCTTGATCACTTGAACTACACCTACTGGTATCCTCAGGGTTTTTTTAACTCTCAGTAATCTTTGAACCAAGGTAAGTTAACAAAAAAACAAAAGTAATAATGGATATTCAAATATATTTGAGTGATCTACCATATACCAGGACTATCACCTGGCACCAGAGTTTTCTACAACAGAAGTCCACAGTTCCATACCAGAACAACAGTGCAGCACAGCACTAATAAATTATAGTGATTATTTATGCAATGTGCAGGATAAAACTTGTTTTCTTTGGTGAGATAACTAGTAAAGTTGTGTTGGAAGAAAATTAGGACTACATATTCAACTAATTTTTGAAAAGTTTACAGTTATTTTTATAATTTCGCTCCAAAAAGGATTAAATTATCTAATGCCTGAACTAATTCAGACTGTGATTTTTTTATTTTACTTCACAAAAAGTATCCCTATGTTTTCAGAAAAAGACATAACTAAGACTAAAAATGCTGCAGGCCAATTACGTGGAAAACAAAAAACCTACTTAAACTCTATAAAGAAGTCACTGTACATACATTTAAGCTTGCAAAATTTCCCAAGAAACAAGTGAGGTAAGGCATTGATTTATAAAGTGTTTTATGTTTTTTTTTAATATATAACCACACTTCAAACAGCCTGATAAATGTTTGAGAGGTCTTTTGAATATCTTGTAAAGGATGCACCTTATAAACTTGAACTATTCTGTAAAAGTTCAAGGATGACCATCATTTCAGGTGTAGAATGATGACTAAAATTTATTTTGAAAGCACGCTGAGTGCTTTACACTCAGTTATTCATACACTGTACTGTTGTCTTGGGTTATAATGGAAGGCGTAACCAAAAGTACGTATTCTATTACCATCTGCATAAACTGTTAAAATAGGTGGGACAGTGTTTATCTTCTCCATGACCCAGCCCTGGCAACTCCCTCTGGGGAGCAGCAGCCAGCATGAGGGCGCCATGTCCACTAATGGGCCATCCGGATCTCACAGAGTGACTCATAAAATTACACCATCCCATTGTGAGATGCCCCACCCTGGTGGGGGAGGAACCAAGCATTCCTACCAGTATATAATCTGAAGTTTGTAACACCACAGGCAGCACTACCTACTGGATTCCCAGAGGACAAGAGCTCAATAAGAGCTACTGGACCTCCAAAGAGGGACCAGACCATTTTCTAAAGGATCACAGCTTTGACAGAATCACATCTGTGACTCCAACAGGACTGTAGCCACCATTTAGTCACACTGCTACCACCACCCTGACCAACATGGTAACAGGTCATATTGTGACTGTCAGTTTAAGCCAGTGTTTATGAACTACTGCCTTTATTCTAAATTTCCTATTAAATTGTATCTCTGATTTGGACTCTCTCACAAGATAGTTGTGGGGAGTTAATTCCTCCCACTAGTTTGCCTTCAAACCAGAGCAAGTATATGCATACATTTTCAGAAAAAAGTTTGTTTCTGTATTTCCTCATTTTTTCCTAGAAAAGCCCCTAACAAATCTAATAAGAAGGTAAAAAAATAAAGGATTACTCCAAAAATGAACCAACACATTACTGATAAACATGGGTTTCATTCACCAGCTCAAAAAGATTGGTGAAAGACATGGTCTTTAAGATCTGCTTTTCTTCTTCTCTGATAGAATGCTTCTGAGATTCTGGAGATGGAGGAAAGACTATTCAATAACTTTTTATTAGATCTAGAAAAACACATGGCTTTTAAAATTTCATTTCATTATTTGCAGTGTATTGTAAGAATGCAAAAACTGTTTAGACTGACAAGATAGCTTTCAATAAATCACCAATGAAGCAATTTGCACAAAGCCAATCATGAACATTTCGAGGTGGCAAGTGAGGCCTTCTGGAAGAACCATCAGGTTTTCATCCATGAGGTAACATATATAATTGTGGTGTTTTCACATTGATTGGTATTTGGTGAAGAAGGAAGAAACCACCCATGGAAATTAGTTTTCTGAGAGAAGCTCTTAAGACTTTACCTGGGAAAAGCCAACAACTGACTAGTTCTGAGAACTGACAACATTTTGCACCATTTAGAAACTAGATCCACCTCTGTGAAATCCACATTTTAAAAACAGCTAAACCAGGAAATCTCCCTCTTCACTTCCGGCCTCAGAAGGTAATGGAGCTCTGGTGGTGCCAGCCCTGTTACCCACAGCCTGTGTGGCCTGGGGGAGGCCAGGCCAGGCCAGGCCCCAGTAGCTCCGGGGCCGGGGATGGAGGCTGTGGGCCCCTCCAGGCTGGGCCGGGTCACAGCTGCTGACATCTTGCTGACACTAAACCCCCCCAGCCCGAACCAACAGCTCCAGGCCAAGCCAGGACTGGCCCCCTGCAGCGGCTGCCAGGCAGAGGGAGGGGCCCAGCACGACCTGAAATCCAACACTGTGACTGCTGTGGCCACTGGGCGAGATATTAACCCTTCCACTACACAGATGAGACCTTCAGACCCTGTCCCTCTCTCCAGGGAGAGAAAAAGAGTGACGACACGTAAAAACGCAACATGAAAACACCAAGGTCAGTAAAGAAAGAGTCAAGCCTTAGATAGAAGAAGAATGAGGAGATGCCCTAATGGGGCTGAAAATTCTTTTAGTCGGACCATGGAGATGGACAATGATATACTGAAATATCTCCTTTAATTCATGAGAGTATGGGGAGATGAAGTGTTCAAACTGTAGATGTGAGCAGAGGCATCCATTGATGAAGCCAAGCAGATGTTGGAGCAGATGTGATCCCATGAGAAGCTTGAACAGAGAGAGAGAGATGAGAGTGATAAAGAGTCTTTGCCCCTAGGGAGAGGAGAAGAAAACCTCTGTTCCCAGAGATGATCACAGAGACAGATGAAGAGAATATTTGCCTTTGAACAACTCAGCATTAAAATAATACCCCATAAGTTCATGGCCCATGGACACACCTCTAGGAGGGCTGTGAAAGTGGGAGGAATTTCATGATGGCAGAACTTTTCTCAGGCAGCTGCTATTCATGGAAATGAAAAGTCATGAAAGAACTGTTTATTGTGGAAAAGTCTCCATGGCATGGCAAGAGAAAAATCCTCTCCCTACAAGAACTGATTTTGTAGCTGGAACCTGATTTAACATCCCAGGTTTTGTCTCTACGTTGTGAGCTGGGAAAGGGAAAAGTTGGGCAGGGGGAGGAAAGGTGTTCTAGAGGTTTTATTCTGGTGCTTCTTATTCTTGTGGTCCTGTTAATAAAGCTTCTTTATACCTTTAAGTTTTGAGCCTGTTTTTCCCTTCTCCTAATCCACATCTCACAGCAATAAATGAGTAAGTGCACTGGTGATTTCAGCCAGCACTAAAACCCACCACATTCTTTGGCGTGTTAGCCGGGAAACTCAAATTGGTGAATCTAAACCACTACAGTAATGTAATATTGAACCAATGATCTTAGGAGGATGTCCATGTTATGATCTGCTTTTATGCACAGAAGAGCAAGGAAAACTAAGTCTCTGTGAATAAAATGGATCAAACCCAGAAATGTTAAAAATATACCCCAAAACTTGATTAAAACCAAATGAGGTTAGATGTTGGTGTCAAGAAACTTGATATATTTTATTTAATAGTAAAAGAGGGGAAGGGAAGGTGTGGGAAGGTGCGGGAAGGGAAGGTGCGGGAAGGTGCGGGAGGGGAAGGGAGGGGAAGGGAAGGGAAGGGAAGGGAAGGGAAGGGAAGGGAAGGGAAGGGAAGGGAAGGGAAGGGAAGGGAAGGGAAGGGAAGGGAAGGGAAGGGAAGGGAAGGGAAGGGAAGGGAAGGGAAGGGAAGGGAAGGGAAGGGAAGGGAAAGGGAAGGGAAGGAAGGGAAGGGAAGGGAAGGGAAGGGAAGGGAAGGGAAGGGAAGGGAAGGGAAGGGAAGGGAGGGACAGGGAAGGGAAGGGAAGGGAAGGGAAGAGAAGGGAAGGGAAGGGAAGGGAAGGGAAGGGAAGGGAAGGGAAGGGAAGGGAAGGGAAGGGAAGGGAAGGGAAGGGAAGGGAAGGGAAGGGAAGGGAAGGGAAGGGAAGGGAAGGGAAGGGAAGGGAAGGGAAGTCAGTGTAACATGGATTAGGTAAAAACATCACCTTTCTGAGGGTCCCCATGACATCTTGTTGCTCCCCTCCCTGTGATCTTCTTGGTGCTGAGGGTTCCCCCCAGGAACCAAAATTATAGAATCCAATGGATTAATATATGTTTGGGCCAGGTGGGAATGCCCACATGCCTCCCCTGGGGAGGGCAAGTTTGACACTGTCCCTTGCAACATTGTGGATCCGTTGCAGCATGTGCAGTGCTCTGCTGCAGGGTCTGGGGACCCCCTTGGGGTGGAGCTTTGATGGGCCATGACATCCCTTCTGATGGCCCTTGTGTGGATGCAGCTTTTCCTGGAGTGAAGGGACCCCACAGCTGAGCCGGTCTGCAGCATGGAGGATGGGTGTTCATTGACCAGAGACTTTTCTGAAACACACCCAAAATCTCTCCTTCTCCCCCGTCTTTGGTGTAGGGGTCTGTGCAAGCTTCACAGTAAATAAACCTGGGGCTGTGGTCTTCACTCCAAAGGTGTGAGGCTTAATTCTCATGTGAATTAGGAAGAAATCTTCTTCACCAGTCCAGACCTGAATGACTTTATCTTATCTCCATCAATTTGCAGTCCAGGGCCTCAGTCAGGCTCTAATTCAGAGTGTGGTGGTCTTCCATGCAACTTTTGTAACAGTCTTACTATAATAGGCAAAAGTCCTTCATGAAGATGCTTAAGCCATAAACTATAACACTTCAGTCTCTGACAGTCCAACACTCTAAATAGTCTATATTCAGTTGATTTTGTCCTTGCCTCCTCAAGTCTAACATTTTAGACCTGTGTATACCAAAGAAAAATCTTTGATGTCAAATGTAACTGGTTTTCTAATAGTGTGTGATATTTGAAGACATTTTAACAAGGTTAATTAAGTCGTAATGTCTGCTATTTTTAAAAAAGTCAATACAACTTTCAAAGAGGGCAAAGTTAGCAAGCCAATGACCAACTGCTATAATTTCTTCAATGTTACATGACAACACACTGTGGTTATATGTAGGCATAAAAGCTTCTGGCAAATTATTTCTTTAATAATTTAAAGGTTTTTCAAACTACTATATCAAAGTGGTACCTCTGAGTATATAAATTTTTTAAAGTAAGATAATTAAAACATGCTTAACTAATAATATTGTTTCTCAGACTGAATCCCTTTTGAATGAATCCATTCAAAGAAAAAAAAAAGAGGAAATTTAATTAAGAGTGGTTCTTTGTCATATTATTACTTCCCCACAAGACTTATTTAACTTTAATTATGTTATAATGTGCTTAATAACAAGAGCTGGTTTTAATGAAAATCTTGTCAGAAAAAAAAATCCTTTAAGGGGGATCTTTGATTTCTTTTTAATACCAAATATAGATATAGCATGTAATGCAGTTGTACTTTGTAGCCCTGAGCAAAATAATCTACTCATTTTCTTTCCATAAAATAATTTTGCTTTTGAAAGATTTATGCTTTGTAAAGTGTGCTTGTAAGAATTCTCTTATGCAGCTAAAGAGAAATGTTGTTGCAATCTTATATATATATGAGAAGTTTCAATTGCCTTTCAGTTGTCACATCTCACAGTGTCTGATATGTTCTCCCCTCTTTTCCACATGTATGTCACTATTATTTTCCATGGACCATCAGAATCTCCGCAGCAACATAAGTGTTAGCAGAAAAAAAACCCTAGAAAGGCTCCAATAGAAGGTATTATAGTATTAAGTGGCTTGAGTGTTTGGATTCTATGGCAGTGGAACAGGCTGAGAACATGAAGAGACAACAGAAGACAATGCATCTTCTGCACCAGGATGAGGGGACATGGGGGAAGGGGAGGAGAGAGGCTGAGAACATCCCTTAGTTGCAATTGTAAAAGCTACACAGGAAGAATTCATTCACACACCATTGCGGGAAAACCAAAGAGCTGGTTAAAGTCAGGGTTTGACGGAACACAAAGGGACACAAAATCAGTACCACTTTCCATCATGCTCTGCAACGGGACATAAAGAGAAATGAGCTGGAGGGCATGACAATGGATGGTGGAGATCTAAGGTCCCCAGTTAATGCAGAGGTCCTCTAACAGTGGGATAAAAAGTCTTGAATGAATGGTGACACTCTCCTACCTTACAAGTTTGGTGTGCTCAAGTCAGATTTTCAAAAATTGCCATGAAGACAAAGTGCATGTAACAGAAGAAAGAAAAAATTCTCAAGTATTGAAGAGCATCAGTGGTGGAGTGGAGAAGTCTATTTTCATGTGTTTTTAGGAAACTTAGGAACAGTTTTATCATGGATGACATGAAAAGGAGATAAGCCTCAGGCACAAGCATGCACAGAAATAATAGATGAAGTAGTGGACTGATAAAAACATTATGTTTGAGAAAGATGCACTTCAGTACTGAACTAACCTGCCAACAGGATTTTCCTTTGGGCTGAAACCTTAAAAAAATAGAATAAAATCTCAATATATATCAGATCTTCCCTTCTGCCCCTTTCTAATTTACACATTCTCCATTCAGTTTGAAAAAATAGAAATATGTTTGAAAAAGTAGAAAATTCTCAAAAAACCCAACCTCCCCAAAAAATCCAATTCAAACCAAACCAACCAACCAACCAAAACAGACAACTATAACTTCCTTTTTATGTGGTTCTGTGTCTTTTATTCCTTCTTACACTGTTAACAAAAGAAAACACTCAGAAGAACCAGGACTTGTAGCTAGTGATTCCAGCACAGTTAAAAGCTAAGAAATTTAGTTATAGATTTCTTCTCATACAGATCCTTTCTTCTAAATGTGGATCAAATATAACATAACTTTATGTCAAGAACTCTATAGACTAAAGGCTTTCAGCCAAAACATTTGTCCTCCCTGACAATTTTCTAAGAAGAGTAACTCCAAAGTCTACCTTTCTGCTCACTGTTGCACATCTCTTCCAATTGGAAGGTGAAGAATTGGAGAAATAGGCCAGAAAGTTCTATATACCTATAAGGGAGATGCATTTACATGAATGAAAAAACAGATTCTGGTTTTTTTTCATCTTCCTCTAATTCTTTTCAAATTCCTTTCCTCAGATCTCCATTTCATTTTGATTCCTGTCCGCAGGTCACTTATGTGTTTTGCACAGACCTTGTTGATACCTCATCCTGGACTCAGTGTGATTCTAATAACTAATAACTGAGTTTTTATTCTAACACATGTTAAGCTAAATCATTTGCCTGAAGGAGAACACAGTGCTTAAAAATTTGTAAGTCTGAAGTACAGATAGATTTTACTTGTGAAGAAACATACTTTTCAAACTTCTAGATTTCTCTATTACATGACATAACCAATTAACAACGATGTTGACTTTGTCAACAATAATCTTGATGTTGTCAACAACTAAAACTTACCTGTGACAATATGACAAACATATTTCAAAAGCCAGAGGCTTCAGAAAATTTGATGATTGCTGAGATTTAACAGTGAGTACAGACCACCCCAGCTAGCACTAATATGGCAACACCCGGACTCCTTTCTTGCAAATGTTTACTTTGATAAGGGACATGGTATCCAAGACATAAAATACTGCAATATTGTCTTCACATCATTATTTACTAAATATTTAATTGGCTGGAAACTGTGGTACATTTATACTAAACACCTTTATCTACATATAATAGGTAGACATGTAGCATCTGAAGAGGTGTTGTTGCCAACCACAGTTGCACTGAAATCATGTTTTTCTCTTTCCCAATCTCAATGGTGATTACAAGGGGCTGCATACAGAAAAGTCCTGCATTCTTCTAGTGGTATATACCAAAGTGTTTCAGATACCTAAAGTCTTGGTTTATTTTGAAAACATCTCACGTGGACATTTAAAATATACATACAGACAAAAAATAGAATAGAAATGCTTTTTATAGAAAAATCTATAGAACTCTTGTACTAAATAGTTCCATTGTATCAGTGCAAGATTTATATAGATTTTCTCTGTTTGCCTTCATTCCTTGATGGAAAATCCCTGCCAGTAAATAGCAAAAGCCACACAGTCTCTGATTTGAAATGTTATCAGTAAGCACAGTGCAGACAGTGCAGAATTACTGCATCATTACTATCAAGATATGAGATGATAATATCATTCACTGTGCACTCAAGTTATTCAGGCCAGTTGAATGTCATATTTCCCATTTGCAATATGGCCCTTCTCATTGTACAACTGCTCCAATATTTATTTGCCTTATCTCTACATCTCCTGGTTCATTACATTAAAAATCACATTTTCTGTGCATCAGTCCCTTAAGTCTTTCTCTGACATGACAAAACACCCTAGTAAAATACAACAGAAACCTTCCCTGAATAAATAATTCATGTAAGCCTTGTGCAGATTTGATAAATGCATGATAAAATAAATGCACACTACTGTCAAAGCAATGTCTGGTATCATCAAAAAAATCTCAATAATATTAAGTAAAATGTAATTTACAGTGTTTTTTAAAATTCTGTTTTTTAAAGAAGCATCAGAACTCTCCCTTCTTGAACTCAGTAGCTTCTCTAATCATAAAAGCTACCTGCACCTATACAAGCCTAATTTGTGACGTACTTTTTAGAGACTTTCTCAGGAATTTCCTGTGGTTTACATTGTTACACTGTAGCTATTATTGTATAAACCATAAGAAAAACTTCAGATGCCTTTATAAAGACTTGACAGCATTAAGATAGAGCATTTTGTAACAGTACTTAAGGCATTCCAGAATGGCAAAATCAAAAAATATTTAAGCTTCTGAAATCCCAAGAATTATTAAGTGAAAATTTATCCCACCAAGTGGTTAGGAATCAAGTTTGTATCAAACCAATCTTCTGACAGCTGATCTTTCTGCACATGCTGTGCATGCATAGTTGTTTTGTTCCAATGTTTGATTTGCTTCTAGTCCACCATATCCAAGGCTCAATCTTACTTTATGCTTTTCAACTGAACATTTTTTAAAACTGTTTTCAATAAGTTTTTTCCTCATTACCATAGTCAATACTTTCCTCATTGTAGCCCATGTATTACCATCACCACGTAACTCCTGAAAGGAGTGTTAATCCTAAGAGTGCTCTGTATCTGTACATAATTATATAACCAAATGTGAAAAGAAATAATATATAGCTCTTTAAACAGTGATAGAAAAAATAATCTATTTAAAACTGAGTGATGGCAATTTCCATAAATAATCATGAAAAGACAAAGAGTTGATAATCCATTTCCTTTGCATAGTCTGTTGTCGTGGTTTTAAAGCATTAGCTAAAAAATCATGAGAAAACTTACTCATTTCTTGCTGTGAGATATGGATTAGAACAAGAGCAAAACAGGCTTAAAACTTAAAAGGAATAAAGAAAGTTTATTAACTAAAATACAAGAATAAGAAATCAGAATAAAACCTTTAGAAACCCTCTTTCCCCACTACCCAACCATTCCCCTTGTTCACATGACAACACAGAGACAAAAAAAACCTGATGGTTAAAACAGTCCCAACTTTGCTATAGTCTTTTCATCAGTCTTTGTAGAGAAAAAGAAGTTCTCTTTTGTCAATCTATGGAGTTTTTCGCAAGAAAACCACTTTCTCATGGTTTTCTATTTCTCTGATGCCAGCTGCCCAGAAACTCTGCTATCAGTCTTTTCCTTCCATTTCACACCACTCTGAGGTGTGTTCCTGGGTCATGAGTCAAAATGGGCTGTCATTTTAAGGATGAGTTATTCAAAGGCAAAAGTTCTCTTCATCTGTCTCTGTGAGCATCTCTGGAAACAGAAGTTTTCGCTTTGCCTCTTAAGGGCCACAAATCTCCAACAACTCTCTCTTCTCCGTTTCTGTTCCAGCATCTCATGTGATCACAACTGCCTCACTATTTACTCAGCTTTATCAATTAATTACTTTTGCTCAGATCTACACTTTGAAATACTCAATTCCCCCCAAAATACTCTTTCATGAAATAAAGGAGTTTTTTCAGAACATTATTGTCCACCTCCATAGCTTTAACAAAAGAATATTTCAGCTTATTAAAGCATCTCCTTAGTTCTCTCCCGATCTGAAGCTTAATTCCCTTCTTCACTGTCTTTGATAATTTATGTTGTCTCTTTACATGTTGATCACTCTCTCTCTCTTTCCCTCTCTCTGGAAAAAAAGGATTAATATGCAAGTCTCATCTGGGTAGTGAAAGGGTTAAACTCTTGCCCAGGCCTTGTGGATGGTCCCGTAATTTCTGCTGCAGCAGCGGCTGAAGCTGTCTGCGATGGAAGATTTTTCATGCCTGCTCTGGAGAGTGTGGCCACTGTCTCAGCACTCTGCAGGTCAATGGCTTTCTCTCCCCTTACTCAGCAGTCTCTGGTGAAACTCAGCAGCGGCAGAAACTGCAGCCGAGCCAGGGACCGGCCTGGGCCGGCAGGCCCGCTGTACAAGGCCCAGTGAGCCCTCTGGGAAGGGGCTCCTGTCACTTCACAGTCTCCATCATCCCTGGGACCCGCAGAACTCTGGCCAGCCCTGCTCCCCCCATGGCCTTGTCCAGCCTGGCAGGGAGGAGGCTGAACTGGAGCTCGGTTACCTCTTCAAAGCCAGAAACCAAAGAGAGCCAGAAATTCCCGAGCTTAGGTCTTAAGGTGGTGTTCACAGGTTGATCTCTACTATCAGTTCTCAGAAATGACCAATTATTGACCAGGAGAAAAAACTCCCATCAGCCTCCAGCAGCTTTCCTTAGGTGTTTCCCTTTGTTTCTTAAATGGCAATCCATCACATCTGTACCTCTGTAATGCCTCATTTGTTACTACATTTTGAATTACTGCCAGTTCACTATCAGAAAGAAGTAGAATGCAATCATGACATACCCTACATTGATAAATTCCATCCAAATTCAATCACAATACTAATCACATTACATTCCAACACCCAATGACATGTATCTAATACACATGTACAACACAAATAATAAAAACTGAAAGGGTTGTGAAGCGCTATCACCCCATTAGCTCTAAAGGGAGGTCTGTACCTTTGTGAAAATCCAGACCCTTAGGGCACAATAACTGTGTAGTAGGCATGCTGTTTCCTACCAGGATAGAGAGCATCACAGGTAATGTAAGATACATGAGCCCTAGGGACCAGATGGGATGCATTTGAATGCATTTTTGTTAAGAGAGACTGTCTATATTGTCATACCTTTCCCCATCATTTTTGAAACATTACAGTGATGAGGACAGGAAAAATATTATACCTGCCTTGGAGAAGAGCAAGAAAGAGGATTCTTGGATCTACAGGTGGATCAGCCTCCACTTAATCCCCTGGTTATTTACAGGGCAAATCTGAAAGTAATTTCTAAGCATATATAGTACAAAATGATGGTTCAGAGCAGCCAATAAAATTATCAGCTTCAAATGTTGCCTGACTCCAATGACAAGACAAATGGGTTCATGGCTATGGGATGCAACAGACATATTTTTTACCATGACAACAGTGAGGCCTTTGCCACTGTCTTCCATACTATCTGTATATTCATGTTGGTGAGATGCAAATGAGTTGGATTTTAGAGATATCAGGAAGACAAGTAATAAGTAAGTATTTTAAAAATTAGGCAGGAAAAAAGAAGCAAAAACCTCAGAGTAAGTAGCTGTTTAGAGAATACTTTTGGAGAAAACTACTTTTTATATTTATTTCCCTAAGCCCTAGGTTGGGACAATATGCTTCAATGCAATGAATTTTTATCTGCCTCTCCAGGAACAGTCCTAAGTCTATTATCAGTCTTTCATCACACAGCTTCACTTCTGCCTATTTCTAGAATTTTATTGTAATAAGTAAGTCAATTTATAAAATCCACTCTTACAAGTCTCAAAAGTCTTATTTGTATTTTAATGTGCTACTAAACTGTACCTCTGCATATTCTGAATTTTTAATACAACACATGATGTTTACACAAAACATGTTTCACTTTAGAAACACTTCAGTCTTAATTCCTGCTTTTCTAGCTCCTTGACTATAGAAATGGCTAAGTTTTCAGCTTAACTAATATGTAAAATAGCACCAGTCAAATACTTCAGACTAATCTCTTTATCAGTTAATTATGTGATATTGTCAAAAAGAAGAATCTAAAAATTTACCTGTTGAAATATCCTAGTTCCTTTAAATAGTAGAATTAAAAGCTTAAATGAAAAAGTCAATCTACTTGAATAAAAACCAAGCCATAAAAAAATGCATCTAAATCAGAAACACAGTGAGTTAACAAAATACTCAATCTCACTAACAGGTTGCTACTCACATCAAGCCATTTTGAAAAACTGGTAAACAATACATGTTGCTTAATCAGCAAACTATGCAATCAAGTCGTGAAGCTGTAAGAAACACAGACTACTGAAGACCACCACAGAAAAGGAAAAAAGCTTCCTTAGATAAAAGCATAATATATTTCTTTTAAATGGCAATTGCTATCTCTTTCCACAGTTTCAAATCTCCAACTGCAGGAAAAATAGTAACAATACGTTTGATTATTAAAAGATATGAAAACAAAAAAGTTGGGATGTGTACTATAACTTGATGATACAGTGAATTACTTTCTGATCTTATCATTCACAGGTCTCACTGACAAACTGTAATCAAAGTAATCTGAAAATATTGTGAATTTCATTCTTGACCTTCAGAAAAAGAAAAGTTGAAAAAAAAAGAGAGAGCGCATAAGTTAGCAGTTTGGCCCTTTTATTTGCAGGAGAGCGGAATGCATGATCCTTAAATGTAAAAATTTTAATTTGGCAGAGAAATGAGAAAAACATTCTAAAGCACTTACATTTCATTTCTGCATGCTTGAACTGACTACCAAGTCAATATTTTCATAGCTGTGAACCACATAAAGTATGTGCTTGTCCAGACACACAAATAAGGAACATGAGCAGAGGAACAGTGGGTAATTGAGGCCATAACAATAAATAGAAAGAGGCTTACTTGCTTTTTTACAGGAATGTGTAAAACTTTTTCTCCACAGAAATGGTCATGTCCCAGCATAAAGAAATCAGTTTTACTATTTCTCTTTAGTTGTTTTCCAATTTCAAATTCATGACTAGTACATTGGCTACAAATAGGGTAAATAATCCACTGTGGTATATTTTACCTTGAGTGTCAAAATTTGAAGTTTTGCTATGTGCTATTATAATACAACAAACTCCTCTGAAATTAATTCTATGATACATAACAAGCCAGTTCTTTGTAGTGTTATATCATTTCACTTTTGCTCAATAAATAAAAGGTGTGTGCATTATTTACCAAGATTACTGCTAAGTCACTCTAAAACAAAGGCATCCAGATATTCATTAAGGTACTGATGGTGATGGGTGATCTTAGGCTTAGGCAATGACTGACAAGAATTAGACACCCAGTTTAATATCTAACAAAACAATTTAAATCCAGGCCTCCAAATCTGAAATAATGTCCTCTTAATATTGATACTTTTTTTGTAATGACTGCAATTTATCATTCAACTGAAAAATATTACAAAACATATCAGGAACTTGAGATACAATATCTTGATGAAATTTGCCTGCTTCTGAGATTACCCCATTCACAAAAAAGCTTTAAGTACTCTGTTATTGGTAGCAGGTAGGTTGGGAATGTCTTTGGGCTACCAAAGCACCTTTTCTGACCAGCTCCTCCTGAGATTAAAATTTTCTTTTGTTGTTCATAATCTTCAGAAAAAATACTCCCCATGCCAGAAGATCAGAAAGGGAAGCACAAGGCCATTTACTGCTGTAGCAGCTGGAACTCAGACCTTCAGCAGGATCCACTTGGTGCAATGACATTAAAGATGTGCTTATGGCACCCTGTAGTAAACAAAATAAAGCATGCATGGAGTGATAGAAGTCTTTAAATTAAATCTGTATTTTCTTGACTTCTCAGTTTCTCATTTTACAATCCAACTTATATTTTGGCTTTTGCTGGTGACTGCGACATGAATCAGATACCTGAAGGAAGTTAGCTGCCTACCCAAACTCAGAACCTTCCCTTGATGCTTGAAGCTAACTTCAAAGTTCGATTCTGTTTGTGAAGTTTACGCCTGTCTCTTATGGTGTAATAGATGCTGTTTTATATGGCAACAATCAACAGGAGAGGAAATCCAAATACTGATTTTAGAACTGATTTTATGCAACACTGCATAATTTTTGGGTGAGCAGAAAAAGACTAAATGTAGGAATCACATCTTATTTATTTGTTTGTAGCATTGTCTAAAAGTTTTACTAGTTTCAATGTCCCCTGGCAAACTATCTTTATCTTACCATCTTTGTAAAGACTTTATAAATTGCCTGTGAAAACCTTTTTCTTTTTTCAATGCTACTCTACACAGTAATTGCTCACAGCTCTGTTCAGTCACCTGAGCTCTCTTTGTCCTGTCTATATTTTATGCAGGATCATATCAGGCAAAATAAGGAATGAATAAATATTTAATCCAAAGTCTGATGTATCAAGTGAACACAAGCTAGAAATATGTCCCTGTGACAGAAGAAGTTGTTTGTGCTTATTTTGAACAGTACTGAAGTTTCTTTAGATACGAATTTATGATTTTGTGTGCAATAAAAAGGCAAGGGAGAAGGGTATTGTAGTTGTAGTCCTTGCTACATCTGAGCAGTTTAAAATCAAGTTAAAGTATGGTTTTGGATTTATACAATGTATCTAAATAGTAAGATTTTATTGGTAATATTTCTGAGCTCTTCCTCCCTAGTAATATGAATCACAGAATACTTCCTGACATTAGAATTTTTAGCTCTCTGTGGTTAGGATTAACTTCAAAGATCTTAACCTCATTGTTCTGCTCCAGTTTATCCACAAGGAATACATTTCTGAAGACAAACACCATTCATTTATTAGCAGAAGAGTGCTGTAATGATGTTAGAAACCTCTAAAAGGTTTTATGTTGTGGTGTGTTTTTCTTTTATTATGTTTGAAGTTCTTATACATGGTTTGCTCGGTTTTGATGCCGTTTTGTTGGTATGATGCAAGTTGTTTTCTCCTCCCCTGTACCATCAATCACTGTATTCCTACCCCTTCTTCCAGTACCTTCCCTGCCAGTCAGGGTAACCCTACCCCTTTATCCAGATCCTTCCCTGTCAGTTTTACTTGGTACCTACCCTTTGTTCTGGAATCTTCTCTGTCGATCATCTGATGTTGATGCCTCATTGGATTAAGTGAACTGTTCCCTCCCCTCAAGCTTCTCCATTGGTCAATGTTTTGTGAACCCCGCCTTGTGCTCCTCCCCTAAGTCTTCCCTATTGGTTTATTATTTGTACATGCCACTTGCTCCTCCTCCATATATAGGTTGCTGTACCCCCTGTATCTGTTGTCTTTTATCTCTGGACTCTTTGGGGTAATAAACTTCCTTGGAATCTCACACAAAAAAACCCTTTCCTGGTCTTTGCCACAACCCTTGACACTGACCACAAAAGTGCCTTGGAAAGCAGGCTTACTGCTGCTGAGCTGAGCAGACCTCCTTTCCCTCTGCTTGAGGCTGTTTCGTAGCCTGAGAGAGGCCACACCTTGCACTGTCCAGGACAGGCTAGCCAGCAGATTAGTCCAGGTACTGCATCAGTTTTAAAAGCTCTGTAAGATCATAATGTATAAAAACCTTTTGCGCCTTTGAATTTATGCACTACCAAGAACTTCTAATTTTGTTTTATCTTTAAACCTCACACCAAAATTACCGACATCGAGCTCTGCCTGAAGGTGAACAGCAATTTCCTTGTTAACTTTTCTAGTAGTCTACTCATATACTTTAAGTGATTCTGAGAAAAAAATCTTTAAACAGAAATTATTTTCAACTTTTGAGAAATCACATTTCCTTAACATTTTTATTTATGCTTCTTGCAAACCCCTTTTTTTCCTCAAATATTGGGTATATGTAATCTGTAGGACTGATGCTTTTTTTTTCCTGTTAATTTTTCTCATAGCACTATAGGTTTTCTTAATATCAATAAGATTACTGAGAAACAAACTTACACTGTATATTTAAAATAAAGACCATAAGTAAATTTAAAAATGCAAAATGAATCTTCTGGCTCCTATATCACTAAAAATTCCGTATACTCAAAATAGAATTTTTGCACCAGTAAGAATTCATTGTCCTTGAAAATAGGTGTCCATGAATGTGCTTTTACTGCAAATTCTGTGGAAGCCTATACA